>NC_134703.1:191995366-192645616 GCF_043290135.1 Rhipicephalus microplus
TTTTGGGTTTATATGTGAATTTAGAATTAGGAGTGACAGTCAGCGCCATCTATAAGCCAAACGGCGAGTGTGAAAACACTCTTATGCGCATGTTTGGCGTCACGTAGCACGTGAACTTATTATGAGCGGGCAGCTGTATAATTTTTCCTCTTATACAACCAAAACACACCAAGTCTGCCAGTACGAGACCTTCGTTCAATGAAATAAGGGAAAGAAGTGTATACCTAAGGGCTCGTTTTCCGTGTCTTAACACAATATTAATGAGATCTAACAGACAGTAATGCCAAGGAATGTACAGGGGAAGTTATTAGAACCAATGGAATGTAAATAAGAAGAAAGAAAGGTGGATGAAAAAATAACCAGCCGTGGGCAGGAATCGACCCTACGACCTTCGAATAACGCGTTCGATGCTCTAACCACTGAGCTACCACAGCGGCCTTCCCTCCATCCACTTTTTGGGTTGTTATGTCAATTTAGAAGTGGGAGTGACAGTCAGTGCCATCTATAGGCCAAACGGCGAGTGTGAAAACACTCATATGCGCATGTTTGGCGTCACGTAGCACGTGAACCTATTAAGAGCGGGCAGCAGAATAATTGTCCCTCTTATACAACCTAAACAAACCAAGTCTGCCAGTACGAGACCCTCGTTCAATGAAATAAGGGAAAGAAGTGTATACCTAAGGACTAGTTTTCCGTGTTTTAACACAACATTAATGAGATCTAACAGACAGTAATGCCAAGGAATGTACAGGGGAAGTTATTAGAACCAATGGAATGTAAATAAGAAGAAAGAAAAGTGGATGAAAAAATAACCAGCCGTGGGCAGGAATCGAACCTACGACCTTCGAATAACGCGTTCGATGCTCTAACCACTGAGCTACCACAGCGGCCTTCCGTCCATCCACTTCTTTGGGGTTATATGTGAATTTAGAAGTAGGAGTGACAGTCAGCGCCATCTATAAGCCAAACGGCGAGTGTGACAACACTCTTATGCGCATGTTTGGCGTCACGTAGCACGTGAACTTATTATGAGCGAGCAGCTGTGTAATTGTCCCTCTTATACAACCTAAACACACCAAGCCTGCCAGTACGAGACCCTCGTTCAATGAAATAAGGGAAAAAAGTGTATACCTAAGGGCGCGTTTTCCGTGTCTTAACACAATAATAATGAGATCTAACAGACGGTAATGCCAAGGAATGTAGAGGGGAAGTTATTAAAACCAATGGAATGTAAATAAGAAGAAAGAAAGGTGGATGAAAAAATAACCAGCCGTAGGCAGGAATCGACCCTACGACCTTCGAATAACGCGTTCGATGCTCTAACCACTGAGCTACCACAGCGGCCTTCCTTCCATCCACTTTTTTGGGTTTATAGTGAATTTAGAAGTAGGAGTGACAGTCAGCGCCATAAGCCAAACAGCGAGTGTGAAAACAAAACACTCTTATGCGCATGTTTGTCGTCACGTAGCACATGAGTTTATTATGAGCGGGCAGCTGATTAATTGTCCCTCTTATTCAACCTAAACACACCAAGTCTGCCAGTACGAGACCCTCGTTCAGTGAAATAAGGGAAAGAAGTGTATACCTAAGGGCTCGTTTTCCGTGTTTTAATACAATATTAATGAGATCTAACAGACAGTAATGCCAAGGAATGTACAGGTGAAGTTATTTAAACCAATGGAATGTAAATAGGAAGAAAGAAAAGTGGATGAAAAAATAACCAGCCGTTGGCAGGAATTGAACCTACGACATTCGAATAACGCGTTCGATGCTCTAACCACTGAGCTACCACAGCGGTTTTATTCCATCCTCTTTTGAGGTTTATGTGTGAATTTAGAAGTAGGAGTGACAGTCAGCGCCTTCTATAAGCAAACGGTGAGTGTAAAAACACTCTTATGCGCATGTTAGGCGTCACGTAGCACGTTAACTTATTATGAGCAGGCAGCTGTGTAATTGTCCCTCTTATACAACCTAAACACACCAAGTCTGCCAGTACGAGACCCCCGTTCAATGAAATAAGGGAAAAAAGTGTATACCTAAGGGCGCGTTTTCCGTGTCTTAACACAATAATAATGAGATCTAACACACAGTAATGCGAAGAAATGTACAAGGGAAGTTATTAGAACCAATGGAATGTAAATAAGAAGAAAGAATAGTGGATGAAAAAATAACCAGCCATGGGCAGGAATCGAACCTACGACCTTCGAATAACGCGTTCGATGCTTTAACCACTGAGCTACCACAGCGGCCTTCCCTCCATCCACTTTTTTGGGTTTATATGTGAATTTAGAATTAGGAGTGACAGTCAGCGCCATCTATAAGCCAAACGGCGAGTGTGAAAACACTCTTATGCGCATGTTTGGCGTCACGTAGCACGTGAACTTATTATGAGCGGGCAGCTGTATAATTTTTCCTCTTATACAACCAAAACACACCAAGTCTGCCAGTACGAGACCTTCGTTCAATGAAATAAGGGAAAGAAGTGTATACCTAAGGGCTCGTTTTCCGTGTCTTAACACAATATTAATGAGATCTAACACACAGTATTGCGAAGAAATGTACAAGGGAAGTTATTAGAACCAATGGAATGTAAATAAGAAGAAAGAATAGTGGATGAAAAAATAACCAGCCATGGGCAGGAATCGAACCTACGACCTTCGAATAACGCGTTCGATGCTCTAACCACTGAGCTACCACAGCGGCCTTCCCTCCATCCACTTTTTTGGGTTTATATGTGAATTTAGAATTAGGAGTGACAGTCAGCGCCATCTATAAGCCAAACGGCGAGTGTTAAAACACACTTATGCGCATGTTTGGCGTCACGTAGCACGTGAACTTATTATGAGCGGGCAGCTGTATAATTTTTCCTCTTATACAACCAAAACACACCAAGTCTGCCAGTACGAGACCTTCGTTCAATGAAATAAGGGAAAGAAGTGTATACCTAAGTGCTCGTTTTCCGTGTCTTAACACAATAATAATGAGATCTAACAGACAGTAATGCCAAGGAATGTACAGGGGAAGTTATTAGAACCAATGGAATGTAAATAGGAAGAAAGAAAGGTGGATGAAAAAATAACCGGCCGTGGGCAGGAATCGACCTTACGACCTTCGAATAACGCGTTCGATGCTCTAACCACTTAGCTACCACAGCGCCCTTCCCTCCATCCACTTTTTAGGTTTATATGTGAATTTAGAAGTAGGAGTGACAGTCAGCGCCTTCTATAAGAAACAGCGAGTGTAAAGACACTCTTATGCGCATGTTAGGCGTCACGTAGCACGTTAACTTATTATGAGCAGGCAGCTGTGTAATTGTCCCTCTTATACAACCTAAACACACCAAGTCTGCCAGTACGAGACCCCCGTTCAATGAAATAAGGGAAAAAAGTGTATACCTAAGGGCGCGTTTTCCGTGTCTTAACACAATAATAATGAGATCTAACAGACAGTAATGCCAACGAATGTACAGGGGAAGTTATTAGAACCAATGGAATGTAAATAAGAAGAAAGAAAGGTGGATGAAAAAATAACCAGCCGTGGGCAGGAATCGACCCTACGACCTTCGAATAACGCGTTCGATGCTCTAACCACTGAGCTACCACAGCGGCCTTCCCTGCATCCACTTTTCGGGTTTATATGTCAATTTAGAAGTGGGAGTGACAGTCAGTGCCATCTATAGGCCAAACGGCGAGTGTGAAAACACTCATATGCGAATGTTTGGCGTCACGTAGCACGTGAACCTATTAAGAGCGGGCAGCAGAATAATTGTCCCTCTTATACAACCTAAACAAACCAAGTCTGCCAGTACGAGACCCTCGTTCAATGAAATAAGGAAAAGAAGTGTATACCTAAGGACTAGTTTTCCGTGTTTTAACACAACATTAATGAGATCTAACAGACAGTAATGCCAAGGAATGTACAGGGGAAGTTATTAGAACCAATGGAATGTAAATAAGAAGAAAGAAAAGTGGATGAAAAAATAACCAGCCGTGGGCAGGAATCGAACCTACGACCTTCGAATAACGCGTTCGATGCTCTAACCACTGAGCTACCACAGCGGCCTTCCGTCCATCCACTTCTTTGGGGTTATATGTGAATTTAGAAGTAGGAGTGACAGTCAGCGCCATCTATAAGCCAAACGGCGAGTGTGACAACACTCTTATGCGCATGTTTGGCGTCACGTAGCACGTGAACTTATTATGAGCGGGCAGCTGTGTAATTGTCCCTCTTATACAACCTAAACACACCAAGCCTGCCAGTACGAGACCCTCGTTCAATGAAATAAGGGAAAAAAGTGTATACCTAAGGGCGCGTTTTCCGTGTCTTAACACAATAATAATGAGATCTAACAGACGGTAATGCCAAGGAATGTACAGGGGAAGTTATTAAAACCAATGGAATGTAAATAAGAAAAAGAAAGGTGGATGAAAAAATAACCAGCCGTAGGCAGGAATCGACCCTACGACCTTCGAATAACGCATTCGATGCTCTAACCACTGAGCTACCACAGCGGCCTTCCTTCCATCCACTTTTTTGGGTTTATAGTGAATTTAGAAGTAGGAGTGACAGTCAGCGCCATAAGCCAAACAGCGAGTGTGAAAACAAAACACTCTTATGCGCATGTTTGTCGTCACGTAGCACATGAGTTTATTATGAGCGGGCAGCTGATTAATTGTCCCTCTTATTCAACCTAAACACACCAAGTCTGCCAGTACGAGACCCTCGTTCAGTGAAATAAGGGAAAGAAGTGTATACCTAAGGGCTCGTTTTCCGTGTTTTAATACAATAATAATGAGATCTAACAGACAGTAATGCCAAGGAATGTACAGGTGAAGTTATTTAAACCAATGGAATGTAAATAGGAAGAAAGAAAAGTGGATGAAAAAATAACCAGCCGTTGGCAGGAATTGAACCTACGACCTTCGAATAACGCGTTCGATGCTCTAACCACTGAGCTACCACAGCGGTTTTATTCCATCCTCTTTTGAGGTTTATGTGTGAATTTAGAAGTAGGAGTGACAGTCAGCGCCTTCTATAAGCAAACGGTGAGTGTAAAAACACTCTTATGCGCATGTTAGGCGTCACGTAGCACGTTAACTTATTATGAGCGGGCAGCTGTGTAATTGTCCCTCTTATACAACCTAAACACACCAAGCCTGCCAGTACGAGACCCTCGTTCAATGAAATAAGGGAAAAAAGTGTATACCTAAGGGCGCGTTTTCCGTGTCTTAACACAATAATAATGAGATCTAACAGACGGTAATGCCAAGGAATGTACAGGGGAAGTTATCAAAACCAATGGATTGTAAATAAAAAGAAAGAAAGGTGGATGAAAAAATAACCAGCCGTAGGCAGGAATCGACCCTACGACCTTCGAATAACGCGTTCGATGCTCTATCCACTGAGCAACCACAGCGGCCTTCCTTCCATCCACTTTTTTGGGTTTATAGTGAATTTAGAAGTAGGAGTGACAGTCAGCGCCATCTATAAGCCAAACAGCGAGTGTGAAAACAAAACACTCTTATGCGCATGTTTGTCGTCACGTAGCACATGAGTTTATTATGAGCGGGCAGCTGATTAATTGTCCCTCTTATTCAACCTAAACACACCAAGTCTGCCAGTACGAGACCCTCGTTCAGTGAAATAAGGGAAAGAAGTGTACACCTAAGGGCTCGTTTTCCATGTTTTAACACAATATTATTGAGATCTAACAGACAGTATAACCAAGGAATGTACAGGGGAAGTTATTAAAACCAATGGAATGTAAATAGGAAGAAAGAAAAGTGGACGAAAAAAATAACCAGTCGTGGTCAGGAATCGAACCTCCGACCTTCGAATAACGCGTTCGATGCTCTAACCACTGAGCTACCACAGCGGCCTTCCCTCCATCCACTTTTTAGGTTTATGTGTGAATTTAGAAGTAGGAGTGACAGTCAGCGCCTTCTATAAGCAAACGGTGAGTGTAAAAACACTCTTATGCGCGTGTTAGGCGTCACGTAGCACGTTAACTTATTATGAGCGGGCAGCTGTGTAATTGTCCCTCTTATACAACCTAAACACACCAAGTCTGCCAGTACGAGACCCTCGTTCAATGAAATAAGGGAAAGAAGTGTACACCTAAGGGCTCGTTTTCCGTGTTTTATCACAATATTAATGAGATCTAACAGACAGTAATACCAAGGAATGTACAGGGGAAGTTATTAAAACCAATGGAATGTAAATAGGAAGAAAGAAAAGTGGACGAAAAAAATAACCAGCCGTGGTCAGGAATCGAACCTACGACCTTCGAATAACGCGTTCGATGCTCTAACCACTGAGCTACCACAGCGGCCTTCCCTCCATCAACTTTTTAGGTTTATATGTGAATTTTAAAGTAGGAGTGACATTCAGCGCCTTCTATAAGAAACAGCGAGTGTAAAAACACTCTTATGCGCATGTTAGGCGTCACGTAGCACGTTAACTTATTATGAGCGGGCAGCTGTGTAATTGTCCCTCTTATACAACCTAAACACACCAAATCTGCCAGTACGAGACCCCCGTTCAATGAAATAAGGGAAAAAAGAGTATACCTAAGGGCGCGTTTTCCGTGTCTTAACACAATAATAATGAGATCTAACACACAGTAATGCGAAGAAATGTTATTAGAACCAATGAAATGTAAATAAGAAGAAAGAATAGTGGATGAAAAAATAACCAGCCATGGGCAGGAATCGAACCTACGCCCTTCGAATAACGCGTTCGATGCTCTAACCACTGAGCTACCACAGCGGCCTTCCCTCCATCCACTTTTTTGGGTTTATATGTGAATTTAGAATTAGGAGTGACAGTCAGCGCCATCTATAAGCCAAACGGCGAGTGTGAAAACACTCTTATGCGCATGTTTGGCGTCACGTAGCACGTGAACTTATTATGAGCAGGCAGCTGTATAATTGTTCCTCTTATACAACCAAAACACACCAAGTCTGCCAGTACGAGACCCTCGTTCAATGAAATAAGGGAAAGAAGTGTATACCTAAGGGCTCGTTTTCCGTGTCTTAACACAATATTAATGAGATCTAACAGACAGTAATGCCAAGGAATGTACAGGGGAAGTTATTAGAACCAATGGAATGTAAATAAGAAGAAAGAAAGGTGGATGAAAAAATAACCAGCCGTGGGCAGGAATCGACCCTACGACCTTCGAATAACGCGTTCGATGCTCTAACAACTGAGCTACCACAGCGGCCTTCCCTCCATCCACTTTTTGGGTTTATATGTCAATTTAGAAGTGGGAGTGACAGTCAGTGCCATCTATAGGCCAAACGGCGAGTGTGAAAACACTCTTATGCGCATGTTTGGCGTCACGTAGCACGTGAACTTATTATGAGCGGGCAGCTGTGTAATTGTCCTTCTTATACATCCTAAACACACCAAGTCTGCCAGTACGAGACCCCCGTTCAATGAAATAAGGGAAAAAAGTGTATACCTAAGGGCGCGTTTTCCGTGTCTTAACACAATAATAATGAGATCTAACACACAGTAATGCGAAGAAATGTACAAAGGAAGTTATTAGAACCAATGGAATGTAAATAAGAAGAAAGAATAGTGGATGAAAAAATAACCAGCCATGGGCAGGAATCGAACCTACGACCTTCGAATAACGCGTTCGATGCTCTAACCACTGAGCTACCAAAGCGGCCTTCCTTCCATCCACTTTTTTGGGTTTATATGTGAATTTAGAAGTAGAAGTGACAGTCAGCGCCATCTTTAAGCCAAACGGCGAGTGTGAAAACACTCTTATGCGCACGTTTGTCGTCACGTAGCACGTGAACTTATTATGAGCGTGCAGCTGTATAATTGTCCCTCTTATTCAACCTAAACACACCAAGCCTGCCAGTACGAGACCCTCGTTCAATGAAATAAGGGAAAGAAGTGTATACCTAAGGGCTCGTTTTCCGTGTTTTAATACAATATTATTGAGATCTAACAGACAGTAATGCCAAGGAATGTACAGGTGAAGTTATTTAAACCAATGGAATGTAAATAGGAAGAAAGAAAAGTGGATGAAAAAATAACCAGCCGTTGGCAGGAATCGACCCTACGACCTTCGATAACGCGTTCGATGCTCTAACCACTGAGCTACCACAGCGGCCTTCCTTCCATCCACTTTTTTGGGTTTATAGTGAATTTAGAAGTAGGAGTGACAGTCAGCGCCATCTATAAGCCAAACAGCGAGTGTGAAAACCCTCTTATGCGCATGTTTGTCGTCACGTAGCACATGACTTTATTATGAGCGGGCAGCTGATTAATTGTCCCTCTTATTCAACCTAAACACACCAAGTCTGCCAGTACGAGACCCTCGTTCAGTGAAATAAGGAAAAGAAGTGTATACCTAAGGGCTCATTTTCCGTGTTTTAATACAATATTAATGAGATCTAACAGACAGTAATGCCAAAGAATGTACAGGTGAAGTTATTTAAACCAATGGAATGTAAATAGGAAGAAAGAAAAGTGGATGAAAAAATAACCAGCCGTTAGCAGGGATTGAACCTACGACCTTCGAATAACGCGTTCGATGCTCTAACCACTGAGCTACCACAGCGGCCTTATTCCATCCTCTTTTGAGGTTTATGTGTGAATTTAGAAGTAGGAGTGACAGTCAGCGCCTTCTATAAGCAAACGGTGAGTGTAAAAACACTCTTATGCGCATGTTAGGCGTCACGTAGCACGTTAACTTATTATGAGCGGGCAGCTGTGTAATTGTCCCTCTTATACAACCTAAACACACCAAGTCTGCCAGTACGAGACCCTCGTTCAATGAAATAAGGGAAAGAAGTGTACATCTAAGGGCTCGTTTTCCGTGTTTTATCACAATATTATTGAGATCTAACAGACAGTAATACCAAGGAATGTACAGGGGAAGTTATTAAAACCAATGGAATGTAAATAGGAAGAAAGAAAAGTGGACGAAAAAAATAACCAGCCGTGGTCAGGAATCGAACCTACGACCTTCGAATAACGCGTTCGATGCTCTAACCACTGAGCTACCACAGCGGCCTTCCCTCCATCCACTTTTTAGGTTTATATGTGAATTTTAAAGTAGGAGTGACATTCAGCGCCTTCTATAAGAAACAGCGAGTGTAAAAACACTCTTATGCGCATGTTAGGCGTCACGTAGCACGTTAACTTATTATGAGCGGGCAGCTGTGTAATTGTCCCTCTTATACAACCTAAACACACCAAGTCTGCCAGTACGAGACCCCCGTTCAATGAAATAAGGGAAAAAAGAGTATACCTAAGGGCGCGTTTTCCGTGTCTTAACACAATAATAATGAGATCTAACACACAGTAATGCGAAGGAATGTACAAGGGAAGTTATTAGAACCAATGAAATGTAAATAAGAAGAAAGAATAGTGGATGAAAAAATAACCAGCCATGGGCAGGAATCGAACCTACGCCCTTCGAATAACGCGTTCGATGCTCTAACCACTGAGCTACCACAGCGGCCTTCCCTCCATCCACTTTTTTGGGTTTATATGTGAATTTAGAATTAGGAGTGACAGTCAGCGCCATCTATAAGCCAAACGGCGAGTGTGAAAACACTCTTATGCGCATGTTTGGCGTCACGTAGCACGTGAACTTATTATGCACAGGCAGCTGTATAATTGTTCCTCTTATACAACCAAAACACACCAAGTCTGCCAGTACGAGACCCTCGTTCAATGAAATAAGGGAAAGAAGTGTATACCTAAGGGCTCGTTTTCCGTGTCTTAACACAATATTAATGAGATCTAACAGACAGTAATGCCAAGGAATGTACAGGGGAAGTTATTAGAACCAATGGAATGTAAATAAGAAGAAAGAAAGGTGGATGAAAAAATAACCAGCCGTGGGCAGGAATCGACCCTACGACCTTCGAATAACGCGTTCGATGCTCTAACCACTGAGCTACCACAGCGGCCTTCCCTCCATCCACTTTTTGGGTTTATATGTCAATTTAGAAGTGGGAGTGACAGTCAGTGCCATCTATAGGCCAAACGGCGAGTGTGAAAACACTCTTATGCGCATGTTTGGCGTCACGTAGCACGTGAACTTATTATGAGCGGGCAGCTGTGTAATTGTCCTTCTTATACATCCTAAACACACCAAGTCTGCCAGTACGAGACCCCCGTTCAATGAAATAAGGGAAAAAAGTGTATACCTAAGGGCGCGTTTTCCGTGTCTTAACACAATAATAATGAGATCTAACACACAGTAATGCGAAGAAATGTACAAGGGAAGTTATTAGAACCAATGGAATGTAAATAAGAAGAAAGAATAGTGGATGAAAAAATAACCAGCCATGGGCAGGAATCGAACCTACGACCTTCGAATAACGCGTTCGATGCTCTAACCACTGAGCTACCAAAGCGGCCTTCCTTCCATCCACTTTTTTGGGTTTATATGTGAATTTAGAAGTAGAAGTGACAGTCAGCGCCATCTATAAGCCAAACGGCGAGTGTGAAAACACTCTTATGCGCACGTTTGTCGTCACGTAGCACGTGAACTTATTATGAGCGTGCAGCTGATTAATTGTCCCTCTTATTCAACCTAAACACACCAAGTCTGCCAGTACGAGACCCTAGTTCAATGAAATAAGGAAAGAAGTGTATACCTAAGGGCTCGTTTTCCGTGTTTTAACACAATATAATGAGATCTAACAGACAGTAATGCTAAAGAATGTACAGGGGAAGTTAGTAGAACCAATCGAATCTAAATAAGAAGAAAGAAAAGTGGATGAGAAAATAACCAGCCGTGCGCAGGAATCGAACCTTCGACCTTCGAATAACACGTTCGATGCTCTGACCACTGAGCTACTACAGCGGCCTTCCCTCCATCCACTTTTTTGGGTTTATATGTGAATTTAGAAGTAGGAGTGACAGTCAGCGCCATCTATAAGCCCAACTGCGAGTGTGAAAACACTCATATGCGCATGTTTGGCGTCACGTAGCACGTGAACTTATTAAGAGCGGGCAGCAGAATAATTGTCCCTCTTATACAACCTAAACACACCAAGTCTGCCAGTACGAGACCCTCGTTCAATGAAATAAGGGAAAGAAGTGTATACCTAAGGGCTAGTTTTCCGTGTTTTAACACAATATTAATGAGATCTAACAGACAGTAATGCCAAGGAATGTACAGGGGAAGTTATTAGAACCAATGGAATGTAAATAAGAAGAAAGAAAAGTGGATGAAAAAATAACCAGCCGTGGGCAGGAATCGAACCTACGACCTTCGAATAACGCGTTCGATGCTCTAACCACTGAGCTACCACAGCGGCCTTCCGTCCATCCACTTCTTTGGGGTTATATGTGAATTTAGAAGTAGGAGTGACAGTCAGCGCCATCTATAAGCCACACGGCGAGTGTGACAACACTCTTATGCGCATGTTAGGCGTCACGTAGCACGTTAACTTATTATGAGCGGGCAGCTGTGTAATTGTCCCTCTTATACAACCTAAACACACCAAGTCTGCCAGTACGAGACCCTCGTTCAATGAAATAAGGAAAAGAAGTGTACACCTAAGGGCTCGTTTTCCGTGTTTTAACACAATATAATGAGATCTAACAGACAGTAATACCAAGGAATGTACAGGGGCAGTTATTAAAACTAATGGAATGTAAATAGGAAGAAAGAAAAGTGGACGAAAAAACTAACCAACCGTGGTCAGGAATCGAACCTACGACCTTTGAATAACGCGTTCGATGCTCTATCCACTGAGCTACCACAGCGGCCTTCCCTCCATCCACTTTTTAGGTTTATATGTGAATTTTAAAGTAGGAGTGACATTCAGCGCCTTCTATAAGAAACAGCGAGTGTAAAAACACTCTTATGCGCATGTTAGGCGTCACGTAGCACGTTAACTTATTATGAGCGGGCAGCTGTGTAATTGTCCCTCTTATACAACCTAAACACACCAAGTCTGCCAGTACGAGACCCCCGTTCAATGAAATAAGGGAAAAAAGTGTATACCTAAGGGCGCGTTTTCCGTGTCTTAACACAATAATAATGAGATCTAACACACAGTAATGCGAAGAAATGTACAAGGGAAGTTATTAGAACCAATGAAACGTAAATAAGAAGAAAGAATAGTGGATGAAAAAATAACCAGCCATGGGCAGGAATCGAACCTACGCCCTTCGAATAACGCGTTCGATGCTCTAACCACTGAGCTACCACAGCGGCCTTCCCTCCATCCACTTTTTTGGGTTTATATGTGAATTTAGAATTAGGAGTGACAGTCAGCGCCATCTATAAGCCAAACGGCGAGTGTGAAAACACTCTTATGCGCATGTTTGGCGTCACGTAGCACGTGAACTTATTATGAGCAGGCAGCTGTATAATTGTTCCTCTTATACAAACAAAACACACCAAGTCTGCCAGTACGAAACCCTCGTTCAATGAAATAAGGGAAAGAAGTGTATACCTAAGGGCTCGTTTTCCGTGTCTTAACACAATATTATTGAGATCTAACAGACAGTAATGCCAAGGAATGTACAGGGGAAGTTATTAGAACCAATGGAATGTAAATAAGAAGAAAGAAAGGTGGATGAAAAAATAACCAGCCGTGGGCAGGAATCGACCCTACGACCTTCGAATAACGCGTTCGATGCTCTAACCACTGAGCTACCACAGCGGCCTTCCCTCCATCCACTTTTTGGGTTTATATGTCAATTTAGAAGTGGGAGTGACAGTCAGTGCCATCTATAGGCCAAACGGCGAGTGTGAAAACACTCTTATGCGCATGTTTGGCGTCACGTAGCACGTGAACTTATTATGAGCGGGCAGCTGTGTAATTGTCCCTCTTATACATCCTAAACACACCAAGTCTGCCAGTACGAGACCCCCGTTCAATGAAATAAGAGAAAAAGTGTATACCTAAGGGCGCGTTTTCCGTGTTTTAACACAATAATAATGAGATCTAACACACAGTAATGCGAAGAAATGTACAAGGGAAGTTATTAGAACCAATGGAATGTAAATAAGAAGAAAGAATAGTGGATGAAAAAATAACCAGCCATGGGCAGGAATCGAATCTACGACCTTCGAATAACGCGTTCGATGCTCTAACCACTGAGCTACCACAGAGGCCTTCCTTCCATCCACTTTTTTGGGTTTATATGTGAATTTAGAAGTAGAAGTGACAGTCAGCGCCATCTATAAGCCAAACGGCGAGTGTGAAAACACTCTTATGCGCACGTTTGTCGTCACGTAGCACGTGAACTTATTATGAGCGTGCAGCTGAATAATTGTCCCTCTTATTCAACCTAAACACACCAAGTCTGCCAGTACGAGACCCTCGTTCAATGAAATAAGGGAAAGAAGTGTATACCTAAGGGCTAGTTTTCCTTGTTTTAACACAATACTAATGAGATCTAACAGACAGTAATGCCAAGGAATGTACAGCGGAAGTTATTAGAACCAATGGAATGTAAATAAGAAGAAAGAAAAGTGGATGAAAAAATAACCAGCCGTGGGCAGGAATCGAACCTACGACCTTCGAATAACGCGTTCGATGCTCTAACCACTGAGCGACCACAGCGGCCTTCCGTCCATCCACTTCTTTGGCGTTATATGTGAATTTAGAAGTAGGAGTGACAGTCAGCGCCATCTATAAGCCAAACGGCGAGTGTGACAACACTCTTATGCGCATGTTTGGCGTCACGTAGCACGTGAACTTATTTTGAGCGGGCAGCTGTGTAATTGTCCCTCTTATACAACCTAAACACACCAAGCCTGCCAGTACGAGACCCTCGTTCAATGAAATAAGGGAAAAAAGTGTATACCTAAGGGCTCGTTTTCCGTGTTTTAACACAATATTAATGAGATCTAACAGACAGTAATGCCAAGGAATGTACAGGGGAAGTTATTAGAACCAATGAAATGTAAATAAGAAGAAAGAAAAGTGGATGAAAAAATAACCAGCCGTGGGCAGGAATCGAACCTACGACCTTCGAATAACGCGTTCGATGTTCTAACCACTGAGCTACCACAGCGGCCTTCTCTCCGTCCACTTTTTAGGTTTATATGTGAATTTAGAGGTAGGAGTGACAGTCAGCGCCTTCTATAAGAAACGGTGAGTGTAAAAACACTCTTATGCGCATGTTAGGCGTCACGTAGCACGTTAACTTATTATGAGCGGGCCGCTGTGTAATTGTCCCTCTTATACAACCTAAACACACCAAGCCTGCCAGTACGAGACCCTCGTTCAATGAAATAAGGGAAAAAAGTGTATACCTAAGGGCGCGTTTTCCGTGTCTTAACACAATAATAATGAGATCTAACAGACGGTAATGCCAAGGAATGTACAGGGGAAGTTATTAAAGCCAATGGAATGTAAATAAGAAGAAAGAAAGGTGGATGAAAAAATAACCAGCCGTAGGCAGGAATCGACCCTACGACCTTCGAATAACGCGTTCGATGCTCTAACCACTGAGCTACCACAGCGGCCTTCCTTCCATCCACTTTTTTGGGTTTATAGTGAATTTAGAAGTAGGAGTGACAGTCAGCGCCATAAGCCAAACAGCGAGTGTGAAAACAAAACACTCTTATGCGCATGTTTGTCGTCACGTAGCACATGAGTTTATTATGAGCGGGCAGCTGATTAATTGTCCCTCTTATTCAACCTAAGCACACCAAGTCTGCCAGTACGAGACCCTCGTTCAGTGAAATAAGGGAAAGAAGTGTATACCTAAGGGCTCGTTTTCCGTGTTTTAATACAATATTAATGAGATCTAACAGACAGTAATGCCAAGGAATGTACAGGTGAAGTTATTTAAACTAATAGAATGTAAATAGGAAGAAAGAAAAGTGGATGAAAAAATAACCAGCCGTTGGCAGGAATTGAACCTACGACCTTCGAATAACGCGTTCGATGCTCTAACCACTGAGCTACCACAGTGGTTTTATTCCATCCTCTTTTGAGGTTTATGTGTGAATTTAGAAGTAGGAGTGACAGTCAGCGCCTTCTATAAGCAAACGGTGAGTGTAAAAACACTCTTATGCGCATGTTAGGCGTCACGTAGCACGTTAACTCATTATGAGCAGGAAGCTTTGTAATTGTCCCTCTTATACAACCTAAACACACCAAGTCTGCCAGTACGAGACCCCCGTTCAATGAAATAAGGGAAAAAAGTGTATACCTAAGGGCGCGTTTTCCGTGTTTTAACACAATATTAATGAGATCTAACAGACAGTAATGCCAAGGAATGTACAGGGGAAGTTATTAGAACCAATGGAATGTAAATAAGAAGAAAGAACAGTGGATGAAAAAATAACCAGCCGTGGGCAGGAATCGACCCTACGACCTTCGAATAACGCGTTCGATGCTCTAACCACTGAGCTACCACAGCGGCCTTCCCTCCATCCACTTTTTGGGTTTATATGTCAATTTAGAAGTGGGAGTGACAGTCAGTGCCATCTATAGGCCAAACGGCGAGTGTGAAAACACTCTTATGCGCATGTTTGGCGTCACGTAGCACGTGAACTTATTATGAGCGGGCAGCTGTGTAATTGTCCCTCTTATACATCCTAAACACACCAAGTCTGCCAGTACGAGACCCCCGTTCAATGAAATAAGAGAAAAAGTGTATACCTAAGGGCGCGTTTTCCGTGTTTTAACACAATAATAATGAGATCTAACACACAGTAATGCGAAGAAATGTACAAGGGAAGTTATTAGAACCAATGGAATGTAAATAAGAAGAAAGAATAGTGGATGAAAAAATAACCAGCCATGGGCAGGAATCGAATCTACGACCTTCGAATAACGCGTTCGATGCTCTAACCACTGAGCTACCACAGAGGCCTTCCTTCCATCCACTTTTTTGGGTTTATATGTGAATTTAGAAGTAGAAGTGACAGTCAGCGCCATCTATAAGCCAAACGGCGAGTGTGAAAACACTCTTATGCGCACGTTTGTCGTCACGTAGCACGTGAACTTATTATGAGCGTGCAGCTGATTAATTGTCCCTCTTATTCAACCTAAACACACAAGTCTGCCAGTACGAGACCCTTGTTCAATGAAATAAGGAAAGAAGTGTACACCTAAGGGCTCGTTTTCCGTGTTTTAACACAATATAATGAGATCTAACAGACAGTAATGCTAAAGAATGTACAGGGGAAGTTAGTAGAACCAATGGAATCTAAATAAGAAGAAAGAAAAGTGGATGAGAAAATAACCAGCCGTGCGCAGGAATCGAACCTTCGACCTTCGAATAACACGTTCGATGCTCTGACCACACAGCTACTACAGCGGCCTTCCCTCCATCCACTTTTTTGGGTTTATATGTGAATTTAGAAGTAGGAGTGACAGTCAGCGCCATCTATAAGCCCAACTGCGAGTGTGAAAACACTCATATGCGCATGTTTGGCGTCACGTAGCACGTGAACCTATTAAGAGCGGGCAGCAGAATAATTGTCCCTCTTATACAACCTAAACACACCAAGTCTGCCAGTACGAGACCCTCGTTCAATGAAATAAGGGAAAGAAGTGTATACCTAAGGGCTAGTTTTCCTTGTTTTAACACAATACTAATGAGATCTAACAGACAGTAATGCCAAGGAATGTACAGCGGAAGTTATTAGAACCAATGGAATGTAAATAAGAAGAAAGAAAAGTGGATGAAAAAATAACCAGCCGTGGGCAGGAATCGAACCTACGACCTTCGAATAACGCGTTCGATGCTCTAACCACTGAGCGACCACAGCGGCCTTCCGTCCATCCACTTCTTTGGGGTTATATGTGAATTTAGAAGTAGGAGTGACAGTCAGCGCCATCTATAAGCCAAACGGCGAGTGTGACAACACTCTTATGCGCATGTTTGGCGTCACGTAGCACGTGAACTTATTTTGAGCGGGCAGCTGTGTAATTGTCCCTCTTATACAACCTAAACACACCAAGCCTGCCAGTACGAGACCCTCGTTCAATGAAATAAGGGAAAAAAGTGTATACCTAAGGGCTCGTTTTCCGTGTTTTAACACAATATTAATGAGATCTAACAGACAGTAATGCCAAGGAATGTACAGGGGAAGTTATTAGAACCAATGAAATGTAAATAAGAAGAAAGAAAAGTGGATGAAAAAATAACCAGCCGTGGGCAGGAATCGAACCTACGACCTTCGAATAACGCGTTCGATGTTCTAACCACTGAGCTACCACAGCGGCCTTCTCTCCGTCCACTTTTTAGGTTTATATGTGAATTTAGAGGTAGGAGTGACAGTCAGCGCCTTCTATAAGAAACGGTGAGTGTAAAAACACTCTTATGCGCATGTTAGGCGTCACGTAGCACGTTAACTTATTATGAGCGGGCCGCTGTGTAATTGTCCCTCTTATACAACCTAAACACACCAAGCCTGCCAGTACGAGACCCTCGTTCAATGAAATAAGGGAAAAAAGTGTATACCTAAGGGCGCGTTTTCCGTGTCTTAACACAATAATAATGAGATCTAACAGACGGTAATGCCAAGGAATGTACAGGGGAAGTTATTAAAGCCAATGGAATGTAAATAAGAAGAAAGAAAGGTGGATGAAAAAATAACCAGCCGTAGGCAGGAATCGACCCTACGACCTTCGAATAACGCGTTCGATGCTCTAACCACTGAGCTACCACAGCGGCCTTCCTTCCATCCACTTTTTTGGGTTTATAGTGAATTTAGAAGTAGGAGTGACAGTCAGCGCCATAAGCCAAACAGCGAGTGTGAAAACAAAACACTCTTATGCGCATGTTTGTCGTCACGTAGCACATGAGTTTATTATGAGCGGGCAGCTGATTAATTGTCCCTCTTATTCAACCTAAGCACACCAAGTCTGCCAGTACGAGACCCTCGTTCAGTGAAATAAGGGAAAGAAGTGTATACCTAAGGGCTCGTTTTCCGTGTTTTAATACAATATTAATGAGATCTAACAGACAGTAATGCCAAGGAATGTACAGGTGAAGTTATTTAAACTAATAGAATGTAAATAGGAAGAAAGAAAAGTGGATGAAAAAATAACCAGCCGTTGGCAGGAATTGAACCTACGACCTTCGAATAACGCGTTCGATGCTCTAACCACTGAGCTACCACAGCGGTTTTATTCCATCCTCTTTTGAGGTTTATGTGTGAATTTAGAAGTAGGAGTGACAGTCAGCGCCTTCTATAAGCAAACGGTGAGTGTAAAAACACTCTTATGCGCATGTTAGGCGTCACGTAGCACGTTAACTCATTATGAGCGGGAAGCTTTGTAATTGTCCCTCTTATACAACCTAAACACACCAAGTCTGCCAGTACGAGACCCCCGTTCAATGAAATAAGGGAAAAAAGTGTATACCTAAGGGCGCGTTTTCCGTGTTTTAACACAATATTAATGAGATCTAACAGACAGTAATGCCAAGGAATGTACAGGGGAAGTTATTAGAACCAATGGAATGTAAATAAGAAAAAAGAACAGTGGATGAAAAAATAACCAGCCGTGGGCAGGAATCGACCCTACGACCTTCGAATAACGCGTTCGATGCTCTAACCACTGAGCTACCACAGCGGCCTTCCGTCCATCCACTTTTTTGGGTTAATATGTGAATTTAGAAGTAGGAGTGACAGTCAGCGCCATCTATAAGCCAAACGGCGAGTGTGACAACACTCTTATGCGCATGTTTGTCGTCACGTAGCACGTGAACTTATTATGAGCGGGCAGCTGATATATTGTCCCTCTTATTCAACCTGAACACACCAAGTCTGCCAGTACGGGACCCTCTTTCACTGAAATAAGGAAAAGAAGTGTATACCTAAGGGCTCGTTTTCCGTGTTTTAACACAATATTAATGAGATCTAACAGACAGTAATGCCAAGGAATGTACAGGGGAAGTTATTATAACCAATGGAATATAAATAAGAAGAAAGAAAGGTGGATGAAAAAATAACCAGCCGTGGGCAGGAATCGACTCTACGACCTTCGAATAACGCGTTCGATGCTCTAACCACTGAGCTACCACAGCGGCCTTCCCTCCATCCACTTTTTAGGTTTATATGTGAATTTAGAAGTAGGAGTGACAGTCAGCGCCTTCTATAAGAAACAGCGAGTGTAAAAACACTCTTATGCGCATGTTAGGCGTCACGTAGCACGTTATCTTATTATGAGCGGGCAGCTGTGTAATTGTCCCTCTTATACAACCTAAACACACCAAGTCTGCCAGTACGAGACCCCCGTTCAATGAAATAAGGGAAAAAAGTGTATACCTAAGGGCGCGTTTTCCGTGTCTTAACACAATAATAATGAGATCTAACACACAGTAATGCGAAGAAATGTACAAGGGAGGTTATTAGAACCAATGGAATGTAAATAAGAAAAAAGAATAGTGGATGAAAAAATAACCAGCCGTGGGCAGGAATCGAACCTTCGACCTTCGAATAACACGTTCGATGCTCTAACCACTGAGCTGCTACAGTGGCCTTCCCTCCATCCACTTTTTTGGGTTTATATGTGAATTTAGAAGTAGAAGTGACAGTCAGCGCCATCTATAAGCCAAACGGCGAGTGTGAAAACACTCTTATGCGCACGTTTGTCGTCACGTAGCACGTGAACTTATTATGAGCGGGCAGCTGATTAATTGTCCCTCTTATTCAACCAAAACACACCAAGTCTGCCAGTACGAGACCCTAGTTCAATGAAATAAGGAAAGAAGTGTATACCTAAGGGCTCGTTTTCCGTGTTTTAACACAATAATAATGAGATCTAACAGACAGTAATGCCAAAGAATGTACAGGGGAAGTTAGTAGAACCAATGGAATGTAAATAAGAAGAAAAAAAAGTGGATGAAAAAATAACCAGCCGTCGGCAGGAATCGAACCTACGACCTTCGAATAACGCGTTCGATGCTCTAACCACTGAGCTACCACAGCGGCCTTCCCTCCGTCCACTTTTTAGGTTTATATGTGAATTTAGAGGTAGGAGTGACAGTCAGCGCCTTCTATAAGAAACGGTGAGTGTAAAAACACTCTTATGCGCATGTTAGGCGTCACGTAGCACGTTAACTTATTATGAGCGGGCAGCTGTGTAATTGTCCCTCTTATACAACCTAAACACACCAAGCCTGCCAGTACGAGACCCTCGTTCAATGAAATAAGGGAAAAAAGTGTATACCTAAGGGCGCGTTTTCCGTGTCTTAACACAATAATAATGAGATCTAACAGACGGTAATGCCAAGGAATGTACAGGGGTAGTTATTAAAACCAATAAAAAGTAAATAAGAAGAAAGAAAGGTGGATGAAAAAATAACCAGCCGTGGGCAGGAATCGACCCTACGACCTTCGAATAACGCGTTCGATGCTCTAACCACTGAGCTACCACAGCGGCCTTCCTTCCATCCACTTTTTTGGGTTTATAGTGAATTTAGAAGTAGGAGTGACAGTCAGCGCCATCTATAAGCCAAACAGCGAGTGTGAAAACCCTCTTATGCGCATGTTTGTCGTCACGTAGCACATGAGTTTATTATGAGCGGGCAGCTGATTAATTGTCCCTCTTATTCAACCTAAACACACCAAGTCTGCCAGTACGAGACCCTCGTTCAGTGAAATAAGGGAAAGAAGTGTATACCTAAGGGCTCATTTTCCGTGTTTTAATACAATATAATGAGATCTAACAGACAGTAATGCCAAAGAATGTACAGGTGAAGTTATTTAAACCAATGGAATGTAAATAGGAAGAAAGAAAAGTGGATGAAAAAATAACCAGCCGTTGGCAGGGATTGAACCTACGACCTTCGAATAACGCGTTCGATGCTCTAACCACTGAGCTACCACAGCGGCCTTATTCCATCCTCTTTTGAGGTTTATGTGTGAATTTAGAAGTAGGAGTGACGGTCAGCGCCTTCTATAAGCAAACGGTGAGTGTAAAAACACTCTTATGCGCATGTTAGGCGTCACGTAGCACGTTAACTTATTATGAGCGGGCAGCTGTGTAATTGTCCCTCTTATACAACCTAAACACACCAAGTCTGCCAGTACGAAACCCTCGTTCAATGAAATAAGGAAAAAAAGTGTAAACCTAAGGGCGCGTTTTCCGTGTCTTAACACAATAATAATGAGATCTAACAGACAGTAATGCCAAGGAATGTACAGGGGAAGTTATTAGAACCAATGGAATGTAAATAGTAAGAAAGAAAGGTGGATGAAAAAATAACCAGCCGTGGGCAGGAATCGACCTTACGACCTTCGAATAACGCGTTCGATGCTCTAACCACTTAGCTACCACAGCGGCCTTCCCTCCATCCACTTTTTAGGTTTATATGTGAATTTAGAAGTAGGAGTGACAGTCAGCGCCTTCTATAAGCAAACGGTGAGTGTAAAAACACTCTTATGCGCATGTTAGGCGTCACGTAGCACGTTAACTTATTATGAGCGGGAAGCTGCGTAATTGTCCTTCTTATACAACCTAAACACACCAAGTCTGCCAGTACGAGACCCTCGTTCAATGAAATAAGGGAAAGAAGTGTACACCTAAGGGCTCGTTTTCCGTGTTTTATCACAATATTAATGAGATCTAACAGACAGTAATACCAAGGAATGTACAGGGGAAGTTATTAAAACCAATGGAATGTAAATAGGAAGAAAGAAAAGTGGACGAAAAAATAACCAGCCGTGGTCAGGAATCGAACCTACGACCTTCGAATAACGCGTTCGATGCTCTAACCACTGAGCTACCACAGCGGCCTTCCCTCCATCCACTTTTTTGGGTTTATATGTGAATTTAGAATTAGGAGTGACAGTCAGCGCCATCTATAAGCCAAACGGCGAGTGTGAAAACACTCTTATGCGCATGTTTGGCGTCACGTAGCACGTGAACTTATTATGAGCAGGCAGCTGTATAATTGTTCCTCTTATACAAACAAAACACACCAAGTCTGCCAGTACGAAACCCTCGTTCAATGAAATAAGGGAAAGAAGTGTATACCTAAGGGCTCGTTTTCCGTGTCTTAACACAATATTATTGAGATCTAACAGACAGTAATGCCAAGGAATGTACAGGGGAAGTTATTAGAACCAATGGAATGTAAATAAGAAGAAAGAAAGGTGGATGAAAAAATAACCAGCCGTGGGCAGGAATCGACCCTACGACCTTCGAATAACGCGTTCGATGCTCTAACCACTGAGCTACCACAGCGGCCTTCCCTCCATCCACTTTTTGGGTTTATATGTCAATTTAGAAGTGGGAGTGACAGTCAGTGCCATCTATAGGCCAAACGGCGAGTGTGAAAACACTCTTATGCGCATGTTTGGCGTCACGTAGCACGTGAACTTATTATGAGCGGGCAGCTGTGTAATTGTCCCTCTTATACATCCTAAACACACCAAGTCTGCCAGTACGAGACCCCCGTTCAATGAAATAAGAGAAAAAGTGTATACCTAAGGGCGCGTTTTCCGTGTTTTAACACAATAATAATGAGATCTAACACACAGTAATGCGAAGAATTGTACAAGGGAAGTTATTAGAACCAATGGAATGTAAATAAGAAGAAAGAATAGTGGATGAAAAAATAACCAGCCATGGGCAGGAATCGAATCTACGACCTTCGAATAACGCGTTCGATGCTCTAACCACTGAGCTACCACAGAGGCCTTCCTTCCATCCACTTTTTTGGGTTTATATGTGAATTTAGAAGTAGAAGTGACAGTCAGCGCCATCTATAAGCCAAACGGCGAGTGTGAAAACACTCTTATGCGCACGTTTGTCGTCACGTAGCACGTGAACTTATTATGAGCGTGCAGCTGATTAATTGTCCCTCTTATTCAACCTAAACACACCAAGTCTGCCAGTACGAGACCCTTGTTCAATGAAATAAGGAAAGAAGTGTACACCTAAGGGCTCGTTTTCCGTGTTTTAACACAATATAATGAGATCTAACAGACAGTACTGCTAAAGAATGTACAGGGGAAGTTAGTAGAACCAATGGAATCTAAATAAGAAGAAAGAAAAGTGGATGAGAAAATAACCAGCCGTGCGCAGGAATCGAACCTTCGACCTTCGAATAACACGTTCGATGCTCTGACCACACAGCTACTACAGCGGCCTTCCCTCCATCCACTTTTTTGGGTTTATATGTGAATTTAGAAGTAGGAGTGACAGTCAGCGCCATCTATAAGCCCAACTGCGAGTGTGAAAACACTCATATGCGCATGTTTGGCGTCACGTAGCACGTGAACCTATTAAGAGCGGGCAGCAGAATAATTGTCCCTCTTATACAACCTAAACACACCAAGTCTGCCAGTACGAGACCCTCGTTCAATGAAATAAGGGAAAGAAGTGTATACCTAAGGGCTAGTTTTCCTTGTTTTAACACAATACTAATGAGATCTAACAGACAGTAATGCCAAGGAATGTACAGCGGAAGTTATTA
Source organism: Rhipicephalus microplus (assembly GCF_043290135.1). Classification (NCBI taxonomy): domain Eukaryota; kingdom Metazoa; phylum Arthropoda; class Arachnida; order Ixodida; family Ixodidae; genus Rhipicephalus; species Rhipicephalus microplus. The sequence goes on from NC_134703.1 coordinate 192,018,758, forward strand.
GAACCAATGGAATGTAAATAAGAAGAAAGAAAAGTGGATGAAAAAATAACCAGCCGTGGGCAGGAATCGAACCTACGACCTTCGAATGACGCGTTCGATGCTCTAACCACTGAGCGACCACAGCGGCCTTCCGTCCATCCACTTCTTTGGGGTTATATGTGAATTTAGAAGTAGGAGTGACAGTCAGCGCCATCTATAAGCCAAACGGCGAGTGTGACAACACTCTTATGCGCATGTTTGGCGTCACGTAGCACGTGAACTTATTTTGAGCGGGCAGCTGTGTAATTGTCCCTCTTATACAACCTAAACACACCAAGCCTGCCAGTACGAGACCCTCGTTCAATGAAATAAGGGAAAAAAGTGTATACCTAAGGGCTCGTTTTCCGTGTTTTAACACAATATTAATGAGATCTAACAGACAGTAATGCCAAGGAATGTACAGGGGAAGTTATTAGAACCAATGAAATGTAAATAAGAAGAAAGAAAAGTGGATGAAAAAATAACCAGCCGTGGGCAGGAATCGAACCTACGACCTTCGAATAACGCGTTCGATGTTCTAACCACTGAGCTACCACAGCGGCCTTCTCTCCGTCCACTTTTTAGGTTTATATGTGAATTTAGAGGTAGGAGTGACAGTCAGCGCCTTCTATAAGAAACGGTGAGTGTAAAAACACTCTTATGCGCATGTTAGGCGTCACGTAGCACGTTAACTTATTATGAGCGGGCCGCTGTGTAATTGTCCCTCTTATACAACCTAAACACACCAAGTCTGCCAGTACGAGACCCTCGTTCAATGAAATAAGGGAAAGAAGTGTACACCTAAGGGCTCGTTTTCCGTGTTTTATCACAATATTAATGAGATCTAACAGACAGTAATACCAAGGAATGTACAGGGGAAGTTATTAAAACCAATGGAATGTAAATAGGAAGAAAGAAAAGTGGACGAAAAAATAACCAGCCGTGGTCAGGAATCGAACCTACGACCTTCGAATAACGCGTTCGATGCTCTAACCACTGAGCTACCACAGCGGCCTTCCCTCCATCCACTTTTTTGGGTTTATATGTGAATTTAGAATTAGGAGTGACAGTCAGCGCCATCTATAAGCCAAACGGCGAGTGTGAAAACACTCTTATGCGCATGTTTGGCGTCACGTAGCACGTGAACTTATTATGAGCAGGCAGCTGTATAATTGTTCCTCTTATACAAACAAAACACACCAAGTCTGCCAGTACGAAACCCTCGTTCAATGAAATAAGGGAAAGAAGTGTATACCTAAGGGCTCGTTTTCCGTGTCTTAACACAATATTATTGAGATCTAACAGACAGTAATGCCAAGGAATGTACAGGGGAAGTTATTAGAACCAATGGAATGTAAATAAGAAGAAAGAAAGGTGGATGAAAAAATAACCAGCCGTGGGCAGGAATCGACCCTACGACCTTCGAATAACGCGTTCGATGCTCTAACCACTGAGCTACCACAGCGGCCTTCCCTCCATCCACTTTTTGGGTTTATATGTCAATTTAGAAGTGGGAGTGACAGTCAGTGCCATCTATAGGCCAAACGGCGAGTGTGAAAACACTCTTATGCGCATGTTTGGCGTCACGTAGCACGTGAACTTATTATGAGCGGGCAGCTGTGTAATTGTCCCTCTTATACATCCTAAACACACCAAGTCTGCCAGTACGAGACCCCCGTTCAATGAAATAAGAGAAAAAGTGTATACCTAAGGGCGCGTTTTCCGTGTTTTAACACAATAATAATGAGATCTAACACACAGTAATGCGAAGAATTGTACAAGGGAAGTTATTAGAACCAATGGAATGTAAATAAGAAGAAAGAATAGTGGATGAAAAAATAACCAGCCATGGGCAGGAATCGAATCTACGACCTTCGAATAACGCGTTCGATGCTCTAACCACTGAGCTACCACAGAGGCCTTCCTTCCATCCACTTTTTTGGGTTTATATGTGAATTTAGAAGTAGAAGTGACAGTCAGCGCCATCTATAAGCCAAACGGCGAGTGTGAAAACACTCTTATGCGCACGTTTGTCGTCACGTAGCACGTGAACTTATTATGAGCGTGCAGCTGATTAATTGTCCCTCTTATTCAACCTAAACACACCAAGTCTGCCAGTACGAGACCCTTGTTCAATGAAATAAGGAAAGAAGTGTACACCTAAGGGCTCGTTTTCCGTGTTTTAACACAATATAATGAGATCTAACAGACAGTACTGCTAAAGAATGTACAGGGGAAGTTAGTAGAACCAATGGAATCTAAATAAGAAGAAAGAAAAGTGGATGAGAAAATAACCAGCCGTGCGCAGGAATCGAACCTTCGACCTTCGAATAACACGTTCGATGCTCTGACCACACAGCTACTACAGCGGCCTTCCCTCCATCCACTTTTTTGGGTTTATATGTGAATTTAGAAGTAGGAGTGACAGTCAGCGCCATCTATAAGCCCAACTGCGAGTGTGAAAACACTCATATGCGCATGTTTGGCGTCACGTAGCACGTGAACCTATTAAGAGCGGGCAGCAGAATAATTGTCCCTCTTATACAACCTAAACACACCAAGTCTGCCAGTACGAGACCCTCGTTCAATGAAATAAGGGAAAGAAGTGTATACCTAAGGGCTAGTTTTCCTTGTTTTAACACAATACTAATGAGATCTAACAGACAGTAATGCCAAGGAATGTACAGCGGAAGTTATTAGAACCAATGGAATGTAAATAAGAAGAAAGAAAAGTGGATGAAAAAATAACCAGCCGTGGGCAGGAATCGAACCTACGACCTTCGAATAACGCGTTCGATGCTCTAACCACTGAGCGACCACAGCGGCCTTCCGTCCATCCACTTCTTTGGGGTTATATGTGAATTTAGAAGTAGGAGTGACAGTCAGCGCCATCTATAAGCCAAACGGCGAGTGTGACAACACTCTTATGCGCATGTTTGGCGTCACGTAGCACGTGAACTTATTTTGAGCGGGCAGCTGTGTAATTGTCCCTCTTATACAACCTAAACACACCAAGCCTGCCAGTACGAGACCCTCGTTCAATGAAATAAGGGAAAAAAGTGTATACCTAAGGGCTCGTTTTCCGTGTTTTAACACAATATTAATGAGATCTAACAGACAGTAATGCCAAGGAATGTACAGGGGAAGTTATTAGAACCAATGAAATGTAAATAAGAAGAAAGAAAAGTGGATGAAAAAATAACCAGCCGTGGGCAGGAATCGAACCTACGACCTTCGAATAACGCGTTCGATGTTCTAACCACTGAGCTACCACAGCGGCCTTCTCTCCGTCCACTTTTTAGGTTTATATGTGAATTTAGAGGTAGGAGTGACAGTCAGCGCCTTCTATAAGAAACGGTGAGTGTAAAAACACTCTTATGCGCATGTTAGGCGTCACGTAGCACGTTAACTTATTATGAGCGGGCCGCTGTGTAATTGTCCCTCTTATACAACCTAAACACACCAAGCCTGCCAGTACGAGACCCTCGTTCAATGAAATAAGGGAAAAAAGTGTATACCTAAGGGCGCGTTTTCCGTGTCTTAACACAATAATAATGAGATCTAACAGACGGTAATGCCAAGGAATGTACAGGGGAAGTTATTAAAGCCAATGGAATGTAAATAAGAAGAAAGAAAGGTGGATGAAAAAATAACCAGCCGTAGGCAGGAATCGACCCTACGACCTTCGAATAACGCGTTCGATGCTCTAACCACTGAGCTACCACAGCGGCCTTCCTTCCATCCACTTTTTTGGGTTTATAGTGAATTTAGAAGTAGGAGTGACAGTCAGCGCCATAAGCCAAACAGCGAGTGTGAAAACAAAACACTCTTATGCGCATGTTTGTCGTCACGTAGCACATGAGTATATTATGAGCGGGCAGCTGATTAATTGTCCCTCTTATTCAACCTAAGCACACCAAGTCTGCCAGTACGAGACCCTCGTTCAGTGAAATAAGGGAAAGAAGTGTATACCTAAGGGCTCGTTTTCCGTGTTTTAATACAATATTAATGAGATCTAACAGACAGTAATGCCAAGGAATGTACAGGTGAAGTTATTTAAACTAATAGAATGTAAATAGGAAGAAAGAAAAGTGGATGAAAAAATAACCAGCCGTTGGCAGGAATTGAACCTACGACCTTCGAATAACGCGTTCGATGCTCTAACCACTGAGCTACCACAGCGGTTTTATTCCATCCTCTTTTGAGGTTTATGTGTGAATTTAGAAGTAGGAGTGACAGTCAGCGCCTTCTATAAGCAAACGGTGAGTGTAAAAACACTCTTATGCGCATGTTAGGCGTCACGTAGCACGTTAACTCATTATGAGCAGGAAGCTTTGTAATTGTCCCTCTTATACAACCTAAACACACCAAGTCTGCCAGTACGAGACCCCCGTTCAATGAAATAAGGGAAAAAAGTGTATACCTAAGGGCGCGTTTTCCGTGTTTTAACACAATATTAATGAGATCTAACAGACAGTAATGCCAAGGAATGTACAGGGGAAGTTATTAGAACCAATGGAATGTAAATAAGAAGAAAGAACAGTGGATGAAAAAATAACCAGCCGTGGGCAGGAATCGACCCTACGACCTTCGAATAACGCGTTCGATGCTCTAACCACTGAGCTACCACAGCGGCCTTCCCTCCATCCACTTTTTGGGTTTATATGTCAATTTAGAAGTGGGAGTGACAGTCAGTGCCATCTATAGGCCAAACGGCGAGTGTGAAAACACTCTTATGCGCATGTTTGGCGTCACGTAGCACGTGAACTTATTATGAGCGGGCAGCTGTGTAATTGTCCCTCTTATACATCCTAAACACACCAAGTCTGCCAGTACGAGACCCCCGTTCAATGAAATAAGAGAAAAAGTGTATACCTAAGGGCGCGTTTTCCGTGTTTTAACACAATAATAATGAGATCTAACACACAGTAATGCGAAGAAATGTGCAAGGGAAGTTATTAGAACCAATGGAATGTAAATAAGAAGAAAGAATAGTGGATGAAAAAATAACCAGCCATGGGCAGGAATCGAATCTACGACCTTCGAATAACGCGTTCGATGCTCTAACCACTGAGCTACCACAGAGGCCTTCCTTCCATCCACTTTTTTGGGTTTATATGTGAATTTAGAAGTAGAAGTGACAGTCAGCGCCATCTATAAGCCAAACGGCGAGTGTGAAAACACTCTTATGCGCACGTTTGTCGTCACGTAGCACGTGAACTTATTATGAGCGTGCAGCTGATTAATTGTCCCTCTTATTCAACCTAAACACACCAAGTCTGCCAGTACGAGACCCTTGTTCAATGAAATAAGGAAAGAAGTGTACACCTAAGGGCTCGTTTTCCGTGTTTTAACACAATATAATGAGATCTAACAGACAGTAATGCTAAAGAATGTACAGGGGAAGTTAGTAGAACCAATGGAATCTAAATAAGAAGAAAGAAAAGTGGATGAGAAAATAACCAGCCGTGCGCAGGAATCGAACCTTCGACCTTCGAATAACACGTTCGATGCTCTGACCACACAGCTACTACAGCGGCCTTCCCTCCATCCACTTTTTTGGGTTTATATGTGAATTTAGAAGTAGGAGTGACAGTCAGCGCCATCTATAAGCCCAACTGCGAGTGTGAAAACACTCATATGCGCATGTTTGGCGTCACGTAGCACGTGAACCTATTAAGAGCGGGCAGCAGAATAATTGTCCCTCTTATACAACCTAAACACACCAAGTCTGCCAGTACGAGACCCTCGTTCAATGAAATAAGGGAAAGAAGTGTATACCTAAGGGCTAGTTTTCCTTGTTTTAACACAATACTAATGAGATCTAACAGACAGTAATGCCAAGGAATGTACAGCGGAAGTTATTAGAACCAATGGAATGTAAATAAGAAGAAAGAAAAGTGGATGAAAAAATAACCAGCCGTGGGCAGGAATCGAACCTACGACCTTCGAATAACGCGTTCGATGCTCTAACCACTGAGCGACCACAGCGGCCTTCCGTCCATCCACTTCTTTGGGGTTATATGTGAATTTAGAAGTAGGAGTGACAGTCAGCGCCATCTATAAGCCAAACGGCGAGTGTGACAACACTCTTATGCGCATGTTTGGCGTCACGTAGCACGTGAACTTATTTTGAGCGGGCAGCTGTGTAATTGTCCCTCTTATACAACCTAAACACACCAAGCCTGCCAGTACGAGACCCTCGTTCAATGAAATAAGGGAAAAAAGTGTATACCTAAGGGCTCGTTTTCCGTGTTTTAACACAATATTAATGAGATCTAACAGACAGTAATGCCAAGGAATGTACAGGGGAAGTTATTAGAACCAATGAAATGTAAATAAGAAGAAAGAAAAGTGGATGAAAAAATAACCAGCCGTGGGCAGGAATCGAACCTACGACCTTCGAATAACGCGTTCGATGTTCTAACCACTGAGCTACCACAGCGGCCTTCTCTCCGTCCACTTTTTAGGTTTATATGTGAATTTAGAGGTAGGAGTGACAGTCAGCGCCTTCTATAAGAAACGGTGAGTGTAAAAACACTCTTATGCGCATGTTAGGCGTCACGTAGCACGTTAACTTATTATGAGCGGGCCGCTGTGTAATTGTCCCTCTTATACAACCTAAACACACCAAGCCTTCCAGTACGAGACCCTCGTTCAATGAAATAAGGGAAAAAAGTGTATACCTAAGGGCGCGTTTTCCGTGTCTTAACACAATAATAATGAGATCTAACAGATGGTAATGCCAAGGAATGTACAGGGGAAGTTATTAAAGCCAATGGAATGTAAATAAGAAGAAAGAAAGGTGGATGAAAAAATAACCAGCCGTAGGCAGGAATCGACCCTACGACCTTCGAATAACGCGTTCGATGCTCTAACCACTGAGCTACCACAGCGGCCTTCCTTCCATCCACTTTTTTGGGTTTATAGTGAATTTAGAAGTAGGAGTGACAGTCAGCGCCATAAGCCAAACAGCGAGTGTGAAAACAAAACACTCTTATGCGCATGTTTGTCGTCACGTAGCACATGAGTTTATTATGAGCGGGCAGCTGATTAATTGTCCCTCTTATTCAACCTAAGCACACCAAGTCTGCCAGTACGAGACCCTCGTTCAGTGAAATAAGGGAAAGAAGTGTATACCTAAGGGCTCGTTTTCCGTGTTTTAATACAATATTAATGAGATCTAACAGACAGTAATGCCAAGGAATGTACAGGTGAAGTTATTTAAACTAATAGAATGTAAATAGGAAGAAAGAAAAGTGGATGAAAAAATAACCAGCCGTTGGCAGGAATTGAACCTACGACCTTCGAATAACGCGTTCGATGCTCTAACCACTGAGCTACCACAGCGGTTTTATTCCATCCTCTTTTGAGGTTTATGTGTGAATTTAGAAGTAGGAGTGACAGTCAGCGCCTTCTATAAGCAAACGGTGAGTGTAAAAACACTCTTATGCGCATGTTAGGCGTCACGTAGCACGTTAACTCATTATGAGCAGGAAGCTTTGTAATTGTCCCTCTTATACAACCTAAACACACCAAGTCTGCCAGTACGAGACCCCCGTTCAATGAAATAAGGGAAAAAAGTGTATACCTAAGGGCGCGTTTTCCGTGTTTTAACACAATATTAATGAGATCTAACAGACAGTAATGCCAAGGAATGTACAGGGGAAGTTATTAGAACCAATGGAATGTAAATAAGAAGAAAGAACAGTGGATGAAAAAATAACCAGCCGTGGGCAGGAATCGACCCTACGACCTTCGAATAACGCGTTCGATGCTCTAATCACTGAGCTACCACAGCGGCCTTCCCTCCATCCACTTTTTGGGTTTATATGTCAATTTAGAAGTGGGAGTGACAGTCAGTGCCATCTATAGGCCAAACGGCGAGTGTGAAAACACTCTTATGCGCATGTTTGGCGTCACGTAGCACGTGAACTTATTATGAGCGGGCAGCTGTGTAATTGTCCCTCTTATACATCCTAAACACACCAAGTCTGCCAGTACGAGACCCCCGTTCAATGAAATAAGAGAAAAAGTGTATACCTAAGGGCGCGTTTTCCGTGTTTTAACACAATAATAATGAGATCTAACACACAGTAATGCGAAGAAATGTACAAGGGAAGTTATTAGAACCAATGGAATGTAAATAAGAAGAAAGAATAGTGGATGAAAAAATAACCAGCCATGGGCAGGAATCGAATCTACGACCTTCGAATAACGCGTTCGATGCTCTAACCACTGAGCTACCACAGAGGCCTTCCTTCCATCCACTTTTTTGGGTTTATATGTGAATTTAGAAGTAGAAGTGACAGTCAGCGCCATCTATAAGCCAAACGGCGAGTGTGAAAACACTCTTATGCGCACGTTTGTCGTCACGTAGCACGTGAACTTATTATGAGCGTGCAGCTGATTAATTGTCCCTCTTATTCAACCTAAACACACCAAGTCTGCCAGTACGAGACCCTTGTTCAATGAAATAAGGAAAGAAGTGTACACCTAAGGGCTCGTTTTCCGTGTTTTAACACAATATAATGAGATCTAACAGACAGTAATGCTAAAGAATGTACAGGGGAAGTTAGTAGAACCAATGGAATCTAAATAAGAAGAAAGAAAAGTGGATGAGAAAATAACCAGCCGTGCGCAGGAATCGAACCTTCGACCTTCGAATAACACGTTCGATGCTCTGACCACACAGCTACTACAGCGGCCTTCCCTCCATCCACTTTTTTGGGTTTATATGTGAATTTAGAAGTAGGAGTGACAGTCAGCGCCATCTATAAGCCCAACTGCGAGTGTGAAAACACTCATATGCGCATGTTTGGCGTCACGTAGCACGTGAACCTATTAAGAGCGGGCAGCAGAATAATTGTCCCTCTTATACAACCTAAACACACCAAGTCTGCCAGTACGAGACCCTCGTTCAATGAAATAAGGGAAAGAAGTGTATACCTAAGGGCTAGTTTTCCTTGTTTTAACACAATACTAATGAGATCTAACAGACAGTAATGCCAAGGAATGTACAGCGGAAGTTATTAGAACCAATGGAATGTAAATAAGAAGAAAGAAAAGTGGATGAAAAAATAACCAGCCGTGGGCAGGAATCGACCCTACGACCTTCGAATAACGCGTTCTATGCTCTAACCACTGAGCGACCACAGCGGCCTTCCGTCCATCCACTTCTTTTGGGGTTATATGTGAATTTAGAAGTAGGAGTGACAGTCAGCGCCATCTATAAGCCAAACGGCGAGTGTGACAACACTCTTATGCGCATGTTTGGCGTCACGTAGCACGTGAACTTATTTTGAGCGGGCAGCTGTGTAATTGTCCCTCTTATACAACCTAAACACACCAAGCCTGCCAGTACGAGACCCTCGTTCAATGAAATAAGGGAAAAAAGTGTATACCTAAGGGCTCGTTTTCCGTGTTTTAACACAATATTAATGAGATCTAACAGACAGTAATGCCAAGGAATGTACAGGGGAAGTTATTAGAACCAATGAAATGTAAATAAGAAGAAAGAAAAGTGGATGAAAAAATAACCAGCCGTGGGCAGGAATCGAACCTACGACCTTCGAATAACGCGTTCGATGTTCTAACCACTGAGCTACCACAGCGGCCTTCTCTCCGTCCACTTTTTAGGTTTATATGTGAATTTAGAGGTAGGAGTGACAGTCAGCGCCTTCTATAAGAAACGGTGAGTGTAAAAACACTCTTATGCGCATGTTAGGCGTCACGTAGCACGTTAACTTATTATGAGCGGGCCGCTGTGTAATTGTCCCTCTTATACAACCTAAACACACCAAGCCTGCCAGTACGAGACCCTCGTTCAATGAAATAAGGGAAAAAAGTGTATACCTAAGGGCGCGTTTTCCGTGTCTTAACACAATAATAATGAGATCTAACAGACGGTAATGCCAAGGAATGTACAGGGGAAGTTATTAAAGCCAATGGAATGTAAATAAGAAGAAAGAAAGGTGGATGAAAAAATAACCAGCCGTAGGCAGGAATCGACCCTACGACCTTCGAATAACGCGTTCGATGCTCTAACCACTGAGCTACCACAGCGGCCTTCCTTCCATCCACTTTTTTGGGTTTATAGTGAATTTAGAAGTAGGAGTGACAGTCAGCGCCATAAGCCAAACAGCGAGTGTGAAAACAAAACACTCTTATGCGCATGTTTGTCGTCACGTAGCACATGAGTTTATTATGAGCGGGCAGCTGATTAATTGTCCCTCTTATTCAACCTAAGCACACCAAGTCTGCCAGTACGAGACCCTCGTTCAGTGAAATAAGGGAAAGAAGTGTATACCTAAGGGCTCGTTTTCCGTGTTTTAATACAATATTAATGAGATCTAACAGACAGTAATGCCAAGGAATGTACAGGTGAAGTTATTTAAACTAATAGAATGTAAATAGGAAGAAAGAAAAGTGGATGAAAAAATAACCAGCCGTTGGCAGGAATTGAACCTACGACCTTCGAATAACGCGTTCGATGCTCTAACCACTGAGCTACCACAGCGGTTTTATTCCATCCTCTTTTGAGGTTTATGTGTGAATTTAGAAGTAGGAGTGACAGTCAGCGCCTTCTATAAGCAAACGGTGAGTGTAAAAACACTCTTATGCGCATGTTAGGCGTCACGTAGCACGTTAACTCATTATGAGCGGGAAGCTTTGTAATTGTCCCTCTTATACAACCTAAACACACCAAGTCTGCCAGTACGACACCCCCGTTCAATGAAATAAGGGAAAAAAGTGTATACCTAAGGGCGCGTTTTCCGTGTTTTAACACAATATTAATGAGATCTAACAGACAGTAATGCCAAGGAATGTACAGGGGAAGTTATTAGAACCAATGGAATGTAAATAAGAAGAAAGAACAGTGGATGAAAAAATAACCAGCCGTGGGCAGGAATCAACCCTACGACCTTCGAATAACGCGTTCGATGCTCTAACCACTGAGCTACCACAGCGGCCTTCCGTCCATCCACTTTTTTGGGTTAATATGTGAATTTAGAAGTAGGAGTGACAGTCAGCGCCATCTATAAGCCAAACGGCGAGTGTGACAACACTCTTATGCGCATGTTTGTCGTCACGTAGCACGTGAACTTATTATGAGCGGGCAGCTGATATATTGTCCCTCTTATTCAACCTGAACACACCAAGTCTGCCAGTACGGGACCCTCTTTCACTGAAATAAGGAAAAGAAGTGTATACCTAAGGGCTCGTTTTCCGTGTTTTAACACAATATTAATGAGATCTAACAGACAGTAATGCCAAGGAATGTACAGGGGAAGTTATTATAACCAATGGAATATAAATAAGAAGAAAGAAAGGTGGATGAAAAAATAACCAGCCGTGGGCAGGAATCGACTCTACGACCTTCGAATAACGCGTTCGATGCTCTAACCACTGAGCTACCACAGCGGCCTTCCCTCCATCCACTTTTTAGGTTTATATGTGAATTTAGAAGTAGGAGTGACAGTCAGCGCCTTCTATAAGAAACAGCGAGTGTAAAAACACTCTTATGCGCATGTTAGGCGTCACGTAGCACGTTATCTTATTATGAGCGGGCAGCTGTGTAATTGTCCCTCTTATACAACCTAAACACACCAAGTCTGCCAGTACGAGACCCCCGTTCAATGAAATAAGGGAAAAAAGTGTATACCTAAGGGCGCGTTTTCCGTGTCTTAACACAATAATAATGAGATCTAACACACAGTAATGCGAAGAAATGTACAAGGGAGGTTATTAGAACCAATGGAATGTAAATAAGAAAAAAGAATAGTGGATGAAAAAATAACCAGCCGTGGGCAGGAATCGAACCTTCGACCTTCGAATAACACGTTCGATGCTCTAACCACTGAGCTGCTACAGTGGCCTTCCCTCCATCCACTTTTTTGGGTTTATATGTGAATTTAGAAGTAGAAGTGACAGTCAGCGCCATCTATAAGCCAAACGGCGAGTGTGAAAACACTCTTATGCGCACGTTTGTCGTCACGTAGCACGTGAACTTATTATGAGCGGGCAGCTGATTAATTGTCCCTCTTATTCAACCAAAACACACCAAGTCTGCCAGTACGAGACCCTAGTTCAATGAAATAAGGAAAGAAGTGTATACCTAAGGGCTCGTTTTCCGTGTTTTAACACAATAATAATGAGATCTAACAGACAGTAATGCCAAAGAATGTACAGGGGAAGTTAGTAGAACCAATGGAATGTAAATAAGAAGAAAAAAAAGTGGATGAAAAAATAACCAGCCGTCGGCAGGAATCGAACCTACGACCTTCGAATAACGCGTTCGATGCTCTAACCACTGAGCTACCACAGCGGCCTTCCCTCCGTCCACTTTTTAGGTTTATATGTGAATTTAGAGGTAGGAGTGACAGTCAGCGCCTTCTATAAGAAACGGTGAGTGTAAAAACACTCTTATGCGCATGTTAGGCGTCACGTAGCACGTTAACTTATTATGAGCGGGCAGCTGTGTAATTGTCCCTCTTATACAACCTAAACACACCAAGCCTGCCAGTACGAGACCCTCGTTCAATGAAATAAGGGAAAAAAGTGTATACCTAAGGGCGCGTTTTCCGTGTCTTAACACAATAATAATGAGATCTAACAGACGGTAATGCCAAGGAATGTACAGGGGTAGTTATTAAAACCAATAAAAAGTAAATAAGAAGAAAGAAAGGTGGATGAAAAAATAACCAGCCGTGGGCAGGAATCGACCCTACGACCTTCGAATAACGCGTTCGATGCTCTAACCACTGAGCTACCACAGCGGCCTTCCTTCCATCCACTTTTTTGGGTTTATAGTGAATTTAGAAGTAGGAGTGACAGTCAGCGCCATCTATAAGCCAAACAGCGAGTGTGAAAACCCTCTTATGCGCATGTTTGTCGTCACGTAGCACATGAGTTTATTATGAGCGGGCAGCTGATTAATTGTCCCTCTTATTCAACCTAAACACACCAAGTCTGCCAGTACGAGACCCTCGTTCAGTGAAATAAGGGAAAGAAGTGTATACCTAAGGGCTCATTTTCCGTGTTTTAATACAATATAATGAGATCTAACAGACAGTAATGCCAAAGAATGTACAGGTGAAGTTATTTAAACCAATGGAATGTAAATAGGAAGAAAGAAAAGTGGATGAAAAAATAACCAGCCGTTGGCAGGGATTGAACCTACGACCTTCGAATAACGCGTTCGATGCTCTAACCACTGAGCTACCACAGCGGCCTTATTCCATCCTCTTTTGAGGTTTATGTGTGAATTTAGAAGTAGGAGTGACAGTCAGCGCCTTCTATAAGCAAACGGTGAGTGTAAAAACACTCTTATGCGCATGTTAGGCGTCACGTAGCACGTTAACTTATTATGAGCGGGCAGCTGTGTAATTGTCCCTCTTATACAACCTAAACACACCAAGTCTGCCAGTACGAAACCCTCGTTCAATGAAATAAGGAAAAAAAGTGTAAACCTAAGGGCGCGTTTTCCGTGTCTTAACACAATAATAATGAGATCTAACAGACAGTAATGCCAAGGAATGTACAGGGGAAGTTATTAGAACCAATGGAATGTAAATAGTAAGAAAGAAAGGTGGATGAAAAAATAACCAGCCGTGGGCAGGAATCGACCTTACGACCTTCGAATAACGCGTTCGATGCTCTAACCACTTAGCTACCACAGCGGCCTTCCCTCCATCCACTTTTTAGGTTTATATGTGAATTTAGAAGTAGGAGTGACAGTCAGCGCCTTCTATAAGCAAACGGTGAGTGTAAAAACACTCTTATGCGCATGTTAGGCGTCACGTAGCACGTTAACTTATTATGAGCGGGAAGCTGCGTAATTGTCCTTCTTATACAACCTAAACACACCAAGTCTGCCAGTACGAGACCCTCGTTCAATGATATAAGGGAAAGAAGTGTACACCTAAGGGCTCGTTTTCCGTGTTTTATCACAATATTAATGAGATCTAACAGACAGTAATACCAAGGAATGTACAGGGGAAGTTATTAAAACCAATGGAATGTAAATAGGAAGAAAGAAAAGTGGACGAAAAAATAACCAGCCGTGGTCAGGAATCGAACCTACGACCTTCGAATAACGCGTTCGATGCTCTAACCACTGAGCTACCACAGCGGCCTTCCCTCCATCCACTTTTTAGGTTTATATGTGAATTTTAAAGTAGGAGTGACATTCAGCGCCTTCTATAAGAAACAGCGAGTGTAAAAACACTCTTATGCGCATGTTAGGCGTCACGTAGCACGTTAACTTATTATGAGCGGGCAGCTGTGTAATTGTCCCTCTTATACAACCTAAACACACCAAGTCTGCCAGTACGAGACCCCCGTTCAATGAAATAAGGGAAAAAAAAGTATACCTAAGGGCGCGTTTTCCGTGTCTTAACACAATAATAATGAGATCTAACACACAGTAATGCGAAGAAATGTACAAGGGAAGTTATTAGAACCAATGGAATGTAAATAAGAAGAAAGAATAGTGGAAGAAAAAATAACCAGCCATGGGCAGGAATCGCACCTACGACCTTCGAATAACGCGTTCGATGCTCTAACCACTGAGCTACCACAGCGGCCTTCCCTCCATCCACTTTTTTGGGTTTATATGTGAATTTAGAATTAGGAGTGACAGTCAGCGCCATCTATAAGCCAAACGGCGAGTGTGAAAACACTCTTATGCGCATGTTTGGCGTCACGTAGCACGTGAACTTATTATGAGCGGGCAGCTGTATAATTGTTCCTCTTATACAACCAAAACACACCAAGTCTGCCAGTACGAGACCCTCGTTCAAAGAAATAAGGGAAAGAAGTGTAGACCTAAGGGCTCGTTTTCCGTGTCTTAACACAATATTAATGAGATCTAACAGACAGTAATGCCAAGGAATGTACAGGGGAAGTTATTAGAACCAATGGAATGTAAATAAGAAGAAAGAAAGGTGGATGAAAAAATAACCAGCCGTGGGCAGGAATCGACACTACGACCTTCGAATAACGCGTTCGATGCTCTAACCACTGAGCTACCACAGCGGCCTTCCCTCCATCCACTTTTTGGGTTTATATGTCAATTTAGAAGTGGGAGTGACAGTCAGTGCCATCTATAGGCCAAACGGCGAGTGTGAAAACACTCTTATGCGCATGTTTGGCGTCACGTAGCACGTGAACTTATTATGAGTGGGCAGCTGTGTAATTGTCCCTCTCATACATCCTAAACACACCAAGTCTGCCAGTACGAGACCCCCGTTCAATGAAATAAGGGAAAAAAGTGTATACCTAAGGGCGCGTTTTCCGTGTCTTAACACAATAATAATGAGATCTAACACACAGTAATGCAAAGAAATGTACAAGGGAAGTTATTAGAACCAATGAAATGTAAATAAGAAGAAAGAATAGTGGATAAAAAAATAACCAGCCATGGGCAGGAATCGAACCTACGACCTTCGAATAACGCGTTCGATGCTCTAACCACTGAGCTACCACAGCGGCCTTCCTTCCATCCACTTTTTTGGGTTTATATGTGAATTTAGAAGTAGAAGTGACAGTCAGCGCCATCTATAAGCCAAACAGCGAGTGTGAAAACACTCTTATGCGCACGTTTGTCGTCACGTAGCACGTGAACTTATTATGAGCGTGCAGCTGAATAATTGTCCCTCTTATTCAACCTAAACACACCAAGTCTGCCAGTACGAGACCCTAGTTCAATGAAATAAGGAAAGAAGTGTATACCTAAGGGCTCGTTTTCCGTGTTATAACACAATATTAATGAGATCTAACAGACAGTAATGCTAAAGAATGTACAGGGGAAGTTAGTAGAACCAATGGAATCTAAATAAGAAGAAAGAAAAGTGGATGAGAAAATAACCAGCCGTGCGCAGGAATCGAACCTTCGACCTTCGAATAACACGTTCGATGCTCTAACCACTGAGCTACTACAGCGGCCTTTCCTCCATCCACTTTTTTGGGTTTATATGTGAATTTAGAAGTAGGAGTGACAGTCAGCGCCATCTATAAGCCAAACTGCGAGTGTGAAAACACTCATATGCGCATGTTTGGCGTCACGTAGGACGTGAACTTATTGAGAGCGGGCAGCAGAATAATTGTCCCTCTTATACAACCTAAACACACCAAGTCTGCCAGTACGAGACCCTCATTCAATGAAATAAGGGAAAGAAGTGTATACCTAAGGGCTAGTTTTCCGTGTTTTAACACAATATTAATGAGATCTAACAGACAGTAATGCCAAGGAATGTACAGGGGAAGTTATTAGAACCAATGGAATGTAAATAAGAAGAAAGAAAAGTGGATGAAAAAATACCCAGCCGTGGGCAGGAATCGAACCTACGACCTTCGAATAACGCGTTCGATGCTCTAACCACTGAGATACCACAGCGGCTTTCCGTCCATCCACTTTTTTGGGTTTATATGTGAATTTAGAAGTAGGAGTGACAGTCAGCGCCATCTATAAGCCAAACGGCGAGTGTGACAACACTCTTACGCGCATGTTTGGCGTCACGTAGCACGTGAACTTATTATGAGCGGGCAGCTGTGTAATTGTCCCTCTTATACAACCTAAACACACCAAGCCTGCCAGTACGAGACCCTCGTTCAATGAAATAAGGGAAAAAAGTGTATACCTAAGGGCTCGTTTTCCGTGTTTTAACACAATATTAATGAGATCTAACAGACAGTAATGCCAAGGAATGTACAGGGGAAGTTATTAGAACCAATGGAATGTAAATAAGAAGAAAGAAAAGTGGATGAAAAAATAACCAGCCGTGAGCAGGAATCGAACCTACGACCTTCGAATAACGCGTTCGATGTTCTAACTACTGAGCTACCACAGCGGCCTTCCCTCCGTCCACTTTTTAGGTTTATATGTGAATTTAGAGGTAGGAGTGACAGTCAGCACCTTCTATAAGAAACGGTGAGTGTAAAAACACTCTTATGCGCATGTTAGGCGTCACGTAGCACGTTAACTTATTATGAGCGGGCAGCTGTGTAATTGTCCCTCTTATACAACCTAAACACACCAAGCCTGCCAGTACGAGACCCTCGTTCAATGAAATAAGGGAAAAAAGTGTATACCTAAGGGCGCGTTTTCCGTGTCTTAACACAATAATAATGAGATCTAACAGACGATAATGCCAAGGAATGTACAGGGGAAGTTATTAAAACCAATGGAATGTAAATAAGAAGAAAGAAAGGTGGATGAAAAAATAACCAGCCGTAGGCAGGAATCGACCCTACGACCTTCGAATAACGCGTTCGATGCTCTAACCACTGAGCTACCACAGCGGCCTTCCTTCCATCCACTTTTTTGGGTTTATAGTGAATTTCGAAGTAGGAGTGACAGTCAGCGCCATCTATAAGCCAAACAGCGAGTGTGAAAACACTCTTATGCGCATGTTTGTCGTCACGTAGCACATGAGTTTATTATGAACGGGCAGCTGATTAATTGTCCCTCTTATTCAACCTAAACACACCAAGTCTGCCAGTACGAGACCCTCGTTCAGTGAAATAAGGGAAAGAAGTGTATACATAAGGGCTCGTTTTCCGTGTTTTAATACAATATTAATGAGATCTAACACACAGTAATGCCAAGGAATGTACAGGTGAAGTTATTTAAACCAATGGAATGTAAATAGGAAGAAAGAAAAGTGGATGAAAAAATAACCAGCCGTTGGCAGGAATTGAACCTACGACCTTCGAATAACGCGTTCGATGCTCTAACCACTGAGCTACCACAGCGGCCTTATTCCATCCTCTTTTGAGGTTTATGTGTGAATTTAGAAGAAGGAGTGACAGTCAGCGCCTTCTATAAGCAAACGGTGAATGTAAAAACACTCTTACGCGCATGTTAGGCGTCACGTAGCACGTTAACTTATTATGAGCGGGCAGCTGTGTAATTGTCCCTCTTATACAACCTAAACACACCAAGTCTGCCAGTACGAAACCCTCGTTCAATGAAATAAGGAAAAAAAGTGTATACCTAAGGGCGCGTTTTCCGCGTCTTAACACAATAATAATGAGATCTAACAGACAGTAATGCCAAGGAATGTACAGGGGAAGTTATTAGAACCGGTGGAATGCAAATAGGAAGAAAGAAAGGTGGATGAAAAAATAACCAGCCGTGGGCAGGAATCGACCTTACGACCTTCGAATAACGCGTTCGATGCTCTAACCACTGAGCTACCACAGCGGCCTTCCCTCCATCCACTTTTTAGGTTTATATGTGAATTTAGAAGTAGGAGTGACAGTCAGCGCCTTCTATAAGCAAACGGTGAGTGTAAAAACACTCTTATGCGCATGTTAGGCGTCACGTAGCACGTTAACTTATTATGAGCGGGCAGCTGTGTAATTGTCCCTCTTATACAACCTAAACACACCAAGTCTGCCAGTACGAGACCCCCGTTCAATGAAATAAGGGAAAAAAGTGTATACCTAAGGGCGCGTTTTCCGTGTCTTAACACAATAATAAAGAGATCTAACACACAGTATTGCGAAGAAATGTACAAGGGAAGTTATTAGAACCAATGGAATGTAAATAAGAAATAAGAATAGTGGATGAAAAAATAACCAGCCATGGGCAGGAATCGAACCTACGACCTTCGAATAGCGCGTTCGATGCTCTAACCACTGAGCTACCACAGCGGCCTTCCTTCCATCCACTTTTTTGGGTTTATATGTGAATTTAGAAGTAGAAGTGACAGTCAGCGCCATCTATAAGCCAAACGGCGAGTGTGAAAACATTCTTATGCGCACGTTTGACGTCACGTAGCACGTGAACTTATTATGAGCGGGCAACTGATTAATTGTCCCTCTTATTCAACCTAAACACACCAAGTCTGCCAGTACGAGACCCTAGTTCAATGAAATAAGGAAAGAAGTGTATACCTAAGGGCTAGTTTTCCGTGTTTTAACACAATATTAATGAGATCTAACAGACAGTAATGCCAAAGAATGTACAGGGGAAGTTAGTAGAACCAATGGAATGTAAATAAGAAGAAAGAAAAGTGGATGAGAAAATAACCAGCCGTGCGCAGGAATCGAACCTTCGACCTTCGAATAACACGTTCGATGCTCTAACCACTGAGCTACTACAGCGGCCTTCCCTCCATCCACTTTTTTGGGTTTATATGTGAATTTAGAAGTAGGAGTGACAGTCAGCGCCATCTATAAGCCAAACTGCGAGTGTGAAAACACTCATATGCGCATGTTTGGCGTCACGTAGCACGTGAACTTATTAAGAGCGGGCAGCAGAATAATTGTCCCTCTTATACAACCTAAACACACCAAGTCTGCCAGTACGAGACCCTCATTCAATGAAATAATGGAAAGAAGTGTATACCTAAGGGCTCGTTTTCCGTGTTTTAACACAATAATAATGAGATCTAACAGACAGTAATGCCAAGGAATGTACAGGGGAAGTTATTAGAACCAATGGAATGTAAATAAGAAGAAAGAAAAGTGGATGAAAAAATAACCAGCCGTGGGCAGGAATCGACCCTACGACCTTCGAATAACGCGTTCGATGCTCTAACCACTGAGCTACCACAGCGGCCTTCCCTCCACCCACTTTTTTGGGTTTATATGTGAATTTAGAATTAGGAGTGACAGTCAGAGCCATCTAAAAGCCAAACGGCGAGTGTGAAAACACTCTTATGCGCATGTTTGGCGTCACGTAGCACGTGAACTTATTATGAGCGGGCAGCTGTATAATTGTTCCTCTTATACAACCAAAACACACCAAGTCTGCCAGTACGAGACCCTCGTTCAAAGAAATAAGGAAAAGAAGTGTATACCTAAGGGCTCATTTTCCGTGTCTTAACACAATATTAATGAGATCTAACAGACAGTAATGCCAAGGAATGTACAGGGGAAGTTATTAGAACCAATGGAATGTAAATAAGAAGAAAGAAAGGTGGATGAAAAAATAACCAGCCGTGGGCAGGAATCGACACTACGACCTTCGAATAACGCGTTCGATGCTCTAACCACTGAGCTACCACAGCGGCCTTCCCTCCATCCACTTTTTGGGTTTATATGTCAATTTAGAAGTGGGAGTGACAGTCAGTGCCATCTATAGGCCAAACGGCGAGTGTGAAAACACTCTTATGCGCATGTTTGGCGTCACGTAGCACGTGAACTTATTATGAGCGGGCAGCTGTGCAATTGTCCCTCTCATACATCCTAAACACACCAAGTCTGCCAGTACGAGACCCCCGTTCAATGAAATAAGGGAAAAAAGTGTATACCTAAGGGCGCGTTTTCCGTGTCTTAACACAATAATAATGAGATCTAACACACAGTAATGCGAATAAATGTACAAGGGAAGTTACTAGAACCAATGGAATGTAAATAAGAAGAAAGAATAGTGGATGAAAAAAATAACCAGCCATGGGCAGGAATCGAACCTACGACCTTCGAATAACGCGTTCGATGCTCTAACCATTGAGCTACCACAGCGGCCTTCCCTCCATCCACTTTTTAGGTTTATATGTGAATTTAGAAGTAGGAGTGACAGTCAGCGCCTTCTATGAGCAAACGGTGAGTGTAAAAACACTCTTATGCGCATGTTAGGCGTCACGTAGCACGTTAACTTATTATGAGCGTGCAGCTGATTAATTGTCCCTCTTATTCAACCTAAACACACCAAGTCTGCCAGTACGAGACCCTAGTTCAATGAAATAAGGAAAGAAGTGTATACCTAAGGGCTCGTTTTCCGTGTTTTAACACAATATTAATGAGATCTAACAGACAGTAATGCTAAAGAATGTACAGGGGAAGTTAGTAGAACCAATGGAATCTAAATAAGAAGAAAGAAAAGTGGATGAGAAAATAACCAGCCGTGCGCAGGAATCGAACCTTCGACCTTCGAATAACACGTTCGATGCTCTAACCACTGAGCTACTACAGCGGCCTTCCCTCCATCCACTTTTTTGGGTTTATATGTGAATTTAGAAGTAGGAGTGACAGTCAGCGCCATCTATAAGCCTAACGGTGAGTGTGAAAACACTCTTATGCGCATGTTTGTCGTCACGTAGCACATGAGTTTATTATGAGCGGGCAGCTGAATAATTGTCCCTCTTATTCAACCTAAACACACCAAGTCTGCCATTACAAAACCCTCGTTCAATGAAATAAGGAAAAAAGTGTATACCTAAGGGCGCGTTTTCCGTGTCTTAACACAATAATAATGAGATCTAACAGACAGTAATGCCAAGGAATGTACAGGGGAAGTTATTAAAAACCAATGGAATGTAAATAGGAAGAAAGAAAAGTGGACGAAAAAAATAACCAGCCGTGGTCAGGAATCGACCCTACGACCTTCCAATAACGCGTTCGATGCTCTAACCATTGAGCTACCACAGCGGCCTTCCCTCCATCCACTTTTTAGGTTTATATGTGAATTTAGAAGTAGGAGTGACAGTCAGCGCCTTCTATAAGCAAACGGTGAGTGTAAAAACACTCTTATGCGCATGTTAGGCGTCACGTAGCACGTTAACTTATTATGAGCGGGCAGCTGTGTAATTGTCCCTCTTATACAACCTAAACACACCAAGTCTGCCAGTACGAAACCCTCGTTCAATGAAATAAGGAAAAAAAGTGTAAACCTAAGGGCGCGTTTTCCGTGTCTTAACACAATAATAATGAGATCTAACAGACAGTAATGCCAAGGAATGTACAGGGGAAGTTATTAGAACCAATGGAATGTAAATATTAAGAAAGAAAGGTGGATGAAAAAATAACCAGCCGTGGGCAGGAATCGACCTTACGACCTTCGAATAACGCGTTCGATGCTCTAACCACTTAGCTACCACAGCGGCCTTCCCTCCATCCACTTTTTAGGTTTATATGTGAATTTAGAAGTAGGAGTGACAGTCAGTGCCATCTATAGGCCAAACGGCGAGTGTGAAAACACTCTTATGCGCATGTTTGGCGTCACGTAGCACGTGAACTTATTATGAGCGGGCAGCTGTGTAATTGTCCCTCTCATACATCCTAAACACACCAAGTCTGCCAGTACGAGACCCCCGTTCAATGAAATAAGGGAAAAAAGTGTATACCTAAGGGCGCGTTTTCCGTGTCTTAACACAATAATAATGAGATCTAACACACAGTAATGCAAAGAAATGTACAAGGGAAGTTATTAGAACCAATGAAATGTAAATAAGAAGAAAGAATAGTGGTTGAAAAAATAACCAGCCATGGGCAGGAATCGAACCTACGACCTTCGAATAACGCGTTCGATGCTCTAACCACTGAGCTACCACAGCGGCCTTCCTTCCATCCACTTTTTTGGGTTTATATGTGAATTTAGAAGTAGAAGTGACAGTCAGCGCCATCTATAAGCCAAACAGCGAGTGTGAAAACACTCTTATGCGCACGTTTGTCGTCACGTAGCACGTGAACTTATTATGAGCGTGCAGCTGAATAATTGTCCCTCTTATTCAACCTAAACACACCAAGTCTGCCAGTACGAGACCCTAGTTCAATGAAATAAGGAAAGAAGTGTATACCTAAGGGCTCGTTTTCCGTGTTATAACACAATATAATGAGATCTAACAGACAGTAATGCTAAAGAATGTACAGGGGAAGTTAGTAGAACCAATGGAATCTAAATAAGAAGAAAGAAAAGTGGATGAGAAAATAACCAGCCGTGCGCAGGAATCGAACCTTCGACCTTCGAATAACACGTTCGATGCTCTAACCACTGAGCTACTACAGCGGCCTTTCCTCCATCCACTTTTTTGGGTTTATATGTGAATTTAGAAGTAGGAGTGACAGTCAGCGCCATCTATAAGCCAAACTGCGAGTGTGAAAACACTCATATGCGCATGTTTGGCGTCACGTAGGACGTGAACTTATTGAGAGCGGGCAGCAGAATAATTGTCCCTCTTATACAACCTAAACACACCAAGTCTGCCAGTACGAGACCCTCATTCAATGAAATAAGGGAAAGAAGTGTATACCTAAGGGCTAGTTTTCCGTGTTTTAACACAATATTAATGAGATCTAACAGACAGTAATGCCAAGGAATGTACAGGGGAAGTTATTAGAACCAATGGAATGTAAATAAGAAGAAAGAAAAGTGGATGAAAAAATACCCAGCCGTGGGCAGGAATCGAACCTACGACCTTCGAATAACGCGTTCGATGCTCTAACCACTGAGATACCACAGCGGCCTTCCGTCCATCCACTTTTTTGGGTTTATATGTGAATTTAGAAGTAGGAGTGACAGTCAGCGCCATCTATAAGCCAAACGGCGAGTGTGACAACACTCTTACGCGCATGTTTGGCGTCACGTAGCACGTGAACTTATTATGAGCAGGCAGCTGTGTAATTGTCCCTCTTATACAACCTAAACACACCAAGCCTGCCAGTACGAGACCCTCGTTCAATGAAATAAGGGAAAAAAGTGTATACCTAAGGGCTCGTTTTCCGTGTTTTAACACAATATTAATGAGATCTAACAGACAGTAATGCCAAGGAATGTACAGGGGAAGTTATTAGAACCAATGGAATGTAAATAAGAAGAAAGAAAAGTGGATGAAAAAATAACCAGCCGTGAGCAGGAATCGAACCTACGACCTTCGAATAACGCGTTCGATGTTCTAACCACTGAGCTACCACAGCGGCCTTCCCTCCGTCCACTTTTTAGGTTTATATGTGAATTTAGAGGTAGGAGTGACAGTCAGCACCTTCTATAAGAAACGGTGAGTATAAAAACACTCTTATGCGCATGTTAGGCGTCACGTAGCACGTTAACTTATTATGAGCGGGCAGCTGTGTAATTGTCCCTCTTATACAACCTAAACACACCAAGCCTGCCAGTACGAGACCCTCGTTCAATGAAATAAGGGAAAAAAGTGTATACCTAAGGGCGCGTTTTCCGTGTCTTAACACAATAATAATGAGATCTAACAGACGATAATGCCAAGGAATGTACAGGGGAAGTTATTAAAACCAATGGAATGTAAATAAGAAGAAAGAAAGGTGGATGAAAAAATAACCAGCCGTAGGCAGGAATCGACCCTACGACCTTCGAATAACGCGTTCGATGCTCTAACCACTGAGCTACCACAGCGGCCTTCCTTCCATCCACTTTTTTGGGTTTATAGTGAATTTCGAAGTAGGAGTGACAGTCAGCGCCATCTATAAGCCAAACAGCGAGTGTGAAAACACTCTTATGCGCATGTTTGTCGTCACGTAGCACATGAGTTTATTATGAGCGGGCAGCTGATTAATTGTCCCTCTTATTCAACCTAAACACACCAAGTCTGCCAGTACGAGACCCTCGTTCAGTGAAATAAGGGAAAGAAGTGTATACATAAGGGCTCGTTTTCCGTGTTTTAATACAATATTAATGAGATCTAACACACAGTAATGCCAAGGAATGTACAGGTGAAGTTATTTAAACCAATGGAATGTAAATAGGAAGAAAGAAAAGTGGATGAAAAAATAACCAGCCGTTGGCAGGAATTGAACCTACGACCTTCGAATAACGCGTTCGATGCTCTAACCACTGAGCTACCACAGCGGCCTTATTCCATCCTCTTTTGAGGTTTATGTGTGAATTTAGAAGGAGGAGTGACAGTCAGCGCCTTCTATAAGCAAACGGTGAATGTAAAAACACTCTTACGCGCATGTTAGGCGTCACGTAGCACGTTAACTTATTATGAGCGGGCAGCTGTGTAATTGTCCCTCTTATACAACCTAAACACACCAAGTCTGCCAGTACGAAACCCTCGTTCAATGAAATAAGGAAAAAAAGTGTATACCTAAGGGCGCGTTTTCCGTGTCTTAACACAATAATAATGAGATCTAACAGACAGTAATGCCAAGGAATGTACAGGGGAAGTTATTAGAACCGGTGGAATGCAAATGGGAAGAAAGAAAGGTGGATGAAAAAATAACCAGCCGTGGGCAGGAATCGACCTTACGACCTTCGAATAACGCATTCGATCCTCTAACCACTGAGCTACCACAGCGGCCTTCCCTCCATCCACTTTTTAGGTTTATATGTGAATTTAGAAGTAGGAGTGACAGTCAGCGCCTTCTATAAGCAAACGGTGAGTGTAAAAACACTCTTATGCGCATGTTAGGCGTCACGTAGCACGTTAACTTATTATGAGCGGGCAGCTGTGTAATTGTCCCTCTTATACAACCTAAACACACCAAGTCTGCCAGTACGAGACCCCCGTTCAATGAAATAAGGGAAAAAAGTGTATACCTAAGGGCGCGTTTTCCGTGTCTTAACACAATAATAATGAGATCTAACACACAGTAATGCGAAGAAATGTACAAGGGAAGTTATTAGAACCAATGGAATGTAAATAAGAAGAAAGAATAGTGGATGAAAAAATAACCAGCCATGGGCAGGAATCGAACCTACGACCTTCGAATAGCGCGTTCGATGCTCTAACCACTGAGCTACCACAGCGGCCTTCCTTCCATCCACTTTTTTGGGTTTATATGTGAATTTAGAAGTAGAAGTGACAGTCAGCGCCATCTATAAGCCAAACGGCGAGTGTGAAAACATTCTTATGCGCACGTTTGACGTCACGTAGCACGTGAACTTATTATGAGCGGGCAACTGATTAATTGTCCCTCTTATTCAACCTAAACACACCAAGTCTGCCAGTACGAGACCCTAGTTCAATGAAATAAGGAAAGAAGTGTATACCTAAGGGCTCGTTTTCCGTGTTTTAACACAATATTAATGAGATCTAACAGACAGTAATGCCAAAGAATGTACAGGGGAAGTTAGTAGAACCAATGGAATGTAAATAAGAAGAAAGAAAAGTGGATGAGAAAATAACCAGCCGTGCGCAGGAATCGAACCTTCGACCTTCGAATAACACGTTCGATGCTCTAACCACTGAGCTACTACAGCGGCCTTCCCTCCATCCACTTTTTTGGGTTTATATGTGAATTTAGAAGTAGGAGTGACAGTCAGCGCCATCTATAAGCCAAACTGCGAGTGTGAAAACACTCATATGCGCATGTTTGGCGTCACGTAGCACGTGAACTTATTAAGAGCGGCAGCAGAATAATTGTCCCTCTTATACAACCTAAACACACCAAGTCTGCCAGTACGAGACCCTCATTCAATGAAATAATGGAAAGAAGTGTATACCTAAGGGCTCGTTTTCCGTGTTTTAACACAATAATATTGAGATCTAACAGACAGTAATGCCAAGGAATGTACAGGGGAAGTTATTAGAACCAATGGAATGTAAATAAGAAGAAAGAAAAGTGGATGAAAAAATAACCAGCCGTGGGCAGGAATCGACCCTACGACCTTCGAATAACGCGTTCGATGCTCTAACCACTGAGCTACCACAGCGGCCTTCCCTCCATCCACTTTTTTGGGTTTATATGTGAATTTAGAATTAGGAGTGACAGTCAGCGCCATCTATAAGCCAAACGGCGAGTGTGAAAACACTCTTATGCGCATGTTTGGCGTCACGTAGCACGTGAACTTATTATGAGCGGGCAGCTGTATAATTGTTCCTCTTATACAACCAAAACACACCAAGTCTGCCAGTACGAGACCCTCGTTCAAAGAAATAAGGAAAAGAAGTGTATACCTAAGGGCTCATTTTCCGTGTCTTAACACAATATTAATGAGATCTAACAGACAGTAATGCCAAGGAATGTACAGGGGAAGTTATTAGAACCAATGGAATGTAAATAAGAAGAAAGAAGGTGGATGAAAAAATAACCAGCCGTGGGCAGGAATCGACACTACGACCTTCGAATAACGCGTTCGATGCTCTAACCACTGAGCTACCACAGCGGCCTTCCCTCCATCCACTTTTTGGGTTTATATGTCAATTTAGAAGTGGGAGTGACAGTCAGTGCCATCTATAGGCCAAACGGCGAGTGTGAAAACACTCTTATGCGCATGTTTGGCGTCACGTAGCACGTGAACTTATTATGAGCGGGCAGCTGTGTAATTGTCCCTCTCATACATCCTGAACACACCAAGTCTGCCAGTACGAGACCCCCGTTCAATGAAATAAGGGAAAAAAGTGTATACCTAAGGGCGCGTTTTCCGTGTCTTAACACAATAATAATGAGATCTAACACACAGTAATGCGAATAAATGTACAAGGGAAGTTATTAGAACCAATGGAATGTAAATAAGAAGAAAGAATAGTGGATGAAAAAAATAACCAGCCATGGGCAGGAATCGAACCTACGACCTTCGAATAACGCGTTCGATGCTCTAACCACTGAGCAACCACAGCGGCCTTCCTTCCATCCACTTTTTTGGGTTTATATGTGAATTTAGAAGTAGAAGTGACAGTCAGCGCCATCTATAAGCCAAACGGCGAGTGTGAAAACACTCTTATGCGCACGTTTGTCGTCACGTAGCACGTGAACTTATTATGAGCGTGCAGCTGATTAATTGTCCCTCTTATTCAACCTAAACACACCAAGTCTGCCAGTACGAGACCCTAGTTCAATGAAATAAGGAAAGAAGTGTATACCTAAGGGCTCGTTTTCCGTGTTTTAACACAATATTAATGAGATCTAACAGACAGTAATGCTAAAGAATGTACAGGGGAAGTTAGTAGAACCAATGGAATCTAAATAAGAAGAAAGAAAAGTGGATGAGAAAATAACCAGCCGTGCGCAGGAATCGAACCTTCGACCTTCGAATAACACGTTCGATGCTCTAACCACTGAGCTACTACAGCGGCCTTCCCTCCATCCACTTTTTTGGGTTTATATGTGAATTTAGAAGTAGGAGTGACAGTCAGCGCCATCTATAAGCCTAACGGTGAGTGTGAAAACACTCTTATGCGCATGTTTGTCGTCACGTAGCACATGAGTTTATTATGAGCGGGCAGCTGAATAATTGTCCCTCTTATTCAACCTAAACACACCAAGTCTGCCAGTACAAAACCCTCGTTCAATGAAATAAGGAAAAAAGTGTATACCTAAGGGCGCGTTTTCCGTGTCTTAACACAATAATAATGAGATCTAACAGACAGTAATGCCAAGGAATGTACAGGGGAAGTTATTAAAAACCAATGGAATGTAAATAAGAAGAAAGAAAGGTGGATGAAAAAATAACCAGCCGTGGGCAGGAATCGACCCTACGACCTTCCAATAACGCGTTCGATGCTCTAACCATTGAGCTACCACAGCGGCCTTCCCTCCATCCACTTTTTAGGTTTATATGTGAATTTAGAAGTAGGAGTGACAGTCAGCGCCTTCTATAAGCAAACGGTGAGTGTAAAAACACTCTTATGCGCATGTTAGGCGTCACGTAGCACGTTAACTTATTATGAGCGGGAAGCTGTGTAATTGTCCCTCTTATACAACCTAAACACACCAAGTCTGCCAGTACGAGACCCTCGTTCAATGAAATAAGGGAAAGAAGTGTACACCTAAGGGCTCGTTTTCCGTGTTTTAACACAATATTAATGAGATCTAACAGACAGTAATACCAAGGAATGTACAGGGGAAGTTATTAAAACCAATGGAATGTAAATAGGAAGAAAGAAAAGTGGACGAAAAAAATAACCAGCCGTGGTCAGGAATCGAACCTACGACCTTCGAATAACGCGTTCGATGCTCTAACCACTGAGCTACCACAGCGGCCTTCCCTCCATCCACTTTTTAGGTTTATATGTGAATTTAGAAGTAAGAGTGACAGTCAGCTCCTTCTATAAGAAACAGCGAGTGTAAAAACACTCTTATGCGCATGTTAGGCGTCACGTAGCACGTGAACTTATTATGAGCGGGCAGCTCAATAATTGTCCCTTTTATACAGCCTAAACACACCAAGTCTGCCAGTACGAGACCCTCGTTCAATGAAATAGGGGAAAGAAGTGTATACCTATGGGCTCGTTTTCCGTGTTTTAACACAATATTAATGAGATCTAACAGACAGTGATGCCAAGAAATGTACAGGGGAAGTTATTAGAAGAAATGGAATGTAAATAAGAAAAAAGAAAACTGGATGAAAAAATAACCAGCCGTAGGCAGGAATCGAACCTACAACCTTCGAATAACGCGTTCGATGCTCTAACCACTGAGCTACCACAGCGGCCTTCCTTCCATCCACTTTTTTGGGTTTATATGTGAATTTAGAAGTAGAAGTGACAGTCAGCGCCATCTATAAGCCAAACGGCGAGTGTGAAAACACTCTTATGCGCACGTTTGCCGTCACGTAGCAGGTGAACTTATTATGAGCGGGCAGCTGATTAATTGTCCCTCTTATTCAACCTAAACACACCAAGTCTGCCAGTACGAGACCCTAGTTCAATGAAATAAGGAAAGAAGTGTATACCTAAGGGCTCGTTTTCCGTGTTTTAACACAATAATAATGAGATCTAACAGACAGTAATGCCAAAGAATGTACAGGGGAAGTTAGTAGAACCATTGGAATGTAAATAAGAAGAAAGAAAAGTGGATGAGAAAATAACCAGCCGTGAGCAGGAATCGAACCTTCGACCTTCGAATAACACGTTCGATGCTCTAACCACTGAGCTACTACAGCGGCCTTCCCTCCATCCACTCTTTTGGGTTTATATGTGAATTTAGAAGTAGGAGTGACAGTCAGCGCCATCTATAAGCCATACTGCGAGTGTGAAAACACTCATATGCACATGTTTGGCGTCACGTAGCACGTGAACTTATTATGAGCGGGCAGCAGAATAATTGTCCCTCTTATACAACCTAAACACACCAAGTCTGCCAGTACGAGACCCTCGTTCAATGAAATAAGGGAAAGAAGTGTATACCTAAGGGCTCGTTTTCCGTGTTTTAACACAATATTAATGAGATCTAACAGATAGTAATGCCAAGGAATGTACAGGGGAAGTTATTAGAACCAATGGAATGTAAATAAGAAGAAACAAAAGTGGATGAAAAAATAACCAGCCGTGGGCAGGAATCGAACCTACGACCTTCGAATAACGCGTTCGATGCTCTAACCACTGAGCTACCACAGCGGCCTTCCGTCCATCCACTTTTTTGGGTTTATATGTGAATTTAGAAGTAGGAGTGACAGTCAGCGCCATCTATAAGCCAAACGGCGAGTGTGACAACACTCTTATGCACATGTTTGTCGTCACGTAGCACGTGAACTTATTATGAGCGGGCAGCTGATTAATTGTCCCTCTTATTCAACCTGAACACACCAAGTCTGCCAGTACGGGACCCTCGTTCACTGAAATAAGGAAAAGAAGTGCATACCTAAGGGCTCGTTTTCCGTGTTTTAACACAATATTAATGAGATCTAACAGACAGTAATGCCAAGGAATGTACAGGGGAAGTTATTAGAACCAATGGAATGTAAATAAGAAGAAAGAATGGTGGATGAAAAAATAACCAGCCGTGGGCAGGAATCGACTCTACGACCTTCGAATAACGCGTTCGATGCTCTAACCACTGAGCTACCACAGCGGCCTTCCCTCCATCCACTTTTTAGGTTTATATGTGAATTTAGAAGTAGGAGTGACAGTCAGCGCCTTCTATAAGAAACAGCGAGTGTAAAAACACTCTTATGCGCATGTTAGGCGTCACGTAGCACGTTATCTTATTATGAGCGGGCAGCTGTGTATATGTCCCTCTTATACAACCTAAACACACCAAGTCTGCCAGTACGAGACCCCCGTTCAATGAAATAAGGGAAAAAAGTGTATACCTAAGGGCGCGTTTTCCGTGTCTTAACACAATAATAGTGAGATCTAACACACAGTTATGCGAAGAAATGTACAAGGGAAGTTATTAGAACCAATGGAATGTAAATAAGAAGAAAGAATAGTGGATGAAAAAATAACCAGCCGTGGGCAGGAATCGAACCTTCGACCTTCGAATAACACGTTCGATGCTCTAACCACTGAGCTACTACAGCGGCCTTCCCTCCATCCACTTTTTTGGGTTTATATGTGAATTTAGAAGTAGAAGTGACAGTCAGCGCCATCTATAAGCCAAACGGCGAGTGTGAAAACACTCTTATGCGCACGTTTGTCATCACGTAGCACGTGAACTTATTATGAGCGGGCAGCTGATTAATTGTCCCTCTTATTCAACCTAAACACACCAAGTCTGCCAGTACGAGACCCTAGTTCAATGAAATAAGGAAAGAAGTGTATACCTAAGGGCTCGTTTTCCGTGTTTTAACACAATAATAATGAGATCTAACAGACAGTAATGCCAAAGAATGTACAGGGGAAGTTAGTAGAACCAATGGAATGTAAATAAGAAGAAAGAAAAGTGGATGAGAAAATAACCAGCCGTGGGCAGGAATCGAACCTTCGACCTTCGAATAACACGTTCGATGCTCTAACCACTGAGCTACTACAGCGGCCTTCCTTCCATCCACTTTTTTGGGTTTATAGTGAATTTAGAAGTAGAAGTGACAGTCAGCGCCATCTATAGGCCTAACGGCGAGTGTGAAAACACTCTTATGCGCATGTTTGTCGTCACGTAGCACATGAGTTTATTATGAGCGGGCAGATGAATAATTGTCCCTCTTATTCAACCTAAACACACCAAGTCTGCCAGTACCAGACCCTCGTTCAGTGAAATAAGGGAAAGAAGTGTATACCTAAGGGCTCGTTTTCCGTGTTTTAATACAATAATAATGAGATCTAACAGACAGTAATGCCAAGGAATGTACAGGTGAAGTTATTAGAACCAATAAAATGTAAATAGGAAGAAAGAAAAGTGGATGAAAAATGAACCAGCCGTTGGCAGGAATTGAACCTACGACCTTCGAATAACGCGTTCGATGTTCTAACCACTGAGCTACCACAGTGGCCTTATTCCATCCACTTTTTAGGTTTATATGTGAATTTAGAAGTAGGAATGACAGTCAGCGCCTTCTATAAGCAAACGGTGAGTGTAAAAACACTCTTATGCGCATCTTAGGCATCACGTAGCACATTACCTTATTATGAGCGGGCAGCTGTGTAATTGTCCCTCTTATACAACTTAAACACATCAAGTCTGCCAGTACAAAACCCTCGTTCAATGAAATAAGGAAAAAAAGTGTATACCTAAGGGCGCGTTTTCCGTGTCTTAACACTATAATAATGAGATCTAACAGACAGTAATGCCAAGGAATGTACAGGGGAAGTTATTAGAACCAATGGAATGTAAATAAGAAGAAAGAAAGTGGACGAAAAAATAACCAGCCGTGGGCAGGAATCGACCCTACGACCTTCCAATAACGCGTTCGATGCTCTAACCACTGAGCTACCACAGCGGCCTTCCCTCCATCCACTTTTTAGGTTTATATGTGAATTTAGAAGTAGGAGTGACAGTCAGCGCCTTCTATAAGCAAACGGTGAGTGTAAAAACACTCTTATGCGCATGTTAGGCGTCACGTAGCACGTTAACTTATTATGAGCGGGAAGCTGTGTAATTGTCCCTCTTATACAACCTAAACACACCAAGTCTGCCAGTACGAGACCCTCGTTCAATGAAATAAGGGAAAGAAGTGTACACCTAAGGGCTCGTTTTCCGTGTTTTAACACAATATTAATGAGATCTAACAGACAGTAATACCAAGGAATGTACAGGGGAAGTTATTAAAACCAATGGAATGTAAATAGGAAGAAAGAAAAGTGGACGAAAAAAATAACCAGCCGTGGTCAGGAATCGAACCTACGACCTTCGAATAACGCGTTCGATGCTCTAACCACTGAGCTACCACAGCGGCCTTCCCTCCATCCACTTTTTAGGTTGATATGTGAATTTAGAAGTAGGAGTGACAGTCAGCGCCTTCTATAAGAAACAGCGAGTGTAAAAACACTCTTATGCGCATGTTAGGCGTCACGTAGCACGTTATCTTATTATGAGCGGGCAGCTGTGTAATTGTCCCTCTTATACAACCTAAACACACCAAGTCTGCCAGTACGAGACCCCCGTTCAATGAAATAAGGGAAAAAAGTGTATACCTAAGGGCGCGTTTTCCGTGTCTTAACACAATAATAATGAGATCTAACACACAGTAATGTGAAGAAATGTACAAGGGAAGTTATTAGAACCAATGGAATGTAAATAAGAAGAAAGAATAGTGGATGAAAAATAACCAGCCAAGGGCAGGAATCGAACCTACGACCTTCGAATAACGCGTTCGATGCTCTAACCACTGAGCTACCACAGCGGCCTTCCCTTCATCCACTTTTTTGGGTTTATATATGAATTTAGAATTAGGAGTCACAGTCAGCGCCATCTATAAGCCAAACGGCGAGTGTGAAAACACTCTTATGCGCATGTTTGGCGTCACGTAGCACGTGAACTTATTATGAGCGGACAGCTGTATAATTGTTCCTCTTATACAACCAAAACACACCAAGTCTGCCAGTACGAGACCCTCGTTCAATGAAATAAGGGAAAGAAGTGTATACCTAAGGGCTCGTTTTCCGTGTTTTAACACAATATTAATGAGATCTAACAGACAGTAATGCCAAGGAATGTACAGGGGAAGTTATTAGAACCAATGGAATGTAAATAAGAAGAAAGGTGGATGAAAAAATAACCAGCCGTGGGCGTGAATCGACCCTACGACCTTCGAATAACGCGTTCGATGCTCTAACCACTGAGCTACCACAGCGGCCTTCCCTCCATCCACTTTTTGGGTTTATATGTCAATTTAGAAGTGGGAGAGACAGTCAGCGCCATCTACAGGCCAAACAGCGAGTGTGAAAACACTCTTATGCGCATGTTTGGCGTCACGTAGCACGTGAACTTATTATGAGCGGTCAGCTCAATAATTGTCCCTCTTATACAGCCTAAACACACCAAGTCTGCCAGTACGAGACCCTCGTTCAATGAAATAAGGGAAAGAAGTGTGTACCTATGGGCTCGTTTTCCGGGTTTTAACACAATATTAATGAGATCTAACAGACAGTGATGCCAAGAAATGTACAGGGGAAGTTATTAGAAGAAATGGAATGTAAATAAGAAAAAAGAAAACTGGATGAAAAAATAACCAGCCGTAGGCAGGAATCGAACCTACAACCTTCGAATAACGCGTTCGATGCTCTAACCACTGAGCTACCACAGCGGCCTTCCCTCCATCCACTCTTTTGGGTTTATATGTGAATTTAGAAGTAGGAGTGACAGTCAGCGCCATCTATACGCCATACTGCGAGTGTGAAAACACTCTTATGCGCATGTTTGTCGTCACGTAGCACATGAGTTTATTATGAGCGGGCAGCTGAATAATTGTCCCTCTTATTCAACCTAAACACACCAAGTCTGCCAGTACGAGACCCTCGTTCAGTGAAATAAGGGAAAGAAGTGTATACCTAAGGGCTCGTTTTCCGTGTTTTAATACAATAATAATGAGATCTAACAGACAGTAATGCCAAGGAATGTACAGGTGAAGTTATTAGAACCAATAAAATGTAAATAGGAAGAAAGAAAGGTGGACGAAAAAATAACCAGCCGTGGGCAGGAATCGACCCTACGACCTTCCAATAACGCGTTCGATGCTCTAACCACTGAGCTACCACAGCGGCCTTCCCTCCATCCACTTTTTAGGTTTATATGTGAATTTAGAAGTAGGAGTGACAGTCAGCGCCTTGTATAAGCAAACGGTGAGTGTAAAAACACTCTTATGCGCATGTTAGGCGTCACATAGCACGTTAACTTATTATGAGCGGGAAGCTGTGTAATTGTCCCTCTTATACAACCTAAACACACCAAGTCTGCCAGTACGAGACCCTCGTTCAATGAAATAAGGGAAAGAAGTGTACACCTAAGGGCTCGTTTTCCGTGTTTTAACACAATAATAATGAGATCTAACAGACAGTAATACCAAGGAATGTACAGGGGAAGTTATTAAAACCAATGGAATGTAAATAGGAAGAAAGAAAAGTGGACGAAAAAAAATAACCAGCCGTGGTCAGGAATCGAACCTACGACCTTCGAATAACGCGTTCGATGCTCTAACCACTGAGCTACCACAACGGCCTTCCCTCCATCCACTTTTTAGGTTGATATGTGAATTTAGAAGTAGGAGTGACAGTCAGCGCCTTCTATAAGAAACAGCGAGTGTAAAAACACTCTTATGCGCATGTTAGGCGTCACGTAGCACGTTATCTTATTATGAGCGGGCAGCTGTGTAATTGTCCCTCTTATACAACCTAAACACACCAAGTCTGCCAGTACGAGACCCCCGTTCAATGAAATAAGGGAAAAAAGTGTATACCTAAGGGCGCGTTTTCCGTGTCTTAACACAATAATAATGAGATCTAACACACAGTAATGTGAAGAAATGTACAAGGGAAGTTATTAGAACCAATGGAATGTAAATAAGAAGAAAGAATAGTGGATGAAAAATAACCAGCCAAGGGCAGGAATCGAACCTACGACCTTCGAATAACGCGTTCGATGCTCTAACCACTGAGCTACCACAGCGGCCTTCCCTTCATCCACTTTTTTGGGTTTATATATGAATTTAGAATTAGGAGTCACAGTCAGCGCCATCTATAAGCCAAACGGCGAGTGTGAAAACACTCTTATGCGCATGTTTGGCGTCACGTAGCACGTGAACTTATTATGAGCGGACAGCTGTATAATTGTTCCTCTTATACAACCAAAACACACCAAGCCTGCCAGTACGAGACCCTCGTTCAATGAAATAAGGGAAAGAAGTGTATACCTAAGGGCTCGTTTTCCGTGTTTTAACACAATATTAATGAGATCTAACAGACAGTAATGCCAAGGAATGTACAGGGGAAGTTATTAGAACCAATGGAATGTAAATAAGAAGAAAGAAAGGTGGATGAAAAAATAACCAGCCGTGGGCGTGAATCGACCCTACGACCTTCGAATAACGCGTTCGATGCTCTAACCACTGAGCTACCACAGCGGCCTTCCCTCCATCCACTTTTTTGGGTTTATATGTGAATTTAGAATTAGGAGTGACAGTCAGCGCCATCTATAAGCCAAACGGCGAGTGTGAAAACACTCTTATGCGCATGTTTGGCGTCACGTAGCACGTGAACTTATTATGAGCGGGCAGCTGTATAATTGTTCCTCTTATACAACCAAAACACACCAAGTCTGCCAGTACGAGACCCTCGTTCAAAGAAATAAGGAAAAGAAGTGTATACCTAAGGGCTCATTTTCCGTGTCTTAACACAATATTAATGAGATCTAACAGACAGTAATGCCAAGGAATGTACAGGGGAAGTTATTAGAACCAATGGAATGTAAATAAGAAGAAAGAAGGTGGATGAAAAAATAACCAGCCGTGGGCAGGAATCGACACTACGACCTTCGAATAACGCGTTCGATGCTCTAACCACTGAGCTACCACAGCGGCCTTCCCTCCATCCACTTTTTGGGTTTATATGTCAATTTAGAAGTGGGAGTGACAGTCAGTGCCATCTATAGGCCAAACGGCGAGTGTGAAAACACTCTTATGCGCATGTTTGGCGTCACGTAGCACGTGAACTTATTATGAGCGGGCAGCTGTGTAATTGTCCCTCTCATACATCCTGAACACACCAAGTCTGCCAGTACGAGACCCCCGTTCAATGAAATAAGGGAAAAAAGTGTATACCTAAGGGCGCGTTTTCCGTGTCTTAACACAATAATAATGAGATCTAACACACAGTAATGCGAATAAATGTACAAGGGAAGTTATTAGAACCAATGGAATGTAAATAAGAAGAAAGAATAGTGGATGAAAAAAATAACCAGCCATGGGCAGGAATCGAACCTACGACCTTCGAATAACGCGTTCGATGCTCTAACCACTGAGCTACCACAGCGGCCTTCCTTCCATCCACTTTTTTGGGTTTATATGTGAATTTAGAAGTAGAAGTGACAGTCAGCGCCATCTATAAGCCAAACGGCGAGTGTGAAAACACTCTTATGCGCACGTTTGTCGTCACGTAGCACGTGAACTTATTATGAGCGTGCAGCTGATTAATTGTCCCTCTTATTCAACCTAAACACACCAAGTCTGCCAGTACGAGACCCTAGTTCAATGAAATAAGGAAAGAAGTGTATACCTAAGGGCTCGTTTTCCGTGTTTTAACACAATATTAATGAGATCTAACAGACAGTAATGCTAAAGAATGTACAGGGGAAGTTAGTAGAACCAATGGAATCTAAATAAGAAGAAAGAAAAGTGGATGAGAAAATAACCAGCCGTGCGCAGGAATCGAACCTTCGACCTTCGAATAACACGTTCGATGCTCTAACCACTGAGCTACTACAGCGGCCTTCCCTCCATCCACTTTTTTGGGTTTATATGTGAATTTAGAAGTAGGAGTGACAGTCAGCGCCATCTATAAGCCTAACGGTGAGTGTGAAAACACTCTTATGCGCATGTTTGTCGTCACGTAGCACATGAGTTTATTATGAGCGGGCAGCTGAATAATTGTCCCTCTTATTCTACCTAAACTCACCAAGTCTGCCAGTACAAAACCCTCGTTCAATGAAATAAGGAAAAAAGTGTATACCTAAGGGCGCGTTTTCCGTGTCTTAACACAATAATAATGAGATCTAACAGACAGTAATGCCAAGGAATGTACAGGGGAAGTTATTAAAAACCAATGGAATGTAAATAAGAAGAAAGAAAGGTGGATGAAAAAATAACCAGCCGTGGGCAGGAATCGACCCTACGACCTTCCAATAACGCGTTCGATGCTCTAACCATTGAGCTACCACAGCGGCCTTCCCTCCATCCACTTTTTAGGTTTATATGTGAATTTAGAAGTAGGAGTGACAGTCAGCGCCTTCTATAAGCAAACGGTGAGTGTAAAAACACTCTTATGCGCATGTTAGGCGTCACGTAGCACGTTAACTTATTATGAGCGGGAAGCTGTGTAATTGTCCCTCTTATACAACCTAAACACACCAAGTCTGCCAGTACGAGACCCTCGTTCAATGAAATAAGGGAAAGAAGTGTACACCTAAGGGCTCGTTTTCCGTGTTTTAACACAATATTAATGAGATCTAACAGACAGTAATACCAAGGAATGTACAGGGGAAGTTATTAAAACCAATGGAATGTAAATAGGAAGAAAGAAAAGTGGACGAAAAAAATAACCAGCCGTGGTCAGGAATCGAACCTACGACCTTCGAATAACGCGTTCGATGCTCTAACCACTGAGCTACCACAGCGGCCTTCCCTCCATCCACTTTTTAGGTTTATATGTGAATTTAGAAGTAAGAGTGACAGTCAGCTCCTTCTATAAGAAACAGCGAGTGTAAAAACACTCTTATGCGCATGTTAGGCGTCACGTAGCACGTGAACTTATTATGAGCGGGCAGCTCAATAATTGTCCCTTTTATACAGCCTAAACACACCAAGTCTGCCAGTACGAGACCCTCGTTCAATGAAATAGGGGAAAGAAGTGTATACCTATGGGCTCGTTTTCCGTGTTTTAACACAATATTAATGAGATCTAACAGACAGTGATGCCAAGAAATGTACAGGGGAAGTTATTAGAAGAAATGGAATGTAAATAAGAAAAAAGAAAACTGGATGAAAAAATAACCAGCCGTAGGCAGGAATCGAACCTACAACCTTCGAATAACGCGTTCGATGCTCTAACCACTGAGCTACCACAGCGGCCTTCCTTCCATCCACTTTTTTGGGTTTATATGTGAATTTAGAAGTAGAAGTGACAGTCAGCGCCATCTATAAGCCAAACGGCGAGTGTGAAAACACTCTTATGCGCACGTTTGCCGTCACGTAGCAGGTGAACTTATTATGAGCGGGCAGCTGATTAATTGTCCCTCTTATTCAACCTAAACACACCAAGTCTGCCAGTACGAGACCCTAGTTCAATGAAATAAGGAAAGAAGTGTATACCTAAGGGCTCGTTTTCCGTGTTTTAACACAATAATAATGAGATCTAACAGACAGTAATGCCAAAGAATGTACAGGGGAAGTTAGTAGAACCATTGGAATGTAAATAAGAAGAAAGAAAAGTGGATGAGAAAATAACCAGCCGTGAGCAGGAATCGAACCTTCGACCTTCGAATAACACGTTCGATGCTCTAACCACTGAGCTACTACAGCGGCCTTCCCTCCATCCACTCTTTTGGGTTTATATGTGAATTTAGAAGTAGGAGTGACAGTCAGCGCCATCTATAAGCCATACTGCGAGTGTGAAAACACTCATATGCACATGTTTGGCGTCACGTAGCACGTGAACTTATTATGAGCGGGCAGCAGAATAATTGTCCCTCTTATACAACCTAAACACACCAAGTCTGCCAGTACGAGACCCTCGTTCAATGAAATAAGGGAAAGAAGTGTATACCTAAGGGCTCGTTTTCCGTGTTTTAACACAATATTAATGAGATCTAACAGATAGTAATGCCAAGGAATGTACAGGGGAAGTTATTAGAACCAATGGAATGTAAATAAGAAGAAACAAAAGTGGATGAAAAAATAACCAGCCGTGGGCAGGAATCGAACCTACGACCTTCGAATAACGCGTTCGATGCTCTAACCACTGAGCTACCACAGCGGCCTTCCGTCCATCCACTTTTTTGGGTTTATATGTGAATTTAGAAGTAGGAGTGACAGTCAGCGCCATCTATAAGCCAAACGGCGAGTGTGACAACACTCTTATGCACATGTTTGTCGTCACGTAGCACGTGAACTTATTATGAGCGGGCAGCTGATTAATTGTCCCTCTTATTCAACCTGAACACACCAAGTCTGCCAGTACGGGACCCTCGTTCACTGAAATAAGGAAAAGAAGTGCATACCTAAGGGCTCGTTTTCCGTGTTTTAACACAATATTAATGAGATCTAACAGACAGTAATGCCAAGGAATGTACAGGGGAAGTTATTAGAACCAATGGAATGTAAATAAGAAGAAAGAATGGTGGATGAAAAAATAACCAGCCGTGGGCAGGAATCGACTCTACGACCTTCGAATAACGCGTTCGATGCTCTAACCACTGAGCTACCACAGCGGCCTTCCCTCCATCCACTTTTTAGGTTTATATGTGAATTTAGAAGTAGGAGTGACAGTCAGCGCCTTCTATAAGAAACAGCGAGTGTAAAAACACTCTTATGCGCATGTTAGGCGTCACGTAGCACGTTATCTTATTATGAGCGGGCAGCTGTGTATATGTCCCTCTTATACAACCTAAACACACCAAGTCTGCCAGTACGAGACCCCCGTTCAATGAAATAAGGGAAAAAAGTGTATACCTAAGGGCGCGTTTTCCGTGTCTTAACACAATAATAGTGAGATCTAACACACAGTTATGCGAAGAAATGTACAAGGGAAGTTATTAGAACCAATGGAATGTAAATAAGAAGAAAGAATAGTGGATGAAAAAATAACCAGCCGTGGGCAGGAATCGAACCTTCGACCTTTGAATAACACGTTCGATGCTCTAACCACTGAGCTACTACAGCGGCCTTCCCTCCATCCACTTTTTTGGGTTTATATGTGAATTTAGAAGTAGAAGTGACAGTCAGCGCCATCTATAAGCCAAACGGCGAGTGTGAAAACACTCTTATGCGCACGTTTGTCATCACGTAGCACGTGAACTTATTATGAGCGGGCAGCTGATTAATTGTCCCTCTTATTCAACCTAAACACACCAAGTCTGCCAGTACGAGACCCTAGTTCAATGAAATAAGGAAAGAAGTGTATACCTAAGGGCTCGTTTTCCGTGTTTTAACACAATAATAATGAGATCTAACAGACAGTAATGCCAAAGAATGTACAGGGGAAGTTAGTAGAACCAATGGAATGTAAATAAGAAGAAAGAAAAGTGGATGAGAAAATAACCAGCCGTGGGCAGGAATCGAACCTTCGACCTTCGAATAACACGTTCGATGCTCTAACCACTGAGCTACTACAGCGGCCTTCCTTCCATCCACTTTTTTGGGTTTATAGTGAATTTAGAAGTAGAAGTGACAGTCAGCGCCATCTATAGGCCTAACGGCGAGTGTGAAAACACTCTTATGCGCATGTTTGTCGTCACGTAGCACATGAGTTTATTATGAGCGGGCAGATGAATAATTGTCCCTCTTATTCAACCTAAACACACCAAGTCTGCCAGTACCAGACCCTCGTTCAGTGAAATAAGGGAAAGAAGTGTATACCTAAGGGCTCGTTTTCCGTGTTTTAATACAATAATAATGAGATCTAACAGACAGTAATGCCAAGGAATGTACAGGTGAAGTTATTAGAACCAATAAAATGTAAATAGGAAGAAAGAAAAGTGGATGAAAAATGAACCAGCCGTTGGCAGGAATTGAACCTACGACCTTCGAATAACGCGTTCGATGTTCTAACCACTGAGCTACCACAGTGGCCTTATTCCATCCACTTTTTAGGTTTATATGTGAATTTAGAAGTAGGAATGACAGTCAGCGCCTTCTATAAGCAAACGGTGAGTGTAAAAACACTCTTATGCGCATCTTAGGCATCACGTAGCACATTACCTTATTATGAGCGGGCAGCTGTGTAATTGTCCCTCTTATACAACTTAAACACATCAAGTCTGCCAGTACAAAACCCTCGTTCAATGAAATAAGGAAAAAAAGTGTATACCTAAGGGCGCGTTTTCCGTGTCTTAACACTATAATAATGAGATCTAACAGACAGTAATGCCAAGGAATGTACAGGGGAAGTTATTAGAACCAATGGAATGTAAATAAGAAGAAAGAAAGGTGGACGAAAAAATAACCAGCCGTGGGCAGGAATCGACCCTACGACCTTCCAATAACGCGTTCGATGCTCTAACCACTGAGCTACCACAGCGGCCTTCCCTCCATCCACTTTTTAGGTTTATATGTGAATTTAGAAGTAGGAGTGACAGTCAGCGCCTTCTATAAGCAAACGGTGAGTGTAAAAACACTCTTATGCGCATGTTAGGCGTCACGTAGCACGTTAACTTATTATGAGCGGGAAGCTGTGTAATTGTCCCTCTTATACAACCTAAACACACCAAGTCTGCCAGTACGAGACCCTCGTTCAATGAAATAAGGGAAAGAAGTGTACACCTAAGGGCTCGTTTTCCGTGTTTTAACACAATATTAATGAGATCTAACAGACAGTAATACCAAGGAATGTACAGGGGAAGTTATTAAAACCAATGGAATGTAAATAGGAAGAAAGAAAAGTGGACGAAAAAAATAACCAGCCGTGGTCAGGAATCGAACCTACGACCTTCGAATAACGCGTTCGATGCTCTAACCACTGAGCTACCACAGCGGCCTTCCCTCCATCCACTTTTTAGGTTGATATGTGAATTTAGAAGTAGGAGTGACAGTCAGCGCCTTCTATAAGAAACAGCGAGTGTAAAAACACTCTTATGCGCATGTTAGGCGTCACGTAGCACGTTATCTTATTATGAGCGGGCAGCTGTGTAATTGTCCCTCTTATACAACCTAAACACACCAAGTCTGCCAGTACGAGACCCCCGTTCAATGAAATAAGGGAAAAAAGTGTATACC
Source organism: Rhipicephalus microplus (assembly GCF_043290135.1). Lineage (NCBI taxonomy): Eukaryota > Metazoa > Arthropoda > Arachnida > Ixodida > Ixodidae > Rhipicephalus > Rhipicephalus microplus. The sequence continues at coordinate 192,061,221 of NC_134703.1, forward strand.
TAAGGGCGCGTTTTCCGTGTCTTAACACAATAATAATGAGATCTAACACACAGTAATGTGAAGAAATGTACAAGGGAAGTTATTAGAACCAATGGAATGTAAATAAGAAGAAAGAATAGTGGATGAAAAATAACCAGCCAAGGGCAGGAATCGAACCTACGACCTTCGAATAACGCGTTCGATGCTCTAACCACTGAGCTACCACAGCGGCCTTCCCTTCATCCACTTTTTTGGGTTTATATATGAATTTAGAATTAGGAGTCACAGTCAGCGCCATCTATAAGCCAAACGGCGAGTGTGAAAACACTCTTATGCGCATGTTTGGCGTCACGTAGCACGTGAACTTATTATGAGCGGACAGCTGTATAATTGTTCCTCTTATACAACCAAAACACACCAAGTCTGCCAGTACGAGACCCTCGTTCAATGAAATAAGGGAAAGAAGTGTATACCTAAGGGCTCGTTTTCCGTGTTTTAACACAATATTAATGAGATCTAACAGACAGTAATGCCAAGGAATGTACAGGGGAAGTTATTAGAACCAATGGAATGTAAATAAGAAGAAAGGTGGATGAAAAAATAACCAGCCGTGGGCGTGAATCGACCCTACGACCTTCGAATAACGCGTTCGATGCTCTAACCACTGAGCTACCACAGCGGCCTTCCCTCCATCCACTTTTTGGGTTTATATGTCAATTTAGAAGTGGGAGAGACAGTCAGCGCCATCTACAGGCCAAACAGCGAGTGTGAAAACACTCTTATGCGCATGTTTGGCGTCACGTAGCACGTGAACTTATTATGAGCGGTCAGCTCAATAATTGTCCCTCTTATACAGCCTAAACACACCAAGTCTGCCAGTACGAGACCCTCGTTCAATGAAATAAGGGAAAGAAGTGTGTACCTATGGGCTCGTTTTCCGGGTTTTAACACAATATTAATGAGATCTAACAGACAGTGATGCCAAGAAATGTACAGGGGAAGTTATTAGAAGAAATGGAATGTAAATAAGAAAAAAGAAAACTGGATGAAAAAATAACCAGCCGTAGGCAGGAATCGAACCTACAACCTTCGAATAACGCGTTCGATGCTCTAACCACTGAGCTACCACAGCGGCCTTCCCTCCATCCACTCTTTTGGGTTTATATGTGAATTTAGAAGTAGGAGTGACAGTCAGCGCCATCTATACGCCATACTGCGAGTGTGAAAACACTCTTATGCGCATGTTTGTCGTCACGTAGCACATGAGTTTATTATGAGCGGGCAGCTGAATAATTGTCCCTCTTATTCAACCTAAACACACCAAGTCTGCCAGTACGAGACCCTCGTTCAGTGAAATAAGGGAAAGAAGTGTATACCTAAGGGCTCGTTTTCCGTGTTTTAATACAATAATAATGAGATCTAACAGACAGTAATGCCAAGGAATGTACAGGTGAAGTTATTAGAACCAATAAAATGTAAATAGGAAGAAAGAAAGGTGGACGAAAAAATAACCAGCCGTGGGCAGGAATCGACCCTACGACCTTCCAATAACGCGTTCGATGCTCTAACCACTGAGCTACCACAGCGGCCTTCCCTCCATCCACTTTTTAGGTTTATATGTGAATTTAGAAGTAGGAGTGACAGTCAGCGCCTTGTATAAGCAAACGGTGAGTGTAAAAACACTCTTATGCGCATGTTAGGCGTCACATAGCACGTTAACTTATTATGAGCGGGAAGCTGTGTAATTGTCCCTCTTATACAACCTAAACACACCAAGTCTGCCAGTACGAGACCCTCGTTCAATGAAATAAGGGAAAGAAGTGTACACCTAAGGGCTCGTTTTCCGTGTTTTAACACAATAATAATGAGATCTAACAGACAGTAATACCAAGGAATGTACAGGGGAAGTTATTAAAACCAATGGAATGTAAATAGGAAGAAAGAAAAGTGGACGAAAAAAAATAACCAGCCGTGGTCAGGAATCGAACCTACGACCTTCGAATAACGCGTTCGATGCTCTAACCACTGAGCTACCACAACGGCCTTCCCTCCATCCACTTTTTAGGTTGATATGTGAATTTAGAAGTAGGAGTGACAGTCAGCGCCTTCTATAAGAAACAGCGAGTGTAAAAACACTCTTATGCGCATGTTAGGCGTCACGTAGCACGTTATCTTATTATGAGCGGGCAGCTGTGTAATTGTCCCTCTTATACAACCTAAACACACCAAGTCTGCCAGTACGAGACCCCCGTTCAATGAAATAAGGGAAAAAAGTGTATACCTAAGGGCGCGTTTTCCGTGTCTTAACACAATAATAATGAGATCTAACACACAGTAATGTGAAGAAATGTACAAGGGAAGTTATTAGAACCAATGGAATGTAAATAAGAAGAAAGAATAGTGGATGAAAAATAACCAGCCAAGGGCAGGAATCGAACCTACGACCTTCGAATAACGCGTTCGATGCTCTAACCACTGAGCTACCACAGCGGCCTTCCCTTCATCCACTTTTTTGGGTTTATATATGAATTTAGAATTAGGAGTCACAGTCAGCGCCATCTATAAGCCAAACGGCGAGTGTGAAAACACTCTTATGCGCATGTTTGGCGTCACGTAGCACGTGAACTTATTATGAGCGGACAGCTGTATAATTGTTCCTCTTATACAACCAAAACACACCAAGCCTGCCAGTACGAGACCCTCGTTCAATGAAATAAGGGAAAGAAGTGTATACCTAAGGGCTCGTTTTCCGTGTTTTAACACAATATTAATGAGATCTAACAGACAGTAATGCCAAGGAATGTACAGGGGAAGTTATTAGAACCAATGGAATGTAAATAAGAAGAAAGAAAGGTGGATGAAAAAATAACCAGCCGTGGGCGTGAATCGACCCTACGACCTTCGAATAACGCGTTCGATGCTCTAACCACTGAGCTACCACAGCGGCCTTCCCTCCATCCACTTTTTGGGTTTATATGTCAATTTAGAAGTGGGAGTGACAGTCAGCGCCATCTACAGGCCAAACGGCGAGTGTGAAAACACTCTTATGCGCATGTTTGGCGTCACGTAGCACGTGAACTTATTATGAGCGGGCAGCTCAATAATTGTCCCTCTTATACAGCCTAAACACACCAAGTCTGCCAGTACGAGACCCTCGTTCAATGAAATAAGGGAAAGAAGTGTGTACCTATGGGCTCGTTTTCCGGGTTTTAACACAATATTAATGAGATCTAACAGACAGTGATGCCAAGAAATGTACAGGGGAAGTTATTAGAAGAAATGGAATGTAAATAAGAAAAAAGAAAACTGGATGAAAAAATAACAAGCCGTAGGCAGGAATCGAACCTACAACCTTCGAATAACGCGTTCGATGCTCTAACCACTGAGCTACCACAGCGGCCTTCCTTCCATCCACTTTTTTGGGTTTATATGTGAATTTAGAAGTAGAAGTGACAGTCAGCGCCATCTATAAGCCAAACGGCGAGTGTGAAAACACTCTTATGCGCACGTTTGTCGTCACGTAGCACGTGAACTTATTATGAGCGGGCAGCTGAATAATTGTCCCTCTTATTCAACCTAAACACACCAAGTCTGCCAGTACGAGACCCTAGTTCAATGAAATAAGGAAAGAAGTGTATACCTAAGGGCTCGTTTTCCGTGTTTTAACACAATATTAATGAGATCTAACAGACAGTAATGCCAAAGAATGTACAGGGGAAGTTAGTAGAACCAATGGAATGTAAATAAGAAGAAAGAAAAGTGGATGAGAAAATAACCAGCCGTGGGCAGGAATCGAACCTTCGACCTTCGAATAACACGTTCGATGCTCTAACCACTGAGCTACTACAGCGGCCTTCCCTCCATCCACTCTTTTGGGTTTATATGTGAATTTAGAAGTAGGAGTGACAGTCAGCGCCATCTATAAGCCATACTGCGAGTGTGAAAACACTCATATGCGCATGTTTGGCGTCACGTAGTACGTGAACTTATTATGAGCGGGCAGCAGAATAATTGTCCCTCTTATACAACCTAAACACACCAAGTCTGCCAGTACGAGACCCTCGTTCAATGAAATAAGGGAAAGAAGTGTATACCTAAGGGATCGTTTTCCGTGTTTTAACACAATATTAATGAGATCTAACAGATAGTAATGCCAAGGATTGTACAGGGGATGTTATTAGAACCAATGGAATGTAAATAAGAAGAAACAAAAGTGGATGAAAAAATAACCAGCCGTGGGCAGGAATCGAACCTACGACCTTCGAATAACGCGTTCGATGCTCTAACCACTGAGCTACCACAGCGGCCTTCCGTCCATCCACTTTTTTGGGTTTATATGTGAATTTAGAAGTATGAGCGACAGTCAGCGCCATCTATAAGCCAAACGGCGAGTGTGACAACACTCTTATGCGCATGTTAGGCGTCACGTAGCACGTTATCTTATTATGAGCGGGCAGCTATGTAATTGTCCCTCTTATACAACCTAAACACACCAAGTCTGCCAGTACGAGACCCCCGTTCAATGAAATAAGGGAAAAAAGTGTATACCTAAGGGCGCGTTTTCCGTGTCTTAACACAATAATAATGAGATCTAACACACAGTAATGTGAAGAAATGTACAAGGGAAGTTATTAGAACCAATGGAATGTAAATAAGAAGAAAGAATAGTGGATGAAAAAATAACCAGCCAAGGGCAGGAATCGAACCTACGACCTTCGAATAACGCGTTCGATGCTCTAACCACTGAGCTACCACAGTGGCCTTCCCTTCATCCACTTTTTTGGGTTTATATGTGAATTTAGAATTAGGAGTGACAGTCAGCGCCATCTATAAGCCAAACGGCGAGTGTGAAAACACTCTTATGCGCATGTTTGGCGTCACGTAGCACGTGAACTTATTATGAGCGGACAGCTGTATAATTGTTCCTCTTATACAACCAAAACACACCAAGTCTGCCAGTACGAGACCCCCGTTCAATGAAATAAGGGAAAAAAGTGTATACCTAAGGGCGCGTTTTCCGTGTCTTAACACAATAATAATGAGATCTAACACACAGTAATGTGAAGAAATGTACAAGGGAAGTTATTAGAACCAATGGAATGTAAATAAGAAGAAAGAATAGTGGATGAAAAAATAACCAGCCAAGGGCAGGAATCGAACCTACGACCTTCGAATAACGCGTTCGATGCTCTAACCACTGAGCTACCACAGTGGCCTTCCCTTCATCCACTTTTTTGGGTTTATATGTGAATTTAGAATTAGGAGTGACAGTCAGCGCCATCTATAAGCCAAACGGCGAGTGTGAAAACACTCTTATGCGCATGTTTGGCGTCACGTAGCACGTGAACTTATTATGAGCGGACAGCTGTATAATTGTTCCTCTTATACAACCAAAACACACCAAGTCTGCCAGTACGAGACCCTAGTTCAATGAAATAAGGAAAGAAGTGTATACCTAAGGGCTCGTTTTCCGTGTTTTAACACAATATTAATGAGATCTAACAGACAGTAATGCCAAGGAATGTACAGGGGAAGTTATTAGAACCAATGGAATGTAAATAAGAAGAAAGAAAAGTGGATGAGAAAATAACCAGCCGTGGGCAGGAATCGAACCTTCGACCTTCGAATAACACGTTCGATGCTCTAACCACTGAGCTACTACAGCGGCCTTCCCTCCATCCACTCTTTTGGGTTTATATGTGAATTTAGAAGTAGGAGTGACAGTCAGCGCCATCTATAAGCCATACTGCGAGTGTGAAAACACTCATATGCGCATGTTTGGCGTCACGTAGTACGTGAACTTATTATGAGCGGGCAGCAGAATAATTGTCCCTCTTATACAACCTAAACACACCAAGTCTGCCAGTACGAGACCCTCGTTCAATGAAATAAGGGAAAGAAGTGTATACCTAAGGGATCGTTTTCCGTGTTTTAACACAATATTAATGAGATCTAACAGATAGTAGTGCCAAGGATTGTACAGGGGATGTTATTAGAACCAATGGAATGTAAATAAGAAGAAACAAAAGTGGATGAAAAAATAACCAGCCGTGGGCAGGAATCGAACCTACGACCTTCGAATAACGCGTTCGATGCTCTAACCACTGAGCTACCACAGCGGCCTTATTCCATCCACTTTTTAGGTTTATATGTGAATTTATAAGTAGGAATGACAGTCAGCGCCTTCTATAAGCAAACGGTGAGTGTAAAAACACTCTTATGCGCATCTTAGGCGTCACGTAGCACATTAACTTATTATGAGCGGGCAGCTGTGTAATTGTCCCTCTTATACAACTTAAACACATCAAGTCTGCCAGTACAAAACCCTCGTTCAATGAAATAAGGAAAAAAAGTGTATACCTAAGGGCGCGTTTTCCGTGTCTTAACACAATAATAATGAGATCTAACAGACAGTAATGCCAAGGAATGTACAGGGGAAGTTATTAGAACCAATGGAATGTAAATAAGAAGAAAGAAAGGTGGACGAAAAAATAACCAGCCGTGGGCAGGAATCGACCCTACGACCTTCCAATAACGCGTTCGATGCTCTAACCACTGAGCTACCACAGCGGCCTTCCCTCCATCCACTTTTTAGGTTTATATGTGAATTTAGAAGTAGGAGTGACAGTCAGCGCCTTGTATAAGCAAACGGTGAGTGTAAAAACACTCTTATGCGCATGTTAGGCGTCACATAGCACGTTAACTTATTATGAGCGGGAAGCTGTGTAATTGTCCCTCTTATACAACCTAAACACACCAAGTCTGCCAGTACGAGACCCTCGTTCAATGAAATAAGGGAAAGAAGTGTACACCTAAGGGCTCGTTTTCCGTGTTTTAACACAATATTAATGAGATCTAACAGACAGTAATACCAAGGAATGTACAGGGGAAGTTATTAAAACCAATGGAATGTAAATAGGAAGAAAGAAAAGTGGACGAAAAAAATAACCAGCCGTGGTCAGGAATCGAACCTACGACCTTCGAATAACGCGTTCGATGCTCTAACCACTGAGCTACCACAACGGCCTTCCCTCCATCCACTTTTTAGGTTGATATGTGAATTTAGAAGTAGGAGTGACAGTCAGCGCCTTCTATAAGAAACAGCGAGTGTAAAAACACTCTTATGCGCATGTTAGGCGTCACGTAGCACGTTATCTTATTATGAGCGGGCAGCTGTGTAATTGTCCCTCTTATACAACCTAAACACACCAAGTCTGCCAGTACGAGACCCCCGTTCAATGAAATAAGGGAAAAAAGTGTATACCTAAGGGCGCGTTTTCCGTGTCTTAACACAATAATAATGAGATCTAACACACAGTAATGTGAAGAAATGTACAAGGGAAGTTATTAGAACCAATGGAATGTAAATAAGAAGAAAGAATAGTGGATGAAAAATAACCAGCCAAGGGCAGGAATCGAACCTACGACCTTCGAATAACGCGTTCGATGCTCTAACCACTGAGCTACCACAGCGGCCTTCCCTTCATCCACTTTTTTGGGTTTATATATGAATTTAGAATTAGGAGTCACAGTCAGCGCCATCTATAAGCCAAACGGCGAGTGTGAAAACACTCTTATGCGCATGTTTGGCGTCACGTAGCACGTGAACTTATTATGAGCGGACAGCTGTATAATTGTTCCTCTTATACAACCAAAACACACCAAGCCTGCCAGTACGAGACCCTCGTTCAATGAAATAAGGGAAAGAAGTGTATACCTAAGGGCTCGTTTTCCGTGTTTTAACACAATATTAATGAGATCTAACAGACAGTAATGCCAAGGAATGTACAGGGGAAGTTATTAGAACCAATGGAATGTAAATAAGAAGAAAGAAAGGTGGATGAAAAAATAACCAGCCGTGGGCGTGAATCGACCCTACGACCTTCGAATAACGCGTTCGATGCTCTAACCACTGAGCTACCACAGCGGCCTTCCCTCCATCCACTTTTTGGGTTTATATGTCAATTTAGAAGTGGGAGTGACAGTCAGCGCCATCTACAGGCCAAACGGCGAGTGTGAAAACACTCTTATGCGCATGTTTGGCGTCACGTAGCACGTGAACTTATTATGAGCGGGCAGCTCAATAATTGTCCCTCTTATACAGCCTAAACACACCAAGTCTGCCAGTACGAGACCCTCGTTCAATGAAATAAGGGAAAGAAGTGTGTACCTATGGGCTCGTTTTCCGGGTTTTAACACAATATTAATGAGATCTAACAGACAGTGATGCCAAGAAATGTACAGGGGAAGTTATTAGAAGAAATGGAATGTAAATAAGAAAAAAGAAAACTGGATGAAAAAATAACAAGCCGTAGGCAGGAATCGAACCTACAACCTTCGAATAACGCGTTCGATGCTCTAACCACTGAGCTACCACAGCGGCCTTCCTTCCATCCACTTTTTTGGGTTTATATGTGAATTTAGAAGTAGAAGTGACAGTCAGCGCCATCTATAAGCCAAACGGCGAGTGTGAAAACACTCTTATGCGCACGTTTGTCGTCACGTAGCACGTGAACTTATTATGAGCGGGCAGCTGAATAATTGTCCCTCTTATTCAACCTAAACACACCAAGTCTGCCAGTACGAGACCCTAGTTCAATGAAATAAGGAAAGAAGTGTATACCTAAGGGCTCGTTTTCCGTGTTTTAACACAATATTAATGAGATCTAACAGACAGTAATGCCAAAGAATGTACAGGGGAAGTTAGTAGAACCAATGGAATGTAAATAAGAAGAAAGAAAAGTGGATGAGAAAATAACCAGCCGTGGGCAGGAATCGAACCTTCGACCTTCGAATAACACGTTCGATGCTCTAACCACTGAGCTACTACAGCGGCCTTCCCTCCATCCACTCTTTTGGGTTTATATGTGAATTTAGAAGTAGGAGTGACAGTCAGCGCCATCTATAAGCCATACTGCGAGTGTGAAAACACTCATATGCGCATGTTTGGCGTCACGTAGTACGTGAACTTATTATGAGCGGGCAGCAGAATAATTGTCCCTCTTATACAACCTAAACACACCAAGTCTGCCAGTACGAGACCCTCGTTCAATGAAATAAGGGAAAGAAGTGTATACCTAAGGGATCGTTTTCCGTGTTTTAACACAATATTAATGAGATCTAACAGATAGTAATGCCAAGGATTGTACAGGGGATGTTATTAGAACCAATGGAATGTAAATAAGAAGAAACAAAAGTGGATGAAAAAATAACCAGCCGTGGGCAGGAATCGAACCTACGACCTTCGAATAACGCGTTCGATGCTCTAACCACTGAGCTACCACAGCGGCCTTCCGTCCATCCACTTTTTTGGGTTTATATGTGAATTTAGAAGTATGAGCGACAGTCAGCGCCATCTATAAGCCAAACGGCGAGTGTGACAACACTCTTATGCGCATGTTAGGCGTCACGTAGCACGTTATCTTATTATGAGCGGGCAGCTATGTAATTGTCCCTCTTATACAACCTAAACACACCAAGTCTGCCAGTACGAGACCCCCGTTCAATGAAATAAGGGAAAAAAGTGTATACCTAAGGGCGCGTTTTCCGTGTCTTAACACAATAATAATGAGATCTAACACACAGTAATGTGAAGAAATGTACAAGGGAAGTTATTAGAACCAATGGAATGTAAATAAGAAGAAAGAATAGTGGATGAAAAAATAACCAGCCAAGGGCAGGAATCGAACCTACGACCTTCGAATAACGCGTTCGATGCTCTAACCACTGAGCTACCACAGTGGCCTTCCCTTCATCCACTTTTTTGGGTTTATATGTGAATTTAGAATTAGGAGTGACAGTCAGCGCCATCTATAAGCCAAACGGCGAGTGTGAAAACACTCTTATGCGCATGTTTGGCGTCACGTAGCACGTGAACTTATTATGAGCGGACAGCTGTATAATTGTTCCTCTTATACAACCAAAACACACCAAGTCTGCCAGTACGAGACCCCCGTTCAATGAAATAAGGGAAAAAAGTGTATACCTAAGGGCGCGTTTTCCGTGTCTTAACACAATAATAATGAGATCTAACACACAGTAATGTGAAGAAATGTACAAGGGAAGTTATTAGAACCAATGGAATGTAAATAAGAAGAAAGAATAGTGGATGAAAAAATAACCAGCCAAGGGCAGGAATCGAACCTACGACCTTCGAATAACGCGTTCGATGCTCTAACCACTGAGCTACCACAGTGGCCTTCCCTTCATCCACTTTTTTGGGTTTATATGTGAATTTAGAATTAGGAGTGACAGTCAGCGCCATCTATAAGCCAAACGGCGAGTGTGAAAACACTCTTATGCGCATGTTTGGCGTCACGTAGCACGTGAACTTATTATGAGCGGACAGCTGTATAATTGTTCCTCTTATACAACCAAAACACACCAAGTCTGCCAGTACGAGACCCTAGTTCAATGAAATAAGGAAAGAAGTGTATACCTAAGGGCTCGTTTTCCGTGTTTTAACACAATATTAATGAGATCTAACAGACAGTAATGCCAAGGAATGTACAGGGGAAGTTATTAGAACCAATGGAATGTAAATAAGAAGAAAGAAAAGTGGATGAGAAAATAACCAGCCGTGGGCAGGAATCGAACCTTCGACCTTCGAATAACACGTTCGATGCTCTAACCACTGAGCTACTACAGCGGCCTTCCCTCCATCCACTCTTTTGGGTTTATATGTGAATTTAGAAGTAGGAGTGACAGTCAGCGCCATCTATAAGCCATACTGCGAGTGTGAAAACACTCATATGCGCATGTTTGGCGTCACGTAGTACGTGAACTTATTATGAGCGGGCAGCAGAATAATTGTCCCTCTTATACAACCTAAACACACCAAGTCTGCCAGTACGAGACCCTCGTTCAATGAAATAAGGGAAAGAAGTGTATACCTAAGGGATCGTTTTCCGTGTTTTAACACAATATTAATGAGATCTAACAGATAGTAGTGCCAAGGATTGTACAGGGGATGTTATTAGAACCAATGGAATGTAAATAAGAAGAAACAAAAGTGGATGAAAAAATAACCAGCCGTGGGCAGGAATCGAACCTACGACCTTCGAATAACGCGTTCGATGCTCTAACCACTGAGCTACCACAGCGGCCTTATTCCATCCACTTTTTAGGTTTATATGTGAATTTATAAGTAGGAATGACAGTCAGCGCCTTCTATAAGCAAACGGTGAGTGTAAAAACACTCTTATGCGCATCTTAGGCGTCACGTAGCACATTAACTTATTATGAGCGGGCAGCTGTGTAATTGTCCCTCTTATACAACTTAAACACATCAAGTCTGCCAGTACAAAACCCTCGTTCAATGAAATAAGGAAAAAAAGTGTATACCTAAGGGCGCGTTTTCCGTGTCTTAACACAATAATAATGAGATCTAACAGACAGTAATGCCAAGGAATGTACAGGGGAAGTTATTAGAACCAATGGAATGTAAATAAGAAGAAAGAAAGGTGGACGAAAAAATAACCAGCCGTGGGCAGGAATCGACCCTACGACCTTCCAATAACGCGTTCGATGCTCTAACCACTGAGCTACCACAGCGGCCTTCCCTCCATCCACTTTTTAGGTTTATATGTGAATTTAGAAGTAGGAGTGACAGTCAGCGCCTTGTATAAGCAAACGGTGAGTGTAAAAACACTCTTATGCGCATGTTAGGCGTCACATAGCACGTTAACTTATTATGAGCGGGAAGCTGTGTAATTGTCCCTCTTATACAACCTAAACACACCAAGTCTGCCAGTACGAGACCCTCGTTCAATGAAATAAGGGAAAGAAGTGTACACCTAAGGGCTCGTTTTCCGTGTTTTAACACAATATTAATGAGATCTAACAGACAGTAATACCAAGGAATGTACAGGGGAAGTTATTAAAACCAATGGAATGTAAATAGGAAGAAAGAAAAGTGGACGAAAAAAATAACCAGCCGTGGTCAGGAATCGAACCTACGACCTTCGAATAACGCGTTCGATGCTCTAACCACTGAGCTACCACAACGGCCTTCCCTCCATCCACTTTTTAGGTTGATATGTGAATTTAGAAGTAGGAGTGACAGTCAGCGCCTTCTATAAGAAACAGCGAGTGTAAAAACACTCTTATGCGCATGTTAGGCGTCACGTAGCACGTTATCTTATTATGAGCGGGCAGCTGTGTAATTGTCCCTCTTATACAACCTAAACACACCAAGTCTGCCAGTACGAGACCCCCGTTCAATGAAATAAGGGAAAAAAGTGTATACCTAAGGGCGCGTTTTCCGTGTCTTAACACAATAATAATGAGATCTAACACACAGTAATGTGAAGAAATGTACAAGGGAAGTTATTAGAACCAATGGAATGTAAATAAGAAGAAAGAATAGTGGATGAAAAATAACCAGCCAAGGGCAGGAATCGAACCTACGACCTTCGAATAACGCGTTCGATGCTCTAACCACTGAGCTACCACAGCGGCCTTCCCTTCATCCACTTTTTTGGGTTTATATATGAATTTAGAATTAGGAGTCACAGTCAGCGCCATCTATAAGCCAAACGGCGAGTGTGAAAACACTCTTATGCGCATGTTTGGCGTCACGTAGCACGTGAACTTATTATGAGCGGACAGCTGTATAATTGTTCCTCTTATACAACCAAAACACACCAAGTCTGCCAGTACGAGACCCTCGTTCAATGAAATAAGGGAAAGAAGTGTATACCTAAGGGCTCGTTTTCCGTGTTTTAACACAATATTAATGAGATCTAACAGACAGTAATGCCGAGGAATGTACAGGGGAAGTTATTAGAACCAATGGAATGTAAATAAGAAGAAAGAAAGGTGGATGAAAAAATAACCAGCCGTGGGCGTGAATCGACCCTACGACCTTCGAATAACGCGTTCGATGCTCTAACCACTGAGCTACCACAGCGGCCTTCCCTCCATCCACTTTTTGGGTTTATATGTCAATTTAGAAGTGGGAGTGACAGTCAGCGCCATCTACAGGCCAAACGGCGAGTGTGAAAACACTCTTATGCGCATGTTTGGCGTCACGTAGCACGTGAACTTATTATGAGCGGGCAGCTCAATAATTGTCCCTCTTATACAGCCTAAACACACCAAGTCTGCCAGTACGAGACCCTCGTTCAATGAAATAAGGGAAAGAAGTGTGTACCTATGGGCTCGTTTTCCGGGTTTTAACACAATATTAATGAGATCTAACAGACAGTGATGCCAAGAAATGTACAGGGGAAGTTATTAGAAGAAATGGAATGTAAATAAGAAAAAAGAAAACTGGATGAAAAAATAACAAGCCGTAGGCAGGAATCGAACCTACAACCTTCGAATAACGCGTTCGATGCTCTAACCACTGAGCTACCACAGCGGCCTTCCTTCCATCCACTTTTTTGGGTTTATATGTGAATTTAGAAGTAGAAGTGACAGTCAGCGCCATCTATAAGCCAAACGGCGAGTGTGAAAACACTCTTATGCGCACGTTTGTCGTCACGTAGCACGTGAACTTATTATGAGCGGGCAGCTGAATAATTGTCCCTCTTATTCAACCTAAACACACCAAGTCTGCCAGTACGAGACCCTAGTTCAATGAAATAAGGAAAGAAGTGTATACCTAAGGGCTCGTTTTCCGTGTTTTAACACAATATTAATGAGATCTAACAGACAGTAATGCCAAAGAATGTACAGGGGAAGTTAGTAGAACCAATGGAATGTAAATAAGAAGACAGAAAAGTGGATGAGAAAATAACCAGCCGTGGGCAGGAATCGAACCTTCGACCTTCGAATAACACGTTCGATGCTCTAACCACTGAGCTACTACAGCGGCCTTCCCTCCATCCACTCTTTTGGGTTTATATGTGAATTTAGAAGTAGGAGTGACAGTCAGCGCCATCTATAAGCCATACTGCGAGTGTGAAAACACTCATATGCGCATGTTTGGCGTCACGTAGTACGTGAACTTATTATGAGCGGGCAGCAGAATAATTGTTCCTCTTATACAACCTAAACACACCAAGTCTGCCAGTACGAGACCCTCGTTCAATGAAAAAAGGGAAAGAAGTGTATACCTAAGGGATCGTTTTCCGTGTTTTAACACAATATTAATGAGATCTAACAGATAGTAATGCCAAGGATTGTACAGGGGATGTTATTAGAACCAATGGAATGTAAATAAGAAGAAACAAAAGTGGATGAAAAAATAACCAGCCGTGGGCAGGAATCGAACCTACGACCTTCGAATAACGCGTTCGATGCTCTAACCACTGAGCTACCACAGCGGCCTTCCGTCCATCCACTTTTTTGGGTTTATATGTGAATTTAGAAGTAGGAGCGACAGTCAGCGCCATCTATAAGCCAAACGGCGAGTGTGACAACACTCTTATGCGCATGTTAGGCGTCACGTAGCACGTTATCTTATTATGAGCGGGCAGCTATGTAATTGTCCCTCTTATACAACCTAAACACACCAAGTCTGCCAGTACGAGACCCCCGTTCAATGAAATAAGGGAAAAAAGTGTATACCTAAGGGCGCGTTTTCCGTGTCTTAACACAATAATAATGAGATCTAACACACAGTAATGTGAAGAAATGTACAAGGGAAGTTATTAGAACCAATGGAAAGTAAATAAGAAGAAAGAATAGTGGATGAAAAAATAACCAGCCAAGGGCAGGAATCGAACCTACGACCTTCGAATAACGCGTTCGATGCTCTAACCACTGAGCTACCACAGTGGCCTTCCCTTCATCAACTTTTTTGGGTTTATATGTGAATTTAGAATTAGGAGTGACAGTCAGCGCCATCTATAAGCCAAACGGCGAGTGTGAAAACATTCTTATGCGCATGTTTGGCGTCACGTAGCACGTGAACTTATTATGAGCGGACAGCTGTATAATTGTTCCTCTTATACAACCAAAACACACCAAGTCTGCCAGTACGAGACCCCCGTTCAATGAAATAAGGGAAAAAAGTGTATACCTAAGGGCGCGTTTTCCGTGTCTTAACACAATAATAATGAGATCTAACACACAGTAATGTGAAGAAATGTACAAGGGAAGTTATTAGAACCAATGGAATGTAAATAAGAAGAAAGAATAGTGGATGAAAAAATAACCAGCCAAGGGCAGGAATCGAACCTACGACCTTCGAATAACGCGTTCGATGCTCTAACCACTGAGCTACCACAGTGGCCTTCCCTTCATCCACTTTTTTGGGTTTATATGTGAATTTAGAATTAGGAGTGACAGTCAGCGCCATCTATAAGCCAAACGGCGAGTGTGAAAACACTCTTATGCGCATGCTTGGCGTCACGTAGCACGTGAACTTATTATGAGCGGACAGCTGTATAATTGTTCCTCTTATACAACCAAAACACACCAAGTCTGCCAGTACGAGACCCTAGTTCAATGAAATAAGGAAAGAAGTGTATACCTAAGGGCTCGTTTTCCGTGTTTTAACACAATATTAATGGGATCTAACAGACAGTAATGCCAAGGAATGTACAGGGGAAGTTATTAGAACCAATGGAATGTAAATAAGAAGAAAGAAAAGTGGATGAAAAAATAACCAGCCGTGGGCAGGAATCGAACCTTCGACCTTCGAATAACACGTTCGATGCTCTAACCACTGAGCTACTACAGCGGCCTTCCCTCCATCCACTCTTTTGGGTTTATATGTGAATTTAGAAGTAGGAGTGACAGTCAGCGCCATCTATAAGCCATACTGCGAGTGTGAAAACACTCATATGCGCATGTTTGGCGTCACGTAGTACGTGAACTTATTATGAGCGGGCAGCAGAATAATTGTCCCTCTTATACAACCTAAACACACCAAGTCTGCCAGTACGAGACCCTCGTTCAATGAAATAAGGGAAAGAAGTGTATACCTAAGGGATCGTTTTCCGTGTTTTAACACAATATTAATGAGATCTAACAGATAGTAGTGCCAAGGATTGTACAGGGGATGTTATTAGAACCAATGGAATGTAAATAAGAAGAAACAAAAGTGGATGAAAAAATAACCAGCCGTGGGCAGGAATCGAACATACGACCTTCGAATAACGCGTTCGATGCTCTAACCACTGAGCTACCACAGCGGCCTTCCGTCCATCCACTTTTTTGGGTTTATATGTGAATTTAGAAGTAGGAGTGACAGTCAGCGCCATCTATAAGCCAAACGGCGAGTGTGACAACACTCTTATGCACATGTTTGTCGTCACGTAGCACGTGAACTTATTATGAGCGGGCAGCTGATTAATTGTCCCTCTTATTCAACTTGAACACACCAAGTCTGCCAGTACGGGACCCTCGTTCACTGAAATAAGGAAAAGAAGTGTATACCTAAGGGCTCGTTTTCCGTGTTTTAACACAATATTAATGAGATCTAACAGACAGTAATGCCAAGGAATGTACAGGGGAAGTTATTAGAACCAATGGAATGTAAATAAGAAGAAAGAATGGTGGATGAAAAAATTACCAGCCGTGGGCAGGAATCGACCCTACGACCTTCCAATAACGCGTTCGATGCTCTAACCACTGAGCTACCACAGCGGCCTTCCCTCCATCCACTTTTTAGGTTTATATGTGAATTTAGAAGTAGGAGTGACAGTCAGCGCCTTCTATAAGAAACAGCGAGTGTAAAAACACTCTTATGCGCATGTTAGGCGTCACGTAGCACGTTATCTTATTATGAGCGGGCAGCTATGTAATTGTCCCTCTTATACAACCTAAACACACCAAGTCTGCCAGTACGAGACCCCCGTTCAATGAAATAAGGGAAAAAAGTGTATACCTAAGGGCGCGTTTTCCGTGTCTTAACACAATAATAATGAGATCTAACACACAGTAATGCCAAGAAATGTACAGGGGAAGTTATTAGAAGAAATGGAATGTAAATAAGAAGAAACAAAAGTGGATGAAAAAATAACCAGCCGTGGGCAGGAATCGAACCTTCGACCTTCGAATAACGCGTTCGATGCTCTAACCACTGAGCTACTACAGCGGCCTTCCCTCCATCCACTCTTTTGGGTTTATATGTGAATTTAGAAGTAGGAGTGACAGTCAGCGCCATCTATAAGCCATACTGCGAGTGTGAAAACACTCATATGCGCATGTTTGGCGTCACGTAGCACGTGAACTTATTATGAGCGGGCAGCTGATTAATTGTCCCTCTTATTCAACCTAAACACACCAAGTCTGCCAGTACGAGACCCTAGTTCAATGAAATAAGGAAAGAAGTGTATACCTATGGGCTCGTTTTCCGTGTTTTAACACAATATTAATGAGATCTAACAGACAGTAATGCCAAAGAATGTACAGGGGAAGTTAGTAGAACCAATGGAATGTAAATAGGAAGAAATAAAAGTGGATGAGAAAATAACCAGCCGTGGGCAGGAATCGAACCTACGACCTTCGAATAACGCGTTCGATGCTCTAACCACTGAGCTACCACAGCGGCCTTCCGTCCATCCACTTTTTGGGGTTTATATGTGAATCTAGAAGTAGGAGTGACAGTCAGCGCCATCTATAAGCCAAACGGCGAGTGTGACAACACTCTTATGCACATGTTTGTCGTCACGTAGCACGTGAACTCATTATGAGCGGGCAGCTGATTAATTGTCCCTCTTATTCAACCTGAACACACCAAGTCTGCCAGTACGGGACCCTCGTTCACTGAAATAAGGAAAAGAAGTGTATACCTAAGGGCTCGTTTTCCGTGTTTTAACACAATATTAATGAGATCTAACAGACAGTAATGCCAAGGAATGTACAGGGGAAGTTATTAGAACCAATGGAATGTAAATAAGAAGAAAGAAAAGTGGATGAGAAAATAACCAGCCGTGGGCAGGAATCGAACCTTCGACCTTCGAATAACACGTTCGATGCTCTAACCACTGAGCTACTACAGCGGCCTTCCCTCCATCCACTCTTTTGGGTTTATATGTGAATTTAGAAGTAGGAGTGACAGTCAGCGCCATCTATAAGCCATACTGCGAGTGTGAAAACACTCATATGCGCATGTTTGGCGTCACGTAGTACGTGAACCTATTATGAGCGGGCAGCAGAATAATTGTCCCTCTTATACAACCTAAACACACCAAGTCTGCCAGTACGAGACCCTCGTTCAATGAAATAAGGGAAAGAAGTGTATACCTAAGGGATCGTTTTCCGTGTTTTAACACAATATTAATGAGATCTAACAGACAGTAATGCCAAGGAATGTACAGGGGAAGTTATTAGAACCATTGGAATGTAAATAAGAAGAAAGAAAGGTGGATGAAAAAATAACCAGCCGTGGGCCTGAATCGACCCTACGACCTTCGAATAACGCGTTCGATGCTCTAACCACTGAGCTACCACAGCGGCCTTCCCTCCATCCACTTTTTGGGTTTATATGTCAATTTGGGAGGTTGCGGCGATGGCGTAGTGGTTAGAGCATCCGCCTCGCATGCAAGAGGTCCGTGGTTCAAATCCCGGTACCACGCAGTTCCCAACCGGATTAAAAAAAAAAAAATCCGCGTGTTGATGGAACTGCATTAAGAGGCCTGGGGTGCGGCCTCACCGGCAAACACCGCCGAGAACGCACTCCCTCACCAGAGAAGGATTGGCCACCCTGGTGCAGTATCTGGCCACTACCTCCCACATGCTTACGTCAAATAACTCACGGCCCTCAGTCCCCAGCAGCTGCGAAGCAACTGACCATGGCGGCGGTCAGATCTGCAACGCAGCAGAGGGTGCTAAGAATCTCTGGATCCGGACAGGCCGCCATTGGAACCTGAACTTGGCAACGTTTAATGCTAGAACCTTATCTAGTGAGGGAAGTCTAGCTGTACTAGTCGAAGAGCTAGAGGGTGTTAAATGGGATATAATAGGGCTCAGTGAGGTTAGGAGGACAGATGAGGCCTATACGGTGCTACAGAATGGGCACGTCCTTTGCTACAGGGGCTTGGCAGACAGAAGAGAACTGGGAGTGGGGTTCCTAATTCACAGAAACATAGCTGGCAACATAGAGGAATACTATAGCATTAATGAAAGGGTGGTAGGTATCGTAATTAAACTGAATAAAAGATACAAGATGAAGGTAGTACAGGCTTACGCGCCTACATCCAGCCATGATGACGCTTCAGTTGAAAGCTTCTATGAAGACGTGGAATCGGCAATGAGTAAGGTTAAAACACAGTATACTATAGTGATGGGCGACTTTAATGCAAAGGTAGGGAAGAAGCAGGCTGGAGACCAGGCAGTAGGAGATTATGGCATCGGTACTAGAAACGCCAGAGGAGAGCTACTAGTAGAATTCGCAGAACGCAATAATTTACGGATTTTGAATACCTTCTACCAAAAACGAGAAAACCGCAAGTGGACATGGAGGAGCCCTAATGGCGAAAATAAGAACGAAATAGACTTTATAATGAGTGCACAACCTGGAATCGTGCAGGATGTGGAAGTGATTGGCAAGGTACGATGCAGTGACCATAGAATAGTACGGTCTCGAATTCGCCTAGACTTGAAGAAGGAACGACAGAAACTGATACGCAAGAAGCCAATCAATCAGCTAGCACTGAGAGGGAAAGTACAGGAATTCAGAGTGTCGCTGCAGAACAGGTACTCGGCTCTTAGTGAGGAAACGAACCTTAGCGTAGATACAATGAATGATAATCTAACGAGTATCATTACGGAGTGTGCAGTGGAAGTTGGAGGCAGGGTAGTTAGACAGGACACTGGCAAGCTTTCCCAGGAAACGAAGAACCTAATTAAGAAGCGTCAAATCATGAAAGTGTCAAGTACAACAGACAAAATAGAACTGGCAGAGCTTTCGAAGTTGATTAATAGACGTAAGGTATGCGATGTAAGAAGGTATAACATGGAGAGAATTGAACACGCTCTGAAAAACGGAGGAAGTGTCAAAGCATTGAAGAGGAAACTTGGGATAGGCAAAAGTCGGATGTATGCACTAAGGGACAAAGAAGGCAAAATAACTACCAATATGGATAGGATAGTTAAAATAGCAGAGGAGTTTTACAGAGATCTGTACAGTAGTCGTGACAACCACGGCCTTAATACTATAAGAACTAGCAGTAACCCAGATTACACCCCACCAGTAATGATAGAAGAAGTCAGGAAAGCTTTGGAGAGCATGCAAAGGGGCAAAGCTGCTGGTGAGGATCAGGTAACATCAGATCTGCTGAAAGATGGAGGACAGATTGTGTTAGAAAAACTAGCCACCCTGTTTACGAGGTGTCTCCTGACGGGAAGAGTACCAGAGTCTTGGAAGAACGCTAACATCATCTTAATACATAAGAAAGGAGATGACAAGGACTTGAAGAATTACAGGCCGATCAGCTTGCTCTCTGTAGTATACAAGCTATTTACAAAGGTAATTGCTAACAGAGTAAAGAAAACATTAGAATTCAATCAACCAAAGGAACAAGCAGGATTTCGAACAGGCTACTCAACAATTGACCACATTCATACTATCAATCAGGTAATAGAGAAATGCTCAGAGTATAACCAACCCCTATACATAGCCTTCATAGATTACGAGAAAGCGTTTGATTCAGTAGAAATATCAGCCGTCATGCAAACACTGCGGAATCAGGGCGTAGATGAAGTATATATAAACATTCTGGAAGAAATCTACAGGGGATCAACTGCTACCATAGTGCTTCATAAAGAAAGCAACAGAGTACCAATCAAGAAGGGTGTAAGGCAGGGGGACACAATTTCCCCAATGCTATTTACCGCGTGCTTACAGGAGGTTTTCAGAAGCCTAGAATGGGAACAGTTAGGGATAAGAGTCAATGGAGAATACCTTAGTAACCTGCGCTTCGCCGATGACATTGCATTGCTGAGTAACTCGGGGGACGAATTGCAACTCATGATTACGGAGCTAGACAAGGAGAGCAGAAAGGTGGGTCTTAAAATTAATCTGCAGAAAACGAAAGTAATGTACAACAACCTCGGCAAGGAGCAGCGCTTCGAGATAGGTAATAGTGCACTTGAAGTTGTAAAAGACTATGTCTACTTAGGGCAGGTAATAACCGCAGAGCCGAACCACGAGACTGAAGTAACTAGAAGAATAAGAATGGGGTGGAGCACATTTGGCAAGCACTCTCAAATTATGACAGGTAGTTTGCCACTATCCCTCAAGAGGAAGGTATATAACAACTGTATCTTGCCGGTACTTAGCTACGGAGCAGAAACCTGGAGACTTACAAAGAGGGTTCAGCTTAAATTGAGGACGACGCAGCGAGCAATGGAAAGAAAAATGGTAGGTGTAACCTTAAGAGACAAGAAGAGAGCAGAGTGGATTAGGGAACAAACGGGGGTTAAGGATATCATAGCTGAAATCAAGAAGAAGAAATGGACATGGGCAGGGCATGTAGCACGTAGACAGGATAACCGCTGGTCATTAAGGGTAACTGACTGGATTCCCAGAGAAGGGAAGCGGGTTAGGGGGAGACAGAAGGTTAGGTGGGCAGATGAGATTAAGAAGTTTGCGGGTATAAATTGGCAGCAGCAAGCACAGGACCGGGTTAACTGGCGGAACATGGGAGAGGCCTTTGTCCTGCAGTGGACGTAGTCAGGCTGATGATGATGATGATGATGATGTCAATTTAGAAGTGGGAGTGACAGTCAGCGCCATCTACAGGCCAAACGGCGAGTGTGAAAACACTCTTATGCGCATGTTTGGCGTCACGTAGCACGTGAACTTATTATGAGCGGGCAGCTCAATAATTGTCCCTCTTATACAGCCTAAACACACCAAGTCTGCCAGTACGAGACCCTCGTTCAATGAAATAAGGGAAAGAAGTGTATACCTATGGGCTCGTTTTCCGTGTTTTAACACAATATTAATGAGATCTAACAGACAGTGATGCCAAGAAATGTACAGGGGAAGTTATTAGAAGAAATGGAATGTAAATAAGAAGAAACAAAAGTGGATGAAAAAATAACCAGCCGTGGGCAGGAATCGAACCTTCGACCTTCGAATAACACGTTCGATGCTCTAACCACTGAGCTACTACAGCGGCCTTCCCTCCATCCACTCTTTTGGGTTTATATGTGAATATAGAAGTAGGAGTGACAGTCAGCGCCATCTATAAGCCATACTGCGAGTGTAAAAACACTCTTATGCGCATGTTAGGCGTCACGTAGCACGTTATCTTATTATGAGCGGGCAGCTGTGTAATTGTCCCTCTTATACAACCTAAACACACCAAGTCTGCCAGTACGAGACCCCCGTTCAATGAAATAAGGGAAAAAAGTGTATACCTAAGGGCGCGTTTTCCGTGTCTTAACACAATAATAATGAGATCTAACACACAGTAATGTGAAGAAATGTACAAGGGAAGTTATTAGAACCAATGGAATGTAAATAAGAAGAAAGAATAGTGGATGAAAAAATAACCAGCCAAGGGCAGGAATCGAACCTACGACCTTCGAATAACGCGTTCGATGCTCTAACCACTGAGCTACCACAGCGGCCTTCCCTTCATCCACTTTTTTGGGTTTATATGTGAATTTAGAATTAGGAGTGACAGTCAGCGCCATCTATAAGCCAAACGGCGAGTGTGAAAACACTCTTATGCGCATGTTTGGCGTCACGTAGCACGTGAAATTATTATGAGCGGACAGCTGTATAATTGTTCCTCTTATACAACCAAAACACACCAAGTCTGCCAGTACGAGACCCTCGTTCAATGAAATAAGGGAAAGAAGTTTATACCTAAGGGCTCGTTTTCCGTGTCTTAACACAATATTAATGAGATCTAACAGACAGTAATGCCAAGGAATGTACAGGGGAAGTTATTAGAACCAATGGAATGTAAATAAGAAGAAAGAAAGGTGGATGAAAAAATAACCAGCCGTGGGCCTGAATCGACCCTACGACCTTCGAATAACGCGTTCGATGCTCTAACCACTGAGCTACCACAGCGGCCTTCCCTTCATCCACTTTTTTGGGTTTATATGTGAATTTAGAATTAGGAGTGACAGTCAGCGCCATCTATAAGCCAAACGGCGAGTGTGAAAACACTCTTATGCGCATGTTTGGCGTCACGTAGCACGTGAACTTATTATGAGCGGGCAGCTCAATAATTGTTCCTCTTATACAACCAAAACACACCAAGTCTGCCAGTACGAGACCCTCGTTCAATGAAATAAGGGAAAGAAGTTTATACCTAAGGGCTCGTTTTCCGTGTCTTAACACAATATTAATGAGATCTAACAGACAGTAATGCCAAGGAATGTACAGGGGAAGTTATTAGAACCAATGGAATGTAAATAAGAAGAAAGAAAGGTGGATGAAAAAATAACCAGCCGTGGGCCTGAATCGACCCTACGACCTTCGAATAACGCGTTCGATGCTCTAACCACTGAGCTACCACAGCGGCCTTCCCTCCATCCACTTTTTGGGTTTATATGTCAATTTAGAAGTGGGAGTGACAGTCAGTGCCATCTACAGGCCAAACGGCGAGTGTGAAAACACTCTTATGCGCATGTTTGGCGTCACGTAGCACGTGAACTTATTATGAGCGGGCAGCTCAATAATTGTCCCTCTTATACAGCCTAAACACACCAAGTCTGCCAGTACGAGACCCTCGTTCAATGAAATAAGGGAAAGAAGTGTATACCTATGGGCTCGTTTTCCGTGTTTTAACACAATAATTATGAGATCTAACAGACAGTGATGCCAAGAAATGTACAGGGGAAGTTATTAGAAGAAATGGAATGTAAATAAGAAAAAAGAAAACTGGATGAAAAAATAACCAGCCGTAGGCAGGAATCGAACCTACAACCTTCGAATAACGCGTTCGATGCTCTAACCACTGAGCTACCACAGCGGCCTTCCTTCCATCCACTTTTTTGGGTTTATATGTGAATTTAGAAGTAGGAGTGACAGTCAGCGCCATCTATAAGCCAAACGGCGAGTGTGAAAACACTCTTATGCGCACGTTTGTCGTCACGTAGAACGTGAACTTATTATGAGCGGGCAGCTGAATAATTGTCCCTCTTATTCAACCTGAACACACCAAGTCTGCCAGTACGGGACCCTCGTTCACTGAAATAAGGAAAAGAAGTGTATACCTAAGGGCTCGTTTTCCGTGTTTTAACACAATATTAATGAGATCTAACAGACAGTAATGCCAAGGAATGTACAGGGGAAGTTATTAGAACCAATGGAATGTAAATAAGAAGAAAGAATGGTGGATGAAAAAATAACCAGCCGTGGGCAGGAATCGACCCTACGACCTTCCAATAACGCGTTCGATGCTCTAACCACTGAGCTACCACAGCGGCCTTCCCTCCATCCACTTTTTAGGTTTATATGTGAATTTAGAAGTAGGAGTGACAGTCAGCGCCTTCTATAAGAAACAGCGAGTGTAAAAACACTCTTATGCGCATGTTAGGCGTCACGTAGCACGTTATCTTATTATGAGCGGGCAGCTGTGTAATTGTCCCTCTTTTACAACCTAAACACACCAAGTCTGCCAGTACGAGACCCCCGTTCAATGAAATAAGGGAAAAAAGTGTATACCTAAGGGCGCGTTTTCCGTGTCTTAACACAATAATAATGAGATCTAACACACAGTAATGTGAAGAAATGTACAAGGGAAGTTATTAGAACCAATGGAATGTAAATAAGAAGAAAGAATAGTGGATGAAAAAATAACCAGCCAAGGGCAGGAATCGAACCTACGACCTTCGAATAACGCGTTCGATGCTCTAACCACTGAGCTAGCACAGCGGCCTTCCCTTCATCCACTTTTTTGGGTTTATATGTGCATTTAAATTAGGAGTGACAGTCAGCGCCATCTATAAGCCAAACGGCGAGTGTGAAAACACTCTTATGCGCATGTTTGGCGTCACGTAGCACGTGAACTTATTATGAGCGGACAGCTGTATAATTGTTCCTCTTATACAACCAAAACACACCAAGTCTGCCAGTACGAGACCCTCGTTCAATGAAATAAGGGAAAGAAGTGTATACCTAAGGGCTCGTTTTCCGTGTCTTAACACAATAATAATGAGATCTAACAGACAGTAATGCCAAAGAATGTACAGGGGAAGTTAGTAGAACCAATGGAATGTAAATAGGAAGAAATAAAAGTGGATGAGAAAATAACCAGCCGTGGGCAGGAATCGAACCTACGACCTTCGAATAACGCGTTCGATGCTCTAACCACTGAGCTACCACAGCGGCCTTCCGTCCATCCACTTTTTGGGGTTTATATGTGAATCTAGAAGTAGGAGTGACAGTCAGCGCCATCTATAAGCCAAACGGCGAGTGTGACAACACTCTTATGCACATGTTTGTCGTCACGTAGCACGTGAACTCATTATGAGCGGGCAGCTGATTAATTGTCCCTCTTATTCAACCTGAACACACCAAGTCTGCCAGTACGGGACCCTCGTTCACTGAAATAAGGAAAAGAAGTGTATACCTAAGGGCTCGTTTTCCGTGTTTTAACACAATATTAATGAGATCTAACAGACAGTAATGCCAAGGAATGTACAGGGGAAGTTATTAGAACCAATGGAATGTAAATAAGAAGAAAGAAAAGTGGATGAGAAAATAACCAGCCGTGGGCAGGAATCGAACCTTCGACCTTCGAATAACACGTTCGATGCTCTAACCACTGAGCTACTACAGCGGCCTTCCCTCCATCCACTCTTTTGGGTTTATATGTGAATTTAGAAGTAGGAGTGACAGTCAGCGCCATCTATAAGCCATACTGCGAGTGTGAAAACACTCATATGCGCATGTTTGGCGTCACGTAGTACGTGAACCTATTATGAGCGGGCAGCAGAATAATTGTCCCTCTTATACAACCTAAACACACCAAGTCTGCCAGTACGAGACCCTCGTTCAATGAAATAAGGGAAAGAAGTGTATACCTAAGGGATCGTTTTCCGTGTTTTAACACAATATTAATGAGATCTAACAGACAGTAATGCCAAGGAATGTACAGGGGAAGTTATTAGAACCATTGGAATGTAAATAAGAAGAAAGAAAGGTGGATGAAAAAATAACCAGCCGTGGGCCTGAATCGACCCTACGACCTTCGAATAACGCGTTCGATGCTCTAACCACTGAGCTACCACAGCGGCCTTCCCTCCATCCACTTTTTGGGTTTATATGTCAATTTGGGAGGTTGCGGCGATGGCGTAGTGGTTAGAGCATCCGCCTCGCATGCAAGAGGTCCGTGGTTCAAATCCCGGTACCACGCAGTTCCCAACCGGATTAAAAAAAAAAAAATCCGCGTGTTGATGGAACTGCATTAAGAGGCCTGGGGTGCGGCCTCACCGGCAAACACCGCCGAGAACGCACTCCCTCACCAGAGAAGGATTGGCCACCCTGGTGCAGTATCTGGCCACTACCTCCCACATGCTTACGTCAAATAACTCACGGCCCTCAGTCCCCAGCAGCTGCGAAGCAACTGACCATGGCGGCGGTCAGATCTGCAACGCAGCAGAGGGTGCTAAGAATCTCTGGATCCGGACAGGCCGCCATTGGAACCTGAACTTGGCAACGTTTAATGCTAGAACCTTATCTAGTGAGGGAAGTCTAGCTGTACTAGTCGAAGAGCTAGAGGGTGTTAAATGGGATATAATAGGGCTCAGTGAGGTTAGGAGGACAGATGAGGCCTATACGGTGCTACAGAATGGGCACGTCCTTTGCTACAGGGGCTTGGCAGACAGAAGAGAACTGGGAGTGGGGTTCCTAATTCACAGAAACATAGCTGGCAACATAGAGGAATACTATAGCATTAATGAAAGGGTGGTAGGTATCGTAATTAAACTGAATAAAAGATACAAGATGAAGGTAGTACAGGCTTACGCGCCTACATCCAGCCATGATGACGCTTCAGTTGAAAGCTTCTATGAAGACGTGGAATCGGCAATGAGTAAGGTTAAAACACAGTATACTATAGTGATGGGCGACTTTAATGCAAAGGTAGGGAAGAAGCAGGCTGGAGACCAGGCAGTAGGAGATTATGGCATCGGTACTAGAAACGCCAGAGGAGAGCTACTAGTAGAATTCGCAGAACGCAATAATTTACGGATTTTGAATACCTTCTACCAAAAACGAGAAAACCGCAAGTGGACATGGAGGAGCCCTAATGGCGAAAATAAGAACGAAATAGACTTTATAATGAGTGCACAACCTGGAATCGTGCAGGATGTGGAAGTGATTGGCAAGGTACGATGCAGTGACCATAGAATAGTACGGTCTCGAATTCGCCTAGACTTGAAGAAGGAACGACAGAAACTGATACGCAAGAAGCCAATCAATCAGCTAGCACTGAGAGGGAAAGTACAGGAATTCAGAGTGTCGCTGCAGAACAGGTACTCGGCTCTTAGTGAGGAAACGAACCTTAGCGTAGATACAATGAATGATAATCTAACGAGTATCATTACGGAGTGTGCAGTGGAAGTTGGAGGCAGGGTAGTTAGACAGGACACTGGCAAGCTTTCCCAGGAAACGAAGAACCTAATTAAGAAGCGTCAAATCATGAAAGTGTCAAGTACAACAGACAAAATAGAACTGGCAGAGCTTTCGAAGTTGATTAATAGACGTAAGGTATGCGATGTAAGAAGGTATAACATGGAGAGAATTGAACACGCTCTGAAAAACGGAGGAAGTGTCAAAGCATTGAAGAGGAAACTTGGGATAGGCAAAAGTCGGATGTATGCACTAAGGGACAAAGAAGGCAAAATAACTACCAATATGGATAGGATAGTTAAAATAGCAGAGGAGTTTTACAGAGATCTGTACAGTAGTCGTGACAACCACGGCCTTAATACTATAAGAACTAGCAGTAACCCAGATTACACCCCACCAGTAATGATAGAAGAAGTCAGGAAAGCTTTGGAGAGCATGCAAAGGGGCAAAGCTGCTGGTGAGGATCAGGTAACATCAGATCTGCTGAAAGATGGAGGACAGATTGTGTTAGAAAAACTAGCCACCCTGTTTACGAGGTGTCTCCTGACGGGAAGAGTACCAGAGTCTTGGAAGAACGCTAACATCATCTTAATACATAAGAAAGGAGATGACAAGGACTTGAAGAATTACAGGCCGATCAGCTTGCTCTCTGTAGTATACAAGCTATTTACAAAGGTAATTGCTAACAGAGTAAAGAAAACATTAGAATTCAATCAACCAAAGGAACAAGCAGGATTTCGAACAGGCTACTCAACAATTGACCACATTCATACTATCAATCAGGTAATAGAGAAATGCTCAGAGTATAACCAACCCCTATACATAGCCTTCATAGATTACGAGAAAGCGTTTGATTCAGTAGAAATATCAGCCGTCATGCAAACACTGCGGAATCAGGGCGTAGATGAAGTATATATAAACATTCTGGAAGAAATCTACAGGGGATCAACTGCTACCATAGTGCTTCATAAAGAAAGCAACAGAGTACCAATCAAGAAGGGTGTAAGGCAGGGGGACACAATTTCCCCAATGCTATTTACCGCGTGCTTACAGGAGGTTTTCAGAAGCCTAGAATGGGAACAGTTAGGGATAAGAGTCAATGGAGAATACCTTAGTAACCTGCGCTTCGCCGATGACATTGCATTGCTGAGTAACTCGGGGGACGAATTGCAACTCATGATTACGGAGCTAGACAAGGAGAGCAGAAAGGTGGGTCTTAAAATTAATCTGCAGAAAACGAAAGTAATGTACAACAACCTCGGCAAGGAGCAGCGCTTCGAGATAGGTAATAGTGCACTTGAAGTTGTAAAAGACTATGTCTACTTAGGGCAGGTAATAACCGCAGAGCCGAACCACGAGACTGAAGTAACTAGAAGAATAAGAATGGGGTGGAGCACATTTGGCAAGCACTCTCAAATTATGACAGGTAGTTTGCCACTATCCCTCAAGAGGAAGGTATATAACAACTGTATCTTGCCGGTACTTAGCTACGGAGCAGAAACCTGGAGACTTACAAAGAGGGTTCAGCTTAAATTGAGGACGACGCAGCGAGCAATGGAAAGAAAAATGGTAGGTGTAACCTTAAGAGACAAGAAGAGAGCAGAGTGGATTAGGGAACAAACGGGGGTTAAGGATATCATAGCTGAAATCAAGAAGAAGAAATGGACATGGGCAGGGCATGTAGCACGTAGACAGGATAACCGCTGGTCATTAAGGGTAACTGACTGGATTCCCAGAGAAGGGAAGCGGGTTAGGGGGAGACAGAAGGTTAGGTGGGCAGATGAGATTAAGAAGTTTGCGGGTATAAATTGGCAGCAGCAAGCACAGGACCGGGTTAACTGGCGGAACATGGGAGAGGCCTTTGTCCTGCAGTGGACGTAGTCAGGCTGATGATGATGATGATGATGATGTCAATTTAGAAGTGGGAGTGACAGTCAGCGCCATCTACAGGCCAAACGGCGAGTGTGAAAACACTCTTATGCGCATGTTTGGCGTCACGTAGCACGTGAACTTATTATGAGCGGGCAGCTCAATAATTGTCCCTCTTATACAGCCTAAACACACCAAGTCTGCCAGTACGAGACCCTCGTTCAATGAAATAAGGGAAAGAAGTGTATACCTATGGGCTCGTTTTCCGTGTTTTAACACAATATTAATGAGATCTAACAGACAGTGATGCCAAGAAATGTACAGGGGAAGTTATTAGAAGAAATGGAATGTAAATAAGAAGAAACAAAAGTGGATGAAAAAATAACCAGCCGTGGGCAGGAATCGAACCTTCGACCTTCGAATAACACGTTCGATGCTCTAACCACTGAGCTACTACAGCGGCCTTCCCTCCATCCACTCTTTTGGGTTTATATGTGAATATAGAAGTAGGAGTGACAGTCAGCGCCATCTATAAGCCATACTGCGAGTGTAAAAACACTCTTATGCGCATGTTAGGCGTCACGTAGCACGTTATCTTATTATGAGCGGGCAGCTGTGTAATTGTCCCTCTTATACAACCTAAACACACCAAGTCTGCCAGTACGAGACCCCCGTTCAATGAAATAAGGGAAAAAAGTGTATACCTAAGGGCGCGTTTTCCGTGTCTTAACACAATAATAATGAGATCTAACACACAGTAATGTGAAGAAATGTACAAGGGAAGTTATTAGAACCAATGGAATGTAAATAAGAAGAAAGAATAGTGGATGAAAAAATAACCAGCCAAGGGCAGGAATCGAACCTACGACCTTCGAATAACGCGTTCGATGCTCTAACCACTGAGCTACCACAGCGGCCTTCCCTTCATCCACTTTTTTGGGTTTATATGTGAATTTAGAATTAGGAGTGACAGTCAGCGCCATCTATAAGCCAAACGGCGAGTGTGAAAACACTCTTATGCGCATGTTTGGCGTCACGTAGCACGTGAAATTATTATGAGCGGACAGCTGTATAATTGTTCCTCTTATACAACCAAAACACACCAAGTCTGCCAGTACGAGACCCTCGTTCAATGAAATAAGGGAAAGAAGTTTATACCTAAGGGCTCGTTTTCCGTGTCTTAACACAATATTAATGAGATCTAACAGACAGTAATGCCAAGGAATGTACAGGGGAAGTTATTAGAACCAATGGAATGTAAATAAGAAGAAAGAAAGGTGGATGAAAAAATAACCAGCCGTGGGCCTGAATCGACCCTACGACCTTCGAATAACGCGTTCGATGCTCTAACCACTGAGCTACCACAGCGGCCTTCCCTTCATCCACTTTTTTGGGTTTATATGTGAATTTAGAATTAGGAGTGACAGTCAGCGCCATCTATAAGCCAAACGGCGAGTGTGAAAACACTCTTATGCGCATGTTTGGCGTCACGTAGCACGTGAACTTATTATGAGCGGGCAGCTCAATAATTGTTCCTCTTATACAACCAAAACACACCAAGTCTGCCAGTACGAGACCCTCGTTCAATGAAATAAGGGAAAGAAGTTTATACCTAAGGGCTCGTTTTCCGTGTCTTAACACAATATTAATGAGATCTAACAGACAGTAATGCCAAGGAATGTACAGGGGAAGTTATTAGAACCAATGGAATGTAAATAAGAAGAAAGAAAGGTGGATGAAAAAATAACCAGCCGTGGGCCTGAATCGACCCTACGACCTTCGAATAACGCGTTCGATGCTCTAACCACTGAGCTACCACAGCGGCCTTCCCTCCATCCACTTTTTGGGTTTATATGTCAATTTAGAAGTGGGAGTGACAGTCAGTGCCATCTACAGGCCAAACGGCGAGTGTGAAAACACTCTTATGCGCATGTTTGGCGTCACGTAGCACGTGAACTTATTATGAGCGGGCAGCTCAATAATTGTCCCTCTTATACAGCCTAAACACACCAAGTCTGCCAGTACGAGACCCTCGTTCAATGAAATAAGGGAAAGAAGTGTATACCTATGGGCTCGTTTTCCGTGTTTTAACACAATAATTATGAGATCTAACAGACAGTGATGCCAAGAAATGTACAGGGGAAGTTATTAGAAGAAATGGAATGTAAATAAGAAAAAAGAAAACTGGATGAAAAAATAACCAGCCGTAGGCAGGAATCGAACCTACAACCTTCGAATAACGCGTTCGATGCTCTAACCACTGAGCTACCACAGCGGCCTTCCTTCCATCCACTTTTTTGGGTTTATATGTGAATTTAGAAGTAGGAGTGACAGTCAGCGCCATCTATAAGCCAAACGGCGAGTGTGAAAACACTCTTATGCGCACGTTTGTCGTCACGTAGAACGTGAACTTATTATGAGCGGGCAGCTGAATAATTGTCCCTCTTATTCAACCTGAACACACCAAGTCTGCCAGTACGGGACCCTCGTTCACTGAAATAAGGAAAAGAAGTGTATACCTAAGGGCTCGTTTTCCGTGTTTTAACACAATATTAATGAGATCTAACAGACAGTAATGCCAAGGAATGTACAGGGGAAGTTATTAGAACCAATGGAATGTAAATAAGAAGAAAGAATGGTGGATGAAAAAATAACCAGCCGTGGGCAGGAATCGACCCTACGACCTTCCAATAACGCGTTCGATGCTCTAACCACTGAGCTACCACAGCGGCCTTCCCTCCATCCACTTTTTAGGTTTATATGTGAATTTAGAAGTAGGAGTGACAGTCAGCGCCTTCTATAAGAAACAGCGAGTGTAAAAACACTCTTATGCGCATGTTAGGCGTCACGTAGCACGTTATCTTATTATGAGCGGGCAGCTGTGTAATTGTCCCTCTTTTACAACCTAAACACACCAAGTCTGCCAGTACGAGACCCCCGTTCAATGAAATAAGGGAAAAAAGTGTATACCTAAGGGCGCGTTTTCCGTGTCTTAACACAATAATAATGAGATCTAACACACAGTAATGTGAAGAAATGTACAAGGGAAGTTATTAGAACCAATGGAATGTAAATAAGAAGAAAGAATAGTGGATGAAAAAATAACCAGCCAAGGGCAGGAATCGAACCTACGACCTTCGAATAACGCGTTCGATGCTCTAACCACTGAGCTACCACAGCGGCCTTCCCTTCATCCACTTTTTTGGGTTTATATGTGCATTTAAATTAGGAGTGACAGTCAGCGCCATCTATAAGCCAAACGGCGAGTGTGAAAACACTCTTATGCGCATGTTTGGCGTCACGTAGCACGTGAACTTATTATGAGCGGACAGCTGTATAATTGTTCCTCTTATACAACCAAAACACACCAAGTCTGCCAGTACGAGACCCTCGTTCAATGAAATAAGGGAAAGAAGTGTATACCTAAGGGCTCGTTTTCCGTGTCTTAACACAATAATAATGAGATCTAACAGACAGTAATGCCAAGGAATGTACAGGGGAAGTTATTAGGACCAATGGAATGTAAATAAGAAGAAAGAAAGGTGGATGAAAAAATAACCAGCCGTGGGCCTGAATCGACCCTACGACCTTCGAATAACGCGTTCGATGCTCTAACCACTGAGCTACCACAGCGGCCTTCCCTCCATCCACTTTTTGGGTTTATATGTCAATTTAGAAGTGGGAGTGACAGTCAGCGCCATCTACAGGCCAAACGGCGAGTGTGAAAACACTCTTATGCGCATGTTTGGCGTCACGTAGCACGTGAACTTATTATGAGCGGGCAGCTCAATAATTGTCCCTCTTATACAGCCTAAACACACCAAGTCTGCCAGTACGAGACCCTCGTTCAATGAAATAAGGGAAAGAAGTGTATACCTATGGGCTCGTTTTCCGTGTTTTAACACAATATTAATGAGATCTAACAGACAGTGATGCCAAGAAATGTACAGGGGAAGTTATTAGAAGAAATGGAATGTAAATAAGAAAAAAGAAAACT
Source organism: Rhipicephalus microplus (assembly GCF_043290135.1). Taxonomy (NCBI): domain Eukaryota; kingdom Metazoa; phylum Arthropoda; class Arachnida; order Ixodida; family Ixodidae; genus Rhipicephalus; species Rhipicephalus microplus. The sequence continues at coordinate 192,094,505 of NC_134703.1, forward strand.
GGATGAAAAAATAACCAGCCGTAGGCAGGAATCGAACCTACAACCTTCGAATAACGCGTTCGATGCTCTAACCACTGAGCTACCACAGCGGCCTTCCTTCCATCCACTTTTTTGGGTTTATATGTGAATTTAGAAGTAGGAGTGACAGTCAGCGCCATCTATAAGCCAAACGGCGAGTGTGAAAACACTCTTATGCGCACGTTTGTCGTCACGTAGCACGTGAACTTATTATGAGCGGGCAGCTGATTAATTGTCCCTGTTATTCAACCTAAACACACCAAGTCTGCCAGTACGAGACCCTAGTTCAATGAAATAAGGAAAGAAGTGTATACCTAAGGGCTCGTTTTCCGTATTTTAACACAATAATAATGAGATCTAACAGACAGTAATGCCAAAGAATGTACAGGGGAAGTTAGTAGAACCAATTGAATGTAAATAAGAAGAAAGAAAAGTGGATGAGAAAATAACCAGCCGTGGGCAGGAATCGAACCTTCGACCTTCGAATAACACGTTCGATGCTCTAACCACTGAGCTACTACAGCGGCCTTCCCTCCATCCACTCTTTTGGGTTTATATGTGAATTTAGAAGTAGGAGTGACAGTCAGCGCCATCTATAAGCCATACTGCGAGTGTGAAAACACTCATATGCGCATGTTTGGCGTCACGTAGCACGTGAACTTATTATGAGCGGGCAGCAGAATAGTTGTCCCTCTTATACAACCTAAACACACCAAGTCTGCCAGTACGAGACCCTCGTTCAATGAAATAAGGGAAATAAGTGTATACCTAAGGGCTCGTTTTCCGTGTTTTAACACCATATTAATGAGATCTAACAGATAGTAATGCCAAGGAATGTACAGGGGAAGTTATTAGAACCAATGGAATGTAAATAAGAAGAAACAAAAGTGGATGAAAAAATAACCAGCCGTGGGCAGGAATCGAACCTACGACCTTTGAATAACGCGTTCGATGCTCTAACCACTGAGCTACCACAGCGGCCTTCCGTCCATCCACTTTTTTGGGTTTATATGTGAATTTAGAAGTAGGAGTGACAGTCAGCGCCATCTATAAGCCAAACGGCGAGTGTGACAACACTCTTATGCACATGTTTGTCGTCACGTAGCACGTGAACTTATTATGAGCGGGCAGCTGATTAATTGTCCCTCTTATTCAACCTGAACACACCAAGTCTGCCAGTACGGGACCCTCGTTCACTGAAATAAGGAAAAGAAGTGTATACCTAAGGGCTCGTTTTCCGTGTTTTAACACAATATTAATGAGATCTAACAGACAGTAATGCCAAGGAATGTACAGGGGAAGTTATTAGAACCAATGGAATGTAAATAAGAAGAAAGAATGGTGGATGAAAAAATAACCAGCCGTGGGCAGGAATCGACCCTACGACCTTCCAATAACGCGTTCGATGCTCTAACCACTGAGCTACCACAGCGGCCTTCCCTCCATCCACTTTTTAGGTTTATATGTGAATTTAGAAGTAGGAGTGACAGTCAGCGCCTTCTATAAGAAACAGCGAGTGTAAAAACACTCTTATGCGCATGTTAGGCGTCACGTAGCACGTTATCTTATTATGAGCGGGCAGCTGTGTAATTGTCCCTCTTATACAACCTAAACACACCAAGTCTGCCAGTACGAGACCCTCGTTCAATGAAATAAGGGAAATAAGTGTATACCTAAGGGCTCGTTTTCCGTGTTTTAACACAATATTAATGAGATCTAACAGATAGTAATGCCAAGGAATGTACAGGGGAAGTTATTAGAACCAATGGAATGTAAATAAGAAGAAAGAATAGTGGATGAAAAAATAACCAGCCAAGGGCAGGAATCGAACCTACGACCTTCGAATAACGCGTTCGATGCTCTAACCACTGAGCTACCACAGCGGCCTTCCCTTCATCCACTTTTTTGGGTTTATATGTGCATTTAAATTAGGAGTGACAGTCAGCGCCATCTATAAGCCAAACGGCGAGTGTGAAAACACTCTTATGCGCATGTTTGGCGTCACGTAGCACGTGAACTTATTATGAGCGGACAGCTGTATAATTGTTCCTCTTATACAACCAAAACACACCAAGTCTGCCAGTACGAGACCCTCGTTCAATGAAATAAGGGAAAGAAGTGTATACCTAAGGGCTCGTTTTCCGTGTCTTAACACAATAATAATGAGATCTAACAGACAGTAATGCCAAGGAATGTACAGGGGAAGTTATTAGGACCAATGGAATGTAAATAAGAAGAAAGAAAGGTGGATGAAAAAATAACCAGCCGTGGGCCTGAATCGACCCTACGACCTTCGAATAACGCGTTCGATGCTCTAACCACTGAGCTACCACAGCGGCCTTCCCTCCATCCACTTTTTGGGTTTATATGTCAATTTAGAAGTGGGAGTGACAGTCAGCGCCATCTACAGGCCAAACGGCGAGTGTGAAAACACTCTTATGCGTATGTTTGGCGTCACGTAGCACGTGAACTTATTATGAGCGGGCAGCTCAATAATTGTCCCTCTTATACAGCCTAAACACACCAAGTCTGCCAGTACGAGACCCTCGTTCAATGAAATAAGGGAAAGAAGTGTATACCTATGGGCTCGTTTTCCGTGTTTTAACACAATATTAATGAGATCTAACAGACAGTGATGCCAAGAAATGTACAGGGGAAGTTATTAGAAGAAATGGAATGTAAATAAGAAAAAAGAAAACTGGATGAAAAAATAACCAGCCGTAGGCAGGAATCGAACCTACAACCTTCGAATAACGCGTTCGATGCTCTAACCACTGAGCTATCACAGCGGCCTTCCTTCCATCCACTTTTTTGGGTTTATATGTGAATTTAGAAGTAGAAGTGACAGTCAGCGCCATCTATAAGCCAAACGGCGAGTGTGAAAACACTCTTATGCGCACGTTTGTCGTCACGTAGCACGTGAACTTATTATGAGCGGGCAGCTGATTAATTGTCCCTCTTATTCAACCTAAACACACCAAGTCTGCCAGTACGAGACCCTAGTTCAATGAAATAAGGAAAGAAGTGTATACCTAAGGGCTCGTTCTCCGTGTTTTAACACAATATTAATGAGATCTAACAGACAGTAATGCCAAAGAATGTACAGGGGAAGTTAGTAGAACCAATGGAATGTAAATAAGAAGAAAGAAAAGTGGATGAGAAAATAACCAGCCGTGGGCAGGAATCGAACCTTCGACCTTCGAATAACACGTTCGATGCTCTAACCACTGAGCTACTACAGCGGCCTTCCCTCCATCCACTCTTTTGGGTTTATATGTGAATTTAGAAGTAGGAGTGACAGTCAGCGCCATCTATAAGCCATACTGCGAGTGTGAAAACACTCATATGCGCATGTTTGGCGTCATGTAGCACGTGAACTTATTATGAGCGGGCAGCAGAATAATTGTCCCTCTTATACAACCTAAACACACCAAGTCTGCCAGTACGAGACCCTCGTTCAATGAAATAAGGGAAAGAAGTGTATACCTAAGGGCTCGTTTTCCGTGTTTTAACACAATATTAATGAGATCTAACAGATAGTAATGCCAAGGAATGTACAGGGGAAGTTATTAGAACCAATGGAATGTATATAAAACAAACAAAAGTGGATGAAAAAATAATCAGCCGTGGGCAGGAATCGAACCTACGACCTTCGAATAACGCGTTCGATGCTCTAACCACTGAGCTACCACAGCGGCCTTCCGTCCATCCACTTTTTTGGGTTTATATGTGAATTTAGAAGTAGGAGTGACAGTCAGCGCCATCTATAAGCCAAACGGCGAGTGTGAAAAGACTCTTATGCGCATGTTTGTCGTCACGTAGCACATGAGTTTATTATGAGCGGGCAGCTGAATAATTGTCCCTCTCATTCAACCTAAACACACCAAGTCTGCCAGTACGAGACCCTCGTTCAGTGAAATAAGGGAAAGAAGTGTATACCTAAGGGCTCGTTTTCCGTGTTTCAATACAATAATAATGAGATCTAACAGACAGTAATGCCAAGGAATGTACAGGTGAAGTTATTAGAACCAATGGAATGTAAATAGGAAGAAAGAAAAGTGGATGAAAAAATAACCAGCCGTTGGCAGGAATTGAACCTACGACCTTCGAATAACGCGTTCGATGCTCTAACCACTGAGCTACCACAGCGGCCTTATTCCATCCACTTTTTAGGTTTATATGTGAATTTAGAAGTAGGAATGACAGTCAGCGCCTTCTATAAGCAAACGGTGAGTGTAAAAACACTCTTATGCGCATGTTAGGCGTCACGTAGCACATTAACTTATTATGAGCGGGCAGCTGTGTAATTGTCCCTCTTATACAACCTAAACACATCAAGTCTGCCAGTACAAAACCCTCGTTCAATGAAATAAGGAAAAAAAGTGTATACCTAAGGGCGCGTTTTCCGTGTCTTAACACAATAATAATGAGATCTAACAGACAGTAATGCCAAGGAATGTACAGGGGAAGTTATTAGAACCAATGGAATGTAAATAAGAAGAAAGGTGGATGAAAAAATAACCAGCCGTGGGCAGGAATCGAACCTTCGACCTTCCAATAACGCGTTCGATGCTCTAACCACTGAGCTACCACAGCGGCCTTCCCTCCATCCACTTTTTAGGTTTATATGTGAATTTAGAAGTAGGAGTGACAGTCAGCGCCTTCTATAAGAAACAGCGAGTGTAAAAACACTCTTATGCGCATGTTAGGCGTCACGTAGCACATTAACTTATTATGAGCGGGCAGCTGTGTAATTGTCCCTCTTATACAACCTAAACACATCAAGTCTGCCAGTACAAAACCCTCGTTCAATGAAATAAGGGAAAGAAGTGTACACCTAAGGGCTCGTTTTCCGTGTTTTAACACAATATTAATGAGATCTAACAGACAGTAATACCAAGGAATGTACAGGGGAAGTTATTAAAACCAATGGAATGTAAATAGGAAGAAAGAAAAGTGGACGAAAAAAATAACCACCTGTGGTCAGGAATCGAACCTACGACCTTCGAATAACGCGTTCGATGCTCTAACCACTGAGCTACCACAGCGGCCTTCCCTCCATCCACTTTTTAGGTTTATATGTGAATTTAGAAGTAGGAGTGACAGTCAGCGCCTTCTATAAGGAACAGCGAGTGTAAAAACACTCTTATGCGCATGTTAGGCGTCACGTAGCACGTTATCTTATTATGAGCGGGCACCTGTGTAATTGTCCCTCTTATACAACCTAACCACACCAAGTCTGCCAGTACGAGACCCCCGTTCAATGAAATAAGGGAAAAAAGTGTATACCTAAGGGCGCGTTTTCCGTGTCTTAACACAATAATAATGAGATCTAACACACAGTAATGCGAAGAAATGTACAAGGGAAGTTATTAGAACCAATGGAATGTAAATAAGAAGAAAGAATAGTGGATGAAAAAATAACCAGCCAAGGGCAGGAATCGAACCTACGACCTTCGAATAACGCGTTCGATGCTCTAACCACTGAGCTACCACAGCGGCCTTCCCTTCATCCACTTTTTTGGGTTTATATGTGAATTTAGAATTAGGAGTGACAGTCAGCGCCATCTATAAGCCAAACGGCGAGTGTGAAAACACTCTTATGCGCATGTTTGGCGTCACGTAGCACGTGAACTTATTATGAGCGGGCAGCTGTATAATTGTTCCTCTTATACAACCAAAACACACCAAGTCTGCCAGTACGAGACCCTCGTTCAATGAAATAAGGGAAAGAAGTGTATACCTAAGGGCTCGTTTTCCGTGTCTTAACACAATATTAATGAGATCTAACAGACAGTAATGCCAAGGAATGTACAGGGGAAGTTATTAGAACCAATGGAATGTAAATAAGAAGAAAGAAAGGTGGATGAAAAAATAACCAGCCGTGGGCAGGAATCGACCCTACGACCTTCGAATAACGCGTTCGATGCTCTAACCACTGAGCTACCACAGCGGCCTTCCCTCCATCCACTTTTTGGGTTTATATGTCAATTTAGAAGTGGGAGTGACAGTCAGCGCCATCTATAGGCCAAACGGCGAGTGTGAAAACACTCTTATGCGCATGTTTGGCGTCACGTAGCACGTGAACTTATTATGAGCGGGCAGCTCATTAATTGTCCCTCTTATACAGCCTAAACACACCAAGTCTAACAGTACGAGACCCTCGTTCAATGAAATAAGGGAAAGAAGTGTATACCTATGGGCTCGTTTTCCGTGTTTTAACACAATATAATGAGATCTAACAGACAGTAATGCCAAGAAATGTACAGGGGAAGTTATTAGAAGAAATGGAATGTAAATAAGAAAAAAGAAAACTGGATGAAAAAATAATCAGCCGTAGGCAGGAATCGAACCTACAACCTTCGAATAACGCGTTCGATGCTCTAACCACTGAGCTACCACAGCGGCCTTCCTTCCATCCACTTTTTTGGGTTTATATGTGAATTTAGAAGTAGAAGTGACAGTCAGCGCCATTCATTAAGCCAAACGGCGAGTGTGAAAACACTCTTATGCGCACGTTTGTCGTCACGTAGCACGTGAACTTATTATGAGCGGGCAGCTGATTAATTGTCCCTCTTATTCAACCTAAACACACCAAGTCTGCCAGTACGAGACCCTAGTTCAATGAAATAAGGAAAGAAGTGTATACCTAAGGGCTCGTTTTCCGTGTTTTAACACAATATTAATGAGGTCTAACAGACAGTAATGCCAAAGAATGTACAGGGAAAGTTAGTAGAACCAATGGAATGTAAATAAGAAGAAAGAAAAGTGGATGAGAAAATAACCAGCCGTGGGCAGGAATCGAACCTTCGACCTTCGAATAACACGTTCGATGCTCTAACCACTGAGCTACTACAGCGGCCTTCCCTCTATCCACTCTTTTGGGTTTATATGTGAATTTAGAAGTAGGAGTGACAGTCAGCGCCATCTATAAGCCAAACTGCGAGTGTGAAAACACTCATATGCGCATGTTTGGCGTCACGTAGCACGTGAACTTATTATGAGCGGGCAGGAGAATAATTGTCCCTCTTATACAACCTAAACACACCAAGTCTGCCAGTACGAGACCCTCGTTCAATGAAATAAGGGAAAGAAGTGTATACCTAAGGGCTCGTTTTCCGTGTTTTAACACAATAATAATGAGATCTAACAGACAGTAATGCCAAAGATTGTACAGGGGAAGTTAGTAGAACCAATGGAATGTAAATAAGAAGAAAGAAAAGTGGATTAGAAAATAACCAGCCGTGGGCAGGAATCGAACCTTCGACCTTCGAATAACACGTTCGATGCTCTAACCACTGAGCTACTACAGCGGCCTTCCCTCCATCCACTCTTTTGGGTTTATATGTGAATTTAGAAGTAGGAGTGACAGTCAGCGCCATCTATAAGCCAAACTGCGAGTGTGAAAACACTCATATGCGCATGTTTGGCGTCACGTAGCACGTGAACTTATTATGAGCGGGCAGCTGATTAATTGTCCCTCTTATTCAACGTGAACACACCAAGTCTGCCAGTACGGGACCCTCGTTCACTGAAATAAGGAAACGAAGTGTATACCTAAGGGCTCGTTTTCTTTGTTTTAACACAATATTTATGAGATCTAACAGACAGTAATGCCAAGGAATGTACAGGGGAAGTTATTAGAACCAATGGAATGTAAATAGAAAGAAAGAAAAGTGGATGAAAAAATAACCAGTCGTGGGCAGGAATCGAACCTACGACCTTCGAATAACGCGTTCGACGCTCTAACCACTGAGCTACCACAGTGGCCTTCCCTCTACCCACTTTTTGGGTTTATATGTGAATTTAGAAGTAGGAGTGACAGTCAGCGCCATCTATAAGCCAAACGGCGCGTGTGAAAACACTCTTATGCGTATGTTTGGCGTCCCGTAGCACGTGAACTTATTATGAGCGGGCAGCTGAAGTACCGGCAAGATACAGCTGTTATATACCTTTCTCTTGAGAAATATTGGCAATCTACCTGTCATAATTTGAGAGTGCTTGCCATATGTGCTCCACCCCATTGTTATTCTTCTAGTTACTTCAATGTCGTGGTTCGGCTCCGCGGTTATTAGTAGACATAGCCTTTTACAACTTGAAGAGCACTATTACCTATCTCGAAGCGCTGCTCTGTTGCGAGGTTGTAGTACGCTACTTTTGTTTTCGGCAGATTCATTTTGAGACACACTTTTCTGCTCTCCTTGTCTAACTCCATAATCATGAGTTGCAATTTGTCCCCTCAGTTACTAGGCAATGCAATGTCATCGGAGAAGCGCAAGTTTCTAAGGTACTCTCCATTAACTCTTATCCCTAAGGGTTTCCATTCTAGGCTTCTGAAAACCTCCTGCAAGCACGCGGTAAATAGCATGGGGGAGATTGTGTCCCCCTGCCTTGCACCCTTCTTGATTGGTATTATGTTGCTTTCTTTATGAAGCACTATGGTAGCAGTTTACCCCCTGTAGATTTCTTCCAGGATGTTTATATATACTTCATCGACGCCCTGATTCCGCCATGTCTGCATGACGGCTGATATTTCTACTAAATCAAACGCCTTCTCGTAATCTATGAAGGCTATGTATAGTGATTAGTTTTATTATGAGCATTTCTCTATTACCTGATTGATAGTATGAATGTTGTCGATTGTTTAGTAGCCTGTTAGAAATGCTTGCTCCTTTGGTTGTATAAATTCTATTGTTTTCTTTACTCTGTTAGCAATTACTTTTGTAAATAGCTTGTATACTACAAAGAGCAAACTAATCGGCCTGAAATTCTTCAAGTCCTTGTCATCTCGTTTCTTATGTATTAAGATGATGTTGGCGTTCTTCCAGGACTCTGGTACTCTTCCCGTCAGGAGACACCTCGTAAACAGGGTGGCCAGTTTTTCTAACACAATCTGTCCTCCATCTTTCAGCAGATCTGATGTTACCTGATCCTCACCAGCAGCTTTGCCTCTTTGCATGCTCTCCAAAGCTTTTCTGACTTCTTCTATCTTTACTGGTGGGGTGTCATCTGGGTTACTGCTAGTTCTTATAGTATTAAAGTCGTGGTTGTCCCGGCTACTGTACAGATCTCTGTAAAACTCCTCCGCTATTTTAACTGTCCTATCCATATTGGTAGTTATTTTGCCTTCTTTGTCCCTTAGTGCATATATCCGATTTTTGCCTACCCCAAGTTTCCTCTTCACTGCTTTGACGCTTCCTCCGTTTTTCAGAGCGTGTTCAATTCTCTCCAAGTTATATCTTCTTACGTCGGATACCTTACGCCTATTAATCAACTTCGCAAGCTCTGCCAGTTCTATTTTGTCTGTTTTACTTGAGGCTTTCATGATTTGACGCTTTTTAATGATATTCTTTGTTTCCTGGGAAAGCTTGCCAGTGTCCTGGCTAACTACCCTGCCTCCAACTTCCACTGCACACTCCGTAATGATCCGCATCTGTCTATACCCCCTGTCATAGAGTCCTCCTGGTTGTTTTCCTCGTTACTAGCTATGCGGCACCCCGAAGAGCCCGCGTCCTGCAAGTCACCAATCCACCTCGTGACCTAGCTTCCAATCGAAGTGAATTCTGTCTCGTTGAAAACCACCTCACCTATGCACCTCTCTTCGCTACCTCAAATCCTTTCTCTCGACTCATCCTCCATATCTCTCAGTTTGCGTCGACAACCGCTCTTTGCAGGTTGCCGTCACGCACCAGTGCCTCCGGTATTGTGTATATCACTACCTGTACCTGGGGAGAATTGGCGTGCATGTCATCGACTCCTTTCGCCAGTGTGGTCGCTAGTTCAGCCGTATCTTCATTTAAGACATTGTGTAAACTGCCTGCAGTCGTCACAAGGTTTCGTCCATCAGCTGTAATGTTGAGTTTTACGCTTGCTTGCTTCACAACTGCTTCCAGCTTGTGTCTTGGGGACGACTCTACTGCAACCCTCTTGTCACCTCTTACTTTCTCTTCGATTGCTTCTGTGCATCGATTTAAATTCTAGTCCCTGGCGATTATCACGTGCTGTGAATTTTCAGCTGGAGCGTCCTCAATCTGGGGGTTACTTGCACCTGTGACGCCGGCTGCTATGTCCCCTCCAAGCCCCACTACTTCTCTGAAGCTGGGTCTTGCGACAATTGAACCGGCTGAAACTGTTTTTTTCGAACTTGCTTGCTCTTTCTTTTCCCCCGTTCTGGTTGCCGGTGCCCTACCGTTCTCTCTGTTGGCCGCTTCTGTGATCAATTTCGCTAGTGCCTCCTCGGCTGACATGAGCCTTTCTCCCATAGCCCTCAATTTCTGTTGCTCTGTCACACACGCAATCTTCAGCTCGGTGATTCTCATCAGCAGTTCACTCTGGAGGACCATTTTTTTCTTCATTTTCTGCTCGAACTCCCATTGCCTACACTTGGTGTCAACCTCCTCTCCATTCGCGTCTGCACTGGGTCCATTTTCAAACCTACTTCACGTACTAAACATTTTAGAGCTTTTTTAATCATGTTGTTTTGGCACTGATAGACCTTATGCGAAATTACTCGGGTGTCTGGCAACAATGAGCTGCGAGTTGCGGTTCGCCATCTTGGTTATGTCAAGAAGCTGTGGTGTTTGCGTGGGGTTGCGGTGTTCTCACGTTGCATTGTGCGTTTCGGTGCTCTAATTTAGCCGCTCGTGATATTTGTGCTAAGAAAAATGTGGCAACGGCAACGCTTTCCACTTACCAGCGACGCTATGTGGAAAAACGACTTGGAAGTTCTACTGTACGTCAGTGAAGATGCCTCAGCCAGCTTCTGCAAATCAGTGTCGTCTCGCCAGTTGATGAAGTCGTACAACTTTGCTGTCGAGGCATACAGTTCACTATCGTCAGTAGCAACGAACACCTGTGATTTGAGGTACGCGAGCATGCTAGCGCTTCTACACTGCCTGACGTGAACATCGGTAGTCGCGTGCTGTAGGTAGTCGAGCGGTAGTAGAACGAGGTGTTGCATTGCACTTGCGCTGCCTGCATGAACACGTTAAAAAAGGCGATAAATAAAGCAAACGTAAACCGTTTGAGATTGCGTTAAATGTCACCGTTCATTCGTACAGTTGTTGAATTCCGATACTTGCTAGTTTCCTTACCCGGTTAATCTGATAACCGAACAAGCGTAGAGCGCTCGATACACTCGATGACAACGCAGAGCACCCTGCTCGGCGCTCTGTGTTGTGGCAGTAACGCTCAGTCGACGAGTGGGTTACAAGTTATCGTTGACGTAATGCGCGAGCGGCAAAGCAACATCCTAAATGAATAGGCAGTGCTGTATAATCACAACGACGGCCTACAAGAACGACATGAACGAAGCCCCCTAAGCAAGCTGTTCTGAAGTAACATAGTCGTGCTAATTATTTTGCTTACTTCATCCGCGCAGGAGTGCAATCAATGGGCTTAAAACGTACATTACATGCCATGGAAAGGCTTTTCTTTGTCAGTGCATAATTTACTCACATTACTGCTGTGTTTTTAGGGAGGGCACTGCGTACGCTAAGGCTACCTGTTTCAGAAGCCAAAAGAAACAGGAAAGCCTTACAAGGTGTATCTGGCAATCAACTCCACCAGCGGGGCTGTGATAGATCTAACTTGTGAGTGCCCAGCAGGTACCAGTGCGGCTTGCAGCCACATCCTTGCGACAGTGCGATTGATCGCATTACTGAAGAAAAAGGGCTTCAAGGACTTCCAGAGCTGTCGTGCACTGAACTTCCTCAACAGTGGAGGCGCCCAAGGCAACAAGGCATGAAGTCTTCAAAATGTTGATTGGAGAAGCCCTCGGCAAGACGGCGCATCAGTGCCCATCTCAGTTAGTGTGTCTGGCATGTGCTTTAAGCAAGATGACGAGCAGGAGCAGCTTGACAGTATGCACAATCTTGGAGAAGGCTTGAAGAAACGTGGAAATCACAGCTTCGGTTCCATGCTGTTGGGTGCGAAAAGGCCATTTGTTGAAACAAGGCTTGGTCTTGCACCTGTGGGTTCTCCACTGTCCTATCAGCAAGCTCTGCACTCTGGGGGTTTCGAAACCTGGCTTTCGCGTGAAATCCTGCCCGGTAGTGGGAAATTGCCATTGTTCCCGAGTTCCTTCCATTGAATGATGGGGCTTTGGTAACCGACTTGCCCAAAACATGCAGTCCTGACGAGCAGTATATATTGCAGGTAATTTAGATGCCTCTTATCGTCTTTTTACATGTTCTATTAGTGAAGACTTCTCTTTGTACTTATACTAGTGCCTGTGCAACTGCGCATTGTACTTCATACAGTATACTGCTGCAAAATTTCAAGAGCTGAGTTTATTTCATGGATAAGTAACGGTGAAGTGCAGAAGTAATGAAACATTGTTGGAAAGTTCGAAGCGGCCACGTAGAGGTGCTGTAGTGCCACTCTATTTTTGTAACAGTACAAGCTTCTTGCAAAGTGACATGCAAATAAGACAACAATAATTATTAGTTCCCATTGCACATCAGTAAATGTATGCACTGACTTTGCATTGGCAAGGGCATAATATCATTATGCGCATATAATACTGCAGTGTACGCTGCTGCATTTACTAGTGAGATGTCACCCTCTGGTTGGTGCCGCACAACCTAAGTCCCTTTTGCGCCATTGACAATTTAAAGTACTTGGGTGTCACATTTTCACAAGCCTTGAGGTAAATACATTGCAATTACATGCGCTAAGGTATTCAACAAGCTAGGATTTCCACTTTTAGTCATTAAACCATTTGCATTTAAAACTGCTCTCGCCTATTCTAGAAAATGCAAGTATAGTGTTGGATCCCCATCAAAAGTATCTTTGCGACAAACGTGGAAGATTGCAGACTAGGGCTGTAAGGTTTCTTTAAAGTATTCAAGGCACGACAGCACATAGGAACTATGCAAACAAGTGCACTTGAAAACATTGTCTTGCCGGCATCATGTTGCTTCTCTGAAGTTTCTGATCTCTCTTTCATGGTCGCATTAAAATTGATTAGGCGACTGCACTCTTCTGCCCAGTCATCACTCTAGTTAAACTAGCCTTGATAAATGCATCAGGTCATTCTGTGTACACAGCAATACCTTTTAATACTAGTTTCCACGTGCTGTGAAAACTTGGGAGTGCGCTGCGAAGCTGTAAATAATCCTACCGTCGATCAGTTTTGTTCATATGTGGACAATCTGATGGGGCCTTCATAGTTATTTCTTTTGATACAAAGATACAGAAGGTATCTTGCAGTATTGAACCGTAGTGTTTTTGCTTTGAATTTCTTATGTTATCTGTAATATGTGATCACTAATCGTACATTTCTTTTCTAACGAGTCCCAGAGTGCAACTGAGTGGGTAATATATTTATAATACACTGCCTTTTGAAAAACGTTCCAGTCTTACTCGTGTCATTCCTACTATATTTTAGGACATGTCATATGTAACTAAATGCTTGTGGTGTATGTTTGCTCCCTATATGAATGTGTAGAAAACCTACAGTATTGATAAACAAACAAATGAGCTACATTTAACTTACCTATAATGCACATATAATGTTTTCAAATTTGTTGCATTTGGTGTATGTAGGATCTCCAAGTGACTGCAGCAGAGGCACAAGAGCTGGAGATGAACTCCCGGCCGCAGTCTCAAAGCAGCTTATGGCAGCACGCCAGAGGATGAACCGGCTGACGGCTTCCTGCTTTTGCCGAGCCATCAAGCGCTTAAACTGGGCGGAGAAAGGCCTCTGCAATTTAATGGAAGCTAAGGACCTTTCTCGAGTGGGGGCCATTAAGTATGGACCGAGAAACGAAAATTTTGCGGTAGATCGATGCTGCTCGGTTATGAAAAACCATGCGCACAACGTTTCTGTACGGCATTGCGGGTTGTTTATGGACCCAAAGTGCGCATGGCTAGGTGTTAGCCCTGATCGCCTTGTTTATGACCTTGAAGAATCAAGCTATGGGGTGCTAGAGGTCAAATGCTCCTATAGCCCTAAATATAGCACTCCAGAGGTTGCTAGATCACAATGCACTTCACTGAGCTTTAGTGAGAACAACTCGCCAAGCCAGCGGAAAGACCACAAGTACTATGCGCAGGTCCTGGGACAAATGGGCATCGCCAAGTGTCATTGGGCGTATTTTGTTGTATACTTGGCCAACTGGGTTGCCATTGAGCATATTTATTTTGATGAAGAAGAGTGGGAAGCTATAAAAGCGAAGCTTGATGATTTTTATTTCACGCGAATGCTGCCGTACCTTTCCAGAAAGGAGTCGCACTCCTCTGATAGAGCTGTAGCCCCGTAAGTGCGCACTTCTGTGTATTTCAAAAGCTGCTACGTTAGTGTGTGCTCTTGTATGTACTGCTTGTAAAAAGTAGAAGGCATACATGTTTAAATGTACTTGTACTAAGTCTTGCTGTGCAGTCAATTAGCAGCATTCAGGCCATAAGAAGTTTTTGTTGCTTTGTATTGCAAAAGTACCCATTTCATGATGTGCTTTACCACTTGCTACGTATGAAATATGGAAATCGTGCTTCCAAAAATTGCATTTCTGTCGTCATGGTATACTGAAACTTTACACAGCACCGCTCGGGCTTGTTCAAAAACACATTCTGCGAAAAGCAGACGCGGCTATAAACTGCTCAGCCAAATATGACAGTCATGCGCGCCGCGGGAAGGTTACAAGCGCAGCGCGAAGTTTGTCATTTTCTCAGGTGCTCCCTTTTCAAACAGAAGCCAGTTCTCCCTCTCCATCATGGGCAGGCACCTGGTCTCCCGGCGTCACGCTCATGACACTTGCTGCTCCGTGATGTCGAATAAACATGGCATCTTTATTGGGCAATAGCCGACATAAGTGGAGCGCAGCGTTCGGATCAGAGTGCTTCTTGCCATGGGGTGCCGCCACTTTCCAGCGCCGCAATTCTCGGTAGCCGTACTTGCAAACACGAACTGCAGTGCAAGAGAGCTATCGAGCTTCGTGAAGCGCGCTCAAGGTCATGAAGCGTGCTGATGTAACATCTGTCCCCCTTGCCATCCCACCTTGTGCAGCTTCTTGTGCACTCGTCTTGGAGAAAAAGAGAGAAAGCGCTCTGAGCGTGCGCCGGACCCTGTAACTCCGCTGGTTCTTGGCGAATTCGAGAAACTTTATCAGCAATCCATTCGGGGGGTAACGAACAGCGATACTGAGGTTTTAGATCAGTACCGGGAAAAGTAGTTCATGAGCCCTTTAACAAAAGCTTATAGAGTTTATCTGGTTTTACTACAGAATTTACAAGTGTTTTATCCCATTTAGTAACAAGTACAGGCGAAGCATTGATGAAAAGCCGCAGTGAAGTCAGCCAGCTTAAACTAACTGTTTTTTCTTTCTGCAGTGCAAAAAATTGCACTGCTCTTATTGATGCACAAGTATCTATTTTTTGGTTTTAGTTTGATATTGTGGGTGCTAGTATGTGTGACATTGTAATAGTGCAAGAAGTGAAGATGCTATTAACCCTTTAACTGCCAACTCCGAGCTGTTTTCGTCATGTGAGTACTGTACCAATAACTTAGATGACGCGCACTTATCCGGCCTGATCTTTAGTTCATTCCTCCGCCAAAGACATCTCACGGTCGTCAATTGCTTTTCTTGCACCTATGAACACTAGGTAGCTTTTGTTCTTCAGAAAAAACGCATTTCGAGCCTTTTCCGCATTTCGAGTCTGACAGCGACTAGGACATTGTCCTTGCCCTTGATATTGCTTCAGATGACGAGAGCGATGATGACAACGGTGATGCACCGAGCAGTGCACACTGTTAACTCTATTGTCATTAAAGCTTTTGTTGAGTCTAAACAATGCCAACGCATTTTTCAATGCATTATTGTGTATTGCATTAAAGAAATATTTATAGTTTCGGTATACATTCCAACCCACTACCATGGCATGCGTTGAAGGAAAGCTGCCCTCAACAGCAGCTTTTATTTTTGGATTTCTGTGTCAGTGCTATATATGAATCAATCATGTAATATATTTCCAAATTGGCATAGCATGAGAAAAATGACCACTAATTTTAAAAAATGCATTATTAGTAAGTTTTCTCGAGAGAAATAGGCATTCAAAGAGAGAAAGGAGTCCTGACACAAACATTTTGGCCTCACGTTTTATTGCAGAAATGTGTTGCTGGGGGCCTGTTAGTCGTAACACGGCACATCGTTTGCTGTGGTGCGCGACGGATGAATAATTACGAGCTTCTAATTGTCAGCCTTTCTTAGTTTTGGTTTCAGAGAGTTAGAAAAACGACATGCCGCCGGGTGCAATTGTCACCACCTAGCGTGCGCAATCTCAACGACGTCTGCACAGAGCTGGGACGCACTTCGGTGTGGTCCGCGCAACGGTAGAGTGGTCCTAGCAACGGCAAGCACGGCAAAGGATAAATGGCGGCTGGGACGTCATCATAACTTGTGGTACCGACTGCAGCGTGGTGGCATAGGGGAAGTAGGGAGTCGCCTCGAGTCACCTCTAAGGGTGTCAGTGCCACAAGGTACAGGGTGTAGCAATCAATCGTGCATGCGAACCCCAAAAGTCACGTAAAATACCTTCCAAGCTATACTCGCTGTTCATATTTTGCAGATGGCATGCGCAAGTTCAAGGCAGTTGATGCCGCAGGCTATTTCGTCCACGAAATTTCATGTCAGCACCCAAAATCACTTCTGGTGTTCCGCAGGGCTCAATCCTCGGGCCTTTGTTATTTTTGCTTTATGTTAATGACCTGCCTGATATTGTTCATTGTGTAGTGGAGCATACGCACCAACGCGTATGCGCCTTCGGAAGACAATGAAAAGCCCGTGCTCTGATTGCGCGAGAACCTGTGCCGCCTTTGCCAGACTTGCTGTTCGCCCATTTTCCGTCGCGACCTCGTTGCGACTCCTCTGTTCTAATAAACATCATCGCATTTGGTGGAGGCTGCTGAGATCCCTAAGCAGACCTGGAGCTCCGCTCTCGCAAGTTGGCCGAAAGACTACCGTACAACATGACTGACGCAGTCGCCAACCAGCCCATCCCAGCACAGCCAGCACCATCGGCTGCCCCGTCGACCTGCCCCGGTGCTACCCGTCAGCGGGACCCACCAATCTTCAGCGGCAGTGGTGAGCAAGACGTCGAAGACTGGCTCTCCTTGTACGAACGCGTGAGTGCCAGCAACAAATGGGACAACGACTCTAAGCTTGCCTATGTCATCTTTTACTTGGCTGACGTCGCCAAGCTATGGTTCACCAACCGCGAAACCACCATCGCCAGCTGGTCCACCTTCAAGACCCTCGTGACCGAAGCGTTCGGCCGACCAGAGGTCCGCAAGCTCCGCGCTGACCAGCGTCTGCGCCACCGAGCCCAGCAACCTGGTGAGACCTTTACTAGCTATATTGAGTATGTGCTCGACCTCTGCAGGCGTGTTAACTCATCCATGTCTGAAGAAGAGAAAATTCGACATATTCTCAAAGGCATCGAGGATGGCGCATTCCAGATGTTGCTGGCGAAGAGCCCGACCACGGTGGCAGTCCTCGTAAGCCTGTGCCAGAGCTTCGATGAATTGCGTCGTCAGCGTTCCATCGCCCGACAGAGTGTCCCATCACCAGATTCGATCTCGGCCGTCGTACTCGCCAATGGCAACGTTCACCAAGGAACTCTGTCGAACCAGATTAAAGACTTCATCAGGGAGGAAGTCGCCCGACAGCTTTCCCTGCTGCCGCATAGTGACGCGCCCACGACAAGCCTCCCTTCGAATATGCAGCAGGCCATACGCACTGAAATTTGCAATGCACTCCCTACAGTTCCGGCCTCTTACCCGTGCACTTCGGTGCCATCTGATCTCTCAACTGCTGGCTACGCACCAACTGCGCCGCCTTCACCTCTCAGCTACGCAGCTGTGGTCGCGCGGCCCCCACCGCATCCAGTCGCCTTATCGGCTCCACCTCCTCCGGCCTCGCTTCCAGTCTACAGGCCCCCACCTCGCTTTTTCCGTCCATCTAATGAGTGGCGCACCCGAGACAATCGTCCCATCTGCTTCGCGTGTGGCATCGCTGGCCACATTGCACGCTTCTGCCGCCGCCGTCCCACGCCTGCGCACGCATACTTCGGAGCTCCTACCTACGCACCGCAGCAGACCACCACGTCTGCATATGAACAGAGGCACTCCGACTCGGATCGCCACCCATCGACTGCTCGTTTCCCATCACCTCGTCGCCGATCGCCATTGCCTATGCGTCGTCGACCACCTCTTGAGGAGGGAAACTAATCAGTGCAGTTCCGGAGGCAAGAACTGCAACTTGTGCGCAATTCCCAAGGCCTCCATTTTCGCCGCAAAATGTTGTTGATGTCGATGTTGAGGTAGTTGCCACATTAGCGTTAATTGATACCGGGGACGCCGTTTCTGTGATGAACGCAAACTTTTGTAGGAAACTGAAGAAAGTGACCACATCTCTCAGTGGCTTGGTGCTGTCCACGGCTAGCGCGCAACGCATTCATCCCTCGGCTGTGTGTACGGCGCGCGTCGTCATCCGAGACGTTTTGTACGTCGTACAGTTTTTTGTTCTACCATCTTGCTCTCATGACCTTATCCTGGGTTGGGATTTCTTATCACGTCATGAAGCTATCATCGATTGTTCCCGTGCCGAAGTGTTCCTTGTGCCAACATGTGAATTTCCACCACCCGACCGCTCTCCTCTGCTCTGCAAAGTCATCGCTGATGACGACATCACCTTGCCTTTTGAAGCTTCGGTCCCTATTAGCCTTTCATGTCTGGCGCAACCTGACGGCACGGTGGTGTTTACGCCATCTCCGGTTTTTACTGAACGCAAGGGCATCGTTCTCCCATTTGCTGTTCTTACAATTGCGTCTGGTTTAACCGTAATGCTGGTCACCAACCACTGCAACTACCCCATTGGCTTACTTCGTGGTGAAACGTTAGGATATGTGCAACCTGTCGACCATATCGATGATATTATTCTTCCCGACGAAACGCCATGTCACATTGCTGCAATTGCTCATGCGTCGGAGCCATCAAGTTCGTCAGCCTTCGACAATGCTATTGACGCACACCTTCCCCTCTCGCATCGCCGCCAACTTGTTGCTCTCCTTAACAAGTTTCGTTCTTTTTTCGACTTTCAAGAACCTGCTTTGGGCCGCACCACGACTATCGCTCATACTATTGACACCGGCTCACATTCGCCTCTGCGACAGCGTCCTTGCCGCGTTTCCGCCGAAGAGCGCCGCGTCATTACGGAGCAAGTAGATGACATGCTTAAACGTGGAGTCATACAGCCTTCTCAAAGCGCTTGGTCATCATCTGTGGTTCTGGTCAAGAAAAAAGATGGCACCGTACGATTTTGCGTGGACTATCGCCGCTTAAACAATATTACGAAAAAAGATGTCTACCCGCTACCACGAATAGACGATGCTCTTGACTGTTTACAAGGCGCCAAGTACTTTACATCTTTGGATCTGCGTTGTGGGTATTGGCAGGTGCCAATGGCTGAATGTGATCGCCCTAAAACAGCCTTTGTAACGCCGGATGGCCTATATGAGTTCAAAGTCATGCCATTTGTGCTCTTCAACGCGCCTGCCACATTTGAGCGCATGATCGACACCATCTTGCGTGCCCACAAGTGGAAAACCTGCTTATGTTACCTGGACGACATCGTAGTCTTTTCATCTGATTTCCCGACACATCTTGCTCGCCTCCACGAGATTCTGACGTGTCTAACTTCTGCAGGCCTACAACTTAACTCCAAGAAGTGCTACTTCGCAGCACGAAAACTAACCATCTTGGGACATGTCATCACCAGAGACGGTGTTCTTCCGGATCCCGATAAGCTTCGAGCTGTCGCTGACTTTCCGTTGCCCACATCACTGAAAGCCCTAAGAAGGTTCGTCGGTCTCTGCTCTTACTTTCGTCGCTTCGTGCGCAACTTCGCGTCCATCATCGCACCTCTCACGAGTCTGCTTTTCAACAGCAAAGGCATATCTGCATGGTCACCTGCATGTGACGACGCATTTCGCCAGCTGCGCCGCCTGCTGACCTCACCACCTATTCTTCGTCACTTCGACCCTGCTGCGGCCACAGAAATTCACACCGATGCAAGTGGCATCGGTCTTGGTGCAGTTTTGGCACAACGGAAAGGCACCCAAGCTGAATACGTAGTCGCCTATGCAAGTCGCGCTCTCAAGAAGGCTGAATTGAATTACTCCGTGACAGAGAAGGAGTGTTTGGCCATAATTTGGGCGTTGACGAAGTTTCGCCCGTACCTTTACGGCCGTCCTTTCGACGTGGTCACAGACCACCACGCTCTATGTTGGCTGTCCACCTTGAAAGACCCGTCCGGACGCCTGGGGCGTTGGGCACTTCGATTGCAAGAATCATTTGTACGCTTATGATTGTGTTTTATATCATGTAATCCACTCGCCCAATGATCACATCCTTCTCAACGATTCATTTGCATCTTTTTGTAACTAGTGCCGTTCCTGGCAAATGAACATTAACTACAAAAAACTGTGTTCATGTCCTTTACTAATAAATTAGTTCTTTCAGATTTCAACTACTCATTTAATGGACTGTCTTTGCTGAAAGTTTACCAATATAAATACCTTGGCGTGCTTTTCACTCCTAACCTGTCCTGGTCTCACCATATTGATTACATTACTTCTAAAGCGCTAAAAAACTTTGTTACTTCCGGCGTACACTATCTGCGGCCCCTAGCGATACAAAACTAACTGTGTACAAGACCCTTATCCGCCCCGTGCTCGAATACGCGTCACCTGTATGGAACCCCTACAACCAGTGCGAAATAAAACAAATAGAATCGGTACAGAAAAAGGCCATTAGATTCATATTCAGGCGTTATGACTCTGCTTTTTCACCTACGTCAGCATTACCATCTTTGAACCTATCTCTACTTTCATCGCGAAGGAACATTGAGTCTCTCAAGTTATTACATTCTATAATTTATTCGACGTGCAAACTTTCAAAAGATCTCTACTTCACATGTTCCAGACCTTCTTCAGAAACACGCCAATACCATCCTTTGAATATGACACGATTCTATGCCCGTACTAACACGTTTAAATTTAGCTTGTTTCCACGAACTGTTGAACTTTGGAATAACTTATCCGGTGACATACGTTCTTTGCCCTTAAATGAATTCTTGTTATCCATAAATACCCTTTGACAGTTTGTCTTTTTCCGTTTCACTGTTTACTGTGTTTACTGTGTTCTCTTCCTTGCCACCATGTCTTCATTATGCCACCATGTGATGCCATGTATTGCCACTTTGTATTTTGCTTTCCTTCGCAAAGTATTACACCATGTTTTGTACCGGCCTGTTACCCACTCCTGCCATAGCCCTTACGGGCTGCAGTATGTAGTATGTAAAAGTAAATAAATAAATAAATAAATAAATGAATAAATAAATTTAAGAAAAGCATCTACAAACCTCATTGCCATCACTAGCTATGGTGCCAGTTCGTACAGCTGCCTTTTTTGGACATCTTTGCTTCCCTAGTTGTGAAAGTACCTGGCTACTTTACTAGACCCTGAGGTCAATATCGTATTTTTTTATCTTTAGTGGGCGGGGAGAAAGTGGGGCTTCAATCATACTTGATTTATGCCTGTGCGTGGATATGAGTGTCTGTTTGTACACATGCAAAATTGAAAAACTTTAGGCTAGGTTTCAACCCCCCCCCCCTCCCTTGCCCCAAATCTTTCTTCATGGCTGAATCTCTGCCGCGGGTAAATTTACAACCACTAATGAATCGCTCACCAATGAATGCAAGTGTAGAATATCAATTAGCATCTGTTACGACTACGAGCATACTGCCTTAGAATACTTGCAACGAGTGGTGCATTAAGCACTTCATAAATATCTTGTGTGTTCACTCCGAATCATATAAACATTGTTTGAGCTGCAGGTGAAGTAGTGTTCCTTGGTATCAAATGAGGACGCCACATTGTGTCTAACGTGTATGCTGACATGGTCTCAAGCAAAGCAGTTCTTCGCATAGCTTTTTGCTCTTAGAGTATAGTACCAATGTCAACATGTTTGAATTGAATGTCAGTACATGTCAACCTGTTTGAATGTTTTTATAGGCATAGTCTATGATTGTTATTGTGGTTGCAAATTAATATGTGGCGACGTTGAAGAAAATCGTGGGCTATCTGATGAAGAAATGTTTCAAGCAATAATGAATGGACAACAAGCAATAAAAAATGATATATCGGCCTTAGAAACGCGCCTTAGGACTACGGCAAATGCGGACGATAGTTTTGAGAAGCGCTTAACTCAGTTGGAACAACACACAAAAGCAAGCACTGGCGCAAACTTGGCCTCTACTGTACGAAAAACGGAAGAAACAGCCAAGCTCCAGCAAGCCAGATTGATAGATCTTGAATATCGTAGTAGGTAGTCAAATCTGATAATTTTTGGCATTGCGGAAATTCTCAAGAAAACTGTTACTGAAATTTATTTATTTATTTACTTCAAGAAACCGCTAGAGGCTCTTCTTAGGAGGGTACTACATATGGGGGGAAGAAACAAATATAATGCAATAGAGAGATAACAAGCATGTAAATTTTACAAAGGAGACAATACTTGAATCAATATAATAAAAAAGGCAACGCAGTAACGCCACACATATTGAAAACATTAACATATATTCAAAAACACAACGCAAACTGACAGTATCACACAATTATACAGCACATGAAAAAAGGAAAACAAAGTAATTGCAATCAGAGCAAAACACTAAACTTGGCTATCATTTTTTAACAGTTCGGTGAATTTCAAAATGTTGCTTTTTATTCCAATACTTCGAGGCAGCTGGATTCATTTGATGATGGTTTTTGGAATAAATGAATTAGAAAACGATGATGTGTGGCACGTGCTGCGTTTGATCTTGTGAGGATGATCGCGGCGTTGAAGGATGGCTAAAGGCGACTGAAAGAAATCGTCATGAAGCAACTGATGATGATAAATTTAATGAAAAAGAGATAGACGGACAAGTTTACGACAATAGGAAAGGTTATTGAAACCTGCACGAGCTTTTAAGACAGTGACGCT
Organism: Rhipicephalus microplus; assembly: GCF_043290135.1. Classification (NCBI taxonomy): domain Eukaryota; kingdom Metazoa; phylum Arthropoda; class Arachnida; order Ixodida; family Ixodidae; genus Rhipicephalus; species Rhipicephalus microplus. The sequence continues at coordinate 192,117,565 of NC_134703.1, forward strand.
GGTGAAATGAGAGTTGTCAGAGAATAAGAAGCGAGCAGCACCGTTCTACAGGGATTCTATATTATCAATAATGTACCCTTGTTGAGGGTTCCACGTGGATGATGTCACAGAACGAGCGCTAAAAATGAGCGCGCCGCCAAATTCTTGCGACAGCGGGCGGGAGAAACGCCGCGAGGTCAAAAGAGAAAAAAAAGAGAAAACAAACATCCAAGGCTCCCGGGCGCGCGCTCTCCCCGCAGAAGCATGGCTTCGCAGACGAACCTCCTCCCCCCGCAACGGCGGCCCAGCAAGCCCGCGATTTTTCTAGAACGAACGGGGCGTGGTCAAACCGAGTTGAATCATCCTCCGGGGAGGGCAGTCGAACCGTCTCGCACCTCTCCCCAGCCTTCGTTGCGTATCGCGCCGACGAAATGACGAGAAATTTCTGGAAGGTGGCGCGGAAGGTATTTAATCGAGCGGCTGAGACGAGAAATCAGGAGGAGACGGAAGTTAACGCCAGAGCGCGTAGGGATTCCGCCGTGTAGTCGGCGAAGGTTTTGGTCCGTAGGGACGAGGCCGGAGGTGAAGAGGATTTCCACCTGAGGGGTGACGACTCGAGCTACCGGCAAGAGTGTGTGTTTACCGCTATCGAGCGAAGACGCGGGGCAACAGCTGCGTGTGTGAAGCCGACGTGTTCCGGCGAAGAAGTTGAAGTTGGAAGAGTGGCCAATTGAAGACGGGAGGTTTCCTGGAAGAGAAACTTCGAGAGCTGCGGAACGACAACAACGCTGGACTTAGAGTGAGTGATTCTCGGAAGAGTATCATCTAGACTTTGGTTCCAAGAACTTTGGACTGAATAGGTTTTCTATCCCTTTAGTCTTTGAGTGTCTTGGTTGTTCAATGCATGCGACTGCATTGTAGTGTGTATTGTTGTCTGTGTCCGTTGTTCGAGTGGGGCTAATTGTACTGTGATGTGTGTTGATTGATTGGTGACGTATTGTATGTAACTGTTGTGGAGTGTGCATTCTCGTGTATTGTTTTCGATCTGCCAATTTTGAGAATATAATTTGTTTGTTTATCAACTCTCGGCTCTGACTTGTTCTTTGGGCCACAGCCGGCGTCCGCTGGCGCGCCAAAAAGGACCACTTCTAAATCGTCCACGCTTTCGTGGTGCGGTTCGGGGGGCCGATACTTCGGCCCTTGGAATTAGCCCGGCGATCGCATCCCTAATAAACGGGACATGTGTGACAATTAATCTGGCGTCCGCGAAACAGGACCTTTTGGTGCACAGTGTGTCCAAAGTAGTGAGAAAGAGCCTCGATTTGTTGATAGTGATATCGGAACGATTTTGTGTGTTGTTTAGTGTTCTCGTTAACGAGTGCAGGAGAGTGTTCCAATAGACTGATTTAGGCAGATACTTTTTGCACGCGGCAAGGTTTTAGTTGCGAGTTGCGAGACACAATGGATCTCGAAAAGTTAGTTGCTCTTGGTGAAAAGATGGGTCTTTCTGGCGCCGAACTACGGAAGTGGGTCACCCAGAAGGAAAAAGAAGAAAAAGAGAGAGCCAAAGAAGAAAAAGCAGCCGAGCTGGAAAGAGAGAGGTTGGCGGCAGAGAGGGCGAAGGAAGAAAGAGAGCAACAATTGAAGTTGGAGTTAGAGACAGATAAGCTTGCAGCTGAAAGGGCGAAAGAAGAAAGAGAGCAGCAATTGAAGTTGGAGCTGGAGAGAGAGAAGTTGGCAGCCGAAACAGCGAGAGAAGAAAGAGAAGCGAGGGAGCGACAGCTGAAAGAAGAAAGACAAGCGGAGATGGCTGAAAGGGAACGGCAGCGGCAGCACGAGATGGAACTCGAGCGGCTCCGTTTGCAACAGCGAAGTGAAACTCCCGTCCAAGCTAGAGTTGAAAGCAGCGAACGGGAAGATCATGGCTTGCGCTTGAACCCGAGCAAGCTGCTCGTAGCGTTTGATGAAAGGAAGGACGACCTTGACGCGTACCTTCACAGATTTGAGACGATTGCGAGCAGCCAGAATTGGCCGGAACATCAATGGGCAACTGCTTTGAGTACTTGCTTGAGTGGTGAAGCGCTCAGTGCGTACGGTAGGCTGACGCCGACCGATGCAGCCAACTATGCAAAGGTGAAAGCTGCTTTGCTGAAGCGATTTAGATTTACCGTGGAAGGATTCTGGGACAGATTTCGGACAGAAAAGCCAGCTGATGGGGAGACGGCTACGCAGTATGCCACCCGACTTTGCCATTATTTCGACAGATGGATTGAACTTTCAGGGACAGCGCAGGAGTACGATGAGCTTAGAGAGCTGCTAATTAGAGAACAATTTCTTACTAGTTGCCACCCAAGCCTGTCACTGTACTTAAAAGAGAGGAAGGCTGACTCACTTGAAGACATGCTTGAATTGGCTGATCAATTCTTGGAAGCGCAAGGTGGCACTAATTTGGCCAAGGTAAAGAAGGAGTGTCCCGATGATTCGAAGAAATTGGCTCCCGAAGAAAAGAAGCGTGCACCAGAGAGCATTCCGCGATGTTTTCTGTGCAACCGAGTGGGTCATTGTGCGAACAACTGTCGAACGATCTTTACGAGCCCTACGGCAGTAAAATGTTTCAAGTGTGGTCAGACTGGGCACAAACCAGATGCATGTCGGAACGGAGTGAGTCAAACTCACCAGGTATCCTGTGTGCAAGCAGCACCGAAATCTGATAATAATGCCGTCACTGATGGATTCGTAGAGTTGAAGAATGGGGAGAAAATTCCTATTGTGGGTGCTGTAAAGTCAAAACAGCCAACCGGTGTTACGAAAGGAATGCCAACGCTGCCTGGAAAAGTTGCGGGCAAAAAGATTACGGTGTTAAGAGATACCGGCAGTTCCACTGTTATCGTGCGGAGAAATTTGGTACGGGAAAGTGAGTTGACAGGCAGAACGAAACCGGTTTGCCTAATTGACCGTACGGTTCGGATGCTTTCCGAAGCAGAAATTGAGGTTGAAACCCCGTACTTCAGCGGGAAGGTTACTGCTTTATGCATGACGACCCCCCTGTATGACCTTGTCATCGGAAACATCGACGGGGCGCGAGGGCCAAGTGATCCAGAATGTTTGGGAGAAGACCCGAAGATAAAGCCCTCGCCAACACAGCGGCCGCGAGATACAATGGAGGAGCATCCCGTGACGGATCTCGCTAGAGCCCAAGGTGAAGCTGCGGCGCAAGAGACAGCGAAGGAGAAGACGATCGTGTCGAATAAGTTCACGGGCCGAGCAACCGGACTTACGTCGGCACGACCTCAACCGACAGACAGTGTAAAGGAGACGGAGTTGGCCAGCCGGGCAAAATGTAGAGGCATGATCAAGCGGGTAAATAAACAGACATGACCCGTCGAATGTAATGACGCGTTAACGGTGTCGGAAGAGACAACGATGGCTGAGACAACGCCTCAGATATCGTCGTTGGAAAGGGCTCGCCGAAAAAGAACGTGGAAGCACAAGAAGAGATCGAGCGAGCACCGCAAAAAGGGGCGCAAGCGCTGCTCGAAGTACGCAGGATAAGTGCTGAGGTCAAAGCAGAATGTGGTTGGCAGTGTTGAGTGCCATATGTTGTGTTGATGTTGTGGTATCCTGTGTCGCAAGTGTCGAAGTGTTGTGCTGTGATGTGATGTATAGTATTGTACCATTGTTGTAGTGAGAGACTTTGTACATTTGTATTATTGGGAATGAGTGGTGGAGTGTTGTACTCATGCGCTTGTGGTTGTGTTTTCACGTGTTGTGTAATTGAATTATAATGTCCAATCGTATTGAGTGATATATTGTGAATGTGAAGTGTCATGAGCGACGGATTGTGTTACAGTCTGTGAGAATGTGTGGTGACTGTTCGCGCTCGTTTGTGTGGTTTTGAATATTATGAGATAATATTCTTAAAGTGGGGGGCAGTGTCACAGAACGAGCGCTAAAAATGAGCGCGCCGCCAAATTCTTGCGACAACGGGCGGGAGAAACGCCGCGAGGTCAAAAGAGAAAAAAAAGAGAAAACAAACATCCAAGGCTCTCGGGCGCGCGCTCTCCCCGCAGAAGCATGGCTTCGCAGACGAACCTCCTCACCCCGCATCGGCGGCCCAGCAAGCCCGCGATTTTTCTAGAACGAACGGGGCGTGGTCAAACCGAGTTGAATCATCCTCCGAGGAGGGTAGTCGAACCGTCTCGCACCTCTCCCCAGCCTTCGTTGCGTATCGCGCCGACGAAATGACGAGAAATTTCTGGAAGGTGGCGCGGAAGGTATTTAATCGAGCGGCTGAGACGAGAAATCAGGAGGAGACGGAAGTTAACGCCAGAGCGCGTAGGGATTCCGCCGTGTAGTCGGCAAAGGTTTTGGTCCGTAGGGACGAGGCCGGAGGTGAAGAGGATTTCCACCTGAGGGGTGACGACTCGAGCTACCGGCAAGAGTGTGTGTTTACCGCTATCGAGCGAAGACGCGGGGCAACAGCTGCGTGTGTGAAGCCGACGTGTTCCGGCGAAGAAGTTGAAGTTGGAAGAGTGGCCAATTGAAGACGGGAGGTTTCCTGGAAGAGAAACTTCGAGAGCTGCGGAACGACAACAACGCTGGACTTTGAGTGAGTGATTCTCGGAAGAGTATCATCTAGACTTTGGTTCCAAGAACTTTGGACTGAATAGGTTTTCTATCCCTTTAGTCTTTGAGTGTCTTGGTTGTTCAATGCATGCGACTGCATTGTAGTGTGTATTGTTGTCTGTGTCCGTTGTTCGAGTGGGGCTAATTGTACTGTGATGTGTGTTGATTGATTGGTGACGTATTGTATGTAACTGTTGTGGAGTGCGCATTCTCGTGTATTGTTTTCGATCTGCCAATTTTGAGAATATAATTTGTTTGTTTATCAACTCTCGGCTCTGACTTGTTCTTTGGGCCACAGCCGGCGTCCGCTGGCGCGCCAAAAAGGACCACTTCTAAATCGTCCACGCTTTCGTGGTGCGGTTCGGGGGGCCGATACTTCGGCCCTTGGAATTAGCCCGGCGATCGCATCCCTAATAAACGGGACATGTGTGACAGATGAACTGTACCCAATTTTAGGGCAGATTGTTGTAACATACGTAAATTTGCACACATTTGCAGGAGCACGACGCAGATTGTGCTTTAACGTACCAAGGGAGCGGTTAGCAGCTGCGAGAATGTGACCAATGTGATAGTTCCAAGATAGGTCGAATTGAAGGAGAAGTCTTTGATATTTTATTGACACTTGAATGATTTTACGGCGGCTTTGGTAAACCATTATCTCTTGCGAATTTTGGTGATGTCGAGCTGTGACTTCTGCTTCTTTAAACGCAATATGTTCATACGCTGTGGCATTGTTTTCGCATGTTTTTATTTGTTTTTTATTTGATTTGTTTTCGCTGTCACTATACTTTAATGCCCTTCCTGCTTGAGCCAAGTTATTCGCCTGCGGTATTCCTAAATAAAAAAATTTCCCACAACATGTAATAACAGATCTCATGAACATATTTCATCTACAACATTATTAACAATTTAGGATCATTAAACTCAGCATCTGTCGGATACACAGAAACATTTTTCCAAGCTGTCACTACTCAAAGTCACCCAAAGAACCATGGACTGAATAAATAAATATTGCATTGGTGTACAGAACTAGGCAACCTCACCAGTTATGAAGCGTGGAAGCTTGGGCAAGTTGGTAGGACATAACTGAATGCAGGAACAGCGCAACCTAGAAGTAGTTACTCCGTAACTACGGAAGCGAAAAAAACAAGGACAGAAAAGAGCGCTGACTTTCAACAAAGATTTAATATCGGAGTGGTGGACATATATAGGCGAAAAATGAGAAAAATGGGCATGCGTAGAAGCGTGCAGGAACAACCACTGCGATACAATGTCAGCAAAAGTCTTGTCTCTTGTTGAATGTTTGTCTTTGTCCTTGTCCTTGTCCTTGTTTTTTTTCGCTTCTGTAGTTACAAAGTAACTACCTCTAGGTTGCGCCATTCCTGCATTCAGTAACCTCACCAGCTTGAGTGGGTTTCGTGTCACCTGTGCATTACGGTGGACCGCACTTATCTTCATTTACACTTAGCTTATTGATAGCACTTTGAAAGTTTCAGAAAAATGGCTGCTACTGTCCAGGTCTGGTTGATGATTGTCGCCAAAGGCAATGAAATGGGCTTGTTACATACATGGTAGCTCTTTATCCTCTGTATTTGGCGCTCGACATGTATGCGCAGAGAAGCAATTTCTCTTGTTTTTGTCACTTCACTTTCTAAAAAAGTGCCGTCCCTGAGGAATGGGGGCATGTTTAGCTTCAGCCCTTTCTTATCAAGGAGGTCAGCATGAAGAAGTCTTTGTCTGCCATTACTGAATCATTTTCATCACACTCCAGATTGAGCAACTTGCTTTGTATGACACATTCCCTGCCTAACATGACCCTGCGAAAAGTTCTGAGACATATGTCAATACCCCGTCAGGTACAACGCCTACAAGTCCTTTAAAAGTATTTCAAGACTTGTACGTAAAATAAATGCTTGTCTGAAGCGACAGAGAAGATGGCACTTCACATTTGATATTTAGAATAACACGTGTTGGCGCATATTGAGAGAATTCGTGAGGCATGTCACAATCAATGTCCCCCTTGATTTCCACAATGACACTTTGCCTAACTTAACATAAACAAACTTTATCCAAGATCTGCAAATCTTGGACACTATTGACTGCGCAATTTGCAGAACCTGTAAGCCTAGTCTGCCTCAAAAAGCCCTAGTCGTAACCGAACCAAAACTGAAAACAACTCCTTTCTTTTCAGTTTTCCTTTCTGTCGCCTTCAACGCGGGGGACATTGCTGCCATTATCCCCTGGATTCAGGAAACCCATCAAATCAGCAAATTCTTCGTAGCTTGGCAATGCAGTATAGAACATAACATCTTCATCATTGTTCTTTACTCTCTCTATGCTGAAACTGGACGTTCTTTCTCCCTGCCAAGATCACAGGCAAGGTTGTCTTTTTTCTCTCTGTATATCTAGGGCAACCTTTTTGCCGCTTTAAGGTCTTCAGCAAGTTGAGCACACTGACTTCGAAACTTTGGTATTTCATTTTTTTTGCCGTTCCACTATCTCTTGAAGATGTTGCATATCTTACGCAAGCAGAGAGTTCACAACACAATGTTCTGCTTCAGCTTGTGCTGCATCCTCTTCATTCATTCTGTCACTTGTAGCTTCAGAAATAGGTGGTGCAGTAGTGCTGCTAAAGTCTGGAACGTCATCACGGTCACTTTATGTCAGCTGGTTCTGGTGTCAACCCTTGAATGTACGGTTTCCTACCGAGTGGTGGTGCGCGCTGGTTGGGAGGCTTGCGAGTTTTACACACTTTACTGAATTTGAACACAGATGGAACTGCAGTACCTCTCAGAATATTGTGACCACTTGCAAGGCCAGGGATGAAATCACATGGTTGGAAATGTTTCGAACACACTTGAGTAAATTTCATCACTTTGAAATTGGAACCTTCATCCTTCTTAAGTGCAACAATCCATCTCTTGTACAGCACATTGTTCTTTGGGGACCGGTGAAATGACACCTACGAAAGACAGAAACACAAGTAAACGTGTGACTTGCTCTTCGCTACCACAGTATATAACAACAACTATAACAATTTTATTTAAGAGAAGTTTAAAAGGGAAACAAATTGGAGGAAAAAGTTGCTTCTTAGGTTTTGTGTAGCTGAAGGCTGTCCACTGGTAATATGCTGCTGCTTGGAGCTCGCAAGCTTTGCCATGTCTTTTCGTCGATATGCAAAATAGATGCGAAAAGTTGACCTTCTCAGCTTCAAAGATGACCATCTAAAAATGTCGTCACGCCGGATAAATTTGCCGCCAACAGCACTCAAAGTGAGTGCCCTGATGCGGTAGCTGAGTGGGTTTGATTCCCGGACACGCGGTCGCATTTAGACTGGACAAATTGCAAGAACATTCGTGTGCTCACATGACGACGCACGTTAAAGAAACCCAGAGACCCCCAACTATTGCGGCAGCTTGGGCACGTTGGTAATCAAAATTTACGCAGAGTCTTATTTAGCACGTGAAACAGCAAAAATTGTTACCTTAAATGAGCACGCTTGCAAACACCGGCACGGTTGATACAGTGTTCGCCAAAGCACGAGGTCGTACATTCGGTCTCGAAAGCACTCCGGTGGAAGCGACATGCAAGAACATTCGTGAGATTATAAGTTGACGTGCACAGTAAAAAACCCCATTGCGGTGATAAAACCACCACATAGTGCTGCTTTAAGAGGAACGTTTGACACCATCAAACGTGGAAGCAGCAGAAATGCCGCAGTAGAAACCTTGACAGGGAAGCTCCGTGTGTTTCACACTAAGCAATCAAATACAGTTTGCTTGGCGTTACTAATCATGATACTAAATTGTATTGCACGGCACTTATGCACAAAAAAACGCACACGCACCCACGCTCACGAAAAAGAAACGCGACATCGTCCTATCATTCAGTTCTGTACAACAACAAAACACATGTTACAGAAAATTGGACACAAACGTGTTTTAGCGCAAGCTGCACATGGTACAGCAAATACTTATTAGACATGAAATGGAGTTTCGCCTAAGCATAGGTACAACCTAGGTTGACCATGCTGAACAGCTTTTGCTAAGCAAAAAGCTCCGATTCTATCCGAACGTCAACAGAAGATTTGACGCATATATCGAATATACGTACTTTTTTTTCCTTCACTATCAGTCGCTCCACGTTGATTGCATAAAAGAACACAACATTGTTGCGGCATCCTGATTGAAAAGAAAAAAATCCAGCACGACGCGTGTTCCATTGCTGCATTCTCGACGGAGCACACAAAAATATGTGCTCCGCGCGTGTGCCCACGCTGTCGTCTGCTCCACCTGACATAACCAAAATGGCGCCGGCGATTGCAACAGTGCCTAGTAGAAGGCGCTGCTAATTTCGCATAAGGTCTATTGTCCTTATGAATTGCCCCACTCGATAATTTCAAAACATGGCGTACGACATACCCTGCCCTACGAAAAAAAGAAAGTCTAACCTAAGTTCTAATACAAAACTTTGCGTATAAACATATAAACGACTGCGCGTGCCCCCACGCCGCCTCTTCACAGAGGCTTCAATGCGCTTCGTAGGCGCCGCTTGCCCCTCATCACACTTCCCTATCCCATAGAGTTTCCTAATATACACTAGAGGGAACTTTGGCGCTAGTGTCTATGGGAGCTGCAACGCACGGCGCTTCAGTGAGCGTGGAAATGATGGGTAGTACATAGAGTTTCCCACTATACACTAGAGGGAACTCTGGCGCTAGTGTCTATGGAGCTGCATCGCACGGTGCTTCAGCGAGCATGGGAATAATGGGTAGCACACATTTGTCTCATTTTTGTAGTTCTGGCCTGCTTCTGGCTCCGTGTGTATTCGTGTGGCTTAGAGCTGTTTTTTCCCCAAAAAAAAATAAATTAGCAAATTTTCAGCCTTTGCGCTTCACAACCTTATTCTTTGAAGCTCATCATTTTAAATCGAGTCACCAAATTCAAAAGGGTTTGTTCTTTACTCCAAAACAAAACCGTAACCAGCAATAAACGAAGCCGCAAGTACGATTCGCCATCCGCAAGTACGTAGGCTAGGCAAATATGTGTACTACCCATCATTCCCATGGTTGCTGAACGATCACAGCGTCACAGTGCCCTCTAGTTAACTTTAGGAAACTATATGGGGTAGTAGTAGTACACACACTTGTCTAAACTTTGTACTTCTGGCCTGTTTTTGGCTCCGTGTGTGTTCGTTTTGCTTGAAGCTGTTCTCTCACGAAACAAAAATCAGCAAATGTTCAGTGATTGCGCTTCACCACCCTACTTTTTTCGAAATACCTTTCCAAATTGAGTCTCGAAGTTCAAATGCTTGAATCTTTCAAAACAAAACCGAAACAAAGCAATAAACAAAGCCGCAAGTACGATTCGCCGCCCGCAAGTGCGAAGACTACGCAAATGTGTGTACTACCTAGGCTGAGTTCCAATACTCACCGTAGACGGCTAAATAAACAGCTAAATGGACGGCAGCCACCTTAAGCCCCATTCCAATTCTCACGTAGCCGGCTAAGTAAACAGCTACGAGAAGACCTATCGTAGACATATACGATGCAGGCTACTTTGCCGTCTAAACAAGATGGCGGCTCAGAGAATCACTCAGATAGATCGGATATCGCCGGAATGATCATCTGCACACAAGCTAACGCTTTCCCAGACGCTCAATGTGAGTAACGTTTCTTTGTTTTTAATTTCAACGCGAAATAAGCCAGAAAATACAACTCTTATGTTTGTCTATTTTAGCTTTTTCTTCTCGACGCGAGGTGGCGCATTGTCGCGTAAAATCCCGATAAATACAAATATCTGGGCGTATGGATAAGCAATGGGACCGAGTACCTGAGGGAATACGAAATATATGTGACGACTAAACGTAACAGGAATGCAGCAGTGATGAACAATAGGGCACTGTGGAATTAAAATAGGTATGATGTTGTGAGAGGAATGTGGAAAGGGGTCATGGTTCCTGGGCTGACCTTCGGCAATGCAGTCTTGTGCATGAAATCAGAAGTTCAAGCAAGATTAGAAATTAAGCAACGTGGAATAGGTAGGCTTGCTTTAGGAGCTCACGGGAATACACCAAATCAGGGAGTACAAGGTGATATGCGATGAACATCATTTGAGGGCAGGGAAGCTAGCAGCAAGATAAAATTTGAGAAGCGATTGAGAGAAATGGGGGAGGAGTGTTGGGCTAGGGAGGTTTTCAGCTACTTGTACATGCAGAATGTCGATACAAAATGGAGGAAGCGAACCAGGAAGTTGACTGGTAAATACTTAGAAAACAGCAGGTGGCCAAACCAAAAGAACTATCGGTTAAGGAGAAAGTGAAGGAAACGGAGACTGACATGTGGAGAATGGGCATGATTAAGAAGTCCGCACTTGAGATCTATCAAACTTTTAAGCAGGAAATCGCCAAGGAAAGGATCTATGATAATACTCGAGGTAGTTCTCTACTGTTTGAGGCCAGGACGGGAGTACTGCGAACCAAGACATATCGGGCCAAATACGAAGGGGTAGACACGGTATGCAGTTCGTGTGGAGAGGAAGAAGAAACTGCCGAACACTTGATAATGTTCTGTAAAGGGCTTCCCCCTATAGTTCAGTATGATGGCGCAGAGTTTTTCACAGCAGTGGGGTTTAGGGACAGGAAGGGCAAAATAGACATTAAGCGGGTAGAATTAACTAGAAGGAGGTTATCTGATTGGTGGCTAAAGTCAAGGCATGAGTGAAAATTAAACTCTCCACTGCAAGGTACGAATCCTCAAACTCACTTTTTAAAGAAAAAAAATAAATCTAGTTTTTGGTTCATTAAGTTTTACGGCTTGGTGGCGCTAGCCACCGCCCGATCTAGAGGGTACAGCCATATCCATCCATCCATCCATCCATCCAGCCCGGTTCAGACTGTCACGGTGGATGGACGTGTTTTTTGAACGCTCCCGATCGACTGCGCAGATAAGTTGTTTTGCATGTATTGAGCTTGTCTTTATGATTATAAGGCAGCATTTAAAATCCCTGTAGCACTTATTTTATTGTACGGCTTTTTAGGGGGTCAGTCACCAGGTATTCATTAGTTTGTGCGTGTGTGTTAGATTTTTTTGTTTTTTTTGTTTTGTTTTGTTTTTGCCAACCCACAGCGGAGGTGCACGTGCATTGAACACGCAAATTTTTGTACGAGAGCTTAGAATTTCTCTTTTTCGCAGGGCAGAGCTCGAGTTTTGTAAATATTGAGTGAGACAAGTCATAGGGACAATTGGTGTTGGAAAGACATGGTTAAAAAGACTGTAAAGTGTTCAGGACGTGGGGTGGCTTTGAAAGTAGACCAAAGTGTAGAAGCGGAAGGAGGAGAGGCAGACGCGAAGTGTAGGCAATGTGAGGTCAAGGAAAAAATGGAGAAAATGATGGTTGCCCAGAGTTACTTGCTGATGAGAATCACGAAACTCGAGATTATGTTGGCCACAGAGCAAGAGAAAACGAGGGCTATGGGAGAAAGGCTGAAGTCCGCCGAGGTAGCACTAGACAAGGGGAACAGAGGAGCGGCCTATTGAGAGAGCAGTAGGGAAAAGGCAATCAGAACGGCGGAGAAGAAAGAGCAAGCAAGTTCGGAAAAAACAGGTTCAGCCGGTTCGATTCTCGCAAGGCCCAGCTTCAGCGAAGTAGTGGTGGGGCTGGGAGGGGACAAAGCAGCCGGCGTCACAGGTGCAAGTAACCCCCAAGTGCAGGATCCTCCAGCGGAAAAGTCACAGCATGCGATAATTGCCGGGGACTCAAATTTAAAACGATGCACAGAAGCCATCAAAGAGAGGGTAAAAGGTGACAAGAGGGTTGCAGTAGGGGCGTTCCCAGGACGCAAGCTGGAAGCAGTCATACGGCAAGCGAGCGCGAAACTCAAAACTACAGCCGATAGACGAAACCTCGCGATAATTTCAGGCGGTTTAAACGATGCCTTAAATGAAGATACGGCAGGACTAGCGACCATACTGGCGAAATGAATCGATGACATGCGCGCCACTTCTCTCAGGTACAGGTAGTGTTATGCACGATACCGGAGGTACCGGTGCATGACGGCTACCTGCAAAGAGCGGTTGTCAACTCAAATCAAGAGATATGGTGGATGAGTCGAAAAAAAAGGCTTTGAGGTGGTGGAAATAAACAGAGAGGTGCATAGGTGGGGTGGTTCTCAATGAGACAGAATTCACTTCGATGGCTGGCTAGGTCATGAGGTGGGTTGCCAACTTGCAGGACGTGCAGTACCTTTTTTGGGGGCAAGCGGGCCCTTCGAGGTACAGGATAGCTAGTAACGAGGAAAACAACCAGGGAGACTCTTCGACAGGTGGTATGGACAGATACGATTCTAAAGTTGCACCAGTATCTAAGATAGAGTACGGGGCAGAAATAGACGTAGCCACGAGCGCCAAGCCAATTCAGACATAGGGTATATTAACATGCAGGGTGGTTGGAAAATGCTGAAGTGGTAAGAGATAGAAGAACAGCTAAGGGAGAAGAGGTCGATGGTATACAGATTTGTAGAAACACGTCTAAGGGACATTGAAATACCTCCTAACAATGCATACTACGCGTTGGAATATTGTAATAGAACAGAAGGCAGCAGAAAGGGGGGTGGTATTGGGGCATTCATTCATAAAAGTACAGACTGGCAGAGGGTGAAGCAGGAGTGCAAAGAACAATTATGGCTGAAAGGGAAAGTGGCAGGGCAAATGACCCTCCTTGGTTTCGTGTACTTGTGGACGGGAGCAAAGGCCACAGAGGAAAACCAGGCAATGGTAGAGTGTATATCAAATGACATTCAGGAGTTTGGGGGAGAGAGCAAGATAGATATACTAGGAGATACGAACGCGCACATAGAAGATATAGATGGATATACAGACCCGACAGGCAAAATGATCTTGGATATCTGTGAAAGGTTTAATTTGATCATTTGCAACAGTACCGAGAAGTGTGAAGGGAAAATAACATGGGAGGTAGGAAGGCTGCAGTCGACGATAGATTACGCACTGATGTCACATAGGATGTATGGTAAGCTCAGGGGAATGCACATAGATGAAGCTGGCTCCAGAAGTCTGGGTAGTGATCACAAACGTATCAAGCTAAGTTTTGGAAGAGCAGTGAAAGTGGGAAAGAGACAAGATGAGCAACTACCGGAAAATGTTTATTCAGAAAGGCAAATTGAAATAACCACTAAAAAATTGAGAAAGTAATCACTGAGGACAATAGAACAGTGTGGACATACACGAACCTAATTAGACTGTTTGAGCTAGAGCTTGCTAAGTCACGTGACCAGTCACCCCGGAAAAGAAGACACAAACCCAAAAGTTGGTTGGATGAGGAAGTTAAGAGAGCCATAGCAAACCATCAGGAAGCCTCTAGGGAACACAGATATGCTAAGCAGGTGGGTGAACTGACAGATGACGCTGAAAGAAAATGGGAAATTTTCCTAAGCTGTAGAAGGAATGCATCCCTTCTGATTAATGAAAAGAATAGAAGAAAGGGAGCTCAGTGGCTGGCAGAAGTACATAAAAAAAGATAGAAAGTCAGCTGCGAAATTTTGGAACCTTCTAAACTCCCTAAGCAATGAGACAAGCCTAAAGCAGAGTTTTATAATTATAGCTCAAGGTGCTAGGCTAGAAGAGGACGAAGCTATTGAATATATAAGAACAAGGGTGACAGTAAAGTTTCAACAAAGAAGTGCTTTATGCACCACAGTAGACAAGGATGAATCAAGTGGCGCAATGGCTCTATTGTCACAACGAGAGTGCGAAAGGGCTGAGAAAAGGGTTTCCAGTAGTACATCAAATTGTCCAGATGACATTCCATTTATGCTGATAAAGACAATAGGTCAGAAGTCTAAGCAGGCTTTGAGAGAGGCAGTGAACAAAATAATAATCGATGGAGAAGTTTCCGATGGATGGAAACTTAGCAGGATAAGCATGATCTATAGAGGAAAGGGGGACAAAGCTGACATAAATAACTACCGTCCTATGACAGTGACATCAGTGATCTACAGGATGGCGATGCAGATTATAAAGGAAAGACTGCAGGCATGGATAGAGGATGAGGGGGTGCTGGGGGAACTGCAGAATGGGTTTCGGAAACACAGGAGGCTGGAAGACAATCTATTCTCACTGACGCAGTGCATCGAAATAGCAGAAAAGGAACACAAGCCCCTGTGGCTAGCATTTTTGCATATCGAGGGAGCGTACAATAGCGTGGTTCAAGAGGAATTGTGGGGATACTGGACACACTAAGCGTGGAAAATGTAGTCACTAATCTTTTAACGGATATCTATAACGGCATCAAGGTAGTTATAAAGTGGAAAAAACAGCAATCCAAGCCTGCAGAGGTGAAACGGGGGCTAAGGCAGGGGTGTTCTCTATCACCCTTGTTATTCATGATGTGCCTACAAGGATTAAAGGCGAAATTAGAGGGACGTAGACTTGGCTTCAACCTCTCTTTCGTCAAACAAGGAAAACTCATTGAACAGGCACTACCAGCATTGATGTACGCAGATGATATAGTGCTAATGGCCGACAACAAGGAAGATTTGCAGAGATCGATGTACATCTGCGGTAATGAGTAAGATAGGTTAGATTTCAGATTCAGTAAGGAAAAATCAGCAGTCAGGATATTTAATGACAATGACGGTAGTGAGCTTAGAATACAGGGGGTCACGCTAAAAATAACAGATAAATACAAATATCTGGCCGTATGGATACGCAATGGGGCCGAGTACCTAAGGGAACACGAAACGTACGTGACGACTAAAGGTAACAGGAATGCTGCGGTAATGAAAATCAGGGTACTGTGAAATTACACTCGGTATGATGTTGTGAGAGGAATATGGAAAGGGGTCATGGTTCCTAATCTGACGTTCGGCAATGCAGTCTTGTGCATGATATCAGAAGTTCAAGTAAAGTTCAAGTAAGATTAGAAATTAAGCAACGTGGAATAGGTAGGCTTGCCTTAGGAGCTCACGGGAATACACCAAATCAGGGAGTACAAGGTGATATGGGATGGACATCATTTGAGGGCAGGGAAGCTAGCAGCAAGATAAAATTTGAGAAGCGATTGAGAGAAATAGGAAAGGAGCGTTGGGCCGAGAAGGTTTTCAGCTACTTGTATATGAATAATGTCGATACAAAACGGAGGAAACGAACCAGAAAATTGACTGGTAAATACTTAAAAAACAGCAGAAGGCTAAACCAAAAAGAATTATCTGTTAAGAAGAAGGTGAAGGAAGCTGAGACCAACATGTGGAGAATTGGCATGATTAAGAAGTTCGCACTAGAGATCACTCGATCTTTTAAGCAGGAAATTGCCAAGGAAAGAATCTATGATAATACTCGGGGTAGTTCTCTACTGTTTAAGGCCAAGACGGAAGTATTGCGAACCAAGACATATCGGGCCAAATACGAAGGGGTAGACACGGTATGCAGTGTGTGCGCAGAGGAAGAAGAAACTGCCGAACACTTGATAATGTTCTGTAAAGAGATTCAACCTATAGTTCAGGATGATGGTGCAAAGTTCTTCAAAGCACTGGGGTTTACGGACAGGGAGAGCAAAATAGACTTTAAGTGGGTGGAATTAACTGGAAGGACGTTTTCTGATTGGTGGCTAAAGTCAAGGCATGAGTGAAAAATAAACCCTTCAGTGCAAAGTACGAATCCTCAACCTCACTATTTAAAGCTAAAAAAATAAATCTAGTTTTTGGTTCTTCAAGTATTACGGCTTGGTGGCGCTAGCCACCGCCCGATCTAAAGGGTACAGCCATATCCATCCAACCATCCAGCCGTCTAAATGTGTTCCATTTCTCGGACAGCATGGGCTCGATGCTGTCTTCTAAGCAGTCTTCATAGACTGTCTACGTGCTGTCTAAGAATTGGAACACAGCCCTAGAGGTGTGCGCCGAGGCGATTTCGACCGGCGCCGGCAGGGGGGGTCGTCCAGTGTCGGCGGCAGCGGCATTGTTGGCGCACGCGGGTTATTTCATCGGCGGCGGCGGCGCCGGTGGTGCGGAAGCCGAAGCAAAAAATCAAAAGGCTCTTCTGCCGCAAGTTGCTGAATTAGTTGAAATTCATGTATTTTGATCCAAATAGCATAAATGACACTACACAGATGTGTCGACATCACGATGAATGCAAAGCGTTTTGTAAAATCGTTTTTATTTCGCTTTCATAATAAATACGCGTATTTCAGTCTGTGTCCATGTTCTACCACGAATGTGTAGTACTTTGCTTGTTTGTTTTTAAGTTAGGATGCAGCAGTTTGTTTCTGTTGTTGGCTACGTCATACTTCATAAACCTTATTTGATTGAACATTGAGCAAGCACCGACACATGTCACTCAGTTCGCTTTTTTCGAATCGGATCTCACTTTTACATTGCACGCTGCACGAAAGAAGAAGCACCTCTGCTACGAGTTTTCTTATTGCGATTGCTGGAAAGCGCTCTTTTGAGTATCTGTCATGCCTTGAATGTTACTTTCCTTCAAACGAATCAAAATACCTACTTTTCACAAGGTGAGAATGTTTTATCCAGCGGTATAAAATGTGGAAGAAAACAAATCTGCGCATTTAGTCAACTAGTCCTCACCGCAGTGTTCAATGAATGAAGTGTACCCATGGGCGTGGGTGAGGCGGGTGGTGCAAAAGGGGCACTTGACCCCTTCAAGCCGCACCAGCACTTGCTACCCACTCTAGCGACACCAACACGACCCCCTCCCTCAGCCGTGATGCAAGTTGAAAGAAGGGTTTGCATCCCCCGAAGACAAAAACCTGTCGATGGTTATATGTGCAGATGAGAGCAAATGCAATATTTGCTCAGATATACAGTCCATACTGGTAACGACCTGGACGCCCGTTGACCACGCCTGCAGAGAACGGTGACTCGCCGACCCCTTTGTGCATGGTCAGGGGAGGGGGACACCCCTTGCAAGTGGGCTCCATTAAAACTTTTCTTAAAAACGTCACAAATAAGAATTCTTGATGAGTATGTATAAAACATTCAACTTTTTAATGCTTTTTTGTAGCGTGTACACGTGCTCAATACCCATCCGGTGTGTGAGAAAATTGAAATCGCAACTGCCACTCTCGACTCGTTCCGGAAAAGACTCAATAGCAGAATTCAATTACGAGTGCTTGGAGCCTTCGTTCGTTTGTCAATTTCATTTCTAGGCATGATTTTAATTCTTATATAAACAAAAATAAAACCTGGAACATATTAAAACAAAATGGCTACTATTGCAAGATATGTGTCCCCCTTCGTGATTTTTCTAGACTTACGCGTCTGCAAGGCACATCAGGTCTCACAAACTTGCAAGTGCCTCCCCTCCTCCCCACGACATCTCTCAAGTCCCCCCTCCCCAATAAAAAGGCACCAATGTAGGCCTCCATAGGCCTCCGTGATTGCCTACTGGCGCGCGGCGGGCCATTTCGGTGGCTAGGACCAACAGTACCGATTTCGACATGCTTTATTGAAGGTGCTGAAGGATCAAGAAAAGGCCAATCGTTGTAAATTTCTTGAGCGTTCATTGATAGCTTCTTTGTGAATACCGTAGATTATTGAACCGCACTTTGTGTATAATGCTCCAATGAAAAAAAATGGTTTCACCCTGGGTCACTGCAGAGTCAGAAGCCATCACATGGGCAGCCGTCATTAAGCTTCTATATAATATTGCTAAGGTTCAGTACATTTGTACAAATAATTATCGTTAATTGAACATTGAGTATAATCTTTGCTTGGGTTAGTAGGGTTAGTAGGTGTGAAACATAAACTTGAGATTTGAAAATTCTCATTCTGGGTTTCTACAGCAAAGGCACATTGATGATTCCGGAGCTATACGGCAGAGGTAACATTCGTTATATTTTTTTCGGTTACGGTAACGGTAATGCGTTACCTTCTTTATGTATATATATAATGTGGAGCCGTGAAACGTTCCTTTTTTTTATTACAGTAACGAGTAACGTATTTATTTACTTCTTACTGTAACGGATACAACACTAAATATATAGACTTACAGGAGTGATGTCAACCCACACCGTCAGTTGCGGTTGTGGTCTATAGGCTGGCTGTAAATATTACATGGATATATTCCTTTCATCCAGCACGTGATAGTGAAGGGTTGCTCGACCATTGATGATCTCGACCTTTGAGGAATACACAACAGCTTCTTAATGATATGCATATCATCCCACCAAAGCGTGCACTTCGTTTCGCTAAAATTTACAGTCGACGTGAAACGCCGTATGTTTTAGGTAGAAACTTAGCCTACTCAAAATACCCAAAAACGTCAATCCCCCCAGCAACGCGTGGCTACCCGCTGACGGTTCTGTATGAAAATAGCATCCACAGCGGAACCTGTTGCATCTGCTGAAATTTTATCGCAACATTATTATACTGCCACGCTCGCTTGTATTTTTATGTCACTGTCTTGCGCAAAGGCAACGCCGTAGTGGTTCAGTAGCTAAGGTACTCGGCTGCTGACCCGCAGGTCGCGGAATCAAACCCCGCCTGCGGCGGCTGCATTTTCAATAGAAGCGAAAATGCTGTAGGCCCATCTGTTCAGATTTTGGTACATATTAAAGAACCCCAGGTTGTCCAAATTGTGGAGTCCTCCACTACGGCATCTCTCATAATCATATGGTGGTTTTGAAACGTTAAACACCACATATTAATCAATTACCTTGCGCAAAGCACGCTCGGCTATCTGCGAAAATTCTAGATCATTTTAGAATCTTCTCATATGCTTGAGACACCTACAATATGCATGATGTTCGACGCCACGTGTTTATATGTCGACGTACCTTCGCGCAGATCATATTACCGACGACCAATGTTCTAATTACCGCTATCTGCGTAAAGCGTGAATTTCTAGTACTTTGTACTTTTCTAGGCACATGTTCACTCAATAAAGAGTGTCGTCTTGAGCAACCCAAGTACCGTATTCTTTAACGTCGCAACCACGTGGCAAAACGGTAAGTGAGATAAGAGCGGTGAAATGATTGATACAAAACAGTGAGATGGGGCGTAAGTGTACGGCAAAGTTTTATTTAAGATGCGTATACCACAAGCTCTTTTTTTCAATAGAACCAATATGATGGTGATTTGTTAAATTACTGTGAAGTTGAATGTCAAGAAAGCAAGAACACGAACTTGGAAAGAGACAGTAGAGATGAAAAGTGATAGGTATCAACGTAAAGTTTGATCGGCCATCCCACGCCAAACGTCCAAGGCGTTTTGATGACTACCTCAGGTGTATTCGAAAGATGTCGGGCTGATTCATTCCCTTGAAAGCAGTGTATGGCGAAAATGTTCTGCAGAGAAAAATGTTTTTGGTCACCTATATGTGACCAAAATACCGGCAATAGGCTGGGCCCTATATCGGGTCCTAAGATAAAAGCACACTTACTGAGCGAGTCTATGTAGGCTCCATTTATTTTGCCGACCTATGGTTCCGAATACTTACAACCTCCTACTATGGCGTGCCTTGTTGTCGTATTGACGTTCCGGCTTCTAACGCCGAAAACTTTATTTTTCAAATGATAAAACTGTTCATATCTCCCCCTCCCCGGAACTCAATCTAGGGTTGGTCCTTTGATAAACACCAGTCATATATCTTTAAAAAAATGCTTGGATATCAACTATTCATAACTCTCATTCAAGGATGTGAAAATGAAATGACCGTCAATAAATGACCGATGAGGTGAAATATTAACATTAAAAAGCATAGTAAACGTGAATAAAAGCTTATTCTACGCTAAAACAATGTAACACTGAACTAATGATGTTAACACACCTCTAAAACCTCATGCAATGTATATTGCATACCTGCAAGGTGCAGGTATGCGAGCGCTTTTTGCAGTAAAATTTGGCCATGGAGTTAATCCCGTTAGTGGTGGTGCTATTTTTTTAAATTTAACGTTTGAATATCTAACGAAGCATTAGAAAATTCTTTCCATGAAACCCGTATTTTTTTGTCGATATAATTGAGGATTGTATGCATTGTGCTGGCACGAAGTTTAATGCAGGTGATGTGTTTATATACACCGTTCGCTGACTGGGGTGAAATAGAAACAGCCATTTATGTTATTTCATGCTACAAAACTCACGTGATCTGCTCCCAGAGAACAGAAAAATACATAACGAAGTGCGTTACTAACGAACGGAGCAATTAAAATTTCTCGGTCTTTTAATGTCGTTTCTGTAGTCCAATCTACAAACGTTCGTATTAAACGAGCATGACGGTACGAAGGCATGGAATTGGGTTCTGCAGCTTGTTGTGACACATGTGCCGCTCCAGGTCACCTTTATTACGTGACATCGGAATCCACACTTAGCTTGATCTATGATTATGTACCTAATCAGCGAAGAATAAGTGCTAAGCTCCAGATTCATTATTAATGTGGCTTCAAAGACGAGAAAGCAGCACGATTCGCGAGAAAACGAGCACCCGTTCTCTCTCTCTATTGCATTGAACTGCTTGTGCTCTCACATGCCTCTTCAGTTTTTTCTTGAATAAATGTGGCACTTGGGAAAGTTGTCAGTGCTAAACAAGCCGTTAACAAGAACGAGAGAAACAGGGTGGGTGCTTTGGAACGTCGTGAGGAAGCATTAGTTTGCGTTAAAAATTTCCAAATAGCAATGTGCCATCCAGCTGGATTTAAAGTTTTGGTAAAATGTACGATGACACAGACCATGGGCTTTTGTCATGTAATTTGCTACCAATTAAAGAGCAGCTGCGTAATTTAGGGTACCATGAAAATTGTCGCCGTCATATTTCAAGAAGGAAGGAGGCAGAAACGCACCGTTCATTCCGCACGTGATCCTTCAGCACTCGCGAAAATAAATTTATTCAAGCTGAAACGTGGTCGAAGAAGTCTTTTACCTCTCGACAATCAGAGAGGTTTTTATTCTCGATTCTCTTTATGAGATATTGCGGCCATCTTTTTTCAACATGCTTGCAGTTCTGTTGTACCGACACAACATAGCAACGCCCATGTATTTGTAGATTTTTTTTCATTCCCATTCAAACACTTTTTCATTCATAGTCATCTTTGAAGCGCGTAAGAACTTCTTGTCATCCCTCACCCGTCATTGCCTTTTTCCAGTTCACACTGCAAAAAGCTTGAAGGCAAAGTCGTTTTCCACGCTCAAGTTTCTAGTACCCAAGCTTTCGCGCTCTTTGTGCACTTCAAAAAATGCAGAAAGACTCTAAAACAACGCAACGAGCTCTACACCGTGCCGTCGGGACTGGCATATGGGGCAACCATGTTGCGAGTGGTCTCGCAGTGTTCCGCCATTGTGCTCCGTTCAATGTTACCTGCGCTCAAGTTGGGCCGACACGCGGTGTCGTTGGGGCGATATTGGTGTCGTGTTTCTCGTTTCTTTTCTTATACACAGTGATCTGCGAATAAATGCCTCTGTGTAGCCGCTGGTGCCGAGGTCACGGATTACGATTTTCCTTCCTTCCGCAGCTGTGGTGACAATTGGTGGTAGGATTATCGGTTATCTCTTTATTTATTTTAGTTTTCTTGTTTAGCTAGTTTTCTGTATTCTTGCTCAAGAAAGGTGATCTAGAACATTTTTTCTCGTGGGATTGACCACAGGAATGTGCGTACATGGTTGCAGCTCCACATTTCTAAGTCGTACGACTCGGACTGCCCTGCCAATGGCCCCTATTCTCTTTCTGCTCTAGCAGCCATGGCCATCACGTTCTTCCAAACCTTCTCCTCCTACCTACTTCTAAACTCTTTTCTCCTCCCCCCCCCTCCCTCCAAGCCACAGAGCCGTGCTCTCGCAAGGAAAGATGGTGTATTTTTCCTTTTCTTCAACCACAGATTCATCCATTCAGGGGAAGCTTGCATGCAGTAACTGGTTTCGAAGGCAGGTAAGGTTCGCAGACACTCACCTCACCCTGAGCTGCCGAGCACAAAACAAAGCTTAGCCGAGAATCATGAGAAGGCAAGGTGATTCCACAGCAAGACGAAAAGAGAAGATGTTTTGCCTAATGGAGTATTGCGAATGCCACTGGGGCAACCCTTTCTTAAACCACCCTCCCCACTTCCATTCGTACATTCAAGTAATGAGAAAACTCCAACCAAAACATATTAAAAAAACGACGTTTTGAAGCCAATCTCTCACCCCTGAGGAAGAAGCCGGACCAGCTTCGATACATCGGGTTTTCTTTTTCCTTAAATATATTTTGGTTGGAGTTCTCATTGCTTCAGTTTCTATCCAAAACAGACAGACTTATGTCAAATGTTCACCTTTGGTTCCAGTCGTAAATTATATACTAGCTGCTCCGACAAACCCCCTCACACCGAAACATTGAGGGAAGGAATGACAGGTGCGCAACCGTAAACAGCCCCTCTTCCTTCTTGGACGCTTGTAGCTCTGGTGTGCGTGTGTGTGCGGGGGAGGGGGTAGAGATGGTAGTACTAAAAAAATGTTGCATCTTGCTTTTTTATTTGTTGCGGCAGGTAGCTAATGACCTAGTCATTATTTTCTTTTTGAAGAAGCAGCATACAATACAACACAATCATGCCCACCAAAAGAGCCGCAAACACAGGCGCTGTATTGCAACTGATGAGTTATTGATTGTCGGAAGACTCAGCTTATGTTGGATAACACGTACATGCGCACTGACACCAGTGCATTCAATGTAGACAAGTTTTTCTTGCAGTGTTTTGCAGGAAGACTTGATGAATAATGAACCATGAATGCACCTTACCTTATTCGAAACTCGGGACAGGTAATAGACTTTTTAAAGAACGCAACCCTGTCAAGTCATGGTTCTCAGATTTTCTGCTGACAAAAATTTTATGTTACAGCATTCCGCACAATGACGAAATTACAATCGTGGGCGAATGTATAAACCAGCATAGTATCAGCAAATTTCAAAATAGCACAGGCATTTAAAGCAGCCAATTCAGATGGTACTTATTGTATTTAGTGCTATCAGCGCACATGTGCCTTTCGTGGAAATGGCATGTAATGTTAAGTTTATGTTTATTATTAATATTTATAGGCTCTGGAAATAACTTGTTTTTGTATGTTGAAAGCTAATATATATATATATATATATATATATATATATATATATATATATATATATATATATATATATATATATATATATATACATATATATATATATATATTTACATATATATATATATATATATATATATATATATATACCTATATATATATATATATATATATATATATATATATATATATTTACACACACACATATATATATATATATATATATATATATAATAGTATATATATATATATATATATATATGAAAAAGAGGTGTCCTTGGATCCAGTGGAAAAACACCAAGTGGAGGACGGGCAAAACGAAAACTTTTTATTTTTATTTTCCCTTAGGTATACAATTCATTCCTTATTCATTAACGAGGGTCTCGTACTGGAAGACTTAGTTCCTTTAGGTTGTATACGAAGGACTATCGGTCAGTTGCCCACTCGTAACAAGTTCACGAGCTACGTGACGCCAAACAGGCTCAAAAGAGTGTGCCACACTCGCTGCCATGGCTACTGGTGGGGCTGACAGACACTCCCACGTTTAATTCTCATATAAACCCTATTAAGTGGCTGGGGGGATGGCTGTCGCGTTAGCTCAGTGGTAGAGCATCAAACGCGTCATTCGAAGGTCGCAGGTTCGGATCCTGCCCATGGCAAGTTATCTTTTCACCCACTTTTCTTCATATTTACATTACAATTTGGCCCAATATATTCACCTATACTTTCCTTGGCATTATTGTCTGTTAGATCTCATTATTATTGTGTAAAAACACGGAAAAACGAGCCCTTAGGTATACACTTCTTTCGTTATTTATTAACGAGGGTCTCGTACTGGCAGACTAAGTGCCTTTAGGTTGTATACGAGGGACTATTAATCAGCTGCCCACTCGTAACAAGTTCACGAGCTACGTGACGGCAAACAGGCTCAAACGAGTGTGCCACACTCGCCGCCATTGCTACCGGTGGCGCTGACTGACACTCCCACGTTAAATTCTCATATAAACCCTATAAAGTGGCTCGGGAGATGGCTGTCGTGGCAGCTCAGTGGTAGAGCATCGAGCGCATCATTCGAAGGTCGTAGGTTTGGATCATGCCCACGGCAAGTTACTTTTTCACACACTTTTCTTCATATTTACACAACAATTTGGTCTAATATCTTCCCCTATACTTTCCTTGGCAGTACTGTCTTTTAGATCTCATTAAATTGTGTAAAAACACGGAAAAACGAGCGCTTAGGTATACACTTCTTTCCTTATTCATTAACGAGGGTCTGGTACTGGTAGACTTAGTGCCTTTAGGTTGTATACGAGGGGCTATTGGTCAGCTGCCCACTCGTAACAAGTCCACGTGCTACGTGGCACCAAACAGGCTCAAACGTGTGTGCCACACTCGCCGCCATGGCTACTGGTGGCGCTGACTGACACTGCTACGTTTAATTCTCATATAAACCCTATAAAGTGGCTGGGGGGATGGTTGTCGTGGTAGCTCAGTGGTAGAGCATCGAACGCGTTATTCGAAGGTCGTAGGTTCGGATCTTGCCCACGGCAAGTTATCTTTACACCCACTTTTCTTTCTTCTCATTTACATTACAATTGCCCTAATAACTCCCCCTATACCTTCCTTGGCATTACTGTCTGTTAGATCTCATATATATATATATATATATATATATATATATATATATATATATATATATATATATATATATATATATATATATATATATATATATATATATATATAGGAAAGAAGACGCACGTACGAAGTTATTTTATTGACGTTTCGGCCGTGGGTCCGGCCTTCATCAGAATTCTGATGAAGGCCGGACCCACGGCCGAAACGTCAATAAAATAACTTCGTACGTGCGTCTTCTTTCCTATACGAATAATCTTTCCCGGACCCCAACATCACTTTTGCTTTTGGTATATAATATATATATATATATATATATATATATATATATATATATATATTGTAAGAATTCATTGGACTTCATCTTCCTCATCTGTCAATACCCATCATCAGTATTCGTTGCGTTCCTCTTCATCACGCCATCTTGCTGTTGCTTGAATAAAGCGTCAGCTGAACCCGTGGTATTTGAAGTGGTGAAAGGTTGCTTACCAGCGCAAACGACAGGGCTGGAGGGGACAGGAGAAGAGACGAGACAAAGCACTGAACTGCCAACAATAATACCTGGCAAAAATGTATTGCACTCTACCTTCAGAAAACCTTGAAGTACCTAGAAGTGAACGATTCATTTCTGGTAAAAAGTTCATGTGAAGTGCAGGAGTTTATTTCGTCGCGTTGCAATAAAACTCTTTTCGCCTTTTCTGTAGACGTCAAGGACCTGTACTATTCCATTCGGCATGACTTATTGTTGCAATGCATTGGAGAATATATAGATGAGTATGGCGCCTCAAAAGTCCAGACCCAGTCTGGCGTCAGCGTCGGTGGGTTTTTAGAGCTTTAAGGTTTTACCTTCAGTTGACGTAGATCCTATGGGATGGAAAACCTCACCTTCGAAAATCCAGTATCTGTATTGGTTCTTGCATCGCTCCCATCGTCAGTGACCTGTTTTTAGGCAAATTAGACAGGTTCGTCTCGGAAGTTTTCACTAACACTAATGTGACGCACGTTTTCAGATACGTAGATGATTTTTTAATTTTTATGGACACTGACGTTGCATCGTATAAGAATGACGCTCTTTGAGTTTTAGACCTGATGCGAAATGGTTCTAAACATTTTGAGCTTACTCATGAACTTTTTGAGAATTGTGAAATCAGGTTCCTTGACTTTAAGCTTTTCCTGAATAATGGACGCACTTGCTAGATGTATCAACCGCGTGGAAATAAGCCTGTTTTGCCATTTCATTCCGTGCATTCTAAGTTAGTTAAGAGAGGTATTGCAGAATCTTGCTTCAAGAATGCCTTGCGAAAATCGTGTGTGCACAAGATTACAGAAAGCTTTGTTGAGCAATCTTCAAGGCTGACGTCGGCTGGTTACCCTGACCACGTGCAAGTTTCTGTTGCCGAAGGCCTGCTGCGTGAACTTAAGGCCAAAGGAACAGATAATGCAGTTCCACCTGTCACAGCTAGACAGGCTTTCGCCGTGGTTCCATATATGCACAAGATAGCGCACAATCTTAAGAAAGTGGCACAGCGAGTTAATGCGAAGGTGGTCTTTACGGCCCCTCAAAAAATTGAGTCGCCTGTGCAAGCTGTCCGTTCCTCCGTCCAGACCTACCCTCGGTTGCACTACAAAACATGCAAATAAATTCAGAGATTGCATCTGTAATGTGGTGTATCAGCTGCTGTTATCGTGTGGAAGGTTTTACGTCGGTCCAACAGGTCGTTGTATAAATGAGAGGCTGAGGAAACATATGTACAATGTGGATCACTATAAACAAGGATGGCTGTCCGTTCACTGCAGCACGTGTGGCTGCCGGCCAATATTTTCAGAGTGTTCTATTGTTGCTAGATGCAGGGATCGTACCACACGCGAGATCATACAGGCAGAAAAGATTTGCTCATTGAAAGATACTTGTGTTAGCACCCCTTCTGTCACGCTCACTGATAAGAAAAAGTTGTTCCTTTGCTTGTCAATGTGATGTACTTATGCATTGTCATTCTGTTTCGCGCATGACTAGTGCGACTGGTAACTGTATAAAAGCGAATACCTTCACAAGAAATAAATTGTTGGCTGTTCAGCGCTCTGTCTCGTCTCTTCTCCTGTCCCCTCCTGCCCTGTCGTTTGCGCTGGTAAGCACCCTTTATAATGCCATACCAACACGCCCAATCCCACTGTCTCTTAGGTGGAAGGTGCTTCCCGATCTCTTCGACCTCTCTCCATGCAAAGCCAGCTCCTGGAGCTCCGTTCGGGACTTCGCTTACGCCAGCAGAGCACCATGGCGCAAGAGCAAGCCCAACCGAACCACCCGCCGGCGCAACCACCCGCCGCCAACCCTAGCCCGGTCAACAACCCCCCACGGGAGCCTCCAATCTTCTCCGGTCTGCCTGGCGAAGATGTCGAAGACTGGCTCGACAACTATGACCACGTAGGTGTCTGCGACAACTGGAACGAGGCATCGAAATTAGCACGCGTCCAGTTTTACGTCTCTCAGGTTGCCAAGACGTGGTTCCTAAATCATGAGAGCGACTTCCGCAATTGGTCTTCCTTCAAAGACCAGCTCCGACGCATTTTCGGCACACCGACCGTCCGTTCAGAAGTTGCTCGAAAGAAACTGGCAGAACGCGTTCAACAGTGCGGTGAGTCCTACACTTCTTATATCGAGGATGCATGTGCTTGCACTTTGCCGCCGTGTCGACGACACCATGCCAAAAGGTGATCGTGTCCGGCACCTTATGAAGGGTATCGGACCTACCGCTTTCGACGCCCTCGTCGCGCACAACCCTTCGACGGTTTCCGACGTCGTCTCTGTATGCCAGCGGCTTGATACCTTGCAGTCAATCCGCCTACGACCCGACTTCTCTGAGAACCCCCTGGCAAACAGTATGGAGCTCCGATCCATCATTCGAACCATAATTCGTGAGGAACTGCAAACCTACAGTTTACCTCCTTCTCACAACGTTTCCGCTCAACCCGCTTCTAGCGATCTGCGTGGCATTATTAGGGAAGAAATGTCAGCGTTTCAAAGCACCCACCCTGCTCCACCATGCACCCAACCCGCTTCGTATGCACAGATCGCTTCAATGCAACCCTCGCCGTCTCAAGTACCACCACCTGTGTCTGATCACGAACATCTCGCACCTCTAGTCGCCCGTCCACCGAACCCTACCTACCATTCTTCCTGGCGGGCCCCACGGCCTATTCGCTACTACTTCGGAATTCGAGGACACATTTCCCGGGTCTGTCGACGTCAGCAGCAAGATGAACGTCGTGGTTATGCCGCTTTTGAACGAGACGACACATGTGCACGAGGTTACTACCTTTATGGCGATAGTCCTTCCAACCACCGATCCCCGTTTCCTATGCGTATTTCTAACACGATCAACAATACACGTGCCTCCCGACCACGCTCCCTTTCGTTACGCCGACGCTCTGTTTCACCCCTTCGGCCTGTCTCTCAACAGGATGGCCAGCGATCACAAAATTAAACAGCGCAGTTTTTGGAGGAAAAACTGCATCGCGGCGAAATGTCACAAGTCCTCCTGAACGACCGTCAAACATGTTATTGGTAACTGTGCAAGGTGTACGGGTGTTGGCTTTGGTGGACACGGGAGCAGCTATTTCAGTTATGCGTGCCGACTTGTGTTCTCGATTGCGGAAAGTGAAGACACCCTACCTTGGATCATCTTTGATTGGGGCCAATGGAGCAATAATTAGACCATCGGCCCAATGTACAGCGCGTGTCTTCATTGATGGTATTCGTCACCACATCATCTTCACTGTCCTAATTTCATGTGCTCATGAACTAATTTTAGGTAGGTACTTTCTCGCATCAGCATCTGCATTAATTTCTTGCCGTCAACGTGTAGTCGAGATGACCGAGACCGATCACTGCAGCGAACATGTTTTTTCATTTCATTTCATTTATTTACTCTCAATGCCGTACGGCGTTACAGAGAGGAGGGGTACAATATTAAACAATCAAGAGAAAAGACAACAGCGGGGTGGTTACAAAAAGTGATTGCTGACAGTGGATTTGATGTGCGCAGCGTCGCTGAAGGAGACGATGGAGGCTGGAAGGTGATTCCACTGCACACTGGTCGTTGGGACAAACGAGTTCAGGTAGAGGTTTGTTCGGGAGTTTGGCACACCAACTTTTAACGGGTGATCAATGCAGGATGACACGTATGATGGAACTGGAAAAAGGGATTGTTTTAAGGTCTGATTGGTGTAAAACATTTTATGGAAAACACATAGGCGGGATATCATACGACGGGTTGCAAGATCAGGTAGTTGTACTACTTGTTTCGTGTTAGTGACACTGGATGACCGGGAATAATCAGAGAGAATGAAACGAGCGGCCCGATTTTGGATAGCTTCAAGTGTGGAGACAAGATTGGCAGATTGTGGATCCCATACAGAGGAGGCATATTCAATCTTCGGCCGTACAAGGGTTTTGTAAAGCTGCAGTTTTAATGAAGTGGGAGCTCGAGAGAAATTTTGTCGAAGGAAGCCGAGCATGCGGTTCGCATTATTGCTAATATATTCAATGTGCGAGTGCCACGAAAGGTTATCTGAAATCTGAACGCCCAGGTATTTGTAGGTGGTAACCGATAATAGAGGGGAGCCATTCAGGAAATATGTGTTTACAGGGGTGTGCTTGACTGTTCGAGTTAACCTCATATATTTGCACTTGTCGACATTTAGTTTCATTAGCCAGGTGTTGCACCAGGCTGAAATTGTGTTAAGGTCGGTTTGAAGTTGTGAGGGATCAGAAGGTTCACATATATTTCTATACATAACACAATCGTCAGCGAAAAGACGTATTGATGAGGTTATGGTATCAGGGAGATCAATAACGTAAATTAGGAAGAGAAGAGGCCCCAATACTGATCCCTGAGGGACACCAGATGTAACATGACAGTGAGGAGATTCGTTATCATTAACGGCTACATATTGAAAGCGATTCTGCAGAAAACATTCAATCCACCTTAAAATGTTAGGGTCAATGCTCAGTTTGCTAAGTTTATAAAGTAGTAGTGGGTGGGAGACGCAGTCAAATGCCTTCGCGAAATCAATGAAAATGTAATCGACTACTGACGCACGATCCAACACAGAACAGAGATCATTAGTAAAGGTGAATAATTGAGCTCCACAGGAATGATTTTTGCGAAAACCGTGTTGGTAGACTGTAAAAAATGAATTAGATTCTAGAAAGCTCATCAAGTTAGTGTAAATGATGTGTTAGAGTAGTTTGCATGGGATTGATGTAAGAGAGATGGGTCGATAGGTAAAAGGGAGAAAAATTCACCAGACTTGTACACTGGAATCACCTTTCCACCCTTCCAGTCGTCGGGCAGTAAGGAACACTGTAAAGACTGTGAAAAAATATAGGAAAGGATCAATGGGGAGTTCACATTGGTACTTTTCAGAAACTTATAGTTAATTCCATCTATTCCAGAAGATGAAGAAGTTTTAGCCCCCTGTATCAGCTTGAAAATTCCAGCACAGTCAATAAAAATGGGTTCCATTGGTTCAAGATGTAGGCTTTCTTTAACAAGAAAAGAAGTAGGAATTGTTTTAGTAAAAGATAAAGAAAACGTATTGTTAAGCAACACGCAGCACTGCTCTCGTGGAACAAGTGTTCCATCCGGCGTTTTTAATTTTACATCTTTAGATCTGCTCATATTACCAGCGCCCCAGAACTTGCGGGGATCAGTCAATAAGAGGGATGGGAGCGTTCGCTGATAAAACTCGGTTTTTGCACGAGAAAGGGATTTTTTATATTCTGATGCGACGCGCGCATAAGCCGCCCACCTTTCAGCAGAACTTGATAGTCTACAGCGGCGAAAAATGCGCTTTTTTTTTATTAAGCAGTCGTTTTAATGAGACCTTGTACCACGGTTGGCATTTAGGACAGGGTATTCGTCTGAGTGATATGTACTTATCAGTCAGCCATTGAACCTTGTTACGAAATAAAGCCCAATTAACATTGAGCGGACGCTCCCAAAATTCAGGAAGGAAATAATCTACAAAAGCTTCCAGTTCCCTATTTATGGCTTGGAAATCAGCTTTAACGTAGTCTCTAATTTGTCTAAACTGTTTAGCGGGGCGTGAAGAGGATGACAATATAGTGAAATGGGCAACTAAGTGGTCACTCAAAGCAGACAAAAGCATTAAAGATGAAACAGACTCGGGAACAGTGGTCAGTAAAAGGTCAAGGGTGCTGGAAGACGACTGGGTACTGTGAGTAGGTCCTTTAACAAGTTGGCCCCGTCGTGGTGTTCTAGTGGCTAAGGTACTCGGCTGCTGACCCGCAGGGCGCGGGTTCGAATCCCGGCTGCGGCGGCTGCATTTCCGATGGAGGCGGAAATGTTGTAGGCCCGTGTGCTCAGATTTGGGCGCACGTTAAAGAACCCTAGGTGGTCTAAATTTCCGGAGCCTTCCACTACGGCGTCTCTCATAATCATATGGTGGTTTTGGGACGTTAAATTCCACATATCAATCAATCAATCAAATCATCCTTTAACAAGTTGACTTAAGTTAAATATAGAGCAAACGTCCATAAAACTTGAGCATTCTTTAGAAGGACCGGTTGTTACAGGAAACGGCTCGTTCCACGAAATTTCCGGAAAGTTAAAATCACCCAAAACAAACAGGGGGGCTTTAGGAAATTTAACGGCGACTTGGTTGAGGCAATCGTGGAATTCATCGCAAAAAGTGGAAACGGCTCGTTCCACGAAATTTCCGGAAAGTTAAAATCACCCAAAACAAACAGGGGGGCTTTAGGAAATTTAACGACGACTTGGTTGAGGCAATCGTGGAATTCATCGCAAAAAGTAGACGAACTGTTCGGCGGACGGTAGCAAGCACAGAACAAGAAATCTGCGTAGTTTATCTGGATACAAACACAAAGAAATTCTAAATGTGATGCAATGCTGACGTCATAAGACGCAATCTCATCGGATACCGCAATAAGAATTCCACCTCCTTTCCGCTCAATTCTGTCGTGCCTGTATATGGTGTAATCTTTTTTGCAATTCAGCAGTTCTTTATTATCCACGTGTTCGTGCAGCCAAGTTTCGGCGAG
Organism: Rhipicephalus microplus; assembly: GCF_043290135.1. Taxonomy (NCBI): domain Eukaryota; kingdom Metazoa; phylum Arthropoda; class Arachnida; order Ixodida; family Ixodidae; genus Rhipicephalus; species Rhipicephalus microplus. The sequence goes on from NC_134703.1 coordinate 192,149,942, forward strand.
CACAACAACATCAGCTGAGCACGCGTCAATCGCAGACGATAACTCATCACGTTTAGGAATCAAACTTCTGATGTTGGTGAACAGAAAAGAATAGTCGCGTTTGGATTTCGCCCGCACGGCTGAGGGTTGCTAGGTAGTGGTTTGGTGCGGTAACAGAGAGTTGGCTGTATCACCAGTGGAAAGAGGGGCACTGTACGTCCCAATTTCGCAGACACTATCGGTTACACTGCAATAAGCATAACATTGTTTGCCGACGTACAGCTTGTTATAGCGCAAGCTGTACACTTTCCCTGTAGCCTTGCCAAAACCGTGAAGCTTTTTGCGCGAGTAGCGAGTGGCCTTACAAAAGTCTTCCTGGATTGTGATACCGGTGCCCTTAAGTTTAGCCCTTTGAGATAAAATTCGGTCTTTTTTTTTGGAAGACGCAAACTTGACAATTATAGGTCGGCACTTGTTCTCGACAAAGGAGCCTAATCTGTGTACCCGAGCAATGCCATCAGCGGGCACTGGTTCAGAAAAGGTGGTGGACAAGAGCTTTCGTACTTTCTCTTCAGCTGACGCCCATGTATCTGAATGACTATCGTCAAAGCCGTAAAAAAGCAAGTTGTCCCGCCAAGCCCTATCTTCTAAATCATCGAGGCGAGACAGCACAGCCGAATTTTCGCAGTTGACAATTTCAGCTACTGTGCGGCGAGTGTCAGCGTCGTCAGTAAGGCGTTCCAGGGTGGAAACCTTGTTCTCAACCACTGCTAATCTCTCGGTTACATTTGTTACTCGATCTTCGAGCAATTTCTGGCTGGCTCTTACTTCGTTTAGCGACGACATTACTTCGGCGTGGCGTGATTCCATTGTACCTGCGAGGGATTTTATAGCTTCCAGTACTTCACTATTGGTAATCTCGGCTACCGGTTTAGGAGGCCCAGGGTTAAGTTCTATATCCCCAGACATAATAAGCAATTGCATAGCATGAACACAGTCAGTGCAAACCATCAAAAGCACATGGGGGCATGCGACAAGCAGCAGACAACGGTTGCTCGTTTTTTTACAATGCAAGGAAGGTGAACAACTAACCTGTATGAAAAACACGAAGGGCTTAAGCAACGCCATCTTCACTGCTGCTGCCACATGCCCAATGATGGCAGCTTGTTCACACAGGCTCTTTATAATGTCCGAATCCCCTGGCGGCTGTGCTGTGGTGGTTCCTCTGGTGTAGGTGCGCAGTGGAGCCGCGTCCACGCATGGCCGCGCATAGTCGACTCGTTGAAGATAGCAGCTGGTCACCGGGGTTGACCAAGAATGCACAAAGCAGCCAGGCTGCGGCGTTGATTCCGGAGACGAGACAGCCAGTATCTGTATGAAAAACAGGAAGGGCTTAAGCAACGCCATCTTCACTGCTGCTGCCACATGTCGACGAGAAACCATTGCGTTTTTTCACAGCTTCCGATACTATACTGCTCCCGGGTCAGGACCAACTCATCGCCATCACTTCTCCGAATATTGCTAATGGCGACGTCCTTATCACCCCTTCCAGCCACTGTCTAGCTCGCGGCGTTGTAGTCCCCTCCAGCCTGGTGCGGTTCAAAGACAGTGCTGCGATAATCCTTGGCCTGAACCCTACCCCGGAGCCTGTCCTCCTATCCTAAGGTTCTGCAGTGTCGTGTTATGTGGATACCTAACCAGTATCTTTGGTCTCTCTTGACGGCTTGACAGCTCCGCCACAACAGACCGGTCTGTTACTTCCTCTTCCTTTGCTACCGGTATAAATCCTGACTTTTCGGCTTCTCAACGTGAGGCGTTGCTAAATTTGCTAACAAAACACCAGGCCTCCTTCGACGCCAAGGCTTCAGCACTAGGACAGACCACAGTTGCGCATCATCGCATCGACACTGAAGGTCAGACTGTTGTCGCCGTCGTCCCTACCGAGTCTCCTTTGCCGAGCGTAAAATTATCGAGGAGAACGAGACCGATATGTTAAAAAGAAACACCATACGACCCTCTACCAGTTCTTGGTCATCACCTGTTGCCTTGGTACAAAAGAAAGATGGATCGCTACGATTTTCTGTTGATTACCGCGCGCTCAACAATATTACCCGAAAAGACGTATATCCGATGCCCCGTATAGATGACACACTTGACTGAATGCAAGGCGCCTAATACTTCTTCATTCTTGGCCTTCGGTCCGGGTATTGGCAAATATCAATGGACGAAGCAGACAAAGAAAAGACCGCCTTTTCTACGCCGGACGGTCTTTACGAGTTTAACGTAACGTCATTCGGCCTATGTAATGCTCCTGCCACATTTGAAAGGATTATCGACACTGTTCTTCGTGGCCTCAAGTGGAAAACTTCTCTATGCTACCTCAATGATACCGTCGTGTTTTCTTCCACTTTTGCTAATCATCTGCAACGCCTAGATCAAGTGCTCACATGTCTCTCCAATGATGGACTTCAACTAAACACAAAGAAGTGCCATTTCGGCAACACAGCTATTAAAGTTCTAGGACATCTCTTTAGTAAAGATGGCATCCAGCCCGATCCGGACAAAATTTCCGCAGTTTTCAACTTTCCGCGACCCTTTCGTTCCAAAGAACTACGCAGTTTCCTTGGACTCACATCGTACTTTCGCCGCTTCATTCGTAACTTTGCCACTATTGGCGCTCCTCTCCACAAGCTCCTTGCTAGTACCGGTTCCTTCGATTGGAATAATCAATGCGAAGCCTCGTTTCAAGAGCTCAAGCAGGCACTGACATCTCCACCGGTGCTTTGTTATTCCGATGACAAGGCACCTACGATATTACACACTGACGCTAGTGGACAAGGAATCGGCGTCATACTCCTACAGCGCGACCATGCCTTTCACGAGAAAGTTGTCGCGTATGCAAGCCGCACTCTGACCACTGCAGAGAAGAGGTGTCTGGTCCATCCAAAAATTTCGTCCGTATCTACATGGTCGACATTTTACTGTTGTGACAGACCACCATGCTCTTTGCTGGTTGTCCACAATCAAAAACTTGTCGGGACGACTTGGCCGCTGGATTCTCCGGTTACAATCATATGACTTTGACGTCATCTACAAGACTGGAAGACAACACCAAGATGCCAACGCTTTGTCACGATGCCCTTTGCCGCAGTCATCGGCGCACGTCACATCCCCTTGTCAATTAAATTGGCTATACGGAGGACGTCTCGTCGATATCATCTATTCTTTCTCTACCTTCATCCACCAGTCCGTCAGTTTTTACCACTCACCAACGAGCCAGTTCTTATTGCACTGACATCATCGGTCGGCTTACCGGTGCTTCATTTTCTCCAAATGCCAGCCTTCGGAAACAACTTCGACTATTCAAGTTGGAGGACGATGTGCTACATCGATACATTTTCGACCCGGAAGGCCACTGATGGGTTCCCGTCGTACCACGCGCACTACGCACTGAAGTTCTGCGCGCTTCCCACGACGACCCGACGTCAAGACACTTGGGTTACTACAAAACATACGAGCGCATCCGCAGTCAATTCTTCTGGCCAGGTCTTTCCACGACGGTAGCTAAATATATCGCCTCGTACACATTTTGCCAACACCGCAAGCGGCCCACCACTTTTCCAGTCAGGACCATACAACCACTTCCTTGTCCATTAGAGCCGTTCTCTGTCGTCGGAATGGACCTCTTCGAGCCCCTCCTAACTACATCAGACGGCAAGAGATGGATCGTCACTGCGGTTGATCACTTGACCCGGTACGCTGAGACGGCCTCGATCACTTCAGGAACTGCTTTGGAAGTAGCAACTTTCTTCTTGCATGCTATTTACCTACGTCACGGAGCCCCTCGTGTTCTTTTGAGTGACCGGGGCAAGGCATTTCTTTCAAGCACGCTCAGTGAAGTTCTTCAAGCATCAAAAACAGTTCATAAAACAACATCTAGCTATCACCTACAAACCAATGGCTTAACGGAAAGATTTCATCGTACGCTGTGTGACATGTTGTCTACGTATATCCGGCCGGACCATCGCAATTGGGATGCGACACTTCCTTTTGTCACGTATGCATATAATACGTCAGTTCAACGAACCACAGGCTATTCTCCATTTTTCCAAGTATACGGACGCCAACCGACATCACCACTCGACGTTTCATTCTTTTCTGGCCCCGTCAACTCTTCACCATTCGTATGCGACCAGTTTCTGTCCCGTGTTGCTCAATGCCGTCGTCTTGCCTGTCTAAACACCGAAGCTAGCCAAGAAGATCGCAAACATCGTTGCGATGCCACTCACCGCGTCGTTCTCTACCACCCTGGCGACGATGTACTTCTGTGGACTCCTGCGCGAACGCCTGGCTTATGCGAGAAGCTTGAGTCACGCTATCTTGGCCCCTATAAAGTTGTCGAACACACCTCACCGGTGAACTACCGTGGCACACCTGTTCATGTCTCCACTGACCAACGCTGCCGCGGGACAGAGATTGTGCACGTTTCACGTCTCAAGCCCTATCGTATGCGTTCCACAGCGTAATTCGAGGCCAGGGTTGTAGAGGACGCCACCTGTTGCTTCTAGTAACTGGGAGGTGGCGCCCCCACTCTGTATAAAAGGCATTGGTGGGCATTAAACGGGGCTTTTTGCTGTTTGTGAACTACGCGTTGTCGGGTCATTCTTCGCGGGCTTCACGCCCACTTTTGGCTCGGCAAGCGGCGTCTGCGCTATCCGGGCACGTCACTACATGGTGCCAGAAGTGGGATCCTGCGACAACCGTGCAACATGCAGGATAACCCAGCCGCCGCCTCCGCCGTGACCGCCAGCTTCACATTGCGAACTCCGCCGCAGTTCACTTTTGACAACCCAGCCCAATGGACGGGGTGGCTTCAACAATTCGAGGATTACTCCTTCGCCTTAGGACTGTCCTCCGCCCCCGAAGAAACCAAGGTACGCACGCTCCTCTACTGTATGGGTCCCCAAGGTCGCGAGGTGCTTTCGTCTCTCATGTCAGACGCCGAGGCCTATCGCTCGTACTCCGGCGTAACAACAAGTCTTTCAGGATATTTTGTACACCCCGTCAACGAGGTATACGAGTCGAGCAGGTTCCACAAGCGCACGCAAGCGGTAGGCGAGTCAGTCGACGCGTTTTTCACGGCACTCCGAAATCTGGTGAAGTAGTGCAACTACGCCTCTCGGAAAATCGACGACCGGCTGGTTCGGGACTGATTTATCGTAGGTTTGCTTGACTTTCGCTTGACCAACCAGCTCTGCCGCAATCCGAAGCCTACACTGGACGAAGCGCTCATCCAAGCGCGTCAGTACGAAGACGCTGAAAATGAGAAATTGCGGCGTCAGGGGACAGGCCTAACACCAGACGCACTGAACGTCGACGCCGTTGCGAACAACCAGTACCGAATGGCCGACGCCCCAGCATGCGAAGCTGCCCGAAGTAAAAGTAACGTCTGTCGGCCTCCCGAGTACCGCGCTGGCCCGAAGTCGGCATGTGATTTTTGCGGCCACGCCCCTTATCCGCGATCTGAGTGCCCAGCACGGTGGGCCACATGCAACCAATGTCGCAAGAAGGGACACTTCGCGGCGGTTTGCCGCTCGAATAATACTAGGCGTTAAGCCAAATCCAGCTCTGCGCCGTGGATGCCTCGCAAACAGAACGCCGGCACGTTGTTGTTCATGTCAACGGACGCCCCCTTCAATTCAAAGTGGATACTGGGGCGGACGTTTCGGTCGTACCTCCGAGCTTCGCCGGGTGCCCAGTAGACCTTGACAAACCCGATAATGAACAATTGATGGGGCCGGGCCGCTGCCGCCTAAGGTTGCTTAAGACGATTCCTGCTACCCTGTCGTGGCGAGGCCGGTGGGTATGCAAAACGTTGTACGTTGTAGCAGACATTGACTCTCCTCTGCTGGGGTACTCGGCGGTAGTGGACCTGGGAGTCGTCCAGTTTGTTGACACCGTGGAAGATGCGGAAGCTCCGAATAGGCCCCCAACGTCAGACAAGGCCGCAGCTTCACTGTTCTCAGGCCTTGGCGAGATGCCTGAAGAATACCACATTCGTATCAAGCCGGGAGCGATTCCATTTTCTCTCAGCGTTCCTAGGCGCATCCCTATTCACCTCGAAGGCGCAGTCAAGAAGGCCTTGGATGCCATGGAAAGGGACGGGGTCATCCGGCGAGTCACAGTGCCAACCCCGTGGTGTGCTGGTATTGTGCTGGTACCCAAAGCCGATGGCGAATACAGAATTTGTGTTGACCTCCCGAAGTTGAACCAAGTAGTTTTTCGGGAGAGACACCTTATGCCCACAGTGGACCAGGTACTTGGCCGTCCTGGCAATGCCGCGGTCTTCTCGAAACTTGATGCAAAATTGGGGTTTCATCAAGTAAGGCTATCGGAAAGCTGTCAGGAGCTGACTACCTTCATAACACCGTTGGGGCGCTTCTGCTACCGCCGCCTGCCCTTCGGCATCACGTCCGCTCCCGAAGTATTTCAGCGCCAAATGTCTCGGATTCTAGAGGGCCTGGAAGGGTGTGTGAACATAGTAGATGACATTCTAGTATTCGGCAGGAACCGTTTCGAGCACGACAGCAGACTCCAAGCAGTCCTTCGCAAGTTAGAACAAGCGGGCATTACGTTGAATGCCTCGAAATGCTCCTTCGGGGTATCTTCTGTCAAGTTTCTTGGTGTAGTGGTGAGCGCCAGTGGCATCTCGGCTGACCCTGACAAGGTATCTGCTATTGTGAACATGACGCCACCGACAGATACGCATGGCGTCTGTCGTTTCCTGGGCATGTTGAACCACATTGGAAGATTTTTACCGAACCTGTCTGCCGTCACTACACCGATACGGCTCCTGTTGAACAAGAACGCGATCTGGACCTGGGACCATGCGCAAGCAACCTCTTTCGAGACATTTAAGGGAATGGTGGCATCTAATGCTTGTATGGCCAGCTACAATCCAGAGCTACTCACCCTTGTGTCGGCAGATGCCAGTTCGTTTGGGCTAGGCGCGGTTCTCTTGCAGGAGCGACAGACGGGAAAGTGACGGGCTGTCGCGTTCGCGTCAAGTGCACTGACTACCGCTGAGCAGCGGTACAATCAGATTGAGAAAGAAGCGCTTGGTGTCTCTTGGGCTATCGAGAGGTTTGAGGAATTCCTGCGTGGACTCAGCTTTGTCGTTGAAACCGACCATCAGCCACTCGTCAGATTGCTTGGTTCCGCCTATCTGGACCTCATGCACCCTCGCATCCAAAGATTTCGCATAAGGCTCATGCGATATCAGTTCACAGTCAAGTATGTTCCAGGAAAGTACCTGGCCACGGCAGACACCCTCTCTAGGGATCCTGAAGGCTCTTTCACGTCCGAAGAGGACAGCACAGAAATTTTTGTGTCTCTGGTCGTGGCAGCGCTTCCTTCAACCCTGGCCGTACGTCTTGAAGACTTCAGGTCTCACCAAACTTCAGATGGCGAGTGCTCAATGCTGAAAGCATACTGCATGAAAAGGTGGCCTCGACGAGACCGTCTGCCACTCAACATGACGCGTTACTGGGACCACAGGGGAGACTTCACTGTATGCGAGAACATGCTGTTCACGGGCGGACGCCTAGTTGTGCCCGCAGCACTACGCAGAGACATTGTGAACCTGCTGCACGATGGTCACCAAGGCGTCAATCGGTGCTTGGCGGTGGCCCGAGGCTCTATGTGGTGGCCCGGTCTCAACAGCCAGGTTAAAGGTGCCGTAGAGAACTGCCCAGCATGTGCTTCTACGCGCGTTGAACACTGTGAGCCCATGATTGCGACTGAGACACCATCAGCTCCGTGGGAAAGGGTGGCCATTGACTTGTTTCATTTTGCTAATCAAGATTTCCTGGTGGTTGTAGACTATCGTGCTCGGTACCCTGAGGTCCTCACACTCCGGTCCACTTCTGCGGGAGCCGTTATTTCTGCGATCAAGAGCACATTTTCCCGACACGGCATCCCGATGACTGTTGTCAGCGACATTGGGCCACAGTTTTCCTGCGAAGCTTTTGAGGACTTTGGGAAGACATACGGTTTCACGCATGTCACGAGCAGTCTACGCTACCCGCAGTCGAACGGCGAAGCAGAGCGCATGGTTCGCATGATCAAGGAGTTGTTTCTGAAGGCCACAGACCCGTTTCTGGCTCTGCTAGCATATCGTAACACTCCCGGTGTGTCTGGCTACAGCCCGGCCCAACCACTCATGGGATGCTCTCTGCGAACTCGTGTGCCAGCCACGGCTCAAAGCCTTGTTCCAGATTGGCCCCAGGTGAAGGAATTCAATGACAGAGATGCCGCCCAGAGATGAAGACAATAGAGAGACTACAATAACCGACACGCAGCGCATGACCTTCGTGCTCTCGACAATGGGGAGGAAGTCTGGGTGCGTGACACGCAGGCAAGGGCGACGGTCCTAAGCCCGGCTCAGAGACCCGGCTCGTACATCGTCCAGACGCCCAGTGGCATACTAGTGAGAAACCGCAGACACCTTGTCCCCTGCAGCAATCCTCAGTCGGCCCCCTCAGATGAGACGGGAATCCCCAACGCTGCGGCCCCGACATCGGCGCCGTCTCCCGGACCACAGCGGGCAGCAACCGGTAACGCATCGGACACTCCAGCTCCTGCACCTGCTGCAGGATCGCAAGGTCACCGTTACACACGATACGGCCGGCGCGTGGTGCCACCTCGGAGACTGAATTTGTGAGACTGCTGCAAGGACTGTTTCTTGGTGGTGCTCTTTTGGAACACTTGTGTTTGAGAGCTCCGGAAGAAGGGATGTAGAGGACGCCACCTGTTGCTTCTAGTAACTGGGAGGTGGCGCCCCCACTCTGTATAAGAGGCATTGGTGGGCATTAAACGGGGATTTTTGCTGTTTGTGAACTACGCGTTGTCGGGTCATTCTTCGCGGGCTTCACGCCCACTTTTGGCTCGGCTAGCGGCGTCCGCGCTACCCGGGCACGTCACTACAGGCTGGCCGCTTCCGTCGACGTGAGAAATTAGTGTAAAAGTTCATTGGAATTCCTCTTCCTCATCTGTCAATAACCATCATCAGTGTTCGTTCCGTTCCTCTTCATCATCGGCGCCATCTTGCTGTTGCTTGAACAAAGCGTCAGATGAACCCGTGGTATTTCAATATATATATATATATATATATATATATATATATATATATATATATGGGAGTAATATTTCAATGGGCCAGTTAGTCTTCGTGAAGGTATGGGATATGGCACAACGGGAGCGTTGTCAACAAGGATAAATATATTTATTTCCAGACAGTTTCGAGAGGGGTCCTCCCTTCATCAGGGGATGAGTTATACTGACATGAACTTCCAAACTTCGTTGCTGCCACGTCCCTCTCGCCTTGAAAGATGTTTGCGAGAGTGAGAGAGAACTAAAAAAAGGAATAAAAAACAAAAACGGCGGAAGAAGAAAGACGAAAAAGAAAAAAAAGAAAGTAAAAAAGAGGAAGAACCACTGTGAACACTGAGAACGAAAGCAACTGTCCGTGTACGTCCACATACGGTTCTTATCACGTGCTGTTCAGTTCTCGACGTGTGTCGGGCCACCCAAGATTGTCGCCGCGGTGGCGGCAGGGTCCGTGACGGCGTGCGTTAAGAAAGGGTTTCCCCTTAATGGATCGGTCGGCGTGCGGCGGGCGTAAAGAAAGGTTTTTCCTTTAATGGGTCGGTCGGCTCTTTACCTTTATTCTTCGTCCGTTTCTCTTCAATGGTCATTAAGTGGTAAGCGAACGAAAACACTTTGTATGTGCATGTGGAAAAAAAGGAAGAAAAAAAGAAGAAAAACAAAAAACAAGAAAGGACAGTGTACACGTACGAGTCAGTCAGAAAAAAGCATGGTCTCCAGCTATCAATCTTTGTCACCAATTTTCTCCTGGCTTACTTCTCGGAAGCAGTTGAGTTTTCCGGGGTCCTCGTTGATGCCGGCTACTAATGTTCGAAATTTGAAAATAAAATATGCCTCACGCTGTTCGCGCTCGCGTCTGTTTGAGAAACTAGACTGCAAAAGAGTTACGGTGATATTTTCAAAACTGTGGTTTGGCAGGCGCAGATGTCTAGATAAAGGTAGCTTCGGCAGTGAAGTGGCGTGGTACCGATTATTGGCAGCCGAAATGGCGTGTCTGTTTGGCCGATATATTCTTGTCCACAGATGTTGCAATGTAGCATGTATATTACGCTACTGGAGTTACGATTAAGGCTTTCAGTTATGCAGAATTTGAAACCCGAGAAGTTCGCTTTGGATTCACGTGTTGTGACCATCTGTGGGCATACTTTGCATCGAGCTTTTCCGCAGGGATAGCACCCTGATTGAAATATTTGCAGGTGTTTGTCTTTGCTCTGACAAGAATGTCTTTCAGATTTTTATCCCTGCGGTACACCACGTGAGGTGGCTTCGCGAAAATAGAAGTTAGTCGTTTGCTTTGCCTGATTGTGTTGAAATGGCAGGAAAGTATGTTGTTGATTCGTGGCGCTGATGAGGAGTAAGTTAGTACAAGGTTCGGGAAGTCGTTTTAGATACTCTGCTTGGTCCCTTAATTATATCATTCTTGTTCACGTTGCGAGCACTTAGTATGGCATCGTCAATAATGTCTTCCGGATAATTTTGTTTATATAAGGAATGCTTTAGGTGTTCCGCGTGTCTGTCAAATTCCCGCATATCGTTGCATATTCATCGGTACCGGTAGGCCTGAGTATATGGAATACCCGTTTTGCAATGCTTTGGGTGGCTGCTGTTGAAATGTAGGTACATTTGACGGTCTGCAGGCTTTTTGTAAAGGTTTGTTGACAAGCGGTTTGATGACAAGCGGCAAACTCCCGTGCCAAACCCACTCAACAACAGGGAGCCGAGGGACACAAAGAGCCATCCAGGGTCCCAGCAGTGACGACGTCGCAACTCCCACCAGCGAGGCCTTACAACACCAGGCGGACGAATGCGGCGAAGACCAAGGCGGCGGCTTCCAAATTAAACGGGGAAACAAAAGGTAGGGGCAGTCTTAAACACGCATGGTCCCACTCATTTCTATCGATAAAGAAATTAATTGAAAAGCGGGTGCAATACGAAAAACACGCGGAAAAACTAACCAAATATCTATCTCACGAAATCGCACCTAAGGGCCTCCACCTAGCCTGCAACCCTTCAATGTCTACACTAAGTGAAGCAGAAAGGGGGAAGTGGGAAAAAATATTACTAGAAGCGTCCTTGCAACTGACTCGGGTCATTACGGACCATAGTGAGCGTAAGGCCGCCGAATACAGTGTCATGGAGGCCACGCAGAAATTGGTATCTAATCTCGGAGAGCATGAGGCAAGAGAACTGGAAAGATATGAACTAAAAAAGAGAGGCGAAATTTCAGTAGTAAAAGATAGAAGATTCAAGCGGGACTGTAGAAGCTCCACTGCTCTGCAACAGGAAAATAGGAATGAGGCCGAACAAGAACGCCAGGGACCACCCGTACCACAACCTAACTTTGAGGAGAAAAATGGGAACTCGAAACTACTGTGCTATCCTAATCAAAACATCCTTACTCTCGAATATAACGCTGACACTCCCGTGCCACGTGATAGCCAAGAGCAGCCGAAAACTTATGAGAAAAATGTCCTCCATTTGTCAAACACAACACTCACACCCGCTCAGCTTCAACTTTTGTCGAGAGGCTTAACCTTTTGTCCATCATCCGGTATATTCAATGAATTTGAACTGTACCAAGACCTCGATAACTTTGCGCGTAATCTCCGCCTCCGTGAATACTTTCATGATCACAAGGACTGTACGGACGAGATTATATTGATTGGTGGTGACAAATCATGGTCTCCAGGTGAGCAGAGGGACAAACACCTCGATATATATATATCAGCAGTTCAAAAAGATATCATCAGAGCGTATGAAAAAAACGGCTATTTCGAAACAACATATCAAAGTCAGAATGAAGGGCACTCGATGAACTACGAAAAAACACCGGAATTACTATCCAACCGGCTGATAAAGGGGGCTGCATAGTAATTCTAAACACGTCGGACTACTTAAGGGAAGGGGAACGACAACTATCAGACACAAAATTTTACAAAGAACTTCCAACGTACCCGACTCACGAATTCGAAAGGGAGATAAAAGTAACCCTAAACAATCTCCGCCGGGACGAGAAAATTACCGGCAAAATGTTAAAAGCAATGTTACCACCCCATTCTGTTCACGGTCGATTCTATGTGCTCCCCAAAATACACAAGGCAAGCAATCCGGGACGTCCGATAGTATCCAGTAACAGCACATCAACAGAAAATATATCAGAATTCATCAATTCCTTAATAAAAACATCCCCCCAATTTTCCCTATTACCTGAAGGACACAAACCACTTCATCTGCGAAACTTCAAGTGTCGACATCCCAGGCGGCAGTTTTCTGGTGACCATGGACGTCTGCTCACTGTACACCAACATACCCCACCATGACGGAATAGCGGCTATGGTTCCTGAATATGTGAAATCTGACTCATCAACCAGTGTAAGTGGCGAGGTACTGTTTACACTTCTTGAACTTGTACTAAATTATAACCATTTTGAGTTCAATGGCAAGCATTTTCTTCAGGTCAGTGGCACTGCAATGGGCACGAAAATGGCCCCAAACTTCGCGAGCACCTTTATGACTTCACTTGAAATCCCATTTATGAAGGGACGTACCTTGAAACCTTTCTACTAGAGAAGATACTTAGACGATATTTTTATGATATGGAACCATGATGAGGGAAGTCTTTTCCGCTTCATGGAGGATTTTACCAAGTGCCACCCGTCAATAAAATTCAAGCACAAAATTTCCAAAACTAGCATTAACTTTTTGGACGTCACTGTCACGGTCAAAAATGACCGCTTGTCAACAAACTTTTACAAAAAGCCTACAGACCGTCAAATGTACCTACATTTCAACAGCAGCCACCAAAACCATTGCAAAACGGGTATTCCATATTCTCAGGCCTACCGGTACCGAAGAATATGCACCGATATGCGGGAATTTGACAGACACGCGGAACACCTAAAGCATTCCTTATCGAAACAAAATTATCCGGAAGACATTATTGACGATGCCATACTACGGGCTCGCCACGTGAACAGGATGATATAATTAAGGGACCAAACAGAGCATCTAAAACGACTTCCCAAACGAACCTTGTACTAACTTACTCCTCATCAGCGCCACGAATCAACAACATACTTTCCCGCCATTTCAACATAATCAGGCAAAGCAAACGATTAACTTCTATTTTCGCGAAGCCACCTCACGTGGTGTACCACAGGGATAAAAATCTGAAAGACATTCTTGTCAGAGCAAAGACAAACACCTGCAAATATTTCAATCAGGGTGCTATCCCTGCGGAAAAGCTCGATGCAAAGTATGCCCACAGATGGTCACAACACGTGAATCCAAAGCGAACTTCTCGGGTTTCAAATTCTGCATAACTGAAAGCCTTAATCGTAACTCCAGTAGCGTAATATACATGCTACATTGCAACATCTGTGGACAAGAATATATCGGCCAAACAGACACGCCATTTCGGCTGCCAATAATCGGTACCACGCCACTTCACTGCCGAAGCTACCTTTATCTAGACATCTGCGCCTGCCAAACCACAGTTTTGAAAATATCACCGTAACTCTTTTGCAGTCTAGTTTCTCAAACAGACGCGAGCGCGAACAGCGTGAGGCATATTTTATTTTCAAATTTCGAACATTAGTAGCCGGCATCAACGAGGACCCCGGAAAACTCAACTGCTTCCGAGAAGTAAGCCAGGAGAAAATTGGTGACAAAGATTGATAGCTGGAGACCATGCTTTTTTCTGACTGACTCGTACGTGTACACTGTCCTTTCTTGTTTTTTGTTTTTCTTCTTTTTTTCTTCCTTTTTTTCCACATGCACATACAAAGTGTTTTCGTTCGCCTACCACTTAATGACCATTGAAGAGAAACGGACGAATAATAAAGGTAAAGAGCCGACCGACCCATTAAAGGAAAAACCTTTCTTTACGCCCGCCGCACGCCAACCGACCCATTAAGGGGAAACCCTTTCTTTACGCACGCCGTCACGGACCCTGCCGCCACCGCGGCGACAATCATGGATGGCCCGACACACGTCGAGAACTGAACAGCACGTGATAAGAACCGTATGTGGACGTACACGGACAGTTGCTTTCGTTCTCAGTGTTGACAGTGGTTCTTCCTCTTTTTTTTACTTTCTTTTTTTCTTTTTCGTCTTTTTTCTTCCGTTTTTTTGTTTTTTCTTTCCTTTTTTTAGTTCCCTCTCACTCTCGCAAACATCTTTCAAGGTGAGAGGACGCGGCAGCAACGAAGTTTGGAAGTTCATGTCAGTATAACTCATCCCCTGTTGAAGGGAGGACCCCTCCCGAAACTGTTGGGAAATAAATATATTTATCCTTGTTGACAACGCTCCCATTGTGCCATATCCCATACCTTCACGAAGACTAACGAAGACTAACTGGCCCATTGAATTATTACTCCCACATATATATATATATATATATATATATATATATATATATATATATATATATATATATATATATGGCAGAACGGGAGCGTTGTCAACAAGGATAAATATATATTTATTTCCCAACAGTTTCGGGAGGGGTCCTCCCTTCATAAGGGGATAAGTTATACTGACATGAACTTCCAAACATCGTTGCTGCCGCGTCCCTCTCACCTTGAAAGATGTTTGCGAGAGTGAGAGGGAACTAAAAAAGGAAAGAAAGGAAAAAAACAAAAGGGGGAAGAAAAAGGCGAGAAAAAAGGGAAAGAAAAAAAGAAAGAAAGTGAAAAAGAGGAAGAACCACTGTCAACACTGAGATCGAAACCAACGGTCCGTGTACGTCCACATACGGTTCTTATCACGTGCTGTTCAGTTCTCGACGTGTGTCGGGCCATCCAAGATTATATATATATATAAGGCTTATATGCAGAAGAATAACTTCGGTTGCCGCAACGTTATAAATATGATAGTAGATGCGCTTTCGCATAACTGTTTATTGTGCCGACGTTTCGACGGGAACCCCGCCTTGAAAAAGACGGGGTTCCCGTCGAAACGACGGCACAATACAGTTGTTATGTGAAAGCCATCTACTTTCATATATATATATATATATATATATATATATATATATATATATATATATATATATATATATGGCTTGTTTTTTTGTCTTTTACACAATAATAATGAGATCTAACAGACATTAATGCCAAGAAAAGCATAGGATCAGATATTAGACCAAATTGTAACTTAAATATGAAGAAACGTGGGTGAAAACATAACTTGCCGTGGGCACGATCTGAACCTGCGACCTTCGAATGACGCGTTCGATGCTCTACCACTGAGCTACCACGACAGCCATCTCCCCAGCCACTTTATAGGTTTTATAGGTTACTTTAAAACGGCTCAAAAGAAAAAGAAATAGGCAATTTAGAGCGGCAAAAACATCCACCGACCCACGCACATGGGATAAATATCGAGCAACATCAAAAAAGTTCGATTCACTCCTGTCTAAATCCAAACGCACCTTCTTCTCGTCGACACTGCCAGCTATGATTCGCACTAACCCTAAGCAGTTCTGGAGGACCATTAACCCCAAACACGTAAACCCTACAGTTTCCTTGCTTGACTCCTCAGGAACTGCTATTCCTGACTGCAAAGTTGCCGAGTCCCTTAACTCCATATTCTGCTCAGTATTCACCCGCGAGCCAGACGACGGCCCTGTGTCCCTTTCCACTAAATTGCACTCCATCATGCCCAGCATTACATTCCAACCACACGGCATCTCAAACGTCATTGACTCCCTGAAGCTATCTTCGGCCTCAGGCGTTGACGGCATAAATGCAAAAATTCTTAAAAACACCAAACACCTCTCTAGCATCATTCTTAGCCATATCTTCCAGCAGTCCCTCTCAACAGGTTTTGTTCCCCAAGATTGGAAAATAGGAACAGTGGTACCTGTCCCCAAGAAAGCCTCAGATAACGCGTTTCGCCCAATCTCTCTTACATGTGTTTGCTCTAAAATAATGGAACATATCATTTACACGCACATAGCTAGCTTTCTGAAATCCGCAAAGTTCTTTCATCCCAATCAACATGGCTTCCAAAAAGGTCTCTCCTGCGACACTCAATTGGCACTCTTCCTAAGTGACATTAATTCTAAATTAGACATTAACGTCCCCGTCGATGCTATTTTCATAGATTTCGAGAAAGCCTTCGACAAAGTTCCCCACAAGCGTTTGCTATCTAAACTTTCGCATTTAAACCTTGATGAACATGTATTTGCATGGCTTTCAAATTTTTTAACTAACCGACAGCAGTTTGTCTACGCTAACAACAGTTCTTCATCCTTATCTCCTGTCCTATCAGGTGTTCCTCAAGGGACGGTCCTCGGGCCCTTACTTTTTCTCATATACATCAACGACCTACCAGACAATATTTCTTCAAGCATTCGGTTGTTCGCGGACGACTGCGTCATTTATCGCCCCATTATCGATCCCAGTGATAACGCAGCACTCCAGCAAGACCTAAGGAAGATAGACGAATGGTGCAACAAATGGCTCATGGTGCTAAACGTTCACAAAACATCCATCATGTCATTCCACAGGCGTCACTCCTATTCCACGTACAAATATTTCTTAAGTGGCTCCGCTATATTTCCTGTCTTGTCCACTAAATATCTAGGTCTTCTTATTTCTCATGACCTTACATGGTCATCCCACATAAATCGCATTACCAGTGACGCGAATCGCGCGCTGGGCTTCCTCCGACGTAACATTAACCTGGCTCCGACCACAGTTAAATTATTGGCCTACGAAACGCTTGTTCGCCCAAAGCTGGAATTCGCATGTGCAGTCTGGGACTTACCACAAGCTAACTCAAGTACCATCCTTGAATCCGTTCAGAACCGTGCGGCCAGATTCATCTTCTCCGATTATTCATACCACACAAGCGTAACACTTCTTAAACGTAAAGCTAAATTGCCAAGTCTCAAAACACGACGTACAGTAGCACGATTTTGCCTCTTCCACAAATTCTACAACTCGTTATCATGCGAAAGCCTCCACATAAAAACTGCTCACCACCAATCGAACCGCCTCAACCACCCAAAAGCAGTATACCCACCTCGTGCACGCACGACCGCCTATCTAAATTCATTTCCTGTTCTGACAGCCATCGAATGGAACAGCCTTCCTGAAAGTGTCGTCACCAAAACAAACCCGACTCAGTTCAAAGCTGCCGTTGAAAAATTTATGTACTGATTATTTTTGTGTCATGTATGCGATTATCCTTAGTGGTGTTATCTACTTCGCTGGTTGGCATTGTATGCTTTTTATGCTTCGGTTGTATGCTTCGTTGGTTGGCATTGTATGCTTTTTATTAACAGAGCGTGCTTGATACCCTTTCGTGATACGCTCGTGCAGTTTTTGTTTTCTTTTTTCTATGTTTGTTGATCAGTTGTGTAATTTTCGTGCTTCAACACCCCTCATGTAAAACCCCACTCATTGGGGTCTTTGAGGTACCTGTAAATAAAATAAATAAATAAATAAATATGAGAATTAAACGTGGGAGTGTCAGTCAGCGTCACAGGTAGGCATGGCGGCGAGTGTGGCACACTCTTTTGAGCCTGTTTGGCGTCACGTAGAACGTGAACTTGTTACGAGTAGGCAGCTGACCAATAGTCCCTCGTATACAACCTAAAGGCACTAAGTCTGCCAGTACGAGACCCTCGTTAATGCATAAAAAACTAAGTGTATACCTAAGGGCTCGTTTTTCCATGTTTTTACACAATATTGATTAGGTCTAACAGTCATTAATGCCAAGGAATGTATAGGGGAAGATATTAGACCAAATTGTAATGTGAATATGAAGAAAAGTGGGTGAAAAGATAACTTGCCGTGGGCAGGATCCGAAGCTGCGACCTTCGAATGACGCGTTCGATGCTCTACCACTGAGCTACCACGACAGCCATCCATCCGCCCAGCCACTTTATAGGATTTATATGAGAATTAAACGTGGGAGTGTCAGTCAGCGTCACAAGTAGGCATGGCGGCAAGTGTGGCACACTCTTTTGAGCCTGTTTGGCGTATATATATATATATATATATATATATATATATATATATATATTTATACGTATATATATATATATATATATATATATATATATTTATACGTATATATATATATATATATATATATATATATATATATATATATATATATATATATATTCTAGGTATATATATATATATATATATATATATATATATATTCTAGGTTGCTTGGCAGTCGCAATTCTTTCACATGTGTTTTTAATGGTGCTCCTTCGACGTTTATTGTATGAGCCAGACCAAGTTGAATATCGCTCATTTTTAGTCCAAGTGCGCGATTTTAGAAACATTCGGCGAGTGTATAAGTCCAAGCGAGTTCTTTTTCAGGGAAACTTTGGTGAGTCTCAGTCTGCCATAGTTATATTTTTGTTTTATTTTGGTGAGTTTATGTCCGAGTGAGTCCTTTGGAGGAACGTTTTGATAAGTCTGAGTATGAGTGGGTATACTTGAGGAAAGTATTTGTGGACCCGGCTGACAAACACATTAGTGAGTCCGAGTCTGAGTGAGTTTAAATAGAGTGAAATTTTGTTAGTCTCAGTCCGGGTGAGTCCAAAGCAAAATATTTTTATATATGGTTATTGAGTTAGTCTGAGTGAGTTCCATTGATTTTGCCAACCTATGCCGTACGTGGGATCTCTCCGTATTTCGCAGAATGTAGTCTGAGTGTTGTTTGCGAAATTTACTACAACCTTGCTCGTTTGTATGACGAATTTGGTTTTCATGTTAAGCAAAATCGTTTGTGCCAGTTGTTAAAAGGTGAATAATATATCTGCTATTTTTTGTCATACAACATTCAGAAATCTTTCCGAAATGTTCTATTTGCATTTCTTCCAGGTAGCGGTGCAAGGAATGGGCACGGGGGAGCTGGAGTTCTCTCCCCCCCATTTTTCACTCACCCTCCACTGCCCTCCCCCCAAGAGAGAACATATTCACAACACAATGGCTAAGTTCCCTGCCTCCCTGCTCACCCTTAATGAACTCACTTATCATGAGGGCCCCACCAGTAAAATAATCCTGACGCTGCCCCTGATTTATTTCTTTGTGTTGTTGCGCTATACATGAATACCTGAGTAAAAAAATGCTTGCTCTGGGGAGGGTATATTAAGTCCATTATTTTAGAGGAATTTAGAAGATTTCAGAAGTTTTTTTGATTTTGTGAGAAAAAACAGGGGCTTAAAAAAATTGTACTTTTGGTCCACATTGAGACGAAATTTACACCACGTGGGGCTCCAAGTGAAAATTAACTTTATACCTCAATCTAGAGCAAACAAACAGCTTTATGTGGCAAGTGTTATCACTGGGCTATTCCGCGCCATCTCTCCAAACCTTGGCGCTCGACCATTAGAGATCAGCTTCAAAAATTGAGGATAATCTATTTATAGAGCAAGAAATTTTCCCCTGAAATGTTTCTCGACATACATTTTTTCAGTACCGTAAGATGCATGCTAATTGTTTTCGGAAGCTTGAAGCTTGACTCGTAAAGTGTATTGCCAAAAAATCCGTTCTACATTCTCAATAAAATTCTTACTAACTCACTGCTATATTAAAATAGAGAAAAGTTGGTCCAATTGAACAGGGGTGTCCTTTTAACTTGAAATAATTTTTACGAACCCTTTCATGGGTGTTTATTGCTGCCTTAAGGAAGAGAAATATGGCCCATATTGGAGATTTTTATTTTTATTTTTTTTACTTAGTGAATACTGCCTACTTCTATGCGAAGTCGTAGGCAGGAGTGGGTGACAGATACACTTGATTGGACATTTTCCGGGGCAAGAAAACAACAAAAGCTTACAACAGAAAAAATATGTCGGGGGAAATATAGAAGAAAAACAGGGATTTACAAACATTGAAGTCAATGCAGCGCTTCAGAATGAGCAAGTTTTGTTGAAAAAAAAAAGGCGAGAAAAACACATATCGACACAATCGACGAAGCGTGATACAATTGAGCTAGCGCTGAACATAGGAAAGTAATACAACTCAGACAAACACGGGAGAGATTAAATGCGGTGACAATGAAATAAAAAAAAAGAAAGAAAGAAAGTTCATGGGATAGCTGGCAGATTTTCTATCGCATTCATGAATGAAGCGACAGTTGTGGATGAAACAGCTTCATCGGGCAGGGCATTCCAACTACCTGCTGCTCGGGGAAAAAATGATTTTTTGAAAGCAGTGGTTCTGCATGAAAATTCCTGGACTTTCTTGCTGTGGTGTGACCGGGTTATACGTGATCTCGACGGTAGAATATATTTAGTTTTATCGATTCCAAGGTTACTGTGATAGATCTGATAAAACAGTTTCAGTCTTTCACGGGAGCGCCTGCGTTCTAAGGGTTCCAAGTCCGAACTTTGGAGGAGGGTAGAGGGGAATGTGTTTCTTCTATAAGCGTTGTAAATAAACCTTATGGATTTTCTTTGTACACGTTCCAGTTTTTTAATGTTTGCCGATGTATGAGGTTCCCACACAGGAGACGCGTATTCCAGTATGGGTCTCATGTAAATTTTGTACGCCAACATTCTAATTTCTTTGGTAGATTTTCCAATGGTTCTGCGTAAGTACCCAAGTGCCTTCATTGCCTTTTTTTTTGTGTGTGTACTCTATGTGCTCGTTCCACTTTAGGTCGGAGGTAATTATAACCCCTAAGTATTTGTAGCTGTTAACTAGAGATATACAGTTATTGTTGATGCAATAGGTGAAAAGAAAGGGACTTTTTTGCGGGTAACTCTCATAGCGACGGTCTTTTTTGGATTAATGCTCATCTGCCAAGTCGAACACCAAAAGTGTATCTTATCCAGGGATTTGTTTAGGGTGATCTGGTCGTTGGGGTCATTGATGACGTGGTACAGGATGCAGTCGTCTGCAAAAAGCCTTATTTTAACGGGTATGTCACAGACTATATCATTAATAAATACTAAAAACAGAAGCAGGCCAAGGATGGAGCCTTGTGGTATACCGGATTGAACTGAAGTGGGGGTGGAGCTTGAGCCATCTACAGAGACATTTTGGTATCTAAGGGAAAGGTATGCCCGAGTCCATGTTAGTAAAGAATCGTTTTTCAGGATCGGTTTTAATTTTATAAGCAACTTGTGATGGGATACTTGGTCGAATGCTTTTTCGAAATCAAGGAATATAATGTCAATTTGACTATGGCTATCCAGAGCACTAGCGAGGTCGTGAACTGTCTCAAGTAGTTGTGTGGTAGTCGATAGTTCTTTGCGAAAACCGTGTTGCCGGGGGTCAATTATGTTGTTTCTGTCAAGGATTTTTTCCATAGACAGATAATAGTAAAATGAAATAAATTGTATCAATGAATTGTCAAGTAGTTTTCCTGTAGGCGAAAAACAATTTTACACGTACGTAATGCAAAATAGTATGGACAACTGGCGTCAAAATTTGCTAAAAAAGCTTTTTTTTTGCTCATAATTGGTCGTAAGTTTAACATTGACGTGTTCCAGGTAACCATATACTGAACAGTCGATTTAGTAGTAATTTTCATTGCGTACTGACTGAAAGTTTTTGTTTACTTTTTGTTTTAGGTGAGAAAACTATTCACTAGTTAACTTCGGCTTATCTAAGTTATCTGTGTGCTTGCACGTGTTCATACCTTGTAACTATGGATCCTAGCATGAAGTACAAGCTGCGTGGAAGAGAGGAGCATTTAGAGAACATATTAGGCTTTGTTCAGGCTAACTGAAGTGATTTATTAGAGAGTATTATCTTGAGTTCCCATCAAAATGCCGAAAATCAAGACGCCGATTTAATAAAAGGTTGAATCTCAAAAAGCTGAAAAAAATTAAATGCCATAAAATTGAAACACCTAAAACAACGAATGCTGGAAAATCGAAATGCTGAAAAGAAGTATTGAAGAAAATCCCTTGAACAATGCACGCGATTACTCCCGATTCGGGGGGAAATGGACGAAGATGTGGCGTGTTATGTTCCCAAAAAGAAAAACCAATATTTTGTTGCAGATGTGGTTATTTTCGTGTGTTTGACAATAAGGTTTATTCTAGGCACTATTGGAGGTGCGAGAAGTGAGGAGACTGCAACGCTAGAGTGACTACCGACCTTCCTGTAGAAGGTACTCGCAAGGCAATCTCGAAGAAAGTAATCTACGACAGTCATGCACTTTCGACTTATTGCTACCATGAAGAGGAAGCAAGCCAGACTCGAAGACATCGTCAAGGGAGCGACAACCCCACCGCTTACTGAGCAAAAAACAAGGGTTACGCAAAATCGCTTGATGCTTCTCTGGGCAACCCGGACAAAGACGACGTTTCAAGTTTTCGACAACGAATTGCAACACAAGCTGTTTGCGATATGCAAAAAATCCCTCTAATTTGCGATCGGAGGTGGAAAAGTTTATAGTTTGCTATTTTTATGAAGGCTTGAGATAAATGTAAAGGGACAACTGGATATGGGGGTGAACGAGGGTGCTGGCGTAACCTCTAATTTAGCTAGATACTTCATCTTCCAATATAGCTGGGTGACGCAGATATTTTTGATATTTCGGCATTTGGATTGTTAGGTGTTCTGATTTTTTGACATTTTACACTTCCGGTACCTTGTATAATCGGCTTTCTGATTTTTGGTGTTCTAAATATCGGCATTCCAAAAGTTCGTCATTTTGATTTTCAGCATTTCGAGTGCCACATTAATATAGCTATAGTGAACAATAAATGCGAACCCTACCCAGGTGTATTTAAACCACTTGCTGCTCTCCGCTTATCGGGAAGTGATACCAACCTGTGCGACAAAAGGAAAGAATCCATAAAAATAAAAAAAAATGTTGCATAACAGAGAAGTCAGAGTTATGAACTAACTGAATAGTATTTTAGGGATTATGTTTCATTGACAAGTAATCATGTGTTGGTTTATAATTGCAACTTATCCGCCGCGAAGCATACCTTTCTTTATTTTCGCGGATTCTTTGCATGATCGTTGTGCTGTATCAATTTATAAATCCTCGGGTGTAATTAACGAGAAGCTTGACACGTCGGTATCCTTTCACAGAGTCACAAGATGTCCACGTGGTGCACTCTAACAGTATTCGAATTCCTCGTTGACTAAAGCTAATGCTTGCACGGAAATAATTTGAATAAGTACTTATGGAGAGCTGGGTATGCTGTCTAGATGTTTCTCGCATCTGCTCAGCTTGCACTTAATGCTAGGATGCATTGCTTAAGGTATAAACCAACCACCTTCATATAAACACATGCGAGGACTGGGATCAGTAGAACGCCAATTCAAAAATATTTAACTCACTAAAAACAAAAGAAAGCTTTCTTGAAAAAAAAACTTACAGTCCGTACACAGGGCAGGCTGCTAGCAAATGCGCTGAGTATATTTCTGTCTGGACACATTAATGTTAAATTTAGAACCGAATGCGGTGCATCATTGGCTCAACATCTTTCTGCAGAACACCACAGTCTAGATGGTGATGGTCTACAAGTCCTTCAATTAGCAGAAGTGGTCACTTACAATGTGCTTTACTTTTCCAAGTGTGTCAGGCATATAGTCTTCTATGCAGCCCCCTAGAATAGGGTTAATTGAAGGACTATTGAAGAAGAGATACAAGCTAGTTTTCTCTTTGTACCAGCACCAAATAGCACATCAGCACTACTGCCGCGTGCTCCACATAGCACCACTCAGTTAATAGACAAACGCCATGATGAAAAATAGCAATGGGCAAAGTGCATGGTTTAACCCAACACCCTCAAGACTAGAGGTTTTCGTTACACCGGACGCACAGACAATAGCATAGAGGCTTTTAGTTGCTGTCTTCGCACTCGCGATGATCAAGAGTTGCATGCAACATCTGTGCACCAGGCCCCAGTGCATAAGTCGGGTTTTCAGCAAAAATATGTCACTTCTTTTAATCAAAATATGCCAGAGGGAAAATTCCTGGTGATCGAATGCTTGGTAGTCTGTAGAAATTCCTGTAACTGCGTTGATACGGCTTATCGTACATCATTCTATAGAAGCAGCAGCGGGGCTTAACACTCATGAACCATGGAAAAGCGCAGACAGAGAACAAGTACTCCCACGTGTACACTTAATTTGAGAAATGTTGGAGCGATTTCCTTTTTCTCGGAGTATCATTTCTAGAAGTCATGCGCGGCGAATAAATATTTGTAGTAATTAACCCAAATATATGTGACTAACAACCGCCTCATACCTCGGCTATATAATGAAAATATACTAGAATTACAAGACTTTCAAAGAAAAGAAGCTATCGCATACACTGCACGCCTTTTTATAGTAGATGCGCGTTGTGTACGTCATTGCGACCACTACCAATTCCCTCTTGGAGTGAAACTGTGCGTGCTTACGTGCGTGTGTCTGTAAAAGATGTTAAAATCGGCCTCCCTGGCTGGGCGCCGCTTGGACGCGGGGGACGATTGCAGCTAAGCCTACCCTGATTTGTTCCGGGTAAACGCTCTCGAGGTGCGCCAAAAGCGGCGACAACACGAAAGTCATACTTCGAATTTTAAGAGCTGTTCGCTACCCTCGTCAAAAACTCTTTGGACACGCCTGACCGACTGACGGCCTAGGAAGAGCTGTTTGAAGTCGAGGCTGCTTGATTTATTCGACGTGCCACGAGACGCGCTGAACAATTAGCCGAGAGCTCGGGACCCGTCGTCAGGTATGTTTCACACACTCTGTAGTGCTTGCAAGTCTTCCATTCCGACAAGCCCAAGCCTGCCTAGTGCTGCAGACCCTATTCTGCACGTGCGATGCAATGTTATTGCACTGTGCTGTGTTGTGCGTATTATTGCACTGTGACGTACGTTGTTTTTTTTCTCGTCGTGTGACGAACTGAACGTGCATCCTCTCTCTTTCCTAGGTTGAAAAGCAGGCAGTGTATGACTTCCTCTCTCTCTCTCTCTCGTTTTTTTATCTTTATACGCTGCGATCTGCGCTCCCTGTTGGGCTGCAGAAATTAGGCGCCCTCTTACAGCCACTACCCCCCCCCCCCCCCATTTGGCGAATAGAGATGAAGACGACTGCCCTGAACTGAATGGACATGCAGTCTGTCAGTTTACAGTGATCTGCAAGGCGGCTTTCCTGTAAGGTTTGTTTTCCAACCAAAAACTCTCGTTCACAGACTACTTTCCTTTTTCATTTTGAGCCCGCGAGTACAACAAAATGTCACCTCTCCAAATTCCAGCAAAGGCACGCGAGCACAAGAAGATCTCAAAAGGAGGAATGGCAAAAACGAAATGAGCGAGAAAAGCAGTCTGTGAACGAGAGTTCTTGGTTGAAAAACTAACCTTACAGAAAAGCTGCCTTGCAGATTATTGCAAACTGTCCATTGTTTTCTCCTGCAGAAAATTTTAGGAAGACCAGGGCGTAAAACGCGAAATAATGAGGGGAGGGGTCTAAGGGAGCTCAAAGTTTTGACAGGATTCATCATATCCTGAATTGAAAATTAGAAGCACACATGTGTGGAGAAAGCTAGGCTCACATCGAGAGCACATTAACTAATCACAATCTCTGAATTTGTTCTCTTCCTACTAGAAAAATAATAAAGTATCACTGATACCTAATGAACCTTGTGATTTTATACAGAATGCATCCACGCATTTTCGAGTAGTGTTGTCTCTGCTTCTGCTGATAATCTGAAGATTATTCAGGCATGGCTGACACTTATGAGAATTGCAATGTCGCAGAAAGTGTGCCCTATCTTAATCTTTTAACAAAAACTCATGTTTCTGTACATGCTGATTCGCGTATATTCTTGCCAGGCCAACATTTGTCTTTTGCCGTAGGATATTGTAAATTCATAAATGACCCTGCCGACACATTTTGTGCACGACTTTGCGTGCCTCTTATTATACCCACCTTTGTTGCTTCCACCATATAGTATACTAGTACACATGGGAATCTGAGATTATTTTCGTGGCACAGAAAAAGGAATCTGCATGCCATCTCTGTTTGCAACCATTTTTGGGTCGTGTGCAGATCAGTGCATATACTGTACGACCTGAAGTCTTGCTGTTCTGCGCTTTTGCTCTACCCTAGTACCGTGGTGTTCTCTCTTGATATTCTGGCGGAGCGACTCAGCTTCAGCGTTAAGGAACATGCAAAGAAAACCAACCGCAGACAACTAATCCAATTAGTTTTGAAAAGTCTTATGCATAACGTGTGAGCATGAGCATGAATATGCATACTCTAGGCATTGTTTAGCTATGGCCCTTTTCACAGTTTTGGAATGCGTCGACTAGTATGGAAGCAATTCTTTTGCACACCTAGGCAAAGAAAGCCAACAGCCGTGTCGACTCTGCAAGGTAATTTGCTAAGCAAAAAACTGCAAAAAGCCACAAGCCTTCACCAACTCATGTGTAAACATCAATCGTTTTTGCCGTCTGCGAAAGCCTGCTACAACATTGTTAACAATGGGCTACTATGTGACGGTGGTTAGTTGCTTTAAAATAATAGAAAAATTGTCATCATACGTAAAACTTCTAAAACCTCCTTCTAACTAAAATGTTGGTGCAACGTGAATGTAAAAGTGAATATAAAATTCAGTCTTAAAATAGCCACAGGATTGCATGCTAGCAGTTGTCACTTCGAGAGCGAAGGGAAAGCCAGAGGACACTGGCTCCATCTCGTGGAACGGGATGCATTCTGTAAGACACGCAAAGAACGTGAGCGAAACAACCAACCAATAACGAACATTGAAAAATGGACCGAGATGCTCAGGGCAGACGTGGGGGAAGCAACGCATGAGGTTCCTCCTGAGGCAAACCTTCACGTGATAGATAGCCGGCTCCTACACAAGTAGGAGGCCAAGCAGTGTTTGCTGAAGACGGAAACGTCAAAGGCATAATAGGACGTTACGCAGGTGCATAGCCAAACTGGACAGGGAGACAGAAGAACACGCTTTTCAGGTATGCTGCACGCAATGGGAAGAGACGTGCAATGGCCTCGAGAGACAGATGTGTGGTGCAAACGCTTGGCGCCTCTTCCGCCACCTTCTGGATCCCGAGGAGACCAAGAGTGCTCAGGGGCACAAGATTAGCAGGCTCGTACGTGACTTTGGGGGCACGCCAGATGAATTTCTTGAGGCCGTTCGCGAGCGCTATTTTAGAGCAGGAGAAAGAACACGGCACACAATGTATGACGCACAAAACAATGAGAAGCTAGTCGCAGAATTACGTGATGCCGAAATTAGACAGTCTTAAGCAACCTCAACACCAGGTCTGCTCCCAGCCCAGATATGGTAACCAACAAGACTCTACGCAACCTGGACGATGAGTCAATTACGTGACTGACGGAATACCTTAACGACTGCTGGCGAGAGTGCTCCCTCCCCGATGCATGGAAAAGGGCCCGCGTGGTCATGATTCCCAAACCGGGCAAGCAGGTTACAATCAACAACCTAAAGCCAATTTAGCTCACATCCTACGTGGGTAAAGTAATAGAACACGTTATCCTGACTCATGTTACTGATTACCTCGAAGACGCTGATATCTCCCCCCCCCCCCCCCTCGATGGTCGGATTTCGCCGCAACCTCTCTGGGCATTGATTTGATTGATATGTGGGGTTTAACGTCTCAAAACCACCATATGATTATGAGAGATGTCATAGTGGAGGGCTCGGGAAATTTCGACCACCTGGGGTTCTTTAACATGCACCCAAATTTGAGCACACAAACCTACAACATTTCCGCCTTCATCGGAAATGCAGCCGCCGCAGCCGGGATTCGAATCTGCGGATCAGCAGCCGAGTACCTTAGCCACTAGACCACCGCGGCGGGGCTACCTCTCCGGGCAGGATGTGATGCTGCAGCCGAAACATCAGATTGTAGACAGCACTTCTAAATCCACTAAGGCAATTCTGAGCCTTGATCTGAAAAAAGCTTTTGACAGCGTGGAGCAAGCGGCGATTCTCGACCGTGTTCGATCGCTGAAATCAGGCAAAAAATTTTATAACTATATACGCGACTTCCTCACCGGCAGGCGTGCGAGCGTCATCGTCGGCAACGCGGAATCACCGGAATTCGAAACGGGTTCCACGACTATGCCACAGAACTCCATCGTGACGCCCATGTTGTTTAACCACATCCTCTTTTGGCTACCCGAGAAACTAGCGACAATACAGGGTCTGCATCACAGCCTTTACGCGGAAGACGTCACTCTTTGGGTTTCCGGAGGAGGATGTGACGGCCACGTGGAGCGAACACTGCAAAAGGACGTGGACGCCGTACAGGAATTCTTGAGAGGTACGGGCCTCGAATGTTCGGTGGCTATGGCCGAGATGTTGCTATAAAGACCCACGAGAAGGGGCCGCAAAACCGTCCTTCCCGGTGGAGGGAGATCACAAATCGGAGTGATAACGGCGGAAGGCGTTCCCATACCAAGCGTTGAGAACATGAAGATATTGGGACTACATCTGCAGGCCGACAGTCCCAACGGTGAGACAGTTCGAAGACAAACGTTCGGAAGACATCAAGATTAGACTTTTATACCGCATAACGAACACGTGCAGCAGTCTGCCGGAAAGCTGTAGGATCCGTATGTACAGGCGTACGCGATCAGTCGCATAACGTTCATCGCTCCATATCTAAAATGGCTGGCATCCGAACGTAACAAGGTCAATTGCATGATTCGCAAGACCTTCAAGAGGGCTGTTGGCATACCTGTCAACACGAGCAATGACATGTTCTTTGAGCTGGGCCTGTACAACACCCTGGACAAAGTGATTGAGGCACACAACATTGCACAATACGAGCGATTGTCAAAGTCCAAGACGAGCAGGTGCATCCTGGAATCTCTAGGCGTAACATACCACATGCAATGCGGGGAGAAGACGATGGTTTTTATCATGGTCCGTGATCATCTCATCGTCCCACCGCCCCCCAGGAACATGCACCCGACACAACACGTCAGGCGCTGCAACTAGACGTTACCACAGCCTCAACTTAAAGCCTTTCTTTACACACACGAACATTTTCAAGAACAGTTCTTTTCCTAGAGTTATTGAAATGTGGATTGAATTACCCAATAGTATTGGTGAATTGATTGATTTGTGGGGTTTAACGTCCCAAAACTATAGTATTGGTGAATTATCGTTGTCAGAATTTGTAGACGCACTGTTACAATGAATCATTTTTTTATGTCAACCTTGTAATCAGTGTATTTTGTTCATGTAAATGTACCCCACTCCTGCAATAGCCCTGTATTGGGCTGCAGTATTTGAAAATAAATAAATAAATAAATAAAAAAAAAGCGAGTGACCTTCAAAGAACGTATGGCAACAGCGACGAAGCGGTGTACGTGGACGTCACACAATACCCAGAGGGAAGGCGTGCTCACGTTATCGCAGTTTTGAATTGCACAGGCAAGTGTCTCGCAAGCGCACAATGCATACGTAACACACAGAGGCGGCCAAAGAGGGGGCGATTGCTCTTGCACTGGTTGCAGCACCAGAGGCTGCGGTCGTGATCAGAGACTCGCAAGCTGTCGTCCGTGGCTTCACGCGTGGTCGCATCTAGTGTCTGGCGGCCCGGATACTATACAATTAAGTAATGGCAACAAGGATGGCGGCCAGCTTCGAGGAGCGATGGCCTCGGCATCGTTGTCCTCGAATCTCAAAGCTGAAAATGCGAATGTCTTCCATTTGTAGGTTCCGGCTCACACCGGCGTCCCGCTAGCAGGTAACTAGGCGGCCCACACCGCAGCTTGAGATCTCCCTCACCGAGCCGCGGTCGATTCGGTGGCCGCCTTCACCTCTGAAAGCGAGGGGATGGCACTATCCACACAACAACAACTGAAATGGTGGTGGGGTGATCGCCTGACCACATTCAATGACACTGCACAACAGTACAGACTAAACAGACGTAAATACCCACCACCACACAACAAATAGGACAAAAAGCAGGCCGTGACTCTGAGGTTATTACAGACAAATGCGTACCCCCGCCCGGTGATCCTACATGTGTGTTATTCTCGCCTATACCCGACGGATGCGTGTAAAGCAAGCAGAGAAAGGGCCACACTGTGACAAGCTTTGGGAGTGTGCTGGAAAAGTTAACGTCAGTGCTGCCGCTTCTTTCACGACGCATGTTAGGTAGGGACAAATTCCGAGGCCAACTGATGCTGCCACCACCGCGCGAGAACAGGGGCCAGCCTCCCCCGCGGCTGCGGTCACTGTTGTCAATCAGCGGCGTCAGGAAGCGGCTGGCCGACCAGCTTAGGGCCGTCCGGCAAGCTGAAGATGCCGCCCGGGTCCAAGGACTTTGAGTGGTCACCTGAGGCACCGCCATCATAATCGACAGAGAGTGGAAAAGGACAGGGGTTAATACCCTCTTCCCCACCTTGCCCAGTAAAACTGCCAGATTTTAAATAAAGTTTATTCATTCCTTCATTCATTCATTCTTAAAATTAACAAAAGTGACTTTCATATAAAACTTGAGAAGGGCCATAAAAGCGTATACTGCCATGCCTTACATCACTTTAGTCTATGCAACTTCTTATGCAGGAAAATAATTCACCATGCAGGACAGAATGAAATAGGTCCTCAACACCAATTGAGAACCTGTACCCTCTCGAAGGATTCTTTGAAGAAAGTGGATGATGCATGGGAAATGCTCAGGTTAAAATGGGCCTCTTATGACAACCGAGTCTAGCTTCTTCATTAAAAACTGACTAATCATACTTTGGCAGATAGCTCCACCACTCACAATCACCTTGAATGAAACACCCGGCTTTTGCTTCTTGGCCGTAAAAAACACAGAAAGGGTGTTGTTTTTGCTAGCTGCAGTATGCAATAGACTGTGCTTGAGTACATAGCATATATTTTCTGCAATGTGAACATTTCCCAACTCAGTGAGGCCTACCCTGGTCCTGCGAGCAGGCTTCTTAGGTATGAAAAATCAGGCATGCCTCACTTTCAGGTTCCAGCTTGCCTCAGTGACGTGGGCTGCTGAACGCTTGCTATCGCGAAACTTTTTCAGTGCCAGCCACTCCTGGTCCAAACTGAAGCAAAGTGCACAAAGCAGGAAAAAAAAGCACACCTGCTGCCACAAATGACGATTTCACATACTTGCTTAATATGACCAAATAAAAGCACGAATTCCCCAAAAAGAGCACTCACTTCTTGTGGAACATGTCCTTTTGGAAAAGTAATGCCTTCATGTGGTTGTGTTAACGAGTATCTAAAAATTTAAAATCCGAATTGTGGCGGCAGGTGCGCTTATTTTTTCACCTACTTCTTGCGCAGTGCTTTAGTTTGGATCTGGAGTGGCTAACTTTAAAGAAGTTTCGCACTGCCAACCATACCTTACTTGACCAGGCACAATAACAAGTGCCTAGTCAGGCAT
The DNA here is from genome assembly GCF_043290135.1 of Rhipicephalus microplus. NCBI lineage: Eukaryota > Metazoa > Arthropoda > Arachnida > Ixodida > Ixodidae > Rhipicephalus > Rhipicephalus microplus. The sequence continues at coordinate 192,181,431 of NC_134703.1, forward strand.
GTGTTATCAGTTGAAACGCGTCATATTTCCGAATCCACAAGCTGAAAGCGTCCTGAAAAACCATACATCTTTGGTTACATAGGCACACATTTCAACATGGTCACTCTCGTGCACAGTAGGCCAGCATGTCTATTAGGTAGCGCTTGCTCATGGGCACACAATGTCGGAGCCCGCGACTGCCGCTAGATACCGCAGATCAAAGCTGGCTGCAAATGCTAGACAAGACAAGACATGACAGGACTTTTCTTTATATGTGATATATACTGTTTGATTCAATTTAAATTATTTGACCAAATGATTATTCACTTCGAACCTAAAGTTTACTAGTATTTGCATGAGCCTACACTTCCTCTCAGTCCTGATCAAGTGAAAGCTTTCCTTCAGGATCGGCCTACCTTCGAACGAACAATTTCAAGTCGTAGTGATGTCCTAAAAAAAAATTTGGGGGACCCTTAGGCTTCACCAACCAAAATTGAATGCAGTAACGATACCCTGTTCCTAGCACGTGCTTCAACCACTTTGTGCATACATTTTATTGCATGATGCAATTCAAGAAGTTTTATTTGTGGGTTACTACAATGTGAGCGATAAAATTTTTTTGTGGGCACAGCACACCATCAACAAGCATGTGGATTCATAAGCCTTTTGTTTGCTTCATGCAGCTATGCATTGGTCTAGCTGCATCTAATGTGCAGTCGCATCCAGCTATCTACACGGGATTGTGCCGGCCATATCTGGCTACCTATGAAGGGTGGCCCCTAATTGCATCGGTTTATTCGGTGACGCTGGTGCAGCCTATGTTGCTTTGTGATGACGCCGCTTTGCTCCAACATGGCTCTCTTCCTGAGGCGCCACTTGTTCATCACGTGACGTCGGCACGCTGCTTTATAAGGAATCAACCCCAGGCTTTCAGTTTTTGTCGGCACACCAGACCATCAACAAGCATGTGGATTCATAAGCCTTTCCTTTGCTTCATGCAGGTCAGTGACTACTATTGTACAATTAAGAGTGATTATCGTGGTCTTATGGTCTTGCCGTGCCTCCAACGGTGCATCACTATTGTCAAAAATTTGTTTTATGTGTGCTTGCTCGCGCTGCGTGGGGACGTTGAGTTCAATCCCGGCCCCTCCAACGGCAGTAACTGCTCTGTTGAATCCATGCTCAAGGAATTATTATCAGGGCAAAGTAATCTGACTAAGGAAATAACGGCGCTTAGGGAACAACAGGCTAGCATGGAAAGACTGGTGGCTGATCTTGGAGCTAGGTTTTGTGAGCTAGAAAACAAAGTTTCTCGTGTTGATGACCTCGAACGAACTGTTAAATCTATGGAAGCAAAACTGACTGACATTGAGAATAGGAGCAGGCGATCAAATATGGTGGTATTCGGTATCTCTGAAGACCCGAATGAAACAGAATCGGTCCTTAAAAGTAAAGTTGTCGATGAAACGTTCGCTGCAAAGATTGGCATTCATTGTAAATCCATCGGTAAAATACGACTTGGGAGGCCGGGCAAACAAAGACCAGTCATAGTATATTTTCAGGACTATAACGAAAAGCAGCTTGTACTGAAAAATGCTTATATATTGAAAGGCTCCAATATATCGATCCAGAATGACTATTCTCGAAATACACTGATAAGGAGAAGACACCTATGGAACAGCGCAAGGGCTGAGAAAGAGCAGGGAAAAAAGTTACCCTAATTAATGACAAGGTTCGATTGGGCAATAAGCTTTTGTTTTGGGATGAACAGAAAAACTCGAGAATACAAATTCAAGTTGACCAGGGCACTTCGAGGAATGAGTGACGCACACCCTTAGCACCTAAAGGATTGCGTGTCCTAAACATTAATGCTCGAATCATTGTTAACAAGTCTTAGAATCTTGAATCACTTATCTGGAGTTACAGTCCTCACGTAGTTGTTTTAACTGAAACGTGGCTGCATGACGATGTTGATAACACAGCTGTTTTCCCTCCATCTTACCAGACCTTTCGGCGCGATAGGTCTTCGAGGGAGGCGGAGTTGCAGTTTTGGTTGAAGAAAACATATATGCTGTTCTCTTACGTCAAGCGAATAACTTAAAAACTGTATCATTGAAACTTACTTGCTGGGGTAAATAATTTTTGTTGTTTGCGGTGTACCGAGCACCTAACTCACCTGCCCAATTTCTTTCTGACCTTTGCGGACATATTGCATCCTTTAAAAGTAGCAATGTGATGCTTATAGGTGATTTTATTCTCCCAGGCATTGATTGAGAGAACTCGTCCTTCTTTGTCGAATCCAAGTTGCACGTGAACTACCTACGCAACATCATGCTTTATCATAACTTGCAGCAAGTTGTCAAACAACTGACACGTATTCACGATACGTCAGCGACGATTCTCAATCTTATTTTTGTAAGTCAATCAATTGAAAAATTTTCTGTCTTTGTTGAACCTGGCATTTTGGACCATAAACTCGTGTATTTCACATGCTTATTTAAACCATGTGACTTCATTAAAAATAACAAAATCACTATTAAAGATTATTTTAGAGCCAATGATGAAAGTGTTTTAGATTATCTTGAAATATGTCTTGACAGTTTGCAAGGCCATGATATTACTGCACTTTGGAACCGTTTTAAAGAAATTATCAATCATTGCCTCAACAATTTCAGCCCGAGCAAACTTAAACGTACTTCTAAAGCTACTCCCTGGATGACAAGAGATATCTTGCAACTTAAAAAAAAGAGTTAAGCGCCTAAGACAGCGGTGTGCTTCACATGAAGTTTTTCAATAAAATGCAAGATAAGTTAAATCTAAAAGTGAGACATGCTAAGCGTTGGTACTTCCGGCATACGCTACCAGAGTTTATTCACTCCGCGCCACAAATAGTTTGGGGCTTCCAAAAAAAAAAAAAATGGAACCAGGAAATTAGCCACATTGTACACGAGGGAATCATCATTAACGAAAAGCACAACATTGCACAATATTTTAATGAATACTTTCACGGTGTTTTTTCGAGTTTTGATGCTGCTACACTTCATAACCGTAGACCATACTTCCCTGCTCCCGATGTATCAATGCCAGGTATCGTTTCTATGCTACTTAACCTTAAAACTAAATCTTCCTCAGGTCCAGATGATATACCCAATGTTTTTCTGAAAAGATATGCAGAAGCGTTAGCACCTTTCATAGCTCGTATATTTCAAATGTCCCTGTCTTCAGCTACACTGCCTAATGATAGGCTTTTGGGCACGTGTTGTACCCGTACTAAAGAAAGATGACCCCACACTACTAACAAATTATCGCCCTATATCACTAACCTCATCATGTTGCAGACTACTTGAACATATCATAGCTAAGGAAATTAATAAGTATTTAGAGGATAACTGCATACTGTTGTCCTGTCAACATGGCTTTCACAAAGGTTTCTCTACTATCACACAGTTAACAACAGTTGTTCATGATTTTGCTAGTGTTCTTGATGGGTCAGGCCAGGTTGATGTAATATTTCTAGATTTCAAGAAAGTGTTCGATCTTGTATTACATAGCAAGCTTATTACTAAACTAGAATCAATTAATCTTCCTGCTTATTTAGTTAATTGGGCGGCTGCCTATCAGACCAACCGCAGTCAGGTCGTTTCTATTAATGGGCACTCATCTGAGAAGCTACCAGTCTCATCAGGTGTGCCTCAGGGCAGTGTCCTTGGCCCCTTATTATTCTTAATATTCATTAATGACATAACCAACGAAATTCATTCCCCTATTCAAATTAGATTATTTGCGGATGATTGTCTACTTTATAATAAAATTAAAAGCCATGAAGATCAAGTATTGCTCAACAATAAATCTCCAAAGTATCCTTTCTTGGTGTCGAGCATGCAGTTAAATTTCAGTAAAAGAGTATATATGTCAAAAACTACAAAGAAATCTAAAAAAATTTCTTTTGGGTACAAGCTGGGTTCTGAAATGCTTGCAGAAGTGAAGGAGTACAAGTACCTGGGAATCACAATAACTAATACCCTAAATTGGAATATGCACATTACTAACATATGCAACTCTTCGTTCAGAAAATTTTGTTTTCTCAGACATAAACTAAAGAATGCATCCTCTAGTACAAGGCTAACGGCTTATAAATCACTAATTCGGCCTAAACTCGAATACGCCATCATTGTCTAGGATCCGTATACAAAAATTAATATCGATAGACTGAAAATGATTCAGCGTAAAGCTGTCAGGTTCATTTATTCTAAATTTCGTATTAGTGACTCTCCCTCTAGTTTAATGATGCAGAATAGTATTCAAACACTACTCCTGTGCAGAAAAATACAGAGACTAAAATTCCTGTTCGCACTGAAAAATAAACTCTTTAACATAAACCCAAGTCCTTATTTATAGTCGCTTACTGCTCGATCAACACGGCATCCTCATGCTGACTCTTCAACACCCTATCGGACACGCACTAATCTTTTCAAATATTCCTTCTTCCCAAGAACTATCACCGACTAAAACAACCTACCATTTCCCCCCTTACATAACGACGATTTCTTAGAACATGTTACCATTTGAACTTCTGACCATGATGTACCAATTTTTATAGCTTCATTATATGTTATCCTTCTGTTCCTTGATCCTTAGTTTAAAAAGCCAATGTCACTTGCCTTATCTCATGCCTCTTTGTGTATATATGTCTGACAAGCTTTTACCACATGGTCTTATTTCAGTGTGTGAAAACTTTTTGTTTAATGTTTCTACTTTTGTTGCTTCACCTTGACGTACCACTTTTAAAAAAATTATGTAGTTTTCGCCTTATTTTTTGCTGCAGTTTCTTTTGTACACATGCCAGTGTTATTTTTTTGCCGAGTATGCGATTTCTCTGCCTTTATTTGCTTTGTTTGTGTCCTTTTGCTCTTCCTGCTTGGGCCAACAGTATTTTATAAATAAAAATAAATAAATAAAAAGTAAGAAGTGGCTCGTGTCGGTGAGACTTTTATGACTGCATTCTGCACAGCATGTTTTAAATCGCGAGAAATTATGCACATGAAATGTTTTCAAACTTTCTATCCACCCCCTACGTGGTCTCAAGAAAATGGGTGCAGAAATATAGCAAGAAAATACGTGCAGTAATATGGCTAAGGCAAGACTGGTCATTGATGCAGGCAAAAATGCCACAAGAACGTAACAAACCCACGGCACTCAAACCTCAATTTAACAATTATCAGTTACAACAAAGTAAATGAAAAATTGTCTTGCAATAAATCTAGTGTTAGTAATAACCTCCATAATGAATTTTCGGATATAAGAAAATTATTTAGTGTTAAATGCAACTTTGCTTTAAAGAGCTTCGAGTGTATTCCAAGAATTAGGGAAACAAGGGTCTGGGCAAACTGTTTGCAAGCAAATGAAGAAACAGCCTCAAGAGGAGTTGACTTATTGAACTGTGACGACCAAGTGAGACATAATGAAGGTGAAAAAAAAAAGTGTCTGATGGAACTTACATAAACATCTTTATTACACAAAACCGTACGGCATCCGTACACACGACCAGAACCACTTCAACAAAGACTCTGTGCCACAGCGTCAGTCCTGCAATACACGATGCCAAACACCACACCCGGTGAACATGGCGAGAACTGGTGTGCACGTCTTCCCTGCGCATTATTAATAGCATTGTGTTTATTTCACTGTTTTAGTTGGAGTGGAGGACAATGTTGTCATCCCAGTCAGGTTAAACTAACACACTTCATAATGAGGCAAGGAGAAAAGATGTGCATGGGAGAGACAACCTGGCCGTCCTTAGTTTGTCTTCGTGGAACCCTCGGAGTATGGTGGCGGTGGTCCCTCCTAGAATTGGGAGAAAATGGTCGCCATCAAGTGGGAAAGTAAATTAGAAGAATGAATTTGGTTTAGTGCAAGAAACAAGCTCACAATGCTATGTCGCAAAGCCAAGACAGATGGTCCCAGAAAATTCCCAGTAGAAGCACAAAAGCCAATTAATTAACTCTGCTGCAAGATTCTGTTCAATTGTGGGTGATGTATATTGGCCCAAGTGGCTTCTGTTTAAATGAGTGCTTTGATCATTGTTGGGGTTTACCATATTTACTCGAATCTACCGCGCCCTCGATTCTAACGCGCACCCAGTTTCCACGACGAAAAAAAAAAGTAAGGCATTGATTGCAACGTGCACCCATTTTTCTCGTTGGCCCGCACGATCACACCACTCGGGAAAACGACTCCTTTCGGGAGCGTCTTCCGTTTAAATATGAGGTGCGGGGGAAGCTTGTGCCTATCTGACGTGCAACGGAGCATTGCCGTCACTCTAGTTTTACCGTGGCCCGATGTCAGCACGGCAACTTGCTTCGCCCCCTTCTTCTCGACGGTTGTGGTGCCAGGCATGTCGAAGTAAAGAGGCGTCTGATCGGCATTCCTGATTTGCCCAAGCAGGTAGCTGTTGTTGTGCCGCAAGTTTAGGACGAACCTCTGAAAACTGATAAGCTTTTCTTCGTACTCCTCTGGCAAGTTTTGGCCCATGCCCGTTTGCTTTCGGAGGGAAAAGCCTAAAGTTAGTTAGCCTAAAGCCTAAAGTTAGTTAGCCAACACCTGCTCGCTTTGAACTGGCTCCGCGTTAGCCCCTTTTCTAAAGCTAACTGTATAGCCTGCACTTGCAGCAGTTCTGTCGTCACGGGCCGCTGTGCCGCTCGCTGCTCAAGCACTCACTCGGCGAGCAGCTCTTCAATTCGCGGAAACCAACCCTGCTGTGGTCCACTGAAGCCTTTGCGTGCATCTTTGCTGTCGACAATCTTCTGCTTTTGTTTCCGCCAGTCCCGCACGCACGTTTCGGAAACTCCGAACGTGCGCGATGCAGCCCGATTTACGTCCGTTTCGGCACACGCGAAGACTTTTCTTTTAAAAGCAGCATCGTGGTGCCCTCGTCGAGTTTTTCAAGTCGGCCCTTCCATGCTGTCGATGCTAATGAACTACAAGATTACAAACTCCTCTGCACACGTACGAAGTGCCGCACATGGGAAACACATAGGCAGAAATGGCCGACGCGCAATGCCGACGCACGTCGGGGGCGGGCATTTTGGAAATGTCGATGGCAATAGAATGACCGTATTCATTTTTTTTTCGAACTCGATTCTAACGCGCATGCGATTTATGAACTCGCTTAACCGGAAAAAAAGGTGCGTGTTAGATTCGAGTAATTACGGTAACATCCCAAAACCACGATATGAGAAACGCTGTAGTGGAGGGCTCCAGAAATTTTGACCTCCTGGGGTTCTTTGACAGCACCTAAATATAAACACATGGATCTCAAGCATTTTCACTACCATTGAAAGTGTGGTCACCATGGCCAGGATTCGACCCTGCGACCTGCAAGTCAGCAATTGAGTGCCCTAGCCACTAAACCACCATGGCGAGTAAATGGCTGCTTTAGAGACTAAAACCTCACAACCAGTGTAAACTGGGGCAGTTTATCATTGGCAAGCCCACATTCTCCAAAAGACAAAGGGCCAAGGGAACATGAGGATTCACAAGTATGCTCTGTTCATTCACACAGCAAACTGTTGCATCTACGTATCTTCTGTTAGCCTGCATAGTTTAGATTAGCTACTAGTTGAAAATGTGGCAACCTGCTTCGCACAATAATTGATGGTAGCACATATGATCACAATCAAATTCACACACCGCGGTTGTGGTAAATGACACGCACTGTTTTGACTCTGTTAGTGCCAAATGCACACATAATTTCGGAGCACCTTGCTGTCAGCCATTGCCTGGCGGTTATCGCCTGTCACCGCGCAGAGAAGTTTTTGGATAACTGGAGCCCATTGAACCAAGCTGAATTCAGACAGGGAAGTTGGTCTCAGACCAAACTTGGTATCACCAAGATTCGACAGCACTTTTAACGCTCTGTACAATGCATTGTTTATAATCAAGAGAATGTTAAAGGGACTGATGAGCAAAATTACCTATTTTCTTTAATGCAATAGAAAGAATGCCAATCTTTGTTTGCAGCAAATATGAACACATGCTGCAAACAGAGCATAAAACTTGAATTTCCAAATGATGGGTTTCAATGACACACTTTGTGTCTAAAATGTGAGACATGCTTGTTGTGACACTTTCTTGTGGCATCACATTTTCTTGGGCAATATTCACCTGATGAGGGAAGATGAATGAACAAAAGTTTTTAGTGACCAAGGTCAATACGTCACCTCTGCAATGCGTCATTATCCTCATTTCGGCCTAGCAACTAGGTCCACTGGAAGCACTTTTTCTGCAAGGGTAGATATGTTAAGCGCGGAATGACGAGGCTGGGACCAGGAGTGACACACACAAGTGCTCACTTTCAAGAATGATTTATTGGAAGCTGGATCACCGAACAAAAGCTCTGTATACTCAGGCAAGCGCAAATATGCAGGCGTGGAGGAATGACAGTTGTTTTTTGAATACCTGTAAAAGTGACACTCTTACAACCACACCCTACCTACACAAGATTGCTTAAAAAAAAAGTGTATGGAAACATCGTCGTCATTCGTGCGGCTTCGAACAAGCTGGGAGGCTCGGCAACCCAACTGCTCACAAAGCATGTGGCTCAATGTCCCTGTGCAGCGCAATGCAGGTGTCGTGTACCAGCTCGTGTGGGTCTTTTTGAAGAGTGCTTGCCCAAAATGAAGCCATGTGGTACAACTGACTAGCATGCGTGAGCTAGGCAAGGAAGGTGTCATCATTATTGTGAAGGCATCAAGGAATAACAATCCCATTTTTCCTGTACTGCATTTGCACGATTTGTAGGTCACCCCATTTTGTCGTTAATTGAAATTCAAAGTTGGAGGGTTGACCTAGAACCGAAAGATAGTTTCGGTTGTAAAGTCTCCCTGAAAATAAACCCTACAGTATTCCATAAAAGCAAGCTTTCAAGCAATGCTATGAAGCAACTTTGGCACACTGTAATTTGACTTTATTTTCAATGTAAATGAGTTTTATTTTACAAAATGTGCTTGTTCTCCCTTTTTTTTTTTTGCCGCCTGATCTTAGAAGGGTCGACAGACAATCGTGTAAATACGGTACATGTTCAGTAATCTAACCCTTTCAGTCATGGTGTGTGCAAATGGATGCGCCAGCTTCAATAGCACGTCATGCACTGTGCGTTTCATCAAATTGCTTGATACTGGATAAGCAGATTCGTGCAGGCCTTCTGAGTGGACAACTGGTGATTATTTATTTTGTTACGCTGTATGTTGCTGCAGTGTATCACTTTTTTAGATGCACTCCCATGTTCGACGATTCTTCGACGTGAGGCATTATAAGACCAACGTGAAAAGCATCTCTTTTCTTCACTCGAAAGAAATCGAACCAAAAAGCAAACTGTGCGTGCATTTCGGGCCTAATAGCGGATTCGTTTTAGGTAAGTATTGAAGCTGACTGGTGGCAGAATAATTAGATAATTAGTTACACACACATTAATTTAATTACCAGAACTGACACAAAACAACGTTTTTCAAAATTTCCTTACTTGGAATGTAATACTGAGCGCCTTGGAATGATGACAAGCAAATTTGACACGCTACTGACAGCGCATCATAATTTGTGACTGAAAGGGATAAAGCTAGTGTCCCATCCTCGTCATTTCAGCCTTTTTCTCTCTGTAGACTGCAGGAGGCTTCCTTTGGCTACATCCGTTGCGCCACGTCATAGGGTGAACAAAGCCAGTGTGTTTCAGCCTCGAGGAGCACCCCATACTTTCATGCTTGTCAAGTTGTCTTAGGAGCACTTGGAGGTCTCCTGAGCGAGAAGCCGGAAAGTTTGACATACAGGAGTGGACGATGTCTTTTTCAGGAGCAGTCTTTCATGGAAGGCTATCAATAAGCCCTTCACTGAGCTTATCTCCTTGAGCACCAACAGAAGCAGGGCTCGGGGATACATGGAGGCACGTTGCACACACGGTCACAAGAAGCGCTGCATCATAACATGTATGGCCAACGCCTTGAACACACACAAAAATTACAGCTACAGTAATTGGAGAGGGACATTGGATTTTATGTATTGGCACATTCAATTTTCTTTTGACTGGTTTTGTATGGAAAGCTAGCCCCGCGCTTTTGGTTGTGCGTACAGAAGAAAACACTAAGAGATTGTCAGTGTTGTGTGCCTGTGAGGCAACACCTTTTCACTAAATGTAGGGGCGTGCATATATTCCATCTTTCAAATATTCTTCTGATAGTGTGTGGTAATTTTTTCGATTCACACTGAAATTTTGACTATTTGAATAATAAGGACTTCCCAAAGACAAATACAGTCCGCATCCAATCGACAATGGTCCCATCAAATTTTTTTTATGCTATAAACCATGACACTCTCGCATCGCAATGAAGCTGCCTTTAAGACAGCTATGGTAGCAAATGTATTGACTAAAAAAAACGCTGATTTCAACATGGACATGCACTGCACCATTACAATGACCTTTTTAATATGCTTCCCCACATTACACAGTGGTATCATGGCAAACCTGCCTTTAGAGCTTCACTACAGCCATAAACGGATGGTCTCGCAAAAGCACTGGCTCGAAACTACGCACATAGGTAGGGGCTTTATTTATTGCAGTTTCAAACAAAAAAAAATATCCGGAAAAAATCGAGAAAGATTTTTAGGATCCAAAATTTCAGATGTTTTTAGACAGTGGTGTCTTTCTACCGGGTAGATGAGCAACTTGAAAGTAGCACGCCCTTGTCCACCAATTCAGTTGGGCCTTCAAACAAGTTGAAGAGGGCAAAGGTAGACTGTGTTGTCAACACCAAATTAGCTGTACCACATGTAAATAAGTATTATTCAGTCTTTGCAATGTCTCATCCATCATAAAACAACTAGAAAACACCATCCCTCCAACACTTAACCAACTTAACTAAAAGAAACACCTTCATGTTCCTGTCTCATAAGAATGTGCTTATAGTAACAGTTCTTCTGTAGTTTTCACTTCAAAGTGTTTGAAAAATATTACGCAAATATTGGACAACTATTGAAAAAATATTCTGTTCCATTTGCACTCAAACATTATTATACTTTGCACAATTAAGAAGGCTCAACTTTTTAAAAAGTCGCTTATGTACAGCAGTTTCTGCGTGGCAGGGGTGTAAGGACTTGATTGTTTCAGAGACAGACCCGTGCTGTTCGGTGAGTTGTCTCATGCCAGTAGAACGTTTACTTTTGAAGTAAGATGACATGCGAGGAACCAGCGGAAGACTGCTTGAAATTACGAGGAGTACCATGCGGCTACCCGCCGCACTCACCGGTGGTGCACTGGCCTGGTCAAAGGATGGCGGGGCTGCTGGCACATACATAGAACCGGTTGTGGCCGGGTTGTAGTAAGCAGAGTTCTGCGATGCCTCGGCTGCCTTGGCCATGGCTGCTGCTGCTGCGAAACAAGACCAAGTGTCGGGCTTCCATTGAAATAAAAGTACCCCAGGGTAGAACCCCAATATATCCACATAGCCACAATAATGAACGAGGTAGTAGTGGGGCCACTACAGACGAAACTCCTTATTGAGCAAATTTGTGCAAGCAACCTATGCTGCACACTCATAGCAGCAATCAAAGTCATTGGCAGGCAAAGAAAATAATTTTAAACATGTGTCACAGTTGCCCTGCGGAAATATTCGAATAAATACTGTAGTATTCAAGTTTCCCATGATTCAAATTTATGCTAGAGAAAATTTCAAAGTATTCGAAACGAATAAATGAATGCATATTAGTCCACATGTAAATGTGGTTTCACTGCAGCAAAAGGGTGCTAAGCCGTGAAAACACCAATCCAGAAAAAAATGAGCCCTGCCGCAAAGTACCACTTCAAAACTGAATGAACATTACACCCTTACACAGATTTATCATTTTTCAAGTTTATATTGCTGATGTACTAGCTTATATGCTCTAAGTAAAGTGAATTTTAAAACTTAAGTTTTACAAGTAATTACTCTTGTTTCATTGAAAGTCCAATCATGACTATTAAAGGTATTTCCACTTTTTCTGAACCAAAAAGAATGGCATTTGTACAGGTCTTGCTTGAATTAAAGAAATATACTGTGTAGGTTTTTCGATAAACATGCTTTTTTCTTTCTTTACAGAATGTGAGACAAATATGTTATACGAATTTGATTCGAAATCATTAGAATGGAATCACCATTCATTCGGAATTCTAGACTTGTGCAAACAGTGAATTTTTCCTTCAAAGCGAATTTGAAGCAAATAATGATCTTCGTTGAATAATTTCAAATCGAATTCGAATAATATATACATCGCATGCTAAAAAGAAAAATGGGTGTGTTTGTCATGACCTAACTAACCTGCTCAATATTTTTAAAAATTTGAAACAAGGCCTGAGCAAATGCCATTTTCTTGCATCAAAGGAAGTGGAAACAACTTTGAATAGTAGTAGGGTATGACTTTCAGTAAAATGCTAGTAACAGCCTGTAAAGTATGTTACGTTTAAAAAATTGCTATACCAAGAGCATATAAGTTGGTATAACAAGCTTTTAAACTAAAAAAACTGAAAAATGTATCAATATGAAAGAAACATCTCCATTTAACCTTAAAGTGGGGCTTCGCAGCAGTGCATATTTCTCTTGAACATGTGTTTTCACGGCTCAGCATAACCTCCCTACTGTGAAACCACACTTACAAAAACTTGCATGCGAATTATTATACGCCTGTATAGACGAGAGCACGCCTATCTCACACCCAGGTGCCTTCGGCGCTATACCCTCGCTTCCAGAGACGCCATAATTTGTTTGCAACTACCAAGGCGCGCCTTGCTAGCATATAATGCAGTGGCTCTGAGAGTTTAAAATGCAAAAAAGCCCCTGTTCACGCTGCTCCCGCTTATGAAATGTCATCTGGATACTACTGCACTGTCATCTGATGAGACAACAACCAGCTTAAGAGGAAGTGATTGCTGAGCATTGTCTGTGAAGCTCACAGCGCATCGCGGGAATTGTGCCAGTGTAGCGTTTTGCGATTGCACAAAATTCCGTCCACAACGGAAAACGCCGAGCTTCACCGCCTTAGGATATAATCGCAATCAGCAGGAAAAACTTTGAGCCCAGTGAGGTGTTCAGTAAGTATAGTTATTGTGTTTATTCAAGCGTGACGCCATCTGTTTCACTTTACAACAGCGATTTGCGTGCAGTGTGCCTGTAGTATGAGGCACATATTGCCGTACTCATTCGCAGGCCGCATGTCAATAATAGAATATACGCATTACGACTTACGCGTGGATGCACGCACCGCGCATGTTTAGTACAACTGCAACGGCCTACTATCGCGATGCGAAAACGGCGTGGAAAGCATAATTTTTTTGACTCAGTCAAACTGCAACATGCCTTGACTAACACTAGGCAAATCTACACGTGCTTACGACTGGCGTCCCCGTAGCATTTTAATATCTTGTTCGGGCTGGCACTTTTGCAGCACGTGTGTGTTCCGAGTGTCTGGCTGGACTGGCAATTGATACACATGCAGTGCATGAACGTAAGTTGGAACCAGATTCTAGCGCTACGTTGATGCCGGCTTACATCACAAATTCTGCCTTGTCACAGTCAAGGCACGCTGCAGTTCGACTGAGTCGAAGGCAACGCTTTCACTGTTCGCGTTTCTTTCAATCGCAATTGTACGTACCTGATGAAGCTGTTTCCGTAATCTACAATGCACATGCTGCAGACGTTCCAGACTGTCGAGGAAGTTCTCCTCGACGTTTCACACAAAATCAGCATAAAATTCCAGCACAGGAACAGCGTGAAACATGCTTACAGTGGAACTCGAGTTGTCAAGTTTCGCGTCTGATTTGCAGAGCGTCTGCTTGCCTGGCAGTTGAGAGTGTTGCTTCGCTATGCTAGCAAGAGACGGGGCCGCGCGCTTTTCAATATGGCAGCAAGCACTGAGCTTGCTGTGTTCTGGTGTATAGATGCTTTCACAGCTTAGCACCCCTCTGCGGCAGTGAAACCATCTTTACAACAAGATTTACGTAAAAAACAAAGCGAAAAACAAGGGACAAGAAAAGAAGGAGACAGACAGCAGCACTGTCTTGTCCCTTGCTTTTGGCGCTGTTTTTTAAGTGAATCATGTCATATCAACTCGCCCAAGCAACTACATTAGCATGTTTACAAAATGTAACACGCAGACTAGTATGCATCTATTCATTCACCTCGAATAATTCGTAATTATGAAAATTTTAAACTCAATTGAAAGTGAATACGAATACTGCCTTATTCGTTTGAATATTCACACAAGCCTATCGCATACACTTCGAACCTAAAATTCACTATTCACACAAGCCTTGTCATAGTACATTCTAGCGCTACCACTACTGCTGCATGATTAGCATAATTCTGGGTGAACTCAAACATTCAAATGTGAGTGCCAATTGAACTGATCGATATTTTTTCAAGCAAGAAATCATAGCAGAGCATCAGTAAGCATATTGTTATCAATCAATAAAGCGTCTGCAGCTTTAAACAACTATTTTTTCACCTCCGTGTGTACACTCAAAGCTAAATTGTCGGCAAGAATGTCTGTTGCTCGTTATTCCGAACTTCGTCGGTCTCTTCTTTTCCCGCAGATCGAGTCTCGTGCCGGTCCAGTGGCGTAGCATAGTGTCTTCTGTGAATGTTTAACTCTGGCAATATTTTCACGGGACGGAATCATCACAGCTTTTTTCTTTTGTCTAGGTTAATGTGACAGGGGAGTGTTGCAAAGTTATGTTGCCGAGTTGTGCTATAGACAATGAGCAAATGCAGAAGCCAAATTGTGTTCATTGATATGACTGGGAAACCCTGCAGTGGTTTTAACAACACGTTCCATTACAGCATCGAAATACTACCATAAAACTTGTTAATTTAACCCACATTAATTTGGAGAAAACTAAAGGTTTGGACATTCTCTGTGGTCCTGGCCAGCATATTGATAGAGTCGAATCTCAATAACTCGAACTCAAAGGGGCCCGAAAATTTGTTCGAAATAAAAGTAGTTTGAATTAATGAAACCTAAATAAACAGAGGGCTCTCCATGCAGTGGCGCATGTGCATTGAGCTAACACACGAGGGGGAAGTTTCAGAAGACTTACATTTATTCACAAATCACAGGATTTGAGTAATCGGTGATGCGCGTCTGCACATGTTTGCCATTCAGCGAGTCAATCATTTTCGCACGCAGCTTACAAAGCATTTCTACTTTGGCTTCAGCATTCTCCTGGCAAGAGAAGTTGCGTGCAGAAATGTCCAGCTCCAACACTTTCTAAAGTAGACGACAAGGGATGCGCAGTGGAGCCTCTCCGCTACGCAGCCACAGCATAGCTAGCACGTGACGAGAAAGGAGGACACGTGAAGAGAAGCAGATCGGCAATTGAGAGAAAACCAACAAAAGCTTTTTATTTTGGTCTCTTGGCGTGCGTCGTTGAAAGGAAAAGAGTTACATGGCAGAGATGGGAAAGGGGGAAGCCTGGCACCGGCGCGCGAGGAACCCCCCCTCACGACGCAGAGCCATGCTCCCGCAAGGGGCAAGGGCTGCAGAAAATAGTGCCTTTTCCCTTTCCTTCAACCACACATTCACTCAACCGAGCGACAGCTTTCTTTTTTTTTACTCTCTCTGTTCATGTGCAGCGTCGAAAGGAGGAGGGTCTTTACGTAGGGCAGGGACGGAAAGGGGAGTAGGGTGACATGGGTGCGTCGCAGATCGGCATATGAGAGAGAGCA
This sequence comes from Rhipicephalus microplus, assembly GCF_043290135.1. Classification (NCBI taxonomy): domain Eukaryota; kingdom Metazoa; phylum Arthropoda; class Arachnida; order Ixodida; family Ixodidae; genus Rhipicephalus; species Rhipicephalus microplus. Next base: position 192,197,153 of record NC_134703.1, read on the forward strand.
AACACTCCACCACAGCCTTTTCTTTCCTTTGCGCGCAGCGTTGAGGTGTCGCAGGTGCCACTGCAAGATTAGGCGGGGTGCTGAGAGCATTGCTGGAGCACTTTATATTCGAATTACCAATTGCAAGTGCTTGCACGTTCGAATTACTGGCTGTTTTTGCCCATTGGAACACACATAGCTTTGACGGGACCTCTTCGTGAGTTCGAATTAACCGGAAGTTCTAATTAAGCTGTTTGAATTAATGAGATTTGACTGTATTTAAACGTGTAAAACTCTCAATAATTCAATCATATCTGGCTGCACTCGGCTGATTCAGACCGTTCCTCGGCATAGGCCGAGCATGAAGCCTCGCGAATGTGCAACGTAAAAAACATGAAACAGCGTTTGCGAACAGCTGAAATGGTTTTGGGCTTTCAGAAAGGTGTGGTTGCCATCTAAAATCTTATCACACTTGTTGGTTTTTGACAACCAAGGCTTCAGTGATTAACAGACTACAAGAAACAGGACACAAGCTGTTCCTTTTGGGCACTGTATTTGTCGCACCAACTTAAGTTATCAAGGACCAACAACAACTTGCCCAACTTCTTATTTCTTTTGAGTTTCAAACATGGTGGAAGCTGTCAACACAGACCACATGCTGGCATAAAAAGCTCCTGGCCATTTTTCTGATGAATGACTCATTGCCACAAGCACGTGAATGGTGCGATACAACGTATGGGTTCTTAGCATGTTTCCACTTGGAACACGAGAGTCTTGAACTGTTGTCGCGTTAAGTAGTGAATGGCTGATATTGTGGCTTTCACCCAGCTCATACAAAAAATGGATCTACATACTCATCAAGTTCATGAGAAAGACAAGGCTTTCATGTAAACCTGCAAGTTTGACAGATTGATATGATTGCATGCACAGTCAAGTTTTCGTGCCTTCTACATTTTTCGCGCTGCTGTGTGCCTTTGCAGCTATTAGTCAGCATGCTTATGGTGTCTCTCTTTCTCGTGACCTTGTTTGTGTGTTTGTGTGTGTGTGTGTGTGTGTGTGTGTGTGTGTGTGTGTGTGTGTGCGTGTGGTCCGATGCCGCGGGCCAGCCGCCGAACCCCGTGAAATTAAAGTCGATCCATATTGGGATGCGAGTAAGCGGCAACATGTTCCACATTTTTCCGTTTTTTTTGGTCGCCTCCGCTGGCGGCGTGCCTTACCTATACCCAGTAACAATGCCAGAATTACTCGCTCGTTTTCGGCGGTTCTCCGTCGCTCCTTTCTAGTTCCTCTCCTTCTTCTGCTTCTTGTTTTCTGTTGCTACCTCGTTCGCCCGGTTGTCTAGTTTTTTTTTTTTTTTTAGGGTCTTCAAACTGTGAGGGTGACCCTCTGCTACGGGAACTTGTACCATTTCACTTATATCCTCCGAAGAAGACAGGTCCACCAGCCGAAACTGTTAGGATTAAATAAATATTTTATTGTTTTGTTTCCTATACTGCACTATTCTTGAAGTTTATAACTTTTATTACTTTAGCCGGAAGAAACTCTGATCATCTATTTTATCTATATACATATATATATATATATATACATGGCGCAATTTGGGAAGTTCGCTGAAGAAAACTGGAACCGTGCCGCCGCCAAGCACTTCAGCGTGCACCTTACACGTGTGACACCTTACACGTGGAGATGCGGGTCGAAAAATCGCGTTTTTTGCGAAAATTTCCACTTTTGGGATATTGCTTCTAAAATCACTTTTGATCATTCAACTATCATTTCCCCAAAGGTCATAGCTGAATTCAAACGAGAAAGTGGTAAAAAGTCGATCTGCGCTAGTGAAGGTAGCTGCCGAAGTCGCGAATTCACGCATCCGACGGCTATTTTTGAAAATCCGCCACTCGGCAACACGATGACGTCCGCCATCGGGGTTTGTTCGGTGGTGTAGATCAAGGCTCCTTCTAGTGTACAGGCGTCCCCCTAGTTTCGTATTTTAGTGAGGAATTTCACAAAACAGTCGTTTCCAAGTCGGTTTGCAGCCAAGCTGCAGCCGCTTCGCGCATCTCTACCGGTCACATGGTACGCTACCGAGGCCGCCATTGGCTACATCTGATCGGCCTCGCTCGCTGAGCGCTTGCGACGATCGGCACTTGCCGTGCGTTTCTATGTTTTTCCGAGTTCACCATGGATAACTCGAAGAAGCGAGACTTCCGAGCACGAAAGTTTGCAAGCAAGAACAAGTACCAAGGGCGTCGACGTAAACCGAAGCGCAAAGCAGCGGTAGAAGAATGCGAGCCGCGGGCCACTAGGCCTAATCAAGGCAGCGGGGATACGGCAGCTTGCGGGAACTTTGACGAAATCGACGCCGCGATCAAGTTCATCAGCGCATCAGAAAAAAAGATTGAACAGTTCGAAAGCGAAAGAACGAAGAGTGTTTGTGGCTCTGTGAGCGGAGTATTTTGTGACATCGGCGCACTGACATCGATGGTAAGCCGTGCTGTTTGTCCAACATGCCACACCGCTGGACTCGTCGTTCGCGACACCGCAAGTAAACGTCAGGGCCTCTCTTCGTTCCTCGAGCTGCACTGTGATAACAGTGAGTGTCCTGAGTCAGTGGTTTCTGCCGCGCATAGTTCGCGGCGTGTTCTGCCGGAAAGACAGCCCACCGATGCCGGTGATGACTGGAGCTACCGAAGCGGCAGCTCGCGCGACAGCTTCGCTGTCAATGTGAAGGTAGTTGTGGCTGCGCGTGCAATAGGCATTGGGCATGAACAGCTGTCGCGTTTTTGCGCTATTCTTGGACTGCCAATACCTATGCATCATAAGACTTTTATTGCAATCGGCAAAAAAGTTCATGCTGCAGCTACCAAAGCTGTGCAAGAAAATCTGGCGAAAGCGCGGATGATAACTAAAGAGAAAGTGGATGGGGCTGATGTTGCTGTCATGTATGATGGCACATGGCAAAAAATAGGGCACAAGAGCCACAATGGCATCGGCACTGCTGTGTCTGTGGACACTGGTTTGTGCCTAGATTTTGAAGTGCTATCGAATTACTGCCTTGCCTGTAGCCGGCACCAGGACTTGGGTGATGAGGAAGAAATATGGCAAGCATTCCACACACCTGTCTGCGAAAAAAATACAGAGTGCTCCTCTCATGCCATGGAGACTGAGGCAGCTTTGCGCATATGGGGCAGGACATCCTCATACACAACACCATTGCGCTTCACCAAGTTCCTCAGTGATGGGGACAGCAAAGCTTATACCGCTGTCGCTGAGGCCAAGGTATATGGTGAAGCTGTTGTGGACAAGGAGGAGTGCACAAACCATGTGGCCAAGCGTCTAGGCACTGCACTTCGGAAACTGCCAACAAGACTTCCACGAGGGGAAAAGCTGACAGATGGCACAATTCAGAAGCTGCAGAACTATTACCGTATTGCAATCACAAACAACAGAGGTGATATTCTGAAAATGCATCGTGCCATCTGGGCCTCATATTTCCATTCATCATCGAGCAACACAGCAGGCAGCCACCGATACTGTCCAGAAGGGGCGACTTCCTGGTGCAAGCATAGGCGAGCTGAAGCGCTTGGGGAAGCCCCACCCGACCACACACCAATCTTGACCAAGGCTCAAGGATTGGCTGTGCTTCCCATTTACAAGCGGCTCACAGATGAAAAGTTGCTGGTGCGTTGTATCCAAGGGAAGACCCAAAACGCTGCAGAATCTTTGAACAGCAAAATCTGGTTGTTGTGTCCGAAGACTAAGTTTGCCTCCCGGACAACAGTGGAAACTGCAGCTGCTATGGCCGTGTTGTGGTTCAATAAAGGACATTCAAGCTTTGAACACGTGCTAGAGGAGCTTGGTGTAGTCCCACCAGATCAACTGATCACCCTGGGCCGATCCCGCGACCAGAGGAGAATCGAAAGAATGTCTGCGTGTGAAACAGCCGAGGCAAGGGCCCATCGGCGGAACGTGGCAAAAAAAGCGCGCCTTGATGACTCCCTTCTCAAGCGGCGAGAAGGATCCACATATGGAGCAGGACAATTTTAGGTGCTCTAGCTGTGTCCCTTCTATGATATCACCAAGTTTTGTGCAAATCGCACTGTGTAATCATGAGTAAACGTATTTACAACTTTCAAATGCATTTTTCTCGATTTCCATTTTGAGGTAATTCTCTCATCTTGTGCACAATCTTTTTTAGGCATAAAATAGTCCTATCTTGATGAAATTTTGCACAGAGCTTAATCAGCCACTCTAGAATACAAGTATCTACTTTAGGTTGCATTATACATCACAGATTTTTTGTTACACAACTTGATACACTGATAGAGAGATGTAAAATATGCATTTAGTACTTTTAATTTTTTTTTTTTAATGTAGCAAATAAATTTTCTGTTTGAGGTACTTTTCTGTATTGTACTGCTCAAGTGCAGCAGAATGAGCCATTTTGCAATTCTGTGTGAAAATTTTTAGTAAGCTTTATTATGTGCACAAAAAACACTATATTTTGATATCAAAGTTGTAGTAACTCCGGAACTACTATAGCTATCAAACAAATAATTGCAGTTATGAAATCAGAACTGCAAGCTTTACTAACACCTAAAATTTCAAGGAGCTGGGTTATGAAATAAAAAAAAACCTTTTTCGAGTAGCATCTCCCCTTAAGGGAAACGGTGCAGAAATCACGGCTACATTTTGCAGCAGCACTGGCCCATCTCGTGACACCTAGGCTTGTTTCAAACTACTTTCTTTTCGCCTCATAAAACATGACACAACATTCATTGATCAAACTTTGTGGGGCATTAGGGGGAGTGTGGCTAGGCGTGGTAGCTGAAGTGCACTTACATTGATTGATTTGTGGGGTTTAACGTCCCAAAACCACCATATGGTTATGAGAGACGCCGTAGCGGAGGGCTCCGGAAATTTTGACCACCTGGGGTTCTTTAACGTGCACCCAAATCTGAGCACACGGGCCTCGACATTTCCGCCTCCATCGGAAATGCAGCCGCCGCAGCCGGGATTTGAACCCGCGACCTGCGGGTCAGCAGCCGAGTACCTTAGCCACTAGACCACCGCGGCGGGGCCTGAAGTGCACTTACACTGATATGATCCAGAAGGTTGTGTGGGAGCAGGACCCGCATAACCGGCCACGTTGAATCCTGGTGCCGGTGCAGGACCGCTAGGCGGTGCCCCATTGGGGTAGCTTGGGGGCGCCCCTGCTGGGTAGCCGCCACCCGGGTAGTACTGGGGTGGGCCATTGACGCCCGGGTACGGGGGTAGCATGTCGCTCATGAAAACAGAGTTGGCTGCAAACAAATGCACCGAGCAATGAAAGGAAGCCGAGCTTTCTTTGTTTATGGCAACACGAAGCACATCCAGAGCGGATAGCTTCAGGTCGCTGCTGCTATCCAAGGTTCTTTGCTATGCACACATCGTGCACAGGCCTCCACCGAAATGCATCCAACATGGCCGAATCAGTCTCACAACTTTCGGTCAGCAGCCAACCATTAAGCCACCGTGATGAAAGCTGTTTGAGATAGAATATTCATGCAATGATATCAAACATCAGCTCAGACTTTATGTACACTGTACTATTAGTTTTAAAACTTCACCTGATCAAATTTTTATTAAACTGGCACACAGACCTCGCTTTATAATATTTCACTGAATTCTGAGCGTGCCAGGAAGTGCCACAAGTTTGGCAATACTGAGTGCCCCAGAGCTCAGAAAAGCCTGTATCTAGATGATAAGGTTATAAAATAATACAAAACACAGTAAACATAAAAAAAATCAAGGCTTGTCGTTATTGGCATAATAAAAAAATCAATTTTTTCTTTTTCTTTTATAATGTCGGTCAAACTTGTGGACGTCTTTTCGATGTTGTCACAGACTCTCTAAAAAGTTTTTGCCTTCCCTTTATAGAACACCCCACAATCCGCCCAAGTGATAGAGTATACCACTTCTAACACTCTTTCTTTAGGTGGTCTGTCTTTTACATGCAGGAAGAAGCGGCCGAGCATAGAAGTTGACGCCCTAGATGTAGGAAATCCAGACGTGAAACCTGCTTTGGAGGTGATGGGTCAATGCCCCCTTGAAGGGGTCGGGGGGGGGGGGGGGGTGCTAGCGGCATGCAACCCTCTCAATGGAGGCTTACGAGTAGCGACTGTACAGAAGATCACATCTTAACTTCCGTTCCTCGTTTGTCCGGTTGTCCTCCAAAGAACAGACCCTTCGTGCACGAGTGAGTAGAAATTTTAACTAGCGTTGAGGTAGCGGCCAGTGTGGGTGGGCTTCCAATGCACCGAGAATCGCAGCAAATCTTTGTCCCAAGAACATCAAAGAAGAGCAAACAGTTTTTTTTCTCTTCACAATGAAATGAATGGCTGGTGTAGTGTCGTGCGACCCCTGATGTTGTGTATACACACCAGTGTGGTAAGGTTTGTGGTGCATGCCGCTAGATGGGACTAAGCATTCACAGTGCTCGTTTTCTTAGCCTACCCGGTGTGGCCATGTACGATATGTGACCCAGCCATGTCACATTGGCCAACCACCTCGTCTGCACATCTGCTCTTGGAAACTTATGTAGAAAAAAATAAGGATACCTGTGTTTGTGAGCTGTCTTTGGTGTTACATTAACCAGAAATATCTTTTCTCGAGGCAAGGATTTAGTGATTCAAGCTTGTTTATCTGCTTTTCGTATTTCTCATCTTTTTTTTATTTTTTTAAACATTTACTTGTTCGTTGTTGTGTGGTGGCGGGCGCTATATACATCGCGCGTTTAATGCTTTCCACATGCCCAGCTCTGTTCATCATTGCCTTTGCACACTTTTGCTGTACATACAGTCAACTGCCGATTTTTCGGACATCTTTGCGGCACCGCCACGAGCACCATAGAATCAACGTATAAAGAAGTCTGAAATTTCGGACGCTCGAATCCCCCAGAGTCCAATTTTCGGGACATTTTGACGCGACAAAAGGTCGGAAACCATCACCGACCTTAACAGTACGTTATGTTGGGCTAGTTGGTACATATTAGGCTGAAATACGTGGCTCATCTTTGTCAACCTTGCGCCATGTATTTCAGCCACCACTGACCTCCAGTGGAAACTACCACAACTGCGTCACACGCGATTACGATCACATAAATGAGTGCGCCGCTCTACTGTGGTGGCATCTGTTACTTGGAATCGTTGATCGTTAGCGGAGAAACACACATGGCCTCAGAGATCCCCAACACTGGCCGTGTTTATCGTGCAAGGGTGCTTCGCTGACAATCGAAACTATCCACCCGGAAATTTTTCGGCGCCAATAAAGTTCCTTTCGCTTTAGCGCTTGTGCTCGTGCATGCCACTCTGGCTTTCCACGCAGCGCTTTCGCGAAGCGTTTCACTACTTCGAACTAGAACTAACCGTCACACACCGATTTGGACTGGCCTCGCTAGCTATCTTGAATGTTTACCAGCGCCACCTCCGGAGTATCCGAGGCACCGTCGCCTGCCCTCGTGCCGTTTTGTTTACGCAGCCCACATGGTGCATGGCTAACCTAATGCCTGGTTATGCGATCGTGTGAAGTGTGCTCTGCAACGCTAAGCCTAGGAGCTTCGACGCTCGTCAGCAAACTCCTTTGTTCACATCGTGAGGATTTCGCTTGCCTGTGATAGCCCCCACTCTGCCTTCGTCGTCCTCGACGATGGCATCGAAGCGCGGAAAATAGTACCGTCGGTTAACGATAAAGAAGAAAGCTGCCATTATTAAGTTAGTAAAGAGTGGCCGATCGCAGGCTGACGTGAGCAAGGAGTTCGGCATTTCCAAGCAAACAGTTTCCAATTTCCTGAGGAACAAAGACAAGATCTTGGAAGCGGCCGAAAAACCGTCTGGTGCCCAAAAGATCAATGCAAGCCAAGGTATTCATCCATAGCTTGAAGACGCTCTCGTCGTGTGGCTTAATTAAATGATTTCCAAGCGGTTGCCAGTCTCGGGCTGCATCTTGAAACAAAAAGCAGAAACTCTCGCGTTTCGAATGGACATCACAGATTTTAGGTTCAGTGATGGATGGCTGAGAAACTTGAAGCACAGGAATGACCTCAAGTTCAAGAAGATGTGTGGCGAAAGTGGCGCCATTGAGAGTGCAGTTATTGCGCAGTACCGCAGTGGAAAACTCAAGTCTTTGTTGCAGCAGTTCTCTGCTGACAACATTTTCAACTGCGACGAAACTGGCTTGTTTTACAAGCTGCTGCCGGAAGAACACTCGCTTTTGCTGGTGACGCGTGCCATGGAGGCAAGCATAGCAAAGAACGGCTGACCGTTCTTGTTGGCAGCAACAAGTCTGGCAGCGAGAAACTTCCTTTGTTAGTAATCGGGAAGTCCAAAAGCCCGAGGTGTTTTAAAGGGGCAACGCTGCCAGTGTTATACGAAGCCAACAAAGAGACATGGGTAACGCAGCAGTTGTTCGAGAGTTCCTGCGCTGGTTGGACAGGAAGTTTGAACAACAGAACAGACGTGTTCTGCTCTTGTTGCACAACTGCCCTGCTCACGGTCACATCAATGAGTTGAAGGCTATTCAGCTGGAATTCATGCCACCCAACATGACTGCAATCCTACAACCAATGGACCAAGGCGTTATCCGTAATTTGAAACTTTTGTACCGTTCACGTTTACTCAACCGCATGGTGCTGTGCTCGAAAAATGGAAAAGGCTACAGCGTTGACCTTCGGTCTGCTGTCGGAATGCTTGCAGACACAGGGAAAGCAGTAACACAAGACACGCTTTGCAACTGCTTTTGCCACGCGGGCTTCCTACTCGACACCGAGGCAGCAGACTTGCCTGAAGAAAGCGACAGCGTGACTGACTTCTGCCCTCTCATGGACAATATTATCAACTCCCCTGGTGCTTCCATGCCCACGGAAATAACATTTGAGCGGTTCGTCGACGCTGACATCGAGCTCGACTTCTGCGAAGAGCTAACCGACGACGAAATAGTCAGTCAGGTTATGGCGGATTTAGACGACTCCGATGTCGGAACCAACACCTTTGCCACCTACGACCGCCGAATTGATGCGAGCATTGATGACGCTGACATCGGTGTACTGATGACATGACCCTTGCTCAGCTCGAGGCGAATGTGATCACATGCAAGCGGAACGGCGTTCAAACAAGGATCAACGAGTTTTTCAAGCCATTGCAGCTCTAACACCGGCTGCCCTGACGGCACTCGCTGTTGGCTGCATGCAATTTTTTTTTACGGCTCTTTTTAGAGCCACCCCACTGATGCTTTGGCAGAGTTACATAAGTCTGGTACTTCGATCTTGACTCTCTTGATCCGAGAAATATCAATGAAATGGTGCGTTTTTTTTTTGCTTGCATTGAAAATTATCAGTAAAATAATGCGTTTTTTTTCCTTGCATTAATTTTTTCGGACTGTCCGAATTTTCGGATGGTTTTTCTCTCCCTAGAGGGTCTGAAAAATCGGCAGTTGACTGTATATAAGGTCTTTTAGGAGCAATAAACAGTTTATAGTGAGTGCTGAGTGTCGTGAGTGTTACTCGGGTGGATGTGTGAATGTTTGGGAGAGTCAAGGTTGTGCTAAGTATCTTACAATATGACTTCTTTCCCCCTCCTCATTAAGACGATCTAGCGAAGCCTTGGGACATGAAAATGAGTTGCACTCTCAAGTGTCTTTTTGTGGAATCTCTGAAAAGGATGCCGCTTGTGCCGAGAGCCCATGCCTAGCCATGATTATCGCCATTAGGCTTTGTCGCTGAGTGTCGTTATTAAACACCTCAAGGAATCAGCGCCATCTATAAGCCAAACGGCGAGTGTGAAAACACTCTTATGCGCATGTTTGGCGTTACGTAGCACGTGAACTTATTATGAGCGGGCAGCTGATTAATTGTCCCTCTTATACAACCTAAACACACCAAGTCTGCCAGTACGAGACCCTCGTTCAATGTAACAAGGGAAAGAAGTGTGTATTAAGGGCTCGGTTTTCCGTGTTTTAACACAATATTAATGAGATCTAACAGACAGTAATGCCAAGGAATGTACAGGGGAAGTATTAAAACCAATGGAATGCAAATAAGAAGAAAAAAAAGTGGATGAAAAAATAACCAGCCGTGAGCAGGAATCGAACCTACGACCTTCGAATAACGCGTTCGATACTCTAACCACTAAGCTACCACAGCTTTTTTTTTTTTATTACCTGTTTTTCTTTACAGGTGTTCACACAGAAACATGAATGATAAAATACACTTGGACCAATATTTGATCCGAAGTGCTCACATTAAAATTTTTTCAGGTTGCAGAATTCCTCTAACATTGTTAGCCAGCTGGGAGGTTCTTCTTCTTGTTTATACACCTCAGTGATATACCGCATATTTGCAATGAAGTTCTCCCGGACAGGACGTATGTTCTGGTCAAGATGTCTGTAAGCCATAGTGGTCTGCCAGATGCTGTGAAGGCTAATTAACATAACCATGTCGTATGGTATGCCGTCGTCCTCATCCACACAGAGAAAACGAATGCCATGGCTTGTAATGGGGAGATCTTTTTTCAATGTTCTTTGAAGAATGTCCCAATGAAAGACAGCGTCCCAGCAATGAATAAACACATGGCCTATTGTCTCAGGTGTTTTACAATGTAAACAATTGGTTGTCCATGGTACATCGATTCCCTTGTCCGCTAGCCATTGCTTTACGGGGAGAGTCCCGGAATGCAATTTAAAAAAGAGAGTTTTTGCCCCTGCTTTTACTTTTATCCTTTTGACCCTTTTCAAAACGTCCTGTCCGGGTCCTCCATTGAACATAGATCTGTACAAAGGTGTTGGGAACAAGACATCACGGAGATCCCTGAACAGATTTTTTCGCTTAACAATAGCAAGATATTCCAGCGAAAAGCGCACTTTCAAAAACTCAAAAGACTGTATAACTTCTCTCAAAAAACCAGACACATATAGGCACATATCACTGTTTGTAGACACAACAAAATCTGGGATGCGTGATGACAGCCTTACTTTTATCACTGTTTGCAGAAATTTGTTTCTTTGATCGTGAAGGAAAACAAACCGAGAGACAACTTGTCTAATAAATAAATGACATAAACCGAGTCCGCCATTGCTAACGGACTGGAATAAATTAGACCGGCTGGTGCGTTCTCACAGCGATTTCCACACATACACAGCAAAAATCCTGTGAAACGTCTGTACATTGACGCGTGACATACAGATAACTTGCATGACATACCAGATTTTTGATATCAAAAACATGTTGCACACAGTTGCACGTGCGAATATAGACAGATCTCGACCACCCCAGGCATTTGTTTTTTGCCTGAGGGTTTCTGCTTCACCTTTGCAGTAATCCGCATTGTCGCGATAGCTGTCCAAGGGTACATTGAGGTACTTTAGGGGTTTGCTTTCTCATTTTACGTTAAGGTATACCTCGGGCCTCACATCCCAATCGCCGTACCAAAAGGCAGTTGTTTTATGCCAGTTAATTACACTGCCCGTCATGTCACAAAATTTATTTGCCATGTAAATGACTTCACATATACTTTATCTTGGCAGAGTACTGCCACATCGTCAGCATATGCGAGTAATTTTATCTCCGTGTTCTGTAACCGAAAGCCTTGCACACTTGAGTTTTGAATGATTGATAAGCAAAAGGGTTCTAGGTAGATGGCGAATAACAATGCTGAGGCCGGGCCATCCCTGTCTGATATAACTTAGTATTTCAATTTCTTCACTGAGCTGCTTATCGACTATCAACTGCGTTACACACTGTGAATATGCCATCTTTAAACCATCAAAAATTACGTCACCAACTCCCACATGCTTCAACACACTGAACAATACTTCATGGGAGACACGGTCAAAAGCTTTCTGTAGATCTATCTGCATGATTGCTATTCGTTCTTCAAAGGCGTCACAAATCTCTAGTACACTTCTTACTATATGTATGTTCGTTGTGATGCTGCGACCTTTTATGCCGCATGTCTGGTGTGTTCGTACAATCTTTTCAATGATGTTCTGAATTCTCCTGGCTAAAACCTTCATGAATATTTTATAATAAGTGTTCAAAAGACTGATAGGTCGATAAGACGTTACAGATTGAAGTTTGCTGCTATCATCTGTCTTCGGAATCAAGGCAGTATGCGCCTGCGTGTAAGAGCGTGGCAGTTTTTCCTTTTTGTATGCTTCTACGATAACTTGGTATAGCGCAACTGCCACGTCTTCTTCATAAACTTTATAGAACTCCGCCCCGATTCCATCTGGGCCGGGTGTCTTGCCTGTACTTAGGTCATCAATAGCATTTTTTTAATTTCCTGTACGCTGATGGGAGCCCCTAATTTTTCTTGTGTATCGGCGTCAAGCTTGGGCATCGTATCAAGAAAGACATCACTAAAACCCGTGGCCATCGGTACTCGTTTTCCGAGCAGATTGCGATAATGATCCACAAACGCCTCCATTATCTGATCTTTTTCATTCGTCAGTATGTCATTGCGTACTATTTCTCTGATTTCATTTCTTTGTGCGTATTTTTTTTCGTCACCCAAAGCTTGTTTTGTGGGTGTCTCACCTATCCAAAGTTTTTCACTTCTAGCTCTTATTATAGCGCCTTTATACTTCTCTTTATCTGAAATCTCCAGTTTGTTTTTAGTATCTGTTATTTCATTGGGTGTCACAGTTTCTTCCTGCAAGAGCACTTGTAATTGCCTTCGCAGGTTCCTTTCCGCCTGTTTCTTCTCGAATTTATTTTTTGTAGATCATTCTATTGCATTCATTTTAACCTCTTGTTGGAAAAATTCCCACTTTGTTTCCCAGTCATCTTTTTGATTACCGTAGAGTTTTGTGAGGGCTTAGGTTACATCTTTACCATAAGATTCATCTTTCAAGATTTGGCTGTTTAGTTTCCACAAGTGCCAGTTAAATTTCGGAGTCCTGTCTTTAGCGCCAAGTGTGAAACTAATCATACAGTGGTCGCTGAAAGAGACTGGTGTAACAACATATTCATCACAGCCCATAATAAGGTCCAGTGATATGTACGCTCTGTCTAAACGTGCGTGGCTTAGACCCTGAAAGTGTGTAAACTGAACACTGCAATTAGACATACATAAACCAACATCTTCCAGACCATTTTCTGCAATCATCTCATTTAAGAACACTGCACTTTTATCAAATGACTGGGCCGGCTTGGCACGGTCCTCCTTTCTACAAACACAGTTAAAATCACCAAAAAGGACTACATATTTGTCACATTTCAGTAAGTTACTTATTTCTTCAAAGAAAACTTTCCTTTCACTGTCTCGGTTCAAAGCATAAACGCATATGACACGCCATTCGAAATTCAAGAAAGAAAAATCACACACTACGAAGCGTCCTTTATCGCTGCTTGCTACACTTCTTTCAACAACGCCTATCGATTGTCGCATGAAGAGCGAACACTCTCCTGATAAGCCATCAGCATGGGATACACAGATGTTATACATTGAGCGAAAAAGTAACGTGATATGATCGGTATCTTTCTCTGTCGCTATCTCAGTTTCCTGCACAGCAATCACATCCAAGTCATGCTCTGAAAACAGCCTACTCAACTGGTACTGCCGCCTTCTTGAAGCTAATCCGCGTACATTTAAGCTGGCGAAACGCATTGCTCTTTTAAGTTTCAGGCTCATTTTTTTTTTAAATACAAGTAGCTGCTCACCATACCGTCTTAGCCGAACTCCGCCTATTTAGTCGTTCGGGGCACCTTCTTGGTAGAAGGCGACACATAATGTGTTGTCAAGAGGCTGGTTTTCCCGCCCTCTTTTCCCCTTTTGTTATATTATGTTTGACCGCCAGTCGTTGCCTCCGAAGGAGAGCTGCTTTCGGTGGCGGTTCTTGATTGCTCATGTCACTTGATTCTGTTGAGGCTGTGTCTCGTGGTCGTTTCCCTCCCGTACCTGGTTCCTTGGCGTCGTGCCACTCCATGGCACCACCCTCGGCAGGTTCCTGGACAGTTTGAGTAGATGTTTCACTCTCATCTGTTGCAGCGGTTGCGTCGTTTAAAACATCAGTCTCCTTTGCGCTCGTCAATGATTCTGCGGCCGCTAGCATACACGCAGGTTCACTTGTTTGTCCTGCTTCTTTCACATCCATCACGCCTCCTGTACTGAATGTTTTTCCGCAGAAGTCATCTGTGATTTCACCGATGCATCCTCGATAGGTTGCACTCCCCCACTGTCAGTTGACCTTGGCGGTTCTTTCTGCAATCGCGTCATGCCTGCTGCACTAGGTGTTTTTCCTTCACAAGCCGCTTTCGATTTCACCGATTTTTCTGCTTCCGCCTCGTCCATAGTGTGCTCGGATTTATCCATGCTCCCGGTGTTCAGTGCAGCAGCTGCATACTTCTTCGTGCAGTTCCCAGGGGCGTGTCCAAAACGCTTACAAGTGTCACACCGCGAGACTCGACAGTCCCTCCTAATGTGGCCAATCTGCTGGCAGCGCAAACACCGCGGCGCTCTTCCGGTTGCCACAATAAGTGCGAGCTCTCCTCCAACTCGTAACTGGTGAGGTATATCGTCCAGCCTAACGTTAGCCTTTAGCCCTAGCGTCACGGTTCTCGTCATGATATTCTGCTGGGTGTAGCAGTCAATTCGCCACTTATCCATTCCTACGTCAAGCACCGTCCCATAGGGGGTCAGTGCAGCATTTCGCACGTCCTCTTCTCGTACGTGGTAGAGCAGCCAATGCAGCTTCAGACGGACGTCGCGTTGGCTTGGGTCGATTATCATGCATTTGAGGCCTTTCACAGTCAATTGCGAATCAGTTAAAAGTTTCTTTACACCTTCAGTGCTTCTACACGTCACTGCCCACACGTGGTTCATTTGACAAGCGCCGAGTGCAAGAACCTTGGTGGGCTGAACACGTCGAAAAAGTGGCTCGCAGAAATCTTCCGCGTGATAAGGTCTTCCTTTTACATCCGCATGCAGAAAAACAGTGTTCTGAACAACATACCCAGTCGGCAGAGGGGGCAAAATAACAGCATAATCCTGGGGCATTTCAATCCTGGAACCGCGGCTAAGCTGAGCCGCCAATGCCGCTCCAACGGAGCTCATGATACACACGTAAGCACGCTTTCGCAACCGGAAGTGGAATCCCACTGAGCTACCACAGCGGCCTTCCCTCCATCCACTTTTTTTGGGGTTTATATTAGAATTTGAAAGTAGAAGTGACAGTCAGCGCCATCTATAAGCCAAACGACGAGTGTGAAAACACTCTTACGCGCATGTTTGGCGTCACGTAGCACGTGAACTTATTAAGAGCGGGCAGCTGATTAATGATCCCTCTTATACAACCTAAACACACCAAGTCTGCCAGTACAAGACCCTCGTTCAATGAAATAAGGGAAAGAAGTGTATATCAAGGGCTCGTTTTTCCGTGTTTTAACACAATATTAATGAGATCTAACAGACAGTAATGCCAAGGAATGTACAGGGGAAGTATTAGAACCAATGGAATGTAAATAAGAAGAAAGAAAAGTGGATGAAAAAAATAACCAGCCGTGAGCAGGAATCGAACCTACGACCTTCGAATAACACGTTCGATGCTCTAACCACTGAGCTACCACAGCGGCCTTCACTCCATCCACATTTTTTGGGGTTTATATTAGAATTTAGAAGTAGGAATGACAGTCAGCGCCATCTATAAGCCAAACGACGAGTGTGAAAACACCCTTATGCGCATGTTTGGCGTCACGTAGCACGTGAACTTATTATGAGCGGGCAGCTGATTAATTGTTCCTCTTATACAACCTAAACACACTAAGTCTGCCAGTACGAGACCCCCGTTCAATGAAATAAGGGAAAGAAGTGTATACCTAAGGGCGCGTTTTCCGTGTCTTAACACAATATTAATGAGATCTAACAGACAGTAATGCCAAGGAATGTACAGGGGAAGTTACTAGAACCAATGAAATGTAAATAAGAAGAAAGAAAAGTAAATAAAAAAATAACCAGCCGTGAGCAGGAATCGAACCTACGAGCTTCGAATAGCGCGTTCGATGCTCTAACCACTGAGCTACCACAGCGGCCTGTATGTATATATATATATATATATATATAATGTTACTGGTAACTTGTTTAATGAGCTATTTACAGCGCACAGAACCCGACGAGCAAGATGGCGTCAGACCAGCATCCCACGGAAAAACCCACTTCGCCCTCCTCTTTCATGTAGCCGTGTTTAGCGGCTGTTTTGTATCATAACTCCCGGCGGTAGAAGCACCGTCCCGGTGCTAAATTTACGCAGATGATGTCGAAGGGGGGTAATAGGGCTTTAGCCGAGCCACGTGAACGGTGTCGCTCGGAGCTGACGATGACTTTGTTGGATCGGTTGGAACAATCTCGTACGTGACGTCTGTCACTTGGCGAACGATACGGAATGGTCCAGTGTAGGGCGACAACAGTTTTTCCAACAGTCCCACACGCCGAGTAGGTGACCAGAGGAGCACGAGAGAACCCGGAGAAAAGTGCATGTCCCTATGATGAGAATTGTAGAGCTGTTGTTGGCGCGCCTGTGAAGCCTGTTGACGGTTACGGGCGACTTGGCACGCGTGGTCGGCGCGGCAATGGCTTCACCAGCATATTCAGTGGCCGCAGGTAGTAACGTGTCTAAAGGTAGAGTTGGGTCCCGGCCATATAGTAGATAGAAGGGCGAATATCCGGCAGTGTTGTGACGAGATGAGTTGTAGGCGAACGTCACATACGGCAAATGGATGTCCCAATCACGGTGATCTGGCGCAACGTATTTGGCAAGCATATCGGTTAGGGTCTTGTTAAGGCGCTCCGTGAGGCCATTTGACTGGGGATGGTACGAAGTAGTAAATTTGTGCTTGGTATGGCAAGACCTCAGGATTTCATGAACGACAGCTGATAAGAACGTGCGGCCACGGTCGGTGAGAATTTGACGGGGAGCACCGTGCACTAATATTATGCCGTACAGCAGAAAGCCCGCAACGTTGGTAGCGCAGCTGGTCGGGAGTGCTCGTGTGATTGCGTACCGCGTCGCGTAGTCCGTGGCAACAGCAATCCATTTATTTCCGGCTGCGGAGAGTGGAAAAGGGCCCAACAGGTCGAGACCAACTCGAAAGAAACGCTCGTTGGGAACGTCGATCGGCTGAAGGTATGCGGCTGGGAGGGCAGACGGCATTTTGCGACGCTGACAGGGCTCACAAGCGGGGACATATCGTTGAACAGAGCGGGCAAGTCCAGGCCAAAAAAACCAACGTCGTACCCGATCGTATAAGCGAGAAACGCCGAAATGGCCCATCATGAGAGCGTCATGAAGTTGATGCAGGACAGTGGAACGAAGGTGCGCTGGGATGACAGGAAGAAAGTCTGATCCGAAGGAATCAAGGTTGCGGCGATATAGGATCCCGTCTTTCACCAAAAACATTTGTAGGGACGGGTCGCGAGGCGTTGACTCCAGTTTGTCAATGATGGCTCGTAAAGAAGCATCCCGACGTTGCTCTTCGCCAATGTTTAACAGCTGCGACACGGAAAAAACGTCCGTGATAGCATCAGTATCGGTTGCTTCGTCAACAGGGTAGCGGTATAAACAATCCGCATCCTGATGTAATCGCCCTGTTTTGTATATTACAAAGAACGTGTACTCTTGAAGGCGTAGAGCCCAACGAGCGAGACGTCCCATGGGGTCCTTCAGGGAGGCTAGCTAGCAGAGCGCGTGATGATCTGTGACAACATGGAATGAGCGCCCGTACAGGTATGGGCGAAACTTGACGACTGCCCATACAAGGGCGAGGCACTCGCGCTCCGTGATGGAATAGTTGCGCTCGGCTGGAGATAGCAGTCGACTTGCGTAGGCTATAACACGATCGTGTCCGCGTTGTTGCTGCAATAGCACAGCTCCTATGCCGTGTCCACTGGCGTTCGTGTGACCCTCAGTTGGGGCTAATAGATCAAAGTGAGCCAAGATTGGTGGCGTTGTAAGCAATGTCGTAAGTTGCGAAAACGATGACGCTTGGTCATGGCCCCAGGTAAACGAGGCGTCTTTCTTCAAGAGTTCTGTGAGTGGCCGTGCAATGGTCGCAAAGTCCTTCACAAAGCGTCTGAAATATGAGCACAACCCCACAAAACTGCGGACATCCTTTGTGGTCTCCGGAACGGGAAAGTTCGTGACTGCGTGAATTTTCTCTGGGTCTGGACGCACGCCTTGAGCATCGACAAGGTGACCGAGCACGGAAATTTGACGACGAGCGAAGCGACACTTGGAGGCGTTAAGCTGGAGTCCGGCTCGATGAAAAACGTCCAGAATAGCTGACAAACGATCAAGATGCGAGTCGAATGTGGGCGAAAAGACAATAACATCGTCAAGGTAACACAAGCAGGTGGACCATTTCAGCCCTTGGAGCAATGAGTCCATCATTCTTTCAAATGTGGCTGGTGCATTGCAGAGTTCAAAGGGCATCACCTTAAACTGATAAAGACCATCAGGAGTGATGAATGCCGTCTTCTCGCGGTCCATCTCGTCGATGGCTATCTGCCAGTACCCTGATCGAAGGTCAATAGTTGAAAAATAAGTGGCACCGTACAGGCAGTCGAGGGCGTCGTTGATGCGAGGTAAAGGATAAACGCCTTTTTTGGTAATTTTGTTAAGGTGACGATAATCGACACAAAAGCGCCATGTTCCATCTTTCTTTTTAACAAGGACGACTGGAGAAGCCCAGGGGCTGCATGAAGGCTCGATAATGTTTTTCGCAAGCAATTTGCCGTCTTCACGTTGTAATATTGCACGCTCCGACGCCGACACACAGTAGGGGCATCGGTGAATGGGGGTTGCATAGCCAGTATTTATGCGGTAGGTGACAATGGTCGTTTGGCCCAAAGAGTTGCTGGCAAAGTCGAAAATGCTACGATAGCCCTCAAGAACGTGGCAAAGCGCTGCAGCTTGCTCAGACGTGAGGTCCGACGACACCATTCGCTCGATGTCGGCGCCCCAAGAACGTGATGGAGTGGAACCACTGACTGAGCTGCAGCAATCGTCAACTCTGAAGGGCTCGATATGGTCATCTTGGAGAGCAGTAATTTTGGCCAGGGAGATACCCTGTGGCAGAACTTGGGTGGTGAGAGAAAAGTTGACCAGTGGAAGGAAGGTGCGGTTTCTCTTAATCGTCAGAATCATATGCGGCACAGCAACCCCATGCGTAAGCATCACTGCAGGAATCGGGGCCACCATGTAATCACCATCAGGTACCGGCGGCGTGGAGGATAAGTCGACATGTGTGACAAAGTTAGAAGGGAGGCGCGTGAAATCAATGCAGCAGAGGCTGGTTTGCGGTGGGCTGGTCGGGTCGGAAAAGAGGGGTAAATCGAGATGGAGAGAGCCAGCTGAACAGTCTATGAGGGCAGAGTGCGTGGCTAGAAAATCCATACCGAGTATGAGTTCATGATGGCAATGTTTGATAACGGCGAAAAGAACGACAGTGCTTCTCTCCCCAATAGACACTCGCGCAGAGCACATGCCAAGAATTGCGGCAGTTCTTCCATCGGCGACTCGTACAGCTCGGTTGAGGGCGGGCGTGACAACTTTTCTAAGTCGGCGGCGAAGGTTAGCACTCATAATGAACACATGTGCGCCAGTATCTATCAATGCACTGACACGAACATTGTCGACAGTAACGTCCAAAAGGTTTCGGTTCGTTGTTAATGTTAATTGAGGATTTCTTACGAAGGTCGTCAACGCAGCTCCACCTCCAGAAGCTGCACGGCCTAGTTTTCCGGTCGGAGATGCTGCGAATAGGTCGGGGAGGCAGCACGGCGTTGTGGGGGCGACCGGGACTGACGACGAACAGGGGACAGTGACCGGTCGTAGCGAGGTCTGCTCAGAAATGCTGTAGGAGCGAAAAATGTGGTCGGCATTGATGGAGAAAGTGGTGGGGACGCCTGGCGAGCAGAAGTGGTGTGATACTGAGGTGCATAATGGGACGGTGGAGCCCAGCGGCTGTGGCAGTGACGAGCGATATGACCAACGCGTCGACACTTAAAACATATGGGCCTGTCATCAAGAGTACGCCATTCGGACGGATTGCGTTGTATGCGAGGTGCACAAGGGGTACGATAAGAAGGCTCAGCAGAGTATACGGTAGGAACAAGATGTAGGCCGACATTCGATAGCTCTTGACGAACGACCGTTTGTACTAAAGAGATCGTGGTCGGGGAAGACGCAGGCGTCGGTAATGGCGTGGCTACCGGTTGTGCTGCCTCGACCTCTCGACGAATGATGCGTGTAAGGTTGTCACATCGAGGGGCCTGGTGGAAGGCGTCGTCACACGAAGAAGTGGCCGCTGTGTTCGGAAGGCGCACGATGCTTTGGGCTATGCGGCGGGCTTTAGCTTGTTCGAGACGTCGGCATTCTTTAAGGATTGTGTCGATGCTCGAGACGTTAAAAACCAGCAGGTTGAAAGCATCGTCAGCAATGCCTTTCAAGACGTGGTTAACCTTTTCGTCTTCCGAAATGGACTGGTCGGCCTTGGAACAAAGGGCCAAGACGTCAAGAATGTAAAAGACGTATGATTCGCTAGAAGACTGGGCCCGTGTGGCAAGAGTCTTCTTCGCAGCGAGCTGATGGCCAGATGAATCGCCAAACAGGTCTCGTATCTTTTCTTTGAAGAGATCCCAGCTCGTTATGTCGGCTTCGTGGCTTTCAAACCATGTTCGGGGAGTGCCGTCCAGGTAGAAAAGCACGTTGGCGAGCATGAGCGTGGGATCCCATCGGTGAGTAGCACTGACGCGCTCGTACCGCTTCAGCCAAGTGTCGAGATCGATCGTACCATCATCGAAGAAAGTGCCGGGATCCCGGAGATGCGTGAGTGTGACGTAGATGGTGGCTTGGACTGATGAGGGCGGCGTAGAGGAAGTACCAGCAGTCGAAGCAGTCGAAAGGTCGCCGATGTTGCGACCGCTGCGCGTCTCCATCAAGGTACGGGGGTCGTCCACCTCCACCAATAATGTTACGAGTAACTTGTTTAATGAGCTATTTACAGCGCAGAGAACCCGACGAGCAAGATGGCATCAGACCAGCATCCCACGGAAAAACCCACTTCGTCCTCCTCTTTCATGCAGCCGTGTTTAGCGGCTGTTTTGTATAAATATATATTAACAACATTAAAGTTGAAAGCACGGCTACTCAGACAAAAAAAAATTTAATGTTGAAATGCTGCAATATTCAAAATGTGATTAAAACACTGCATATAACATGAACAGCAACTAAAGACTAGAGATGAACTAATATAATAAAGTTATCTTTATACTAAACCATTAGGCTCTATA
Source organism: Rhipicephalus microplus (assembly GCF_043290135.1). Lineage (NCBI taxonomy): Eukaryota > Metazoa > Arthropoda > Arachnida > Ixodida > Ixodidae > Rhipicephalus > Rhipicephalus microplus. Next base: position 192,218,446 of record NC_134703.1, read on the forward strand.
AAAATAAATTGAAGTGCCAAAGCTGACATGAGAACTGTGAAGAAATTTAGTTGGACTCACCACTCCACTGCTAGGTAAAGAAACGATTTTTTCTTTTATTAAGATAGGAACTACATGGGCACTTGACATATTTTCTCCATCACCGCCATGTTCCACATAAACTACAAGTTGGTAACATTCCCCGCGCATAATACGCTCTACCCGTGCGTAAAATTGCGCAAGTTGGGGTGGTGAGCGCTGCGCCAGCAAAGATTAAACGAGGCAGCCAATCTCTGTTGCTTGGAAGAGACGGCGCACGCGATACTATCCCATCACATGTTAGAACTGCCGTCGAATGCTAAAGCAGAGAGAAAACATGCCACCTGTCTTAAAGAAGCATAAGAAAACATGCGGGGAAGCGGGGAAAGGAGGGGGGGACGGGTCGCTCGAGCAGCAGCTGTAAACATAGATTCCAAGGACGTAGCTGGCACACGCGCTATTGGCGATCAGCGCGCGGCTCATAAACCATTCTACAAACACTTCTACGCCATGCGCTCTCTACAGAAATAAATTGTGCAATAAGAGCGTTTCTCCCTAGAGCGGCCGTACGTCCTTTCTTACACCAGCGTTTTTCAGAGTGTCGCGATGTCGAATTCAAACTTTTGACCTCTGTATTGTCATGGGGTCGTGAGGTTCTCGAAGGCACCAGCCCCTGTTTTCATGAGTGAACCTTATTTGGGTGAGCCTTTGTGCGGAAAACCAAACGTCACTCTACAAGCAATACAAGCTGTAGACTGATAGCTGCAAAACCAGAGCGTTGGCCATCGATGATCTGCCAAGCAGAAAAGTGCGTCAGAATTTATATATGTGCTATTGAAGATTTCCGCGTTATCGCTAGCGGCTGCGTAAGTTCCAGAACAAACCCTAATGTATGCGTTGTGCGCATAATCTCATAGAAACATTCTAAGATTACCTAGAGTTTTCCAATCATCAGGGAGCGGAATAGTGCGGTAAAAAAATTAGGAAGCGCGTGCAGCATTACCATTACAAATTTTCGCTACTGCCGTCATCACTTCACCGGTGAAACTGATTTTAATTTTTTTATTTCAGTTTATATGGGCTGGCTAACAGCTTTGCTGTTAAAACATATATAGAGTGGCATAATGAGGTATCTTATCTACACAAACACCACCTTAACAACATTCATGCATGAACCGAAGTACGTCACCTAACTAATTTCATATGGACACGGTTGCACCCTTTGTGTAGCCCACGCGTGTTCTCAGTTGATGATAAAACTCGACCAAATTTGGCGTCGCATATGCAAATTACCGTTTAGGCGCCGCTTGGCGCAGCAGGTCAGATTGGCGCAGCACTTCTACACCTGCTTTGATCTCGTTCCTTACCTACTACCGGGTACCTCGACGCTTAACACATCCCCCGTGCCGCTCGCTTGTTTTGGTGTCCTACACATTCGCGACCCACCCATCTTCATTGGTGCCGATAGCTCCGATGTGGCAGACTGGCTCGCATTTTACAAGCATGTGAGCATCCGCAACAAATGGGACGAGAGCTGCAAGTTCACCAACTTGTTATTCTGCCTTGATGTAGTAGCCAGTTTCTTGTTAGAGCAGCCACATGTCCGATTTCGTGACTTGGTATGATTTCTAGACCGCTGTCATCATCATTTTTGGCCACCCTGCTGTTCGTAAGCAAGCCAAACGGCGCTTACATGAACGCGCTCAGCAGGCCAGTGAGTCAGTCACCAGTTGTATCGAAGATGCCCTCTACTTGCGTAACAAAGCCAACGGAGCCATGTCCAAGCATGACAAGATCCGGCACGTGATGAAATGTATTGACGATGATGCCTTCACCATTCTGCTCGCCAAAAACTTTGGCACAGCGGCCAAGGTCATAACGTTGTGTCAGAGCTACAAAGAGCTCTGCTGGCACTGTTCGATGACCGTCGCTCTCTTTTACGAGATGCAAAGCTTGCTGGGCAGCTATGACTAGGTAGCAGAACTAAAGTCATTCCCCTGTGAAGAAATCCCGCACCAGTTCTATCTCCTGTCCTGGCCCATTCGTCGGCCGTTCAACTTTCAATGACCACCGTTCTTCCTCTGCACTGCCAAGCGATTGCACAGAAAATATTAGAGGTCATGCCTGCATATCACAAAGAACCTCCGGCTCCTGCACCCCAGAGTTTCGCTGAAGTTGTCGCCAGGCCGCCTCAAGTACTTCCAGTGGCCACCCCTCTGAGTTACGCTGAAGCCGCCGCTCGACCTTCGTCAACGAAGGCCGTCTGGGCTGCTGGGCTCTTTGGAGTACCACAACGGGTGCAGTATGCTGATGCAGACGCCCTCTCCCGCTTCCCCCAGCCTGACTACAATACCCCTTGCACAGTATTTTCCTTTGCTGTTTCTGTAATCGATGTTCACATTATCACTACCAAACAGTGCTACGAATGTGATCCCTAAGCCTCGACTTCAGCCCACTACGCAGTCATCCCGGCTGCCGTTCCGTCCATTGGGTTTTGCGACATGAGTGGTACCTACCCCGCTAACCGATGGCACACACTAGGCAACGGGCCCATCTTTTTTGCATGCGGCTACACCGGTCAAGAAGGCATGTAATTGCCATTACGTGCAGCTGCCCCCGTCTCGTCACCTGTCGCTGGCCAGCAGTGCCGCCCCTTCCACGACTCACCTTCATTTATGCCCGTGATGTCTCGTCCAGCTCTGTCTCTTCGTAGGTCCACTATGTCAATGCCCATCAGCTATGAGGCCAAGTTCCGCTGCTCAAGAGCAGGAAAACTAACTGACGCAGTCCACAAGACATGGGCTGCGAGGCTATTGAACTGTGAGAGCCCTCAGCGAAATCCGTCGAGTGTCAGTGACGTGTTTCTGGACAGTGTTTGCACATGTGCCCTTATTGACACTGGCGCTGCCATATTCATTACGGATCCAAACTGTGCCGCTTATCCCAAAAAGTGACGACTCCTGGGATGTCCCTCTGTACCGCTAGCTCTTCGACCGCTTCAAAGTCCGATTCTTTTGACGACAGCAGCAGTGAGGAGTCTGGTGATGATGTTCAATCATTGGACTTCAGTTGAGACAGTGACATTTCATCACAGCAGCCGGGAACATCAGCCATTGTGCACACGTAAGTTTCATTTTAGCGCTCACAATGTATAAATGCAGTGTGCGGTCTTTATAACCAAGGACAGTAATTTATTTTATTTCCTTAGTGTTTCCGCAACATATGGTGGAGATATTTTTCCTAATGCTCCAAGACGTCCATAATGACGCTACACGTCCGAGTGGCACCTGGCACTTCGCAAGAGCGCTGGATTTTTTTTATGATGTTTTTTACGGCTGAAAAAATCAGGATGTTGTGTGACAACACAAACAAGTACGCGTGGATGAACATTCTTGACAAGCCCACCTATGCTCGTCATGACGGCTCATGGGAAGAACTGACTCCGCTAGAGATGATGCATTTCATTGCGATCATCATTTACATAGAAATTGTTGAAGTACCACGATTCCAGTTATACTGGAGCATGGGGAGTATATACAGTGGCCTTCTTCCATCAAAGATTATGCCCCGAAACCGGTTTGTAGCTCTACTAGCCTTTTTACACGTATCAGACCCGGTCGACTTCGCAAGTGAAGCTACTGTTGGCAAGATCTGGAAGGTGTCATGGCTTTTCGAGCACATCAATAAGACATCCGCTAAGTTTTTTCAACGAAAGCGGGACCTCTCAGTTGACGGACGTATGGTGAAGTCCAAAGGCAGATCAGGAATGAGGCAGTATATCTGGGAAAAAGTGACTAAGTGGGGCTACAAGCTTTGGGTACTAGCCGACTCCAAAACAGGGTATACCCTACAGTTCTCTGTATACACAGACAAGCGTGAAAGACCAGGGCCATATGGCCTGGCTTTTGATGTAATCAGCAGCCTGTGCTCAGAGTATCTAGACCAGGGGTACAGAATTTTAATGAACTTCTACACCTCTGGAAAACTTTTTGGCCATCTGCTGGAGCGCAAAACCCTTGCCTGTGGTACCACCAGGAAAGATCGCCGATGTTTCCCAACTGAGCTGAAGAATGTTGCCTGGGAACGAAGACCTCAGCGTGGAGACATTCGTTGGCTTTGCGATGGCAACATTTTATATATGCAATCGAAAGACCGGCACGCCGTGAACTTGATGAGTACCATTGATACAGTCAACCAATTTGTCCCAGCCACATGAAGGCAGAAGACAGGTGACAGATGGACTTTGATTACCATCAAGAGGCCTCTGTTTGTCCAAGACTACAATGCTGGCATGCTGGGTGTGGATAAATCGGACCAAATAATTGAAACCTACAATGTCTTGATGAAATGCGTGCACTGGTGGAAAACCCTGTTTTTTCATTGCGTAGACATAGCATGTGTCAACAGTATCATCCTCTACCAAGGCCATCGAAAAGAAAACCCAGGAGTCCCAGAGCTAGCCCAAAATGCCCGATTCGACCAGCTTGCTTTTAGAGAGCAGCTAATTCAGCAGATCATGGATTATAATGACATCAATCGAGACCGTGCCCCATATCAAAGTCAAGAGCCGATTCGCCACCAACCCTGGAAAATAGTGAGGTCAAAAAACTGAAAGCTGTGCTATCGCAAGAAGAAAGTAGAGCAGAAAACATATGACAAGGCAGCACATGTGTAGTGCCCCTATGCTTCACGTCCTCCCGCAACTGCTTCTTTGAGTGGCACAGCAGTCGTCACCCCTAGCTTCAAGGGCCATGAAAAATTGAGTTTATTACACACAGAAATGAAACTTTCCAGAATGTGAGCTGACATCATGTGTAACATTTTGTATATTCCAGAATTTCGACTTTGCAGCTTTGCTCAGCTGCATGTGTATGTTTAGTTTAGTTCGGTTTTGTGTGTTTTTTCCTTTGTTAACAAATAATTCAACAAACACTTTTCTACCTATCAGCATGTAGTTATTTTTGTTCGAAAGCTTGATTAAAGGTGTACAATTTGGTATATCACAATGTAAAATGTGTGAAGAGGTTTATTAGCTGTTAAAGGCAGCGACGGGACAGCGTGAAGAACCGTCCAGCGATCGGCACAGCAACGAACCGAAGCACGAGCCGAGAGAGCCGGGCGTTGGCGATGCTGCTTGCTGCTGGCACATCTTCTTCTTCACAATCGCCCCCGCTGAAAAAAGAGCCATCCTGGCGACCTAAGAAGTTTCAGGGAGAGGCTCATGATACGGTTTTAGGCGGGAAACATGGACGATGTCACGTGCACGCCGGCGCATGTCATCCGATCGGGAAACTGGCTCAATTAGGTAATTAACCGGAGAGGTTTTCTCTAAAACGGTGTAAGGCCCCTCGTACCGGGGGACAAGTTTTGATGAGAGTCCCGGAGTTTGGTATGGGATGGCAAGCCACACGAGAGACCCTGGGGCATAGCTGGGATCCGGAAGAGAGGGGCAACGGTTTTCTTTCTGGCGTTGCTGCTCGTCCGAGGTGAACGCACGGGCGAGCTGGCGGCACTCTTCGGCTTGTCGAGCAGCATCGGAAATAGGTGGACATTCTGAAGCATCAGGATGGTAGGGAAGTAGAGTATCAATTGTATGGGAAGGGTCACGTCCATAAAGAAGAAAGAAAGGTGAAAATCCCGTGGTTGTTTGTATTGCAGTATTGTATGCAAATGTCACGTATGGGAGAACACGGTCCCAGTTGCTATGATTAGATGCCACGTACATCGAGAGCATATCACCCAGCGTGCGGTTAAACCGTTCCGTTAGCCCATTAGTCTGCGGGTGGTATGCTGTCGTTTTCCGATGAATGACGTGGCATTCCGAAAGCAGAGCTTCGACGACCTCGGAGAGAAAAGCGCGGCCTCTGTCACTAAGGAGCTCTCGAGGTGCGCCATGTCGAAGGATAAATTGACGTAAAATGAAAGAGGCGACATCCTGAGCGGTAGCGCTCGGTAAAGCGGCTGTTTCGGCGTAGCGTGTTAGATGGTCGACCGCCACTATAATCCACCGATTGCCATCTGATGTCAATGGAAGGGGGCCGTAGAGGTCAACGCCAACACGATCAAAAGGCTTGGCAGGGCACGGAAGTGGCTGCAATTCGCCAGTAGCACGTAGCGGTGTTGATTTGCGTCGCTGGCAGTCAGGACAGCACTGCACAAATTTGCGTACGAAATTGTACATGCCGCGCCAGTAATAGCGATGGCGAAGGCGTTCATATGTTTTGAACACCCCGGCGTGGCCACATTGTGGATCGTCGTGAAGAGAAGCGCATACCTGCGATCGCAAAGTGCGTGGAATGACCAGTAGCCACCGGCGGCCATCAGGAGAGTAGTTGCGTCGATGGAGAAGTTGATCGCGGATGGCAAAATGGAAAGCTTGACGTCGGAGGGATCGAGATACCGGAAGGTTGGGCGTACCGGATAGATATTCGAGAAGAGATGCGATCCACGGGTCACGACGTTGTTCGGTGGCAATTGAGTCAAGATTTAACGATGACAAGTACTGGAGGCACGTGTTTCCGCACGTCGGATCTGGTGGCAAAGGTGAGCGGGACAGGGCGTCAGCGTCAGAGTGTTTGCGTCCACAGCGGTATACGACGCGAATGTCGTACTCCTGGATGCGGAGTGCCCATCGCGCAAGGCGGCCAGAAGGGTCTTTCAGCGTGGAGAGCCAGCAAAGCGCGTGGTGATCAGTTACTAGATCGAACGGGCGGCCGTATAAGTACGGCCGGAACTTTCCAAGCGCCCACACCAGAGCCAAACACTCTTTTTCTGTCACGCTTTAATTAGTTTCGGCTTTCGTCAGAGTGCGGCTAGCGTAGGCTACAACGTATTCTGAATAGCCGGGTTTTCGTTGCGCGAGGACAGCACCTAGCCCGACGCCGCTGGCGTCGGTGTGCACTTCGGTAGGAGCCGTCGGGTCGAAGTGGCGAAGAATAGGTGGCGAGGTGAGCAGACGGCGCAGAGTAGTGAAGGCAACGTCACATGCAGGGGACCAGGAGGAGAGGTTCACGTCACCGCGAAGAAGCTGGGTTAATGGTGACATGATGGATGCGAAATTGCGAACAAAGCGCCGGAAATATGAGCATAGGCCTACAAAACTGCGAAGTTCCTTCATGGTCGTCGGCTTGGGAAATTCTGCGACTGCTCGAAGTTTTGCTGGGTCAGGTAATACGCCGTGCTTCGACACGATGTGGCCTAGGATGACGAGTTCGCGTGCAGCGAAGCGGCATTTTTTCAGGTTAAGCTGCAGGCCAGCGTTGGTCAGACAAGTCAAAACCTGCCTGAGGCGAAGGAGGTGCGTAGGAAAGTCGTGCGAGAAAACCACGACATCGTCGAGGTAGCAGAGGCACATATTCCACTTGAGGCCACGTAGCGTATTATCCATAAGTCGTTCAAACGTGGCGGGCGCGTTACAAAGCCCAAAGGGCATGACGTTAAACTCGTATAGTCCGTCAGGTGTAATAAATGCAGTTTTTTGGCGATCGGCTTCAGCCATTGGAACTTGCCAGTAGCCAGACCGCAAATCCAGCGACGAGAAGAATTCCGCTCCGTGAAGGGTGTCGATGGCGTCATCAATGCGCGGCAAAGGATATACGTCCTTGCGGGTTATCTTATTCAAACGACGATAGTCTACGCAAAATCGGATAGATCCGTCTTTCTTACGCACCAAGACGACAGGAGACGCCCAGGGACTGTGAGATGGTCGAATAACGTCTCTCCGAAGCATATCTTTGACTTGATCGTTGATGACGCGGCGCTCTTCAGTGGAGACACGGTATGGTCTTTGACGCAGTGGCTGGTGTAGGCCGGTGTCAACACGATGCTTGACTTGCGACGTGCGGCCTAGTTGAGGTTGGGACACATCGAAGGAATTCTGGAACTCATGCAGAAGATCAAGCAGGTCGGCATGTTCGGTGGGAGTAAGGGTGTCGGCGATGGCGCTGGAAAACGTATCCTTAGACGACTCCTCGAGGGCCGACAGTGATTTTGGGTGGTCGCAATATTCATCCGGGACATCAACCAAAGACGAAGGGTCGAGATCTTGCACGCGGCCGAGACATTCTCCCGCAAGCAAAGTGACAGTTGTGGAAAGCGGGTTGAGTATGAACATGTTGCTTCTTCCGGCGGCAAGGTCAATCGTTGCGAAAGGCAGCGGCAGAGCTCGACGACTCGTGAAGATATCGGAAGGCATAAAAAAGACTGTAGCGTCAGTGTAGGCGTTGCATGAAATTGGAACAAGTGCGAAGGTTTCAGGCGGAATATCGGTGTCTTCATGCACAAACAACTTCGGCGGCTGATGAAGAGCGTCAAGTAATGGGACATCACAAAAGGGTGAAAACTCAACTTCAGCGCGTGCGCAGTCGATGACGGCATTATGGCGAGATAGGAAGTCCCACCCGAGGATGACATCATGCGAACAGACAGCAAGGACAATAAACTCCACAGTGTAAACAATGCCTTCGATGGACACTCTTGCAGTGCAGGCTGCGAGAGGCGTTACTTGCTGTGCACTTGCGGTGTGGAGTGACAGTCCAGAAAGCGGCGTCGTGACTTTACGTAATACACGGCAGACATTAGCGGCAATAACAGAAACAGCGGCGCCGGTGTCTACAAGGGCGAAAGTAGAATAACCTTCAACAGTTACTGCGACCACGTTAGCAGGAGAGGGGCGAGGGCTTAGACAGTTCGAAAATGGCGCAGTTCTTGCCTCTTGAACTGCGGTGCTTAGTTTTCCTGGTCAGGTCTGGGCCGGCGACGCATGGGGGAGGGCGATCGCCGACGAGGAGAGGGTGCGCGCGGCGTCACGAAGTCGGGGTCGTTAGGAGGGGCATAGCGAGGTGACGAGACTGGCCCGTATTGCGCGAAGGGTTGGCTGCCGGTTTGCGACGATCGGACATAGTCGCCGAACGCCTGAGGTCGACGGCGGCAGTAGCGAGCAACGTGTCCGGGAGTGAAGCAGGCGTAGCAAATCAATCGGTTATCGGGCGTCCTCCAGGGATTGGCGACTGGTGCTGCCGCCCAAGGTGTAGTGTAAGCAGCCGGGTGCACGGGCTGTGAGCGCGTGGTGTAGGGTGGTTGCGGAAGCCTACGCACAGCGTCTGCATATGTGAACGGCGCTGCTACAGGCTGCATCACTTGCGAGCAGGTGACAGGAGGAGCCACAGGCTGCGCTGCATACGTTAAGGGCGCGGCCACAGGCTGCACGGCTGGCGGATAGGCGACAGGAGGGCCTACCGGCTGCGCGGCACGCTGGCAGTGGGCAAGGCTGGATAGAGGCGGCTCGTGGTGCGCAACAGGAACAGCTTGGGCAACCTCTTCCGAAATAGCAGTGCGAAGCGGGGCAGGTAGACGGGTGGTGGTCTCGTGAGTGAAGGGCACTAAAGAAAGTTGGCGGGCGACTTCCTCACGGACGAAGGCTCGAACTTGCTGCAGCAGCGGTGAATTGTCCGGCAGGGTGTCGAAACTGGACAGTGACTCACCACCATGCTGAGGCTGCCGAGTCAGAGTGCATTGCTTCTTTAACTCGTCGTAGCTCTGACACAAGCTGACGACTTCGGAAACTGTGCTCGGATTTCTTGCCAAGAGCATTTGAAATGCGCCGTCGTCGATGCCCTTCAGGATGTTTTTGACCTTGTCAGATTCGGGCATGGTGTCATTCACACGTCGACAAAGGTCGACGACGTCCTCAATATAGCTGGTAAAGGTCTCGCCAGTCTGCTGAGAGCGGACGCGCAAGCGCTGTTCTGCCCTCTGCTTGCGGACAGCCGGCCGACCGAACACTTCGGCACATGACGTCTTGAAGACGCTCCAAGTGGGGATGTTGTGTTTGTGGTTATTAAACCACAATTCGGCGACGCCAGTGAGATAAAATATCACGTGGCCCAGCTTGTCGGCTTCATCCCACTTATTGTTGTCGCTCACCAGTTCGTAGTGCTCGAGCCAGTCTTCGACGTCGGTCCCATCCGCACCGCTGAAGACCTTCGGCTCCCGTAGCGTAGGATGGCCAGGGCAGTTGAACTGGAGCGAAGGCGTCGATGTAGTGGCGTTGGCAGTCATGACAGGTGGTAGCGTGCGGCTTCGCAGCTCCAGGGTGTAGCAACGGGGATTAACAGCACCTTCCACCAAATGTGAAGAGGTTTATTAGCTGTTAAAGGCAGCGACGGGACAGCGTGAAGAACCGTCCAGCGATCGGCACAGCAACGAACCGAAGCACGAGCCGAGAGAGCCGGGCGTTGGCGATGCTGCTTGCTGCTGGCACATCTTCTTCTTCACAAATGCAATAAATGTTACCCAAGAAAAAAAATGTGATCAAGAATGTCGAAAATTGGGCCTTTTTCCGCGACTGCGAAAGAGTTAATGTCACCGACCATCATGCACTAATGCTGGCTGTCGTCATTGAAGAATCCTTCAGGCCGTCTGGGCTGCTGGGCTCTTTGGAGTACCACAACGGGTGCAGTATGCTGACGCAGACGCCCTCTCCCGCTTCCCCCAGCCTGACTACAATACCCCTTGCACAGTATTTTCCTTTGCTGTTTCTGTAATCGATGTTCACATTATCACTACCAAACAGTGCAAGCATCATTGCATCACGTTGCGTATTGACTTGGTGTCTGATCTATTTGCAACACTATTCAGTCCCGCCTCGCGTCGTCAAGCTCACCGTTTAGCCTTATGTGGCAGCCTCCTACTCATGATACCCCGCAGTCTATGGTCAGAAATATGTGAATCCTTCCAGTCTGATCAGCAATGCGCGCATTCTGAAGTGTCGAAAACTTACCACCACATCCGACAACACAAATTCTGGTGAGGGATGTACTACTTCGTACACAAGCTCGTTCACTCCTGCCTCGATTGCCAATTCCGCAGACCATCAACAAACATGTTGCCAGCAGGTATACAACAGTCACCTTGCCCTGACCGTCAGTTTCGGAGGGTGAGTATCGATTTGTATGAACCATTTCCTCTGATGTCGGCTGGTAATTCCCGGACCGTCGTCACCGTAGACCGTCTAACAAGGTAAACTAAAACTGCTGCCTTCTCTGCGGCTACTACGTCATGTTGCCTCCTTCCTGCTCCACCGATTCATACTGTGTCAGGGTCCACCCCAGGAGCTTATAAACTTGACGATGCAGCAGGTAATGCATATCAAGCGTAGCTTCGTCGGTTTTTGCTAGTGGATCGTCACAAATACTTAGGCGCACACGTTGACGAAAGCCTGACAAGTCTTCAGTCAGCTGTGCTGCTTCGTCAGCATGTATTCCCTGTCACAGCTTTGGAATGATTTGATTGGTAGCGCACGATCATGCGATTCAGCTCAAGTGTTTTTCCAGCAATGGCAAACAAAAAAAAAGGCCATGGAATATCAGTAGCGTAACAATCGCGTCATCACATATATTTCAATGTTGCTGACAGCGGCACACGTGAGGTAAACAAAATATGAGGCAGTTACTGCATAGTTACGCTGCCTGTTCCCAACAGTAGTCTTTGGGAATTTGTCGAATACGCACATCACACTCGCGTTGCAGTGTCTTCTGCAATCAACCCTCTGTAACTCGATAGCTATGTTCTCGCTGCTTTGCAAATGTCAGTTTACTGCCATCAACAGCCAGTGTGCCAAAGGCGGTCACAAAGTGGCAAAATAGTGTCTTCGCCATCGGGAGGTTGACTCCATTAAAAAGCACATTTGGGCCTACTTATGTCACAGAAAAGTCATCATCTATCAAACCTGCTTTCCTTGCGTTATCACCGCGGGCCCCGTACTCCTGGGTCAGCTATCAGCATGACAGAGCACTTTGTGTAAGTAAATGGTGAGATTGCAGTTTCCAAGAAAGGAAACAAAAGGAAGCATTAAAATGAGTATTGCTGTGTAGCTGAAAGATGCCCGAGTACTCCTGTTCGCCTTTGTGTGTTGACTGGTAAGAACAAGGGGCAATAAAACCTGGGGTCGTATGAGCCAAAACTTATACTGTGGGAACACGAATAAATTGGCCCCCTAAGGCGCTTTTATAAACTTAGATTCGAGAACAGATGCATTAACTGCTACATTTCACATCATTGGAATGCAGCTGCCACGGCATGAATGAAACGAGCGGCTTTGTACTCACTAGTTATCATGGCAGGTCAAAACACTGTCTTTTTGTAATAAAGTGCAACCACATAAAAAAATGATATGTTGAACCTGCGAATTGAACCCAAGACATCACAGTCACAAGCTCAACTATTTGGTACAGCCATATGCTTCCTAGCAAGTACATGTGGCATTTTTTTGTGCAATAACAGATGTTAGGGATGACAAAAAAGAAAAGCAAGACAGGAGCAAGACAAGATGACTAATGGGGGAGAGGCCAAAAAAAAATCTGGGAGGAGAAGGAAGAACTGCGTGCACGGACGCCATATTGGAGGAGCGCGTGCACAGGGGAAGCTTGGCATAGACGACGGAGAAGACGACAGATGTTCGATGCAGCCTGGGTCTTGCCCCAGGTCTGCAAAGCGTCAGAAACCGCCCGAGTTTGTACAGCGGCGAGCTACCGTCTTCGTGGCTCCGGTCGTCCAGCTGGCGGACGGTGCAGAGCACGACCGGGACCAGTCAGCGTCATGCCGCGGACCATCGCCGCGGACCGTCAACGAGCCCGAGCTCGTGGACAACCATCTGCTTCGTCAACAGTGCACTGGCCACAGGGACCTGGGACGTGCCCGGTATACCTGCCGGCGCCAGTACAACCATTGCATCAAACGACATCCACACACTTCAGAGCGTTTGCAGCGTGTCTTTTTACATCAGCAGGACCAACAAGCCCGGACGCACGCGGTGAGCTACGTTCGGGTGTTTGTGCGACTGATATTCGTCATAAGCGGCCGACACCTCACATCCGGTTCGTCCGAGACACGTAAATCGGCGTGTGTGAATACAAGGACACGTGTACGACATGGCTGCAGCAGAACTTGTTCACTGTTGCGTTTTGGGGAACTGTTTATCAGTACCTTTATTCTTCTCTGTGTAAATATTTATGTCTGCGTGTGTGTGTGCAATGAAGGTTGTGCTGTTGTGCCACACACCCTGTGCCCCGCTTCATGTGTCAATTCCGCTGGCTCAGATGAAACGAACCGGGCGACATTATATCGAGACACAGACTAGCATAACTACCAAAGGTGCTGTTTTCAACAAAATATATAATAAAGTAACATACTACTGGTGAAAAAAATCTCATTTCTGGTTTATTCGGTATTCTATTCACATATGAAGCTATGTACTTATGTTCGTCTCGTTTTAAAAAAAATTGCTATTTGCACACCCCTAGTTATAAACACTGCTGCTCCCTGTTGCTCTTTATACACCCCTGAAGAAGGGTCTGAGCTGGACTCTAAAAAATTGAGATTTTTCATTTTACAGTAAAAATAAGCTATTATTTTATTCGACTACATTAATTGGTTCAACTTTTCATATATTAAAATAAGCTCTGAATATTTATTAAAAATAACTGGCTCTGACTTGAGAGAATTTTCCTGATGAGAATAGTGATCATGCCTAAGTTTGAGCCCTCTGCTAGTACAGTTATTTCATGGTACAATGCTTTCAGACTTTTTTTATCAGTTCTACGAGGTTGTTCTCGATTGCCTTTGACAGTCGACATTCGATTTCTCGGATGCCCGAAATTCCGAACATGCCCGATCTTCCGAACCCATCTGTAGCATCGTCAAGTTGCCCATAGAGTCAATGTACAGTCGAGCCCGACTATATCGAACTCGTATATATCAGATTACCCTGTATATCGAACAATTCCTAAACACGGTAAGTTTACATTGAGAATATATAGCAAAAGTTACTGTTTTATCAAACGAAAATAGCAACGACAACTGATCTATCAAACTCCGGGTGCCTCAAAAGTGCCCTAGCAAGTTGGCTTTCCCTAGCGGTGGCGGGGAAAACTGCCGGCGCCACCCTAGAAAAAGTTGGTTAGACCCAGTTGTGCGCGGGCGAACACCCCCCTCCACAAAATGATCCTGGCCCGCTCGCAGCGCTTACAGCCAATCAGAGGCCATCGTGCTTTCTCTGAGGTGCGGAGGCGGTAGAAGTGAGCGTCATTTTTTCTTTCTTTATGCTTGTGTACCTGCTGCTGCTGATTCAGCATGGTCTGTGGTGTTGTCTGTTGGTGCTCTGTGAACTGTATTAGGGCACTACCATCATGGCTTGCGCAAAGAGGCAAAATTTGCCGTTCGCCGCCAAACTCGAAATTGTCAATCAGGTTGAGCAGGGTGAAGAGAAGTCCGACGTCGCCGCCGCGTACAAAATTCCAAGGAGCACCTTGAGTACTATCCTGAAGAACAAGGCAGACATCAGGGCCATGTCGGACAAAACACCAGGTGCCCGTGTCACCCGACGTGTGCGCGCTGCTGTGTACAAAGATGTTGAATCGGCCATTTACAAGTGGTTTGTGGACGTTCGGTCGCGAAACATCCGGTTTCTGGCCCTATGATCGAGCAGAAAGTCAAGGACCTTGCTTTTCTGCTTGGCAGGAATGATTTCCAAGGCGGTTCAGGCTGGCTTCAGCGGTTCAAAGAATGGCACGACATCGTTGGAAAAGCTGTTACAGGTGAAAGCAGAGCGGCGGACCTGGACAGCGCAGAAAAATGGCTCGAGGAAAACTGGCGAGATATGGCAGCGAGATATAGAGCCCAAGATATCTTCAATGCGGATGAAACCGCTCTATTTTGGCAAATGTTGCCAAACAAGACACTTGCGTGTTGTGGCGACAAGACAAGCGGCGGCAAGGCAAACAAAGCTCGTGTGTCCGTGCTGTTGGCAGCTAATTTAGACGGATCAAAAAAGCTTCGATTTCTGGTTACAGGGAAAAGCACGGCATCGCAATGTTTTCGAAATGCGCTGTCGCTTCCAGTTACCTACCGAGCAAACTCAAAAGTGTGGATGACCGGGGAGCTTTTCAGCACATGGCTATCGTCGTGGAATGATGATTTGGTAGGCAAAAATCACAAGGTGTGCCTGCTCGTGGACAATTGTTCATTGCACCACTTCAGTACGACCTTCAGCAACATCGAGCTACGTTTTTTGCCCCCGAACACTACGTCTGTACTGCAACCACTGGATCAAGGCGTTATACGCGCAATGAAAGCCGGCTATTGGAAGCGCCTGGTGGAGAGGCTGCTGTAGAACCTTCACGTCTTCAGGGAGCCTAAGATCAATTTGCTGGGAGCTATTTCTACATTGAGTAGATCGTGGGCAGATGTCAAGAAGGAGACGATCCAGAACTGCTTTAGGCATGCCGGCTTCCGCATGCCTGGTGATGACACCCCAAATTCTGACAGCACTAAAGCACCGCAGGTGTTTCCGCCGAAGTTTGGAACAAGCTGGCAGAGTTCCCGGGTGCTATCGACGGATCAACATTCGACGAGTTCGTCAGTGCGGACGTTGATGTCCCCATCATGGGCCAATTACAGGATGAGGATTACATTGCAGACGTCGTGCCTACCACGAGCCAAAGCGACAGCAATATGGAAATCGACAACAGCCCATTGCCTACATCCTCCGAAGTGATTAGTGCACTTGCGTTGGTCCGGCGCTATTGCTTGAATGTGGAAGGTTGCGGCCTCAGCTGCTCCAACTCATTGGACAACGTGCAGGCGTGCGTGCTGTCGCAGGCAGCGAAGTCGTTGACACAGAATACAATCCGGGACTATTTTGTTCCACAGTAGGGCACGCAAGTAAGCCACCATATTAATAAAGTACTTTTCTTCTAGTTTGTTATGTGCCTTTGTGTCAAAAACCTATACCGGGCCTATATCGAATTATGCCATATATCGAACTAATAAAAGTTTTTTGGCGAGTTCGATATACCCGGGTTTGACTGTATAAAAAAGTCTGAAAATCCAGACGTTCGAAGCTTTTGCCATCAGATTTTGCGTACTTTTTACCGCTAACCGCAGACTCTATAAGTCACTATCGACACTGCCGTTTCGGTTTTTTCGGGTCCTCAAACCCCTGGCGCCGTGACTGCAGTACTCACGAAACCAAAAATGCCACGATCCAGCGCACGCCAATCCGTTGCCAGCCGTAGCTTAGGCCATATGGTGGTGTGTTCTGTGGTGCTGTGCAGCCTGTGCACTGAAAGCGGGAAAAGCTGCGCTGATGACCTATTGTCTGCCATCGGAATGCTTGCAGACTGGTGGAAAGCGGTTACGCAACAGACCCTCCGGAATTGTTTTCACCATGTGAGCTTTGTACCGGTCGCCGAAACCGCTGTGTCGCCCATAGTGGACAGCATGTGCAGCGAACTTCTACCCGCGAACATTGCCTTCGACGATCTGCTCGTTGCCGGTGTTTCGATTCCAGCTGGGTTAATTTTTAAGGGCTTCGCGAGGCTGACAAAGACGTCAAGCTGTGTGCGGAATTGTTTGATGACGAAATGACTCGTCAAGTTACGGATGACTCTGACACCAAGATCAAAGAGGCAAAGCCTGCACAGCCAGCGAGTTCGAATATGACGTGAGCACTGCCACTGTCATCATAGTACAGCGACAGCATAACATTGTGAAGATAGGTTTTTGCAAAAGGCTTACCTTAAAAAGCAACCGCGATGGGACTCAACAATCTCCACTGTCGTCGCGCACAGACGCGATGGCCAGGTTCGTCGACTCGAAGACACGGCGCAGAGATGACACTCGAGGCAGGTGGACAACAAACAAGAGCTTATTTACCCAAGATACAGCCCAATGCGACATTAAAGGGCTTGCAGGCCGGCAGAAAACTTCACAAGACAGACCGAGTGTATACTCGCCGACAGGCGCTAGGGCTCACACAAAGGGCAGCAGCCGTGCGCGCATATGAGAAGCTGCTTACTAGAGCAGCGCATGTTACTGTTGTGCAGGCCTGTGCGGATCTGTCCGGCGACTGGCAAGTGAAAGCATGCTGCTGGGTGAGGGACTGTCACGGGCAGCCAATAAAGATTGGCGAAGCACCATGACATGTGCTAGCATGACGTAAGTGGGAGACGCGTTATCTGGGCAAGTTCGGACACGCATTGCATGCAGAAAAAACCAACGCAGGGCTCGCAGCAGACAAAAGAGCCTGGCAGTGAAACCACAATGGCCATGTTCCTGGCGCTCAAGCAAGCTGGGGAACGAGGTGCAAAAGGAGAGGGTGCGCTCGATTTCCACAATGTTAGCTTAAATTAAGGCAGACATCACGGGCAAGTGTAACTCTGTGCAAACGAAAATAAGCAACTTTTTTTTTGCGCCTAGGTGTTTACAAATGCTGTACTAATGGGCACGTCAGATTTCTTTTTTTTTTCTTTGCTTCTGCTCTTCTGAGAGCCACCTAAATGATGCATTTGCTGAATTGCAAGAGAACGCTGTACTCTTACCGCGACTCTGTCAGCAAAAAATACCAATTAAAAATGACTTTTTGCTTGCATTCGTTTTTCAAGACTGTTCAATTTCCCGGACCTTTTTGCAGTCCCTTGAGGGTCAAAGAAATCGGACGTCAATTGTATTTATTGTTATTTTTCTCAGGAGTTATACAATCGGTCCCAGATATATCGAATTATTCATTATATCTATACCGTACAGTTGATGAATCTCCTTCAATTTCCCATGTAAATGTACAGAACTATTGCACACAAAAATCAAACACCCGCGGAGCGTAACATCCAATATATCAAGCGCTGTGCTGGAACAAAGTTCAGAAAGTGCATTTATTCTGACGAAGATTGCACATTTTCTGGCTGCGTTTTAACAAGTTTCGTTTCCTCCTTGTGCGCAGGTGACAAAAAGGAGGTGTAATTCGTTGGCAGCACAGTGCTTTTTGTGAGTGCAACGGTGCACAATGCGTTATAGGTTGTAACGCTGGAATGCAGTGTTTTCAAAGGAACCAACTTCCAAGGACACCAAAATCACATGAATGCAAAGTACTGACTTGGCGGCCCTGTCCCAATGTGTGCATCCTATTCCTCGTTTGCTCACGCATTATGGCATGCGGGCCCGAACAGCATAGCCTTCCAGATCTGCAACCTCGTGACGCATTTCTGGCGTTTCTGGTTATGAAATACAGATCTCAGAGGCTACGCCTTTGCTTGCTTTTTTGCTTAGTACTACAAGTTCCCTAGTGTCATCACCATCGCCAAGATATCAATGGTGGGGTACATAATCGTTTTGTTTGTTGTGTGTGGACCGCGTTATCACTTTCACCTTGCGCACTTCAATAGTTCTCACTTCATTACGGCTCAATATTCCATTAGGATTGGAACTAAGCATTACATCTCTCTCGTAGCGATAAAAATGATGACTGGTGCTTGTAACGACGTCAAGCAAGGCGTCGTCGTGCACAGTTTCCTCGTAGGCTTTGGTGACAATTTAGAGTGTGTTCTCTTAGCTGACAATGCCGTACGGTGCCTCAGTGAATTTGGCTACTTATTAGCATTTATAGGCCCAACCTTGGGTAGTAGTACAGAAAGCAACTTTATCAGCACAGATGACAACATCACTGTTTATGACTGCATCGATGCTAATATCATGGCTGATATTGCGGGTGCCGCGGAAGTGGACCCGTGAGGTTGTGAAGCTGCTAGCTCCCCTGCTAAACAAGATTTTACCGCATTACAGAGCCTGCATCGACGCTCACCGCCAATCACCACTGTTGAGGCTGAAGAGGCAGAGACTGCTTATTTTGAAAGCTCCAATGCTTGATTAATGAAGATGACTTTATGAACAAGATAGCGTACAAAAGGCAAGACAAGTCTACAGACTTATTTACACATGAGATGAAGTGCAGTAACTTGCAAAAAGAAGCCATTTTTTAAGCATACTGTAAGCCAATAGCCATTATAACACTTGATATGATTCCCAAAAAGCAGCTTTGATAGCTCCAATGCAATAATATAAGCTTTTATTGTGTTGAATTGTTGATACACTGAGTTATTTCGCAATTCGCTTAGACTTTCGATGTATCCGCGATCGACTGTACATTCATTTTTTTTGCCCTCCTACTTTTGTTAATGCTCGGTAAGTACCTATCCAACTGTACAATGCTGCGTTTTTGCTCTATAGCTTGAATAATTGTACAACTCATCTATGTAAAACAAGTGCAGTGATTGATTTCCATGTATGGTTGCAAATGTCGCCTTTCTGCTGCTGCTGTATGGGTGGCACAGCCCTAGCTCAGGCAATGTTTGCCTTTAGCTGTGCTTCTCGAGAGAATTGCAACACTGTTCAGAATAAATCAATAAAGAAAGGAACAAAGCGTCGCTTCTCACCTGGAGGGGCATCGGGAAACACATCGTAGGGAATGTTGAAGCCATAGTCCACCCCTTGGCTGGGCGTGTACGCAGGCGGAGGGGGGCAGTAGTAAGGGCCCGGGGACGGGAAGTAGGGCGGAGGAGCCATTCCAGCTGCGTGCTGGGACGCTGCAGCGAGTAGGAGTACACACATGAAGCAAGCTCAGGCCCAGCCCTTTTTCCCCCAACAAAGAAACAAACAGTCCTCAGGAGAGTTTCTCTGTCCCTTAACAAGACTTGTCAGTAATGTTGACAAGTACAGACAGAGAAAAGTAGCGCAACATTCATACAAACATGCAAAAAGAGCACACAAACAATGATAGACCCAGACTAACCACCCAGCATTCCCTGCATGTGATCACATATATAAACACACAACATTGTGCAAAAGAAAAAATGGGGCAATAAACCCAACGAATCAAACAGGCAGCTGAAATGACAAAAATACTGTTTCCAGCTGATGATGAGCCTGTGCAATACAATGCTTGAAAAAAGAAAAATTGTGCACACACACACAAAAAAATGGGAGGTCATCAAAGCTCACACCACCATGTGTGCCAGCGCTCTTTTAATGGCACAACGACGAAGCTGATCAGCGGTGATATAGCAGAAGTTCTCTTTAGCAGTGTGGAAACAACAGGGCCCATTAGCCAATAGAAAAGGTGTTTAGCCCCTCCACATGTATACACCCGCACCGAGTCGTTTGTTAAGGGTCCCTCTAGCATCTGCAGGCACACGTTCGGCGAGCCGACTGCAGGGCTGAAAGAAATAGAACACGGTTGCACCCATTGATGCTGGTGCCCTCCATCTTGAGCTTATCAGGTTGTCGTTCTGTGCTTTGCGGCCCGTAACCGAAGCTTGTACTTGCTTTAGATTTATGTCTTGGCGCTTCGGCAGTAATGTGTTCATGACTACAATGTGATATTTTGATTACCTGCAATTAAACTCTTGGTGCATTAGGCTTTGCAGGTGTGGTTAACTCCTTCGTTACCATGCCTATTCAAATCAAACACCGGTTATCAATGCGTTTTATCTTCAATTTTTGCATGCTGAATCTGTTTCTCGTGCACCCAGTTCTTCCTAGTAGTTAATCCAGCCACTAAGCTGTCAGAATGAACTTGAATTAGTCTCTTTAAAAAACATAGTGATTTTTGTAGCGTTAGCTACACTGGCCTCGCTGAGCCAATTTCACGTGGCACCGGCCTGCGCATGCGCAATGATACTCCGCCGCCGCCGCGCGCGGCTCGCCGCCGGTGTGCGCGCAATTCGATGCGCTGCGCAGATGATCAGTGGTGTCACGCACCGGAGCCGGCACCTCCCTCGCACTCGGCCGCGGCCGCGCGCGACTCGCCGCCACCAGTGTGTGCTTTCCAGAGGAGTGCCGTCATAGCCTTGGTAGACATATGGACGCCAACGCGCGCGCCTTCCCTGTGCAGTCGCCATCTGATACTGCGCTGGAGCCACTTGATAGCGCCTCTGACTGGCGTTTGCCACTGTGGTATAGCCATGGAGAAGGAAAGTGCAAATGCTGCTCAACGGTGCAGTAGCGTGGAGAAGCTTAACTCATCGGATCCCGAAGTAGTTGCCCAGCGAAATAAATACACATGTGTCACATAATACGTATACCGTGTGTGTGTCATTGGAACAGCTGTAAGCATAATAATCAGCTAATTCTAGAAAATCAGGAAAGCTTTCCAGAGGAGAGACGTCATGACCTTGACAGACATATTGGCGCCAGCACGGGCGCTGCTATGCTATCACAAAAAGACAATTCCAAATACCGCGTTGGGGCCATAGAGACGGCAGCGTGTTACTTCACTGACCACTGAGCCGTCTTTGTGGCCATAGAGAAGCTACTTGGACGTTGAGCAGAAAATATACATGTGCTGCATAATATGTATGCCGTGTGCGTGTCATTGCAGCAGCAGTAAACACGATAATCAAGCTAATCCTAGACACTCTGGAAAGCTAAAAATAATCAGCTGAACCTTTGGTGACGCTACGTATATCCTAACATAGCTGAGCTAAGCCGCTACCATTTTTTTGACAAACCTTCGCGCAAACCGATCTGCACGTGTTGTAGAATGCACTTAGCTGGTGAACTTGACAGAAGTACGTGCCCCTTGTGGTTATGCTAGAGTAAATCCAAGTTCTGTCATCAAAAGAACCTTTGCAAGTCAAATATCAAATTAAGGTGTCAGCTTCGCAATCTCGTATTATTGAGCAGTAATATTTGTCAGCAATTTATACCAGCTGTTGAATAGAGAGCTGTTGCTTGGAGTCATGGAAAATTTATTCTACAAGAAAAATATTTCCAAAGGTCTGCTGCATGTATAAAGTGTGAAGGTAGCTCTTTTCAGTCAGTTTCCTGTCACTTAGGTTTCGCTTGTATTGTTATATCTGACACAGGACCACATCTATTGCCACTACTATAATGTCATATTGCATGCGTGCACACCTGCGCTGCAATAAAAGGCATGGCGCTTGAAACTGTCTTGCAACTCCACCTGAAGGCATAAGGACGAGCTTTGATCATCTCTTCTTCAGTCTCCATTTTTGCGTTGTTTTTGCGTCCTAAGCACGAGGCTGTGCATGACAGCACGTCAGCTTCAAGTTTCGTGGAGACGATGTCAGTCTGAGACATCCAGAGCTGTTCGTTTTGTTTACGGCCTCAAGTTCTATCCTCCCTCGCAAGTGCTGA
This sequence comes from Rhipicephalus microplus, assembly GCF_043290135.1. Taxonomy (NCBI): domain Eukaryota; kingdom Metazoa; phylum Arthropoda; class Arachnida; order Ixodida; family Ixodidae; genus Rhipicephalus; species Rhipicephalus microplus. The sequence goes on from NC_134703.1 coordinate 192,240,451, forward strand.
CCTTCATGCACAATCTTCTAAGTACTCTGGTCCAGAAATTGCTGAGGCGCCATCTACAGAGGTTCTCCTCACCAAAAGAAGGCCACCATTACACATCTTGGCTCTAAATGCAGAGCAGCGTGAAACATTGTGAAACTGTGCACGATATTGTCTTTTTTTTAATACGATGTGCAAATATCCAAAAAAATATGATTTGATGAATATATCAGAACGCCAACCTATGCATAGTGAGGTAGTTCATGGAAAAAGGTGATGCTAGACGAAATAGCCAAGTTCATTGAACATCTGATTCACAGAGTGATTATTAGCATCATGGGCATCCATACTGAAACATGTGCAGGCTCCTATTGAAACAAAGAATGAATAAAATAGTATTTACTGAGAAAAGTGTACAATTCACTTGTGTCTCCCGACCAACCAAGCAGTGCTTAACCGCATAGCATGAGCAACAAAGTAGTACCTTAGTTCAGATTTTTCTTCGTCTATGTGAATAGAAACATTCTGTACAACATTTATTTGTTTATTAGTACTCCAAGGATCCAGAGAGACATTACACGAGGGGTGGGCAAATGAAAACATAATAGATAAAATTAAAAGAAAGCAAAACACGGCACTATTTACAATAACACGCAATATTTACAATAACAGCAGAAATAAAAAACCAGCAGTAGAGCATAATTACAAAGATCAAATAGGTTCACTGCACTGACAAGAGCACAAGAGATCTTAACAAAGGCATTGTTATGATTTGTATCTCTGTCATACGTGCATGCACTTGAATCGTTCATGCAGCAAGTTTTTCGCATAGAAAAAGCGGGCTACCCAAGGCATAAGGCGAGGACATACTGAAATGCAACAAGCCTCACTGTGGCCTCATTGAGGAGGCATGGCCTACTTCTGAATTCAATAAAATGAAGACGGCCATTGTGCCTTATGGACCAATTTCACAAGGAGGCTGCTCCTCCGCAGCGCTATCTAGCCTGCAGTTCTGCGCCGCAGTGTTGGTGTGTGGGGTGGTGTATACAGCATACACGCATTGCTGTTATTCACAGTACACGGTCAAACAGCAATGTTTCATGAGTGTAAAACCACAACATATTCCCACAATGGTGCCAACGATAGACCTGAGGCGAGTACAATTTCAATGCATTCCTTAACCAGCACATGTAAATGCATGGGTAATTGGATAGTATGCTTTGTTATAGAAGCTTGTGGGGTTTCGGGAGTATGCACTAGCGTTAAAATTTTCTGATAAATCTCAAAGTAACGGGTAAAATGTAAAGGGAGACAAGCGAATACATAAGCTACTGTCCAGCTACATTTTCGGCGCGTATTAGCATTCAAAATGACTCTTGTATTTCTCTGCCATGACTCTTTGTGTTTATTGTAACTCTAAAATTCCTAGCAGATCATCTGGTTCAGCTCAGAACCTCACAATACAAAATTTATGGAATGAAGGAAGAAAAATTAAACAATGATGCCTCTGTTAATTTGTGTCATTGTCATAGTCGAAAACTTGTGTCTCATCACTGCGCAGTCTAATAAAACGAATGTACGATGGATGAGCTCAAATTTCCACATAGCAGCACGGTGCAAGTTGACTCCGACCCATAAACCCTAAAAAGCAACTAGTTTTTTGTGTTTTCTTTAATAATCACCACGACGAGGCGACGTGTTCAGTTATTGACCTGGCTTCCATGATTGAGGGTCGGTTACTCACGATACTGAAGCAGCAGCAAAAAAAAAGAAAGTGTGGTTGTCACAAAACTGCCCCAGTTATAGTCGAAAAATTGACAAGTTGAGAAGTGATGTGCCGTTGAAAAAAACACTAGAAACGCTAGAAGCCCGTTCCCAGGCCAAAAAACACTTATGTCATGTGGGCCTCTCTGTCATGCAATTTTGAAAGTGCTCATTCGATAATCTTGAAGCTGCACAAGCTTAGATTTAACTTGTCGCAGTCAATGTAACTCGGGCACTGTTGCATAGAAATAGGGGATGCTGATGCTACAAGAGAAGAATTCTAGGCAAAACATTCTGAGTATGTACTGGCAGCTTTGACATTGCTTCTCTTTGCTATAGATGATGAAGTGTACCAGCACCCCATCAGAATCACAAACTGGTGTAATGAAAAAAACCGCCACAAGGACAGACACCACATATGTACCTATAATAAAATATTTGTCGGAGAAGAAGGCCTGTAAATTAAATAAAGTCATTTGGAAAGAACGCACACCTCACATGTCTCGGCTGCCAGCCTTTCGTGCTTTCGATAGTTGTCATAGCCAAACACAGAGCTGCGGCAGATCTGTTCTCGTCCAATATCTCAATTTTTCGGAAACACAACTGTTTTAGCGCACTAAAAAAAAAGAAGGGGACCAGATTGACCTCTTTTGTATGAAGAACATGGCAATCGCCACGTACCAGCGGTCAAACGGCCAGTGAAGAGAGAGAGACGAAAATGCACTGGTTCGAGGCTACAGTCCTCTAATGAATATGGTCTATACCCGTGGTGTCTATACCCATACAGTCTACACCCATCTAATATAGTCTATACCCATGGTCTATACCCATGAACTGGAAAAAGTGGCATTCTAAGAAGTTGTTCCAGCTTGCTGCGAAAACCACATCACTAAAACAGCAGGAGCCGGGTTGCCAGGCGGAGCATCAAAACGCCTACACAGAATGTGTAGAGGGTGTGATCCGCAGCATCCCGCTGACATGCGGAATGTCAGTCAGATCGGCCAATGCGTCAAAGACTGATTACGCAAACACAATGCGTTGTGGTGTCCGCATTGTGGTGTCCACTCTCTCCTGTCCCTGTCTCTTAGCGCTCAATATGTCGACAATAACAACATTCGCTAATTAAACAACGGGCACTTGGCTTTTGATTGCAGCATGTGTGACACTCCTGAATGTGAAACCTATTCAGATGGTGCCAAGCACTGTGGCAATGTCGTTCTCATTTAACACGTGAGATAATTGAGGCAGTGGAAATTGGGACACTTGACAATAACTGTATGAGCATCCCGTCCATTGCCTTGATGGAAAAAGAAGTTCACTATTTGATCTGCACACATGACCACCAAAAGTGATGTAGACAGATTTTTTTTTTTTTTTCAAATATTGGTTTGCTATCTTTTGTTCACGTGTTTTTTTTTTATATATATACTGCTCCTTTTTGGAAATAAACTCCAGTTCTTCAGCGCTCATCTGTGTTTCTTCCTATCGCTTCCAAAAAAAAACAAGCTAGTGCAATGTAATAAGGCCAGTGTAACCAGACTACAAATCTCTTTGAGCAAAATGGAATACCAAGGAGTTGCTGAGAGAGTGAATTCAACTAACTTTCCAACAAATTTATTAATTTGATCTTGTGTTGAAGGGTCAGCAAACAACCTCGTGGTCCGAAATTTCTACTGGCGCAATAGACATGCACATGTACAATGTGAACAAGCTGCCACAAGAACTTTGTGAATAATTGCTATAACAAGGAATTTGCAGGGCTTAGAGCGACTCCCTTTGGCTGGTTTTGGTTTATTGCTCATCCTCCCCACCACTTTTTCTAGCACCGGAGAGGCGCAGCCCTCTGTCGTGACCACTAAGTCAACGTAACACATCGCCATAGGTGCGAGGAGCGCCCTTAACCTAGCGGTATAGTAGCAAGACGTCTCTTCATCTCTGGGGCTTTTATTCTGGCAACACTGTTTGTACTGGTAGTTTCGGGTTATACAAAGTGGGTAGGACAGGAAAATGAAAATGCGGATTGCATCACCAGAACTGCATTATCAAAGGGCCAGTGTCCCCCATTCTCAGGCCGCTGCTGCGGGCGATGAACCGAGACAAGACTCGGGTAACAACACACCACATTTAATAAGCACCCACACGACACACCTTCTATATACAAATACACAAAAACCAATATTATTACCTTCAAATTCAAACTCAGGCCCACTAAGCTTACACTCCAACCGCGCTACAAGCTAAACCGTCCTAGTCAACGTATGGCATCTCTAGCCTCATAGTTCCACTAAATATTCGGGCCGATCTCACTTGTCTCAATTGATTATCTTGACGGCAGCGTCTTGATTGGTCGTACTCGGTACCAGAAGGGTATCTCGACGATCTCGACGAATGTCGCCATTCTTGCCGCTGGCAATGCCAATGAGACGTCCCCCCCTACGCCACCGATTTCCAAAGAGAGGGAAGACCACTCAACCCCTTGTCTATCCGGTTCCCTCTTGGCTATGTGTCTCAATCACTTCTCACACACAGGGATTCGTGCTGGGGCCGGGAAGTAAGAGACGCTACAACCTGTTTTCTGTTTACTGATTCATTACCGATTCATTTAATTTATTACTAACTGCAAACATTCTATACCCCCGTACATCAACCACTACACAGAATTACAACACATGATTTAGACACTCGCGACATTCGACACAGGGCAGGCACATAAAGAAAGTAGCTGTAACAATAAAAGGGTATGCATATATAAAGAAAACACACTAAGACACAAATGATGAAGTTATCAATGAATAAAACCACGCAATGTCTCAACGCGCCGCTTCCGTTGCTGCAAAGCTCGTCTAAATAGGGTGCATAAAGTTCGTCTCACGAATGGTCCGTGTTGTCAGTCTTCATTGTCTTCGTCGTCTCACTCAGCCATTTCCATCTTCTTTCATAACGTCCCACAATCACTCGCTTCCTCGTTTCCCATCTCTAACTTTCATTCCTCGTCATACCATTCCTGCCTCAGCCATCATCTCATCGACTCTCATCGCTATCTCTTCACATCGTTATCTTCCTTTTCCATTCCATCTCTCTACCATCTCGAGCTCATCGCATTGTATCTCCAACCTCCCTTCGCTTCTTCTCGTAGTCCGTTTCCGTAGGACCCGACTACGCCCTATCGGGGCACCAAACCAATTGCCACTATCGACGCGGCATATTTTCTTGTCAGTTGGAGTGTGTCATCTTCGACGGCTGCCCCCGCGGCCCACATCAGCTGAGAACCCTCTCCCAAGCAAAGCCGAGGAAGTAACAATGTTCAAACTCAAGCCTCAGGGAGAGAGATGGGCGAGCCGTCCGAAGACACTTTTATTACGGGTGAACAATGGTCCCGATGCTTCCGACAAAGTGTGTCGTCTGTAATGGCCAACGTCCAGAGTTTGCATTATTCTGCAAAATTTTAGCGGCCGAACCAATTGTCCAGGTTTCTGGTACTTGATGAGCCGATGTCCAGAGCGAGTCTCGACGTCTCCATGCAGCTCGGTCTCTCCCGCGAAATTCTCCGTAGCCGCCGCTTCTTCGTCATTCAACGCCGCGGGTGGCCATCCGCGCAGAACGCAGTAATGAGCCCTGGAGCCATGGAGGCTGACGGAAAGTCAGGCCGGACCCGGCACAGTTGTGCAGCCGGGTCGCATTCCCCGAACCAACAAAAGGTGCTCTGCTGCTCCCCCATGCCACAAATGTGAAGGGTGCGCGCGGATTATTGCTACCGTACACTGTCGGACTGTCTGTAGACAACAAGGCGCCGCCCGGTCCTCGTGTCTGCGCGGTGGGGCCCGCAAGAACGGTAGAAATAATCCTTCCAGGTACTCCACTCCGCAATGCCTATTTGTTACCCCGAAGGTTTTCTTTTTCTCTTTTTTAATGCGTGGGTTTAAGAAACGAGCATAAACATTTTGAAAGGACCGGGGTTCAGTCCGTGATTGCGGGGACGTCACAATTCCTTCATCTTGCAGAAGAATTTTCCCAGAGGGGAAATTCAAACACGAGAAATGCGGGCGCATAGCCCCTTCGGGTTGCGCAGCGAAATTGAGACATTGCGGCAGTCTTAGGAATACGGTATTCGAACACAGCACACTTGTGATTCAGCCCTGGCGGCAGCGCGTCGCTGAGAGGAACCAATCTGTGATTGTCGCTGAATCATCACCCACCACGAAGCAATTCGATTCCATGTTTTTACCGCGCACAACGCACTTGAAACCTTCAGAATCACCGCAGAAACTGGTGGATGACGCGTGGACAAAACGCACACTGGTCACAGCTGCTCGTCGAATGATTTGGCACGCAATGTTCAGTCATGTGTGCGGAAGGTTCACTACCATGCGAGCACATCATACACTTCGCCTGCACTGTCCACTCTCGGCACAACCTAAGAGAGAATACACACACTTCAATACGCTTTCATTCCACAAATGCACAAAATTTTAAGAGCTTATCGAACATCTCAAACCAAACGGAAAGCGGGATGGCGGGAGAACATAGGTCATACAGGCGGCGACACTGAATTACCCTCGCATACCATCTCCTGCCCGGCCTCTGCTGCACCTGTCGGTGAAGGAAAGGGACTTTCAACGTGAATTGCGTGTTCGGATGGGCTGAGAAAGTAGCGTATATGCTGTCCTATACAACTATGACATTGGGCGTTGTACATCAATACCGATCACGACGCTCCCTGCTTCCTAACGAGGTGCGGCACTTCCGTGCGGGGAGACGCCATGAACCCATTTCAATTTGAACTTTCTAAACTTTTTTGTTTCTTAAAACAGTCCCTTTCTCAGCTTCCTTTCCGACAGTGGCGAGATCTCGGTAACCTCACATTCATTGACTGTATGCTCTTCCCCTATCATTAGGTGTTAATCGATCCCAGGTGGTACCACTCACTCAGTGATCAACATCAGATGCCGCAAACAACACAAAACCATAATAACCGAGCGAACTACCTGCCTCATTTCAAAACACAATCAACAAAATAAAACAAGTCTACAAGCCAAAGCAAAACAAAATAAAAAACTTAATCTTCGATACAAGGTCTCCCCTAAAGTAACAAGCACAATGACCGAGCAGAAATCATAGAACATAAAATGTCATACAACATTGCGGACTCTTATGACTCTAGCTGATCCCCGAACACTCAGCGTCTACCTCTTCCCCGAATCCGAGTCCCGGACCCTCGTTAGATGGTCCGAACTTCAACCTACTTGACTGAGTCGCGGAGTGGGGCATATGCGAAGCTATCTTATAAGGCCACCGCTGCGCACGCCCGGGTTTGATGAGATGTACATCGAGTGTGCTGCAGTTCCCTTCTGGCCTCACAAAAACCACCCCATTGCGATCTAGGCATTCCTCAATCTCATCTACTCTCTATAACGTTCGGTCTACCACCATGTCAACCAAGACTCCGACAACTGCATCCTCAGAAAACCCATTCTCGTCCAGCTCCATATCTGCTACTCCTACTGGTAATGCCTCATCGTCTCGTGGGACCTTCGAGGTAGAAACCGCAGCTAAACCGTCTGTATCCGCTCTAGCAACCTCTACAACTTTTGTTTCATCCAGTGGCACCGGCGTGCGAGCGTTCCCCCCAAACACACACTCGCTCAATGGCGGAACATTCTCCTGGATCACAGAAATTACATTAACCACATCCCCACACGGTGAGCTGCGACTCGTTTTTACGAAGCTTGTTTCCTCGCGAATATTTACGATCGCGATTAACCTCTGCGCGTCATTGTCGTGAGGAGGAGCTGCGTCTAGAATTCCAGATTCGAATTTTGTCACCATCTCTTTGTCTTTTTGAATGCGGCTGCCACTCGTCGAATTCCACTTTCGTCGCCGGTACCGATAGCACTCTCGCCAAAAGTGGCCGAACCTGCCACAGTTATAGCACCCGCCAGGATAAGGTAGCTACTTCGGGAGTTCCTGCCAATTCTGTTTCACCTTATTGCATACTGCCAAGCTCTCCACAAGTTTTTCGAGGTGGTCAAGGCGGCTATGCATCTGATGAACATCCGTGTCCTCTTCTACGTATCGAACGGGTAACGAATGGCTCCACGACACTTTCTCATTCTGTTCCTCCTTCACCGCTATGGCAATGGCCTCGTCAAACGTTTTCGGGTCCCGAGAGAGAACAAATCTGCGGACCGGATCCCTCAGGCTTAATAAAAATTGCGAGCAATTGTTCGGCTAGAATTTCGCGGCACAGTGAAGCTTTCACCGGATCCTGACTATCGGAGCTCGCCAGAGCGGCGGTCCCGAGGATGCGCAAATGACTTGCAAATGACCGCACCTCCTCATCTACCTTCTGCCTTGCGTTTAAAAACCTTTCCATTTTGAAGATAAGTGGCTCCGTATCGAACCTCTTGAGGGCCAAATATTTGAACTCAGAAAAAGTTGAAGCCGCAGCGACGCCATCATCCCTCCACGCAAAATCGTGCACCGCGCCTACCATCTTGCATCGTGCTATGCAAAAAGCTCACTATCCCGCCATCCACCCAAGCGACCAACCTGCTCCAAAATTTTCAAGAAGACCCCAACATCCGGACCTGTATCACCGCCCATAAACGACGGAACCATGTCCGCTAACATTAACGCGCTCATTTCTAGTGGGTAGTCTCTGTCGGTCATCTTGGTAACCTGCTCGTTCATTTTGCCGCCTCTCCTTCCCTAGTACGAGGATGAATTCTCGCACCGTTGCCCCAGCAGTAATCCCACCGCTGCCACCACCTGAGACGTCCCCCGCTACGCCACCGATTTCCAAAGAGAGAGAAGACCACTAAATTCCTTGTCTATCCGGTTCCCTCTTGGCTATGTGTCTCAATCACTTCTCACATACAGGGATTCGTGCTGGGGCTGGGAAGTAAGAGACGCTACATTCTGTTTTCTGTTTACTGAATCATTACTGATTCATTTAATTTATTACTAACTGCAAACATTGTATACCCGCGTACATCAACCACTACACAGAATTATAACACATGATTTAGACACTCGCAACGTTCGACACAGGGCAGGCACATAAAGAAAGTAGCTGTAACAATACAAGGGTATGCATATATAAAGAAAACACACTAAGACACAAATGATGAAGTTGTCAATGGATAAAACCACGCAATGTCTCAACACGTCGCTTCCCTTGCTGCAAAGCTCGTCTAAATAGGGTTCATAAAGTTCGTCTCACGAATGGTCAGTGTTGTCAGTCTTCATAGTCTTCGTCGTCTTCGTCATCTCTCCCAGCGATTTCCATCTTTCATAACGTCCCACGATCACTCGCTTCCTCGTTTCCCATCTCTAACTTTCATTCCTCGTCATACCATTCCTGCCTCAGCCATCATCTCATCGACTCTCCTCGCTATCTCTTCACACCGTTATCTTCCTTTTCCATTCCGTCTCTCTACCATCTCGAGCTCATTGCATCGTATCTCCGTCCTCCCGTCGCTTTTTCTCGTAGTCCCTTTTCGTAGGACCCGACTCCGTCCTACCGGGGCACCAAACCAATCGCCACTATCGACGCGGCATATTTTCTTGTCAGTCGGAGTGTGTCATCTTCAACCGCGGCCCTCGCGGCCCACATCAGCGGAGAACCCTTTCCCAAGCAAAGCCGAGCAAGTAACAATGTTCAAACTCAAGCCTCAGGGAGAGAGATGGGCGAGCCATCCGAAGACACTTTAACTACAGGCGAACAATGGTCCCAATGCTTCCGACAAAGTGCATCGTCTGTAATGGCCAACGTCCGGAGTTTGCATTGTGCCAAAATGTTTTCGGCCGAACAAGTTGTCCCAATTTCTGGTACTTCATGAGCCGATGTCCAGAACAAGTCTCGACGTCTCCATGCAGCTCGGTGTCTCCCGCGAAATTGTCCGTAGCCGCCGCTTCTTCGTCATTCAACGCCGCGGGTGGCCATCCGCGCAGAACGCAGTAATGAGCCCTGGAGCCACGGAGGCTGACGGAAAATAAGGCCGGACCTGGCACAGACGCTGCAGCTGGGTCGCAATCCCCGAACCAACAAAAGGTGCTCTGCTGCTCCCCCATGCCACAAATCTGAAAGGTGCGCGCGGATTATTGCCACAGTACACTGTTGGACTGCCTGTAGACAACAAGGCGCCGCCCGGTCCTAGTGTCTGCGCGGTGGGGCTCGCGAGAACGATAGAAATAATCCTTCCAGGTACTCCACTCCGCAATGCCTGTTCCTTACCCCGAAGGTTTTCTTTTTCTCTTTGTTAATGCGTGGGTTTAAGAAACGAGCGTAAACATCTTGAAAGGACCGGGGGTCAGTCCGTGTTTGCGGAGACGTCACACCAACGTGATCGCCTATCATCGTCATCGCCTGATATTGGTGAAGTCGCGGATGCTACGGTGGTTAGGCCTAGTGGCCACATGCGGTACCCAGTGCTGCACGCTGACGTGGCCACCCGAGGATTGTCTTCAGCAACTTGCTTCAAAGGGGGTTTGTGCCAGGATCGTCGGCGCTAGCTGTGCGCTGCGGCTGCGTCCCGAGCGGCCTCCCTTGAAACATGCCGATGTCTCCTTCTACATCTCAGGACGCCTGCATCACAGGTTGCCGAGTTGCTGTCTTGCAACTTCTGTCGTCAGAGCGCTTAATGGTGATGCGACCTTCTTCTTGCAAGTCTATGCCGACAAAGCCAGCTCGTCGCTGCTCGCCCGCTGATCGCAGCTGAGTTTATGTGCTTCCGGCCACGTAGTACGGTGTGCGCACTCCTGCCATTTCCAATTTTGTTCCCTCATCCCCGTCTTCTTTCCTCCTACGGGCTCTTGCTCGTGATAGCCAGGGTGCCGTTTTGTCATGCAAGGGAACAGTCCACAAGCTCAGGGGTGCTCAAATGTCGCCCGTGGGCAATACTTCGTCACTGTGCGTATGTGGAGTCAGCCATAAGAAAGAAGCAGGAGAATTGTTTCTCAAAATCCAGGGTCTGTGCCACACAGAGTACTGCATAATTGGCAAAATATGATAGCTGCAGTCTACTATCCAAATTAATGAACTTATTTCGGGAGTCAGTTTATATTGGTCTTGAGATCTTGGAGTGACGCCCTCTTGCGTGTGACATCAGTTTGTGGACTTGGCAATCAACTGGGCTGCAGCAGTTGCTGCTCCTGTGCGTGTACCATCTGCTTCTGGCAGGAACTTTGTCGAACAAACAGCCTCGCGAGGGTTAACGCCAAAAACGAATGTTTTTGAGTGCAAGTATGAATTTATTTTATTTGCAGCCCAATGCACAGGGCCAAGAAACTTTCCAAACGGCCGATTAGCACGGCGATGACGCCAACCACATTGCTAGTAAGAAGTGAAACTGTGTGAGTGTTCTCGCTCGTCATCTGCAGTTTCTGCCCTGGGATACTAATTAGTTCGGGTGTTTCAAAATTTCAATAAGAGTGCCTTTTTCCAGCATCTACAAGTATGTAGATACAGCTAGCGACACATCGCAATGTCTCATCGACAGTGGGGTGGTGTACGACGCAGGCCACGTTGTTGAATGTGCGCAGCCGATGCCGTCAATTGAGATCGCATCACCATCACGGCTCCAGTCCTGCAAACACGTGGACTTGCGAACCCGCTACACAATGCCCCCCGTGGAGATCGAGTGCAGCGCAATGGTAATGCACTGCTTTGCGCCTTGGTGTGCTTCGTGCTCTCGTGAAAACGACGTTAGCCTTCACAACAATCCTAAAGAGAAGGGCACGCCTGCCCTTTTCCTTAGAATACTTTTCTTTTTTGCAGTGCAACGACAGTGACAGTGTACACGGGGATAAGTATGAGAATTGCTGATTTCTGCCACTCTGGCATTCGCAAGCAACTCGTGAGATAATTACTGCAGAGCAGCTGTTAATATTGCTGCTTTGGCAGTCAATCGGCCGTTCATTGCATCTACTAGAAATGCAAAGCATCATCAAATCACCAAATTTGAGATAATCGTGCTTGGATTGCAGATATTGGCATCGGCAGGGCGCAAGCTTATGTTGTATCGCAGTAAGAGAACTCTTGAGGGGTAGCTGTTGGTGTTACTCAGAAAGAGAGCAGTGCTGTCTTAATGCACCCCCTGGCTGATGCAAATGACTGCAGTTTGTCTCAGTAATGTTTGTTCAATGAGAGCGAGGTCATGAAGTAGTTCATACTAATAGCGCACAGGGCCGTCGCTCTGGTATTAAAATATAAGAAATAGTTATCATTGTACCGCTGATTGTATATAGCGTGCACAGGGCTGCAAACATTATGTGACAACCTTTAGTGAACGTGCAATACATAGCAACAGCAGGTTTCGCTTATGAATTTATGGTAAGCAATGCGCACGCTTGTCTGGATCAGCAAACTATGTGCATACACCAACCAAATAAAGTATCAGATGTCCTGCGCCACCCAGATGCGCTCTCGAGGCGCGCTTACCAGAGGCGATTCGGAAACAGCCTCGTTGGCTCCCTGCCTAGGGGCCCTCACAGTAGGTTTTGGGGCAGTTTCTCAGCTGGTGTGAGTCGCCTACGCCTGTAGCCTGTGCCAATGAATGGCTGAAGTGCTGGCAAGGCACTGAAACATGTTTGAAAGCTTGCCGAAAAGTGAAGCGTAGGACACGGGTATAGCAAAAGTCACTGTGAGTGAAGTGCTTGCTGCACACGATCGACGAAGGCATGTGGCCTTTTCCCTCTTGATTTGACTATCCACTTCTCCCTCAGCTTCGGGTCTTTAGCAGTACTCCACCATTGCACAGCACTCACCGCGGAGACAAGTGGCCGCAGTTTTAAGAAACAAATCGCTGTGCTTTTAAAATGAGAGTTAAAAGCAGACACCAACAGTTGTTATAACAGCATTGCTAGCCACTACACACAAGATAACCAATTGAACTACTTCTCTGCCGAGTTTCGCCACGACGGTGGTTTTTGTACAGCGCCGCCCTTCGAAAGCGCACGAATCCTTGAACTGACGTCATACGAGCGCAGTTCACAGCGCCGCCATCGGTCGCACACCAGGCCGATAACCAGCTTATTCTTGCATATCTAAACAACTATATTTCACAGTGCGGAGGTTTTCTTCTTCGGCTCATTGGTTAACAATTTAACGGCAAATTTGTCTCGCTCCATCGCATGAATCCCAGCACTCACCTGTCTTCCCTGCTTCCATCATGGCCTGGCCAAACTCAATTGCACCTCCTTTCATGAACTTCAGCTTGAAGGTGCACTTTCCCGTCCAGTTGCCTGCAATACGACATGATACGTGAGCCATTCACTTCCACACAACTTACTAAACGCAGCCAGTGCTAGTAATTGGCCAGTGATTGTCAAAACCTTGTTCAGATGGATCACAATTGAGGTACTTCCCCAGTTTGCTCAAGAAAAAGTATTCAACACACATATGTAATCTCGCTTTGGGTACTGGCACATTTTCTGGCCGCATGAAAACCACTAAAATAACAGTAATATATAAAGGGGGGAGAAAATCTCAATATTGCAACCTCAACAAAGGGTCTAGAAAAGATTATTCTTGTTAAGCTGTCGAGGTTTTCTGATGAACATCAGATTATAGCACTATCATAATTTGGTTTCAAGCCTGGCCTTTTGTCACACATGTCCCGTTTATTGAGGAGGCGATCGCCGGGCTAATTCCAAGGGTCGAAGTATCGGCCCCCCGAACCGCACCACGAAAGCGTGGACAATTTAGAAGTGGTCCTTTTTGGCGCGCCAGCGGACACCGGCTGTGGCCCAAAGAACAAGTCAGAGCCGAGAGTTGATAAACAAAACAAATATTATATTCTCAAAAATGGCAGATCGAAAACAACACACAAGAATGCACACTCCACAATAGTTACATACAATACGTCACCAATCAGACAACGTACTACACAGTACAATCAGCCACACTCAAAACAACGGACCCAGACAACGATATGCACTACAATGCAGTCGCATGCATTGAACAACCAAGACACCTAAAGACTAAAGAGATAGAAAACCTATCCAGTCCAAAGTTCTTGGAACAAAAGCCTGGGTGATACTCTTCCGAGAATCACTCACTCAAAGTCCAGCGTTGTTGTCGTTCCGCGCCCTCGAAGTTTCTCTTCCAGGAAACCTCGCGTCTTCAATCGGCCTATCTCCAAGCTTCAAACTTCTTCGCCCGAACACGTCGGCTTCACACACGCAGCTGTCGCCACGTGTCTTCGCTCGATAGCGGTAAACGCACTCTCTTGCCGGTAGCTCGAGTCGTCACCCCTCAGGTGAAAATCATCTTCTTCTCCCGCTTTGTCTCTACGGACAAAACCTTCGCCGACTACACGGCGGTATACCCTACGCGCTCTGGCACTAACTTCGGTCTTCTCCTGCTCTCTCGTCTCTGCTGCTCGGTTAAATACCTTCCGCACGACATTCCAGAGAGTTCTCGTCATTTCGTCGGCGCGATACGCAGCGAAGGCTGGGAAGAGGGCGAGACGGTTGGAATGCCCTCCGCGGCAGATGACTCAGCTCGGTATGACCACGCCTATTTCCTTCTGGAACTTTCCAGTGCTTGCTCGACCGCCGTTGTGGGGTGAGGAGGTTCGTCGACGAAGCCACGCTTCCGAGGGGAGAGCGCGCGCCCGGGGAGCCTTGGATGTTTGTTTCCTTTTTTTTTTTTCTTTTGACCTCCCGGCGTTTCTCCCGCCCGTTATCGCAAGAATTTGGCGGCGCGCCCATTTTTTAGCGCTCCTTCTGTGACACCTCTCTATCCAAAGTGCACTGCTTCATCAAAAGGAATTAAAATGAAAAAATAGAGAAGGGGAAAGATTAATTTAAGGTGTTTTCATACATTTCTTCAAGGCACTGATGCAACAACGAAAATAGAATTTGGAGCAACTTTTGGAGCAGCAAAATGTCACTTTTGTCGCACGAAAATCTATATTTGGAGCAAGTTGTAAAAAAAATTTTTTAGCATGAAAGACCTAATTTAGAGCAGTATAATGACAATGGCTTACATTTAGAAAAATAAAAAACATTCAACCCACCTAAATTGTACAGAGTGAACATCAGCACTGCTTTTCAATAAAAGTAGTATTCTGAATTAGCCCAATGTGCAAACTATAAAGTCCCCATTAGCTTGAAATAAGAGTGCGATACATACATGCAAACATGATAAACCTTCCTATACTGTCCCTGTCTATTCCATCCGCATCTACGTATCACACTCTTATTTCAAACAATCATGAATCACTAACTCACCCAATCAACCATTTCCACATTAGCGTTTGCCACACCTGCTGAATTACCTCTGCAAATTCAAACGAGGCTCAGCCAAGCTGGCCGTCTTGAAATTTGGGAGATCGTACACCTGAGAAAAACTGGGGACGAAAAAAAAAAACTGGCACAGGGGTGTTTTTTTTTCTCTTTTTTAGGGCAACAGAAGTGCCATATAGAGTTCCAAATGATTGCCAGTTACTTTTTTAGACGTCAAAGATCATACCAGTACTCAAAGTTATGCGGCGCATACATGCATGAGTAATTGAACACAATGCGCTGTGTCCTGCGACTAGCGCTAACCGCCCGCCCCTTCCAAATCATGATACACTTTTCCGCGAGACAGTAGTGACTGCAGCGAAGGTCTCCCTCTTTACGGTCTCCCCGACGTCTCCCCCTTTAATAAAGACAGAGCAATGGGAGTTGAGCCGACGCATAACGGCCCTATTTCAAACAAACGATACCCTGCTGACTATGAAAATATACATTGTTTCAGTGGCACGAAATCACATTTACAATGAATGTCTCAGAGCGCCGCCGGTCGGTTACAAATTCAGCGCTCTGCTGACATTCCGAAAAACCACTTTCAACGACCGATAAGCCAAGATGCCCATAGATTCTTATTGTCAAACGCCTACCCTGCCTCCGCACCTCTCTAGTCTTCACTCACCCCGACCGTTTTTTGTTGCGCACCCCTTTGTCCTTTGACCCCACTAGTTTGAGCACCCCGCTTCCCCAGATGAGGCCCGTGTTTTCTTACTGCCGGTCAACCAATTGGCCAACAAGTCTCCTCTTACTTTTTGATTGCTGGTTTTTTCATTGGCCTCAGTAACCTGCAGTAACCAGACCATTTTTCAGCATCGTCGACCACCGACTGCAATCCGATCGTCTGCATCTTGTCTAGATCCCTATCGGTATCGTTATTTATTTATTTATTTACAGTACCTCAAAGGCCCCAATGAAGGGGTTTTACCGTTCTAGTGCAGGCGTTTTATCGTTCTAGTGCAGGCGGGTACGCTACCCCATAAACTTTAATAATTTCTGATTTGTTCCGTGTTCGGGACTTCTTCTCACTGACTTCGCACTTAGCTCAACATGCCCCCCCGCACCCGTGTGAAAGCGTAAAAAATTGGCAGGTTCCACATTACAGTGGGAATCGATGATATGCGAAGCACGAATTAAGAAGGTTGATATGTCATTTTAAAATCAGCGCAATGTTACAAAGCACATGTAAATTATGACATACATGACTTCCATATCATGATTATCATGTTTGAGCCTAGCACTTGTGTTGTCATCCATTAACGTCTTGTAATACCAAATTTGGTATATGTAGAGTTAGCGAAGTGGCCGCGAGAGCGTTATGAGCATAGCATGTAGTCATGTTTTACATGGCATGCATATCATGATTATCAACTCCGGACATGTCATTTACCTTCATCATCCATTCACATCACGTAATAGCAAATTTGGTATACATAGCGCTGCCGAAAACGTCGAGAGCACTCTATGAGCATAGCATGTAGTTATCTCTTACATGACACGCAATCACGATCATAATGTTCAGACAAGTCATTTATCTTTGTCGTCTATTCCCGTCACGTGATACCAAACTTGGTATATGTGGAGCTGGCAAAGCGGCCGCACGCACACTAATAGCGTAGCATGTAGTCATGTTTTACATGACACACATACCATGATCACCATCTTTGGACGTGTCATTTACTTTTGTCGTCCATTCACGTCGCGTAATAGTGAATTTGGTATATGTGGAGCTGCCAAAAAGGCCGCGAGTGCGCTATGAGCGTAACAAGTTGTTATGTTTTACATGACACGCAATCACTATCATATTGTTCAGACAAATCATTTTTCTTCGTTGTCTATTCAAGTCACGTGATACCAAATTTGATATATGCGAAGCTGGCAAAACGGCCGCAAGCACGCCATAGGGTAGCATGTAGTTATGTTTTACACGACACGCATATCATGATTATCATGTTTGCACCAGTTATATGTCTTGGTCATCCATTCACATCCGGTAATACCAAACTTTGTATATTTGAAGCTAGCGAAAGGACCGTGAGTGCACCATTAGCGTGGCGTGTAGTCATGACTTGCATGACATGCATGTCACGATTTCCATGTGAGGGTCTGTCACTTATGTTCACCATGCAGTCATGTCATGCCATACCATATCTGCAATATACTATGTGCAATGTTGCCAATTTAGATATTTCGTAGCTAGATCTAGTTTCTTTTCGACTCTGCTAGCTACTGAAATTTTGATTCA
The DNA here is from genome assembly GCF_043290135.1 of Rhipicephalus microplus. NCBI lineage: Eukaryota > Metazoa > Arthropoda > Arachnida > Ixodida > Ixodidae > Rhipicephalus > Rhipicephalus microplus. Next base: position 192,257,732 of record NC_134703.1, read on the forward strand.
GCTATGAGCAGCTAGTCTAGCAATTTGTTTTACAAAACTTAGCTCCCAATCTAGCTATCTTTGCTAACATTAGCTGCAATGTATTGACAATTCCTGAATTATTAGTGCTTAGGAATAAATACTTGTACATATATATATATATATATATATATATATAAGCAAGAATCGTTTCATCCAAGGAATGCATAGTGAAATTGTATGCGTTTTTGAACTGTAGATTTTGTCAAAATTGAAGAGAAAGTGGAAGAGAAATCAATCAACTGCCACCGATAAAACATGATTTTTCATCAACTTTAATTCCTCTTAATTAGCAACAGCCCCGCCGCGGTGGTCTAGTGACTAAGGTACTCGGCTGCTGACCCGCAGGTCGCGGGTCCAAATCCCGGCTGCGGCGGCTGCATTTCCGATGGAGGCGGTAATGTTGTAGGCCCGTGTGCTCAGATTTGGGTGCACGTTAAAGAACCCCAGGTGGTCGAAACTTCCGGAGCCCTTCACTACGGCGTCTCTCATAGTCATATGGTGGTTTTGGGACGTTAAACCCCACATATCAATCAATCAATTAGCAACAAAAAGTCATGAAACGTGCACACAGACACAGGAAAGGATAAATGCCATGAATACAGCTTCCCCAGTGATGTGGTTCGGAAATTGGCACGATAGCATCATATTCAGCGGCAGAGGATGACGCTCTTCCAATGGTCGCAATCGACCAATAATTATATGTACGGCAGAAGTTATGGCCGATTAACGCCCCAGCTTCATACCTCTGCCTTCTTACGATTTTCGAGGAAGAGTCCTTGGTACACTTGTTTGAGGTTATGATAGTGCAGGTTTCAAGTTTTTTAGGGGCAAAGCTCCTAATGGCGTCACCCATTTGTCTTCTGTTATTGTTTGTAATGCCCGGTGGCACATTGGTATGAGCCACAAGGGATGAACTTTTAGGGGTCAAGCTCCTTAAGCCGTGGGTTGTGCATCCTCGATGTATATAGTAGAGAGCGACCTCTCCTTTTGTTCTTGAAATGTCCGCTAGGATGGCTATACTTGTATTTTTTTTATTTACATATACTGCAGGCCTTACTTGGGCCAAAGCAGGAACGGGAATATCAAAAACAATACTAACAATAAAGCTTATAACTATCGACAACTTAAGTACTAAATCGCAATTAATAAGCAAAAGCAAATGAATAAATAAAGATGCTTCACAATAACAAATACACAACATTATAAATGATAAAATATGCACATAGAGTATTTCAACACGAGATGAACACTATACATAAGAAAGTGAGCGCGAAAATCAACTGCAACAAAGCTGTTCAGCAAAAACAGAACTTTACATATCAAACGAAAGGTTATTTAAAATTGAACAAATGATTCAGCTCTGTTAGCGTTTACTACTTCTTCGGGTAATTTATTTCATTATGATATAGCATGTGAAAAAAGGGAATACTGATGTATATTAGGATTACTAAACGGCTGTTTGATTGTTTTGTTGTGGTTTGTACGACCAGACTGCATGGGGGACTCAGTAATGTAGTTTTCACGTGGTATTTTGTTGTGACGGTGGTACAGCTGGTATAAAAATTTCAAGCGAGATACAGTTCTGCGATGAGTTAGTTTTTTCCATTTTGCCCTGTCCCGAAGAACTGACACACTGGAAAAACGCGAATATGTAGTGTATATAAACCTCAAGGCCAAGTTCTGCACTCTTTCCAATTTCCTGATCAAGTACTTTTGGTGTGGGCTCCAGATCAGATCCGCATATTCCAATTCTGGTCTGACAAAAGCTTTGTATGCAGTTAACTTTACCGTCAATGACGTACGACGTAATTTTCCTTTAAGAAATGCAAGCTTTTTTAGCGTGTTACTGCAAACCTTTTCTTAATGTGTTTCCCAAGTTTATCGATTTGTAATTGTAAGACCTAAATACATTATTTGATCGTTTTTTTTTTCAATGTAAGCATTATTAATAGTATAAGAAAATTGTAGCGGTTCTTTTTTGTTGCTAAATTTAATACACGCCGTCTTTGAAGTATTAAGCTTCAATCCCCATGTTCGGCACCGAAATCCCGGCTGCGGCGGCTGCATTTCCCATGGAGGCGGAAATGTTGTAGGCTCGTGTGCTCGGATTTGGGTGCACGTTAAAGAACCCCAGGTAGTCGAAATTTCCAGAGCCCTCCACAACAGCATCTCTCATAATCATATAGTGGTTTTGGGGTGTTAAACCCCACATATCAATCAAATCAATGTTTGACACCATACGCCGATTGAGTGCAACATATCATTGAGTCGAACTTAGTCGGAATGGTCAGTCACATTAGAATACACAACACAGTCATCGGCAAAGAGTCGGATCTTCACAGGAGAATGAACAGACAAATAAATATCATTTATATAAACTAAGAACAATAAAAGGCCAAGTACCGAACCTTGCGGTACTCCCGAGTGAACATCCAATGTATCGGAAATACAATCATTAACGACAACATACTGTTTCCTTGAGGACAAATAACATTCTATCCTACGAATGATATTGTGTTCAATGCCTATAGGATGTAGTTTGGTTACCAAATCAGCATGCGGAACAACATCAAATGCTTTGGGAAAGTCCAAAAGTACTGCATTTGACCCCTCATGTTTAGTACACTTAAAAAGTCATTCGTTATCTCAGCTAACTGTGTTATTGTAGATAAACCAGACCTAAAACCATGTTGATTTGCATGAATTAAACCATTATCCTTGAGATGTGTCATAATTGCTTTAAATAAAATATGTTCAAGCGGTTTACAAGCTTAATCAATATATGATGAAAAGATGCGAGATGATGGTACTTAGAATGCTCACTAAACGAATAGACATATAGACAGACAGACGCACAGAGAGACACATTGACCTACGATAGGATGGACGAATGCACAAATGGACGCACGGACACTTTGCCCCATTCATCATCATTCAGACCGTGAATATGCTGGGATTTTTGTTTTTGTTGTTAAATGTGTGCTTTATGTAAGGCCACTTTAGGATCTCTAGACAGCTATCTGGCGAGCTAAGATGTAAAAGGCAAACGATGATATGTGGGGTTTAACGTCCCAAAACCAGCATATGATTATGGGAGACGCCGTAGTGGAGGGCTCCGGAAATTTCGACCAACTGGGGTTCTTTAACATGCGCCCAAATCTGAGCACACGAGCCTACAACATTAATGCCTCCATCGGAAATGCAGCCGCCGCAGCCGGGATTCGATCCCGCAACCTGCTGGTTAGCAGCAGAGCACCTTAGCCACTAGACCACCACGACAGGGCGATGTGAAAGGCGAACATTAATTCACGAATGAATGGTAGGAACCTAATGCAATTTTTTTTTTTTCACGCTTCCTGGTCAATGCACGTAGTGCACTTTGCGTGTTTTGCATTGGACTAGCATTGCCCGTTTTATTGCATATTCACGTAGCTATTTGTAACTGCTGCTTTGCGAATCGCGGGCCGTGTTACTGATTGTGCACACTTGTGTGTCGCGATACTGTAAGCTTACTGCATTATTGCTTCCCTGTGTACTGCGGACTGTGTTACTGGTCACGTGTAAACATTCTGTTCAAACTCTGCACTGTACCACTCCTGCCTTGACTGCCAAAGGGTGGCTGGCAGTATTGAATAAATAAAATAAATAAATAGAGGATTGAAGACACATTCGCTTCAGTGACACAGGAGTTTAAAGCAAGAAATCTTTCACCCGGTGATGAGCAGCGCTTATTTTCACAACAGCTTGACCTTGTTGTTGCCTGATCTGCATGCATCTTGCCTGCACTATGAATTACAGGCACCTTGACAATCCCTAATTAATGATGCTGATGTTTGATGTTTTGCGGCGCAAGGGCTATTTCATGGCCAAAGAGCGCCAGTTCATGGTACTAGAGATATGGACAATGATTGTTATAAGCGGCTGCATAAGGGCCTTAAAATTCCTCTCGCTATGGCGGGTAAAAACATATAAGTAATAAAATCATGACCATGCCGTGAAAAGTGTGTGGTGTTAATGGATGACAATAGTTTGTGATAATAAAAACCACGGTGGACATGTACGGCATTAGCACAAATGCTTCGATCGTTCACACTCTTGCGTCTAAGGGTAGTGAGGCAAGTGCTTTGTTCAGAGTAGCCACCGCAGCGTAGACCTCTCTGGAGAGGTCGTGTTACGAATGCCCAGGTATATGCTGTGAAAAGTACAGACGTCTCTCAAAAAAGTCACCAAAGATATATGTGTGAAAAGTGGTTTCCTACCGAGGAACCACCAGCTGGTCCGCCAGAACGTTGCCTTGTATTTCGTGGTGCCCTGGCACCCAGCAGACTACAACATGCTGCTTGGATGAATAGACTGTGCATAAGAGCGAGTAAAGCGAGACAAGGAGGGTTTTTGTGCTTTTTGAAAGTTTTCAGAGCTTTTACTACGCTTAGGGAATTTGTGTATATTATTGCCTTCTGTAGTTTTATTTGTTTAATGTGTTTCACGGCTGCAAGTATCGCATAAGCTTCGCCGGTGAAAATGCTTGTATCAGAGTGCAGAACGCTGGCTTCCAAAAAGGATGGGCCGACGGCTGCGTACGAGACAGAAGTGTTGGACTTTGAAGCATCCGTAAAGAACTCAGGACATGTGTATTTCCGTTGTAGTCCTAGGAAGTATGTCTGAATATGTGCAGTTGGTGCATGCTTCGTAACCTCCAAGAAAAACACATTGCGATCTATCGCCTGCCACTGCCATGGTGACAGGCATACTGCGCGAGCCATCAAACAGTGTTCAAGTGGTACACCGGCTTCCTTCGCTAGGCCCCTCACACGTAATGTTGAGACGCGTCGCTCGGCAGAGCTGCGCAAGTGAACAACTCGCGTCCCAAACAACAACTGACTTTTATTATCACCCTTCCTCTCGAAGATAACTTTCTCGTGCGGGCGCATGCGCTCTCTGCACCGCACCCAGAAGCACCGCTTTGCGTCGCCACAGTACTCCCCCCTAGTGAATGGGCGCACAACGGCCGCACTCGGACGACCTACTGCGGTTCATAAGTTCATGCGCACCGGGGGTCTCATACACCGTCCACTCCGCGTAAACCGTTTGAGGACTTGTTGGGGCTGCGCTACGTGGTCCGCCGGGGGTGCCTGCGAAGATGGAGCTCGAGGTGGTGCAGGTGCTTCGCTGTCGGAGTCCACGTGTGCTGATTTTACGCGGTCTAGAGACACCACGTCGTGACGACCACCTCTGTCGATTGTAATGTGCTTGTCTGCCCGTCGCAGCACCTTGAAAGGCCTGTCGTACAGGGGCCGGAGTGGAGGCTGTACGGCGTCGTGCCTCACAAACACGTGAGAGCAGGAGGAGAGTTCCCAGTCCACGTAGACTGGCTGGGCTGCGGGCGGACGCGGAGGAACAGCGCGTACCTTGCTCATGATGTCTCGCAGTCGCACGGCGTAGTCCGCGTTCGCGTACACGTTTTCGTCCTTACTGGTAGTGAAAAACTCCCCTGAAAGGCGAAGCGTTGTTCCGTACACCAGTTCAGCGGAACAGCATCCAATATCTGCTTTCAGAGCCGTCCTAACGCCCAACAGAACAAACGGCAGTGCCTCTACCCAACTGTGACTCGCAGTAGCCGTCAGGCTCATCTTCAGATGGCGATGGAACCTTTCCACTATACCGTTGCTTATCGGATAGTAGGCAGTTGTTCTGATGCGGTGAGTACCCATGAGCCGGGTGACGCTTGTGAACAGGGCAGACTCAAACTGTGTTCCGCGATCCGTAGTCACGGTTGCCGGCACTCCGAAGCGGGCCACCCAGTGGAAGATAAATGCGCGGGCGACGGTATCAGCAGTCATGTCTGGAATGGGCACGGCCTCCGGTCATTGCATGAAGCGATCGATGCAGGTTAGCAAGTAGCTTTGCCCCTGGCACAACGGCAGTGGTCCCACAATGTCAACATGCACATGGGCAAATTGACAGTCCAGCAGAGGGAAGGATTCCAAGGGGGTCACAGTATGTCGCTGAACTTTAGAGCGCTGGCATGCGATGCACTCTCATGTCCAGTATCGGACATCCCGGTTTATTCCCGGCCACACGAACCTCGCTGTGCATAGCCGTTGCGTGGCTCGAATCCCGGGATGCGCCAGGCTGTGCAGCAAGTCAAAAATGCTGCGACGGAGGTTCGAGGGGAACGAACGGTCAGGCCTTGCCTGTAGACATGTCGCAGCATACGGATCCTGTGGGTTCTGCCAACCATTGCAGCTTCAAGGCGCTGGTTGAAGACGTCAGTAGACGCTTCAATTCTCCATCACTGCGTTGAGCCGTCGTAAGTGTGGTGAAGTCCACGCCGCTCGGCAGGCTGATGGCATTCACTGGACCGCGCGAAAGAGCGTCGGCAGCAGCATTATCTGTGCCACTGACATTGCGTATATCTGTCGTGAATTCTGCGATGTACGACATTTGGCGGAGCTGCCGTGCCACGTGCGCACCAGAATCGGAGTTCGGGCACAATGCATAGGTGAGTGGCTTGTGATCCGTGAGCACAAAAAATTCTTGTTCTTCCACATAATGTCGCAAATGCCGGATAGCCGCGTATATGGCCAGGAGTTCCCTACCGAAGGTGCTGTACCTTCGTTCGGACGGGCTCAGTTTTCTGGAGAAGAAGGAAATTGGTCGCCACACTCCGCTCACCCTCTGCTGCAACACGGCTCCAATCGCTGCATCGGAGGCGTCCACCATGACGCACTGAGAAACACCCAGCTGCGGGTACATGAGCATGATAGCATTTGCGAGAGCCTCCTTTATCATCCGGAATGCTTTTGTGGATTGGTCGTTCCACTGAATGGCAGTTGCTTTAGATCCAGATGCCGCAAGTAGGCTGTGGAGAGGATGAAGAATGTTGGCGCATTTCGGGATAAACCTACGGTACAAATTCACGAGTCCCGGGAACTCTCGAAGCTGGCGGAGGTTTTTCGGCTGTGGAAACTGCCGTACTGCTTCCACCTTGTCCTTTTGGGGCTGTACTCCGGCACTTGAAATGCTGTGGCCCAAAAATGATAGTGTCGGTACCCCTAACACGCACTTTGCCGTGTTGATAACGATGCCGTTCTCTGTCAGTCGCTGAAGTACGTAGCGCAGATGCCGCTCGTGCTCTTCAGGAGTGCTGCTAGCAATCAGAAGATCATCAAGGTATACCTTGCAAAAGTCGAGGCCACGGACAACGTCATCCATAAACCGTTGAAAAGTTTGGCCGGCGTTGCGTGAGCCGAAAGGCATGCGTAGAAACTCGAACATTCCGAACGGCGTTGTTATTGCGGTCTTGGGGATATCCTCCGGTGCTACAGGTATCTGATGATATGCTCGCACTAGATCTATTTTAGAGAAAATGGTAGCACCATGCAGGAAGGAGGTCATGTCATGAATGTGCGGGACTGGGTAACTAACGGTCTGGCACGGTTACCCGGTTCAGCGCTCGATAGCCCCCCAAGGGCGCCAATCACCGTCTGTTGATTTTGGGACCATGTGAAGAGCTGACGCATATGGGCTGGATGAAGGACGCACTATCCTGAGTTCCATCATGTGGGCAAACGCCTGTCGAGCCAACCGCAGCTTCTCGGGTGACAGGCGCCGTGGTCGCGCATAGACCGGTGGGCCTGTGGTTTCGATGTGATGCAGGACGCCGTGCTTTACTTCTGGAAATGCCTGTGGCTGTCGTGTCAGCTCTGGGAACTCTTGTAGTATTGCAGTGAAGTACGCTTCTCCAGCCGGACTAAGCAAGGTCGGGCTGATAAGGGGGTGCCAACACGGCGTGCCTTGTACCGCTCCCTGAGAAACAAGATCTTGAAGCCGTTTGTTGCGGACGTCGACCAACAGATCGAAGAACTGAAGAAAGTCTGCGCCTAGTGTGGCGAATTTGACATCAGCAGCTATGAACACCCAGCTAAACATTCTGCCGAAACCGAAGTTCAGCGACAGTGAACGATGGCCATATGTTGTTATCACCGTGTTATTGACAGCTTGCAAGGGCGTTGTACTAGGTTTCTTTCTTTCAGCTTGTGACGCCAGTATAACGCTCACCTCGGCGCCTGTGTCCACTAAGAAACGTACTCCGTTGTTGCGGTCGGTAGTAAAAAATACTGAGGGACGACTTGGAGGCAACGTAGTAGCACTGGTCGCCCTCAGTGCCTGCCGCGGCTGTTTCCCGAGTGCGCGCACGGTGGGACACATTTACGCGCACTACTTTCGAACCTCCGATGATACCAGCAGATATGCTCGTGCTGCTCTTGCGATAGCGGCGTGTTAGGCTCGGTTATCGTTTGCGCCCTCCTGCTAGCGTGCAAAGCTGATACTGTTTCGGCAAGTCGCGCAATCTCCTCACGCATCTCTTGAAGTTCGTTTAGAGGCTGTTGCGCTTGCACAGCAGCTATGGGTGTGGGCGGTGTCATTGCTACCAGTTTGTCAGCAAGTTCGGCGGCTGCGGTTAAATCCTTGTGCTCTGAGGCCGCGGTGACCATGCGGACGCCTGAAGGCAACTTTTGCAAAAAAAGTTCTCGGAGCAATACTACATCTATCGTGTTTGATGTTTCGCCAAGCAACTGTTGCATGTGCCGCAAAAGCTGACTAGGAGTACGGTCGCCGAGTTCCGTGCCGCGAAGCAACTGCTGCAGTCGTTGTGGTTCGGAGGGCGTAACTCGGCGAATAAGGGTTGCTTTTAGCGTTGCATATGCATTTTCGACAGGTGGTGCGAGCAACAGATCCCCGATTTCACTGGCTATGGCGGGCGGCAGACTGCTGACTACGTAGTGGTATTTCGTAAGGTCTGCGGTGATTCGCCTGGCTGCGAACTGAGATTCCACTTGTATGAACCAAAGTGCGGGGTCCGCAGTCCAAAAAGGGGGCAGCTTACAGTCGACTGAGGAGACTGTCAGAGGAGCGTCGGTTGTGGATGTTGAATCCATATTGCGGCTGGTTCGACACTCCGGTCGCTGTGTCTGTATTCCGAGCCCGGGTCATCAATGTTGATTGATTGATTGATTTGTGGGGTTTAACGTCCCAAAACCACCATATGATTATGAGAGACGCCGTAGTGGAGGGCTCCGGAAATTTCGACCACCTGGGGTTCTTGAACGTGCGCCCAAATCTGAGCACACGGGCCTACAACATTTCCGCCTCGATCGGAAATGCAGCCGCCGCAGCCGGGAATCGAACCCGCGACCTGCGGGTCAGCAGCCGAGTACCTTAGCCACTAGACCACCGCGGCGGGGCGGGTCATCAATGTTGAGACGCGTCGCTCGGCAGAGCTGCGCAAGTGAACAACTCGCGTACCAAAGAACAACTGACTTTTATTATCACTCTTCCTCTCAAAGATAACTTTCTCGTGCGGGCGCATGCGCTCTCTGCACCACACCCAGAAGCACCGCTTTGCGTCGCCACAATATTATTACCTTCTGTAGTTTTATTTGTTTAATGTGTTTCACGGCTGCAAGTATCGCATAAGCTTCGCCGGTGAAAGAGTGCAGAACGCTGGCTTCCAAAAAGGATGGGCCGACGGCTGCGTACGAGGCAGAAGTGTTGGACTTTGAAGCATCCGTAAAGAACTCGGGACATGTGTATTTCCGTTGTAGTCCTAGGAAGTATGTCTGAATATGTGCAGTTGGTGCATGCTTCGTAACCTCCAAGAAAAACACGTTGCGATCTATCGCCTGCCACTGCCATGGTGACAGGCATACTGCACGAGCCATCAAACAGTGTTCAAGTGGTACACCGGCTTCCTTCGCTAGGCCCCTCACACATAGTGAGTAGGGCTGTCTCATAGAAGGCAGTTTCTCAAACACAGCAAGGCTAGACATGTCATTAATTGTGGAATGTGATGGGTGATCCTTGTCTGCGTTCACTTTAAGATAACATTTAAAAGACATGTAACATCTCTGTAGGTGGAGCGACCATTCGTTCGATTCCACGTACAGGCTTTCCACGAGGCTACTGCAAAAAGCGCCCGTAGAGAGGCGGACGCCTAGATGATGAACAGGGTCAAGCATTGTTAGGGCAGTAGGTGTCACAGACTGATATGCTATTGCCCCATAGTCTAGGCGGGTACATATGAGGCTTTTATACAAATTCATTAAACACTTTTTGTCACTTCCCCACGTAGTGCGCGACACTTTTAGAACGTTCATGGCTTTTATGCACTTGTTTTTTATATACTTCATGTGTTGTATGAAGGTTAGCTTGGTGTCCAAGATAGGCCTAAGAATTTGTGTTCAGTATTAACAGAAGGACGTTGCACATGCAGTTGAACATCGGGTTCGGGATGAATGCCTTTCTTCCTGGAGAACAAGACAACCATGCTTTTCTGTGCATTTAGCCGAAAACCGTTTTCTTCTGCCCATTTGGGGACTTAGTTCAAACCAAGCTGAACCTACTGCTCACACATGGCCATATTGGAAGATCTAAAGCCAAGCTTGACATCGTCGACATATGTACAATAAAATAAAAGATATTGCGAGGGATGGACAAGCGAAGAGAATTCATTTTGATAATAAAAAGTGTGCAACGAAGTACACAACCTTGCGGCTCACCTGTTTCTTGGACAATTTATTGGGAAAGAACGCTGCCTACTTGAATGCGGAATGTCTGGTTTGACAAGTAACTTTTGATTATAGTGAACATTCTGCCACGCACGCCAAGGTGGGACAGGTATCTTAATATTCCAAAGCGCCATGTTGTATCATATGCCTTTTCGATATCGAGAAACACAGAGAGGAAATATTGCTCATGAACGAAAGCGTTTCTGATCTATGCCTCGATATGGATCTATCGATATGGATCTAGCCTATCAAATTCCACATTGAAATGGGTCGAGCAAATTGTTCGTTTGAAGGAAATTTACAAGTCTGCACAAGCAGCTTGAAAGTAAAATAGGCCTATAACTCAAAACTGATGAAAGGTCCCTGCCCTGTTTCAAAATGGGAATAATGATAGCCTCTTTCCAGAAAATAGCGCCAAAGAACCAGATAGCATCGTACAAAGTAAGGCTTTTTGCGTTTAGATTGATAGGTTTTTTAACACTGGATGCCCGCACGTACAAGCTGGTAGTTCAAATTCTGGGCCTCCCCTGGTGAGGCAAGGCCTTGAGACCTCAGGATCGTGGAGTCTCTGGCCTCTGTTCGCGAGTAGGCGGAGTAGTCTGGACTATAGCCGCCTTGGGGGCAGGTGCCACAACCGCCGACTCGCTACGTGTGGGCCGAAGGAGTGACGAGGGCTGGTGCAGCGGTGCCCCCTGACGCGCCGCATCAGCATATGTAGGTCTATAGAATGATGAGACTCTTCACCATGCTTCCTTAAATGAAATGTTCTCCTTCACCTTCAATAAAATTGCCTCTTTTTCTTTCTTCCAGTATGCGCAGGAGCGCGAATATGCGGCATGGTTTCCTTCACAGTTTACACAGTGTGGTGGTTGTTTGCAGTTCTTGGACAAGTCGCCTAGGACTTCGCATTGTGCCCAAGTCTGGTGACCATGACAGCTTTTAGAGCCATGGCCATACCTCTGGCATTGGAAGCAACGACGAGGGTTTGGTAGTATGGCCTGAGAGAGGTCTTCGTGTAAACTGTCTGAATGGATTCCGGCAGTTTACTGGAAGCAAACATGAGTATTAAGTGTTTCATTGGCGTTTTTTTTGTCATCTTTTTCAATGATAATTATATGTATATTAGTCACATTTTGGCTTTTCCACCCCTCCAAAAGTTCAGTTTCGGTCAGGTCAAGTAAGCCTGCGTCAGATACCACTCCGCGAGTTATGCTCATTAATCTATGTAGTGTTACAGTGATCGGTAGGTCGCCGAAAGTTGAGAGGCCGTCTAGTTTTTCATATTGTTTTTTGTCCCAAATTTCGAGGAGGAGGTCTCCGCTAGCCATTTTGGTGACCTTGTATCCAGCCTCGAGAGTTTCGGTAAGACACCTGGCAACTACGAAAAGCGATACGTTTTTGGCTTGCTTTCCAGTTTTCTCACAGTGAATGTTGTAAAAGTGAGAAAACGTTGCTATGGGCTGGTTGAAAAAATTTGTCATCGGTGCGTACCCGCTTCAAGCCGGTACGATCAGTATGTTGGGGGAATGCTCTATGCATGCCGGCCTTATATTCATTCAGCAGCGTTGGCGGACACCCACCATAGAGCCCAACAAGGGGAGGCTGCAAGTTTGCGGATGCTGAAAGCTTGCAGACATCAGCCGAACAACACTGCCATAACCCAATGCACCTAGAGCAAGGTAGGCTATTTGCATAGGGTTAACCCAATGCGCCTAGAGCAAGGTAGGCTATTTGCACAGGGTTAACCCTTGCCGCCAGGAAAATTGGAAGTAAACAGAAGAGAGAAGTAGACAGGATAGACTAAAAGTGCGAGATAAAGACGAAGTTGTAGAGGAAAGATATAGGAAAAGGCGACTGCCGATTTCCCCTGGGTGGGTCAGCCCAGGGCCAAAGAAGTGTGTTGCCTCTGCCGGGGGGCCTTAAAGGTCCGATCACCTGGCGTCAACTCAACCCCCAGGATCCCCTTTTCCCCGGACAAGGCAGGCAGGCAGGCAGGCAGGCAGGCAGGCAGGCAGGCAGGCAGGCAGGCAGGCAGGCAGGCAGGCAGGCAGGCAGGCAGGCAGGCAGGCAGGCAGGCAGGCAGGCAGGCAGGCAGGCAGGCAGGCAGGCAGGCAGGCAGGCAGGCAGGCAGGCAGGCAGGCAGGCAGGCAGGCAGGCAGGCAGGCAGGCAGGCAGGCAGGCAGGCAGGCAGGCAGGCAGGCAGGCAGGCAGGCAGGCAGGCAGGCAGGCAGGCAGGCAGGCAGGCAGGCAGGCAGGCAGGCAGGCAGGCAGGCAGGCAGGCAGGCAGGCAGGCAGGCAGGCAGGCAGGCAGGCAGGCAGGCAGGCAGGCAGGCAGGCAGGCAGGCAGGCAGGCAGGCAGGCAGGCAGGCAGGCAGGCAGGCAGGCAGGCAGGCAGGCAGGCAGGCAGGCAGGCAGGCAGGCAGGCAGGCAGGCAGGCAGGCAGGCAGGCAGGCAGGCAGGCAGGCAGGCAGGCAGGCAGGCAGGCAGGCAGGCAGGCAGGCAGGCAGGCAGGCAGGCAGGCAGGCAGGCAGGCAGGCAGGCAGGCAGGCAGGCAGGCAGGCAGGCAGGCAGGCAGGCAGGCAGGCAGGCAGGCAGGCAGGCAGGCAGGCAGGCAGGCAGGCAGGCAGGCAGGCAGGCAGGCAGGCAGGCAGGCAGGCAGGCAGGCAGGCAGGCAGGCAGGCAGGCAGGCAGGCAGGCAGGCAGGCAGGCAGGCAGGCAGGCAGGCAGGCAGGCAGGCAGGCAGGCAGGCAGGCAGGCAGGCAGGCAGGCAGGCAGGCAGGCAGGCAGGCAGGCAGGCAGGCAGGCAGGCAGGCAGGCAGGCAGGCAGGCAGGCAGGCAGGCAGGCAGGCAGGCAGGCAGGCAGGCAGGCAGGCAGGCAGGCAGGCAGGCAGGCAGGCAGGCAGGCAGGCAGGCAGGCAGGCAGGCAGGCAGGCAGGCAGGCAGGCAGGCAGGCAGGCAGGCAGGCAGGCAGGCAGGCAGGCAGGCAGGCAGGCAGGCAGGCAGGCAGGCAGGCAGGCAGGCAGGCAGGCAGGCAGGCAGGCAGGCAGGCAGGCAGGCAGGCAGGCAGGCAGGCAGGCAGGCAGGCAGGCAGGCAGGCAGGCAGGCAGGCAGGCAGGCAGGCAGGCAGGCAGGCAGGCAGGCAGGCAGGCAGGCAGGCAGGCAGGCAGGCAGGCAGGCAGGCAGGCAGGCAGGCAGGCAGGCAGGCAGGCAGGCAGGCAGGCAGGCAGGCAGGCAGGCAGGCAGGCAGGCAGGCAGGCAGGCAGGCAGGCAGGCAGGCAGGCAGGCAGGCAGGCAGGCAGGCAGGCAGGCAGGCAGGCAGGCAGGCAGGCAGGCAGGCAGGCAGGCAGGCAGGCAGGCAGGCAGGCAGGCAGGCAGGCAGGCAGGCAGGCAGGCAGGCAGGCAGGCAGAGAGATACGGCCAAAGTTTCTGAAGTTCCCTAACAAATGCTTCACATTTAAAACAGCTGTTGCATGGAATTAATCACGAATAATCAAAGTCGGTGACGCCGTGCAAACCCACCAGCGCCACAAAGTGGTTCTTTGATTGCTCACGAGTGCCTGCCCATGCACTCGTGAGCTGCACGTTTCGCGGACCTTTCAGGTAAACTACGCAACGTGCCTTCTTGCTACATGTTTCAAGGTCACCGTATGCCCCCCTGCTTCTCTTTGCCCTTCTCTCTGCTCTCCCGTTTTTTATCTTGCGCCCGTCTCTGCTACGCCAGCCGGCTTGTGTGTACCGTCTGCGCGACTTGCTCACTGTTGGTGAGCGCATGTGGTCAGGATGGCGGACGGGAGGCCTTCCGAGCTTTTTTCTGCCACTCAACAAAATGTAGCAACAGAATCGAAACCATTGCGCTGTAAAATATTTTGGGAAAAATGTCCAAAGTGTGACCTCTTGGCTTGAGCATAATCCCCGTGTTAGGTGCCGCATTGCGGAGCGCTTGCTCATAGCTGTTGACCACCTGGCAGCAAACTTGCCGCTGCCAGAGTCCCAGTATTCAGCTGTGGGAATGGTGAAGACAGTGGGCGGTGGTGACGGCTACATGCGTGCAAAATTGTTTTCCTGGGGCTGACTTTGTTGATGTCAGGCCTGATGCCGAGCCTGAAGCTTCCGAACAGAACCACGCCGGTGGCGATTTGTGGCGGCGTGCCATCGACTGCAACAGCAGAACATCTGTTGCCTGCAACAGCAGAACATCTGTTGCGATGGTTTCATCACAGCCGATGATGATGCGGACACCGCAGAACCGTGCACCGATTAGGGCATTTAGAATAAATACGTGGTAAGAGCGACTTGAAGGAATCGGATGGCGAGGACGACGAAACTATGAAGCAAGTGCCCACAAGCATGCTTGTAGCAATTGGCTACATTAATAGCCTCAGGCAGCTTCGGCGAAGAGCACGCTGCCACTTTAAATAAACTAAAGGCCATCCTTATCGCTTCTGTTTTTCAAAACATGTCCATCACGAACTTTTTTTATGGAAAAAAGTTTGTTTTCACTGACAAATTTTTTTAAAATTTAAAGTGTACTTCAAGTACTATGGACTTCGGGAAATCGCGAACAGACGCGACATGTACAGGTTCGTTATAAGTGGGCTCGACTTAGTGGTTTTAAAACTGTTTTTGCTATCCACCACATATTAAATCTACATAATCATTACAAACATAAAGTAAGTAATTATTATGAGCGGGACAGTTTCTTTAGGACTTCTCATATTTAATTTTTTTTTGTTCATCAGGATGTCTTGTACACCTTTTACACCTACTGAATTTTCAGCATTCTGCAGAGATTGTAAAGTAAATGAGCCATTTATGGCTCATGAAAATAAAACTTTAGTGCCACGAAAAGTGTCTAAAAAGAGCTACATTTTACACACAGTCATGGTACAAAAAAAAACTATGCAGCTTGCCATAAAACCAATTACATATTTTGCATAAAAGCCCATGTAAGCAGCAATAACTTCGTTGCCCTCGACTGCAGATTAAAGAAGCTTTTTTGTGGGGTAGTCTCTCCCAGTAAGTTTAGGACCGTCCCTATGTGTGATCAACTAATTATTGCCAACACATTGACAGTGCACTTTATTTTCATGGTATACAATTTTAACAAATTTTTCATGCATCATAGTTAATTGCTGATCCTACAAGTTCATTAGATTGCTACGTGTATTAATTTAATGCATTAGAATTCCGCTCACAGAGACTGTTGAAAATGTTTGGCGCGGACTGCACCAAAATCTTTCAGAAGATTCATAGTTGGTTCAGATTATTGTGTTAAAACTGGGCACAGAACACGAATAGTCTAATGTACCTGACAGCTTATGCTCACACCAGCAATAATGCTGAAACTTCCAATATGTCGTGCTTTACCACTCGTTGGTTTTGATTGACAGTCAACGCTCTGTTTGGCGCTATCAGTAGCTTGAGTTTCATTTCCTGAGCACAAGTTCCCCCAGATGATAAAGAGTTTCATCTGAAATGCCCCGACTGTTGTCTTTGTCAACGTCATTACAATAATGTAGTCTCGCTCTACTTGTTTACCTCTTGCTAGTTATGACAACCGCAATCGTCAATGACAGAGCCGTGAGACATAAAACGAGGGGACCAACCCGTAACACATTGGTTCCTGCAGTTGAGTGTAAAAGGCAGGCCTTCTTTGCTCAATAAAGAGCAACTGAGCGCAGCCTAGGCATACTGATCCATCAGCTGAATAACCTCTCAAAACAGTGCTGCTAGAGAGACAGGGCAGTACCATTCTGCTCAGCCTTGACAGTGCCCTTGATGTAGTTTGCACCGAAGATGGGCTGCTCCAGGCCAAGGTTGCTCATGGTGAAGAAAGGAAAGCTGAACGACTGCAGAAAATCCTTGCTGTTGCTGTTGGTGAACACCATCTGCAACAGAAGCGTGCGTTAGCTGAGCTAGCCTAGTAGGTCACAAAAGCAGCCATTGCTCAAGAGCACATAGTTTAACAGAAGCAGCATTATTTTTAACAAATGAACAAAAGAAATTGCTCAGACCTGCAACCTCTCAATTAAAGACAAAGCTTGCGCTGGTGAACCATCAATTCATGAGAACGAATTTAGTTACCTGTGCCAATCCTGCTTATTTCTAATTGCCCCTAGTCCACCAAATGCAATCGCTACGGCAGAGTGGATCAATATTTTTCATATTGAATATCTCATTTAATATGGGTATTAGTGAAACAAAAATGTGCAGCACATCAAGAGCCCTAGCAACTAGCAGATGCAACATACTCTCAGAGATTTCTTAGTATGTGGCAGTGGTGATTCAGTTAGAATTCAATGTTAAGAAGCTTCGTGCATCGCTTTCCGTAATGGCAACATTTGTGTCGGCAAGAGAACACTCACCCGGTGCGTGGTGAGGTAGATGCGTCCTTTCTTGGTGCCATGGAACTGATGCGCATCAGAGCCCTCAAACGTCAGCTCCACTCCGTCACAGTAGAGCAGAATGCTGACGAGAGAGATAGAGAGGAATGAGAGAAGCCTCAAAAAGCTATTTTTATTTTTTCAACACTCATCAATCATCAGGTCATTTGTTTATCCTACTGCTGCTGCTGGCATCGCACAATGTGCCCTCCATTACACACTGCATAATGTCCCTTCAGTGATAGCTTTGCCTGGACAACATGACCCTAGCCCTAACTTAGGGCTTCGTAGCTTGTACAAGGTTTGGCTGCAATCAGTCTGTGCTGTGTGGCATGTTATCTTGTCGTCCACTTTCCTTTCTTCACATAAACACTACCTCATTATAACAAATTTGTGTCTTACATGAAAATAGTTCCTTACATCGGAAAATTCCTTATAAAGCTTGATTTTATATCTATTGCAAGACTATTTGTCATCTACATCATTATAGCTGGTATTTCGCTATATCTGGGTTCGTTACATCGAGGTGCGAGTGCACTAACATTCCCCATTACTTTCCCAGGCTTTATTGTCTGTTAGTTCTCATTATTATCGCGCCTAACAACAAAAAACGAGCCCCTAAAATTACGCTTTCCTTCACTCTATAATCACGCAGTTCCTCACTGCAGAGTGCTATTGATGTAAGCAGGGAGATTTTTTCCTTTTGTGTGCTTAAGTGCGCATAACAATTTTCGCAAGAAAAAGGCCAGCCTAACAAGCTCCTGATTACATATGAAGCAGAGCACGATGACAGGCACAAAAGAAACAATAGGGATGCTGCTGCGCTCTCGACTAGTTTATTTCGCAAAAAAACATGATTATTATACAACAAGATGGTGTACCAAGTGCTACAATGAGGTTCATGCTACAGCATATTTTCTAAAAAGCACACTTTGCAATCCCTCAAAGTTATCAATGCTTGGCTAATGCAGTACTTTTTTTTTTGCGATGTGGAAGGCCCCGATCACTTCCCTGATCACCTCATCTCTGTGACTGGAAAGTATTTCGGTCTCAGAAAGCAGCGGGGAGCAGCCACACTGTCACGGACGGCTATTTTCGGCGACACCGCGTCACGGCAATTAACGGACGTTGTACTCCCCGACTGACCGTGAGAAACGGCGGCACATGAAAGGGAACCGATAAGTGCAAAATGGGGCGCTCTCCTTAGAACGTCGCCGCCGACGGTTAATCCTTTTATAACTGTGGCGACGTCTGCAAGGTCGTAGAAGGCCGCGGTATACCCCGTACAAGGATTAGACTACAAGACGCCCGGCTGAGAGCTAAATGGTTGACCGTTCCCACGGTGAAAAGCGTGGGAAACGCTCTGGTGGCCGAGCCGTATGACAACCCGACAGGTTGTCACTCTCGCTAGTTGAGGACCCTCTCCCAATTAAAAAGGGGTGGGGTCAAAACATTTTTGGGGCAGAGTTTCCCATCAATTAAACGCACATGATTGGACCCAGGTAGAGGTCTCTTGTCCCCAAGGAAGAGAGCGAGGAGACACGAGGGGGATTTAAGCGCAGGATTTTGCCCTGCTAGGCAGACTAGTCGCTGACCAAGATGGTGTAGAAACAGATCATCAAGCATCTCTTCTAGAAGTTTTTAGTGTGGCTCTGTATCGGCTGGCCACCTAAACTTAGCCGTTCGTCTAGTTGTGACGCGATATTAACGTCTGCAACGTAGACATCGGGACTTCGCCTCGAGTTAGCTCAACCTGCTTGAAGTCACCTGCAAGCACTAGCCTCCCGGAGCCACCAGCGTTGCAACACCGCCGACATCGCAGTCGTGCCAGAACTCTCTTCGACTTCTCGCTTCCGATCGTCGGGGACGCAACGCTGCCGGTCATCACACGTATGCCTTCACCTGTTTATATCTTCGAACTTTCTCCTCCATCATTCTATTCTTGTTTTGTTAGTTTGTGTAGTTTGTAATAGTTCTCTCTCGTAAGCTGATTTATTGTTTCTGTTATATATTTCTTTAGTTGTATCAAGTGTCGTTGTATTTTGTTAGTTGTATTGAAGTGTTGTACTAGATCCCGTGTGCTACAATATCACTAGAGTAAAGTTTGTTTTGTTTTCCCACGTCTCTGATCTCTTCACTGTCTCTGCTTGCGTACGGAACGAACCGACCTGCTGTCATTCCCGTCGCCGACTTCGCGCTGGCGACGCTAGAGTGGCAGCTTGTAACAAAACTGGCGTCCGCGAGACAGGACGTTCCGTACAAAAGTAAGACAGTGAGGGTGAACGAGAACCGTGCGGATAGGCCGCACAGTTGAAGCGGTTGCATCCTGCATATGATGGCGCTATTTTTATAGTGGCATTATAGTGACAGCTGCAGCATGGAGTGTATGGATTTGGCATTATAGTGACAGCTGCAGCATGGAGTGTATGGATTTCACGGTAAACAGTTAGGCCTCGAGGGCGCCGAACTGAGACAATGTGTTAAGGAGCAGCAGGAACAGGCGCAGGCGTTAGCCAGAGAAGAGCGGGCACGGGCCCGGGAGAAAAGGGAAAAAGAAAGGGAGAGAGAACGCGAAGAAAGGGCGAAAGAACGAGAAGCGGCAAGGGAAGAAAGGGAGAGAGAGCGCCAAGAAAGGGCGAAAAAACGAGAAGCGGCCAGGGAAGAAAGGGAGAGAGAGCGCCAAGAAAGGGCGAAAGAACGAGAAGCGGCAAGGGAAGCCGGAGAACGGGAAGTGCAGTTACTGCAATTAAAGATTCGCCTCAATGAGAGTAGCAGTGTGAGCCGATCCAGCAGTGAGCACGGCGATGCCGGCAAAAAACTGTCATTTGAGCGAGACACATGGTGTCAAGGGCTGCTCACGGTTCTGCCTTGCGAGGCAAATGAAGCTGTTGCGCGACTCAATCAGCAGAACGCGAACAACGAGGTAGTTAAGGGAGAGATGCTCCGGATATTCGGAACGTCTGTCTGGACAAAAGAAGAGCAGCTCAGACAAGAGTCTGAAAGAGAGCGCGAAGCAGAAAGACAAGAGTCTGAAAGCAAGGCGCGTCGGAAAGCGTTGGACACTGAAGCGTGTCATTAAACGCCAGAACCAGAAATCGCGCTAAAAAAGGGCCCGCATATTCTCGAATGCATCCATATAAATGATGTAGAGAACGAGGCCTTGGCCGGTCTCGAGGTAGAGACAGTATCACAAAACGGTCCTAGCGAGGATGAGGTGTGTGCCAGCAGCCCTAATGGTCTCAGTAAGAAGCTGGAAACCATCCTCATGCCTCGAGAGGACGTCTCGAGATCGTCACATGCAGATAGGGTTAGCACAGTGGCTAAACACAGCGAGAACGCGACGCTTCAGGAGTGCAGCGATGCCATCGGAGAGGGCCCAGTTAATGGTTTCATCAGCATTACCTTGGCCCGGCAGTCCGTCGTGACACCGAGTTCAAAATGTTTGAGCGTGAAGCAAAATGTAGCACAAGCTCCAACGAGCTTCCCAACCACTCAGTTCCCGACGCGACATGATGATGGCATTGAGAGAAAGGGGGCAAGCAAACATCGCAGGAAAAGGAAAAAGCGGAGGCGTTCGGCCTTTTGTGAGCCTAGGGCAGGTCCCACTCCTTCCCAACAAAGACGACAGGCTAGGCCATGCATCCGTTTCAAGAAACGTCAATGGTGGCGTTCATGGAGACACAAGAGGCGAGCCAGGTGTAGAGGGGGAAAAGGAGGTGCGTCCGAACGAAAGCCACCCGAACGAAACGCGCGGTTCATTTCGACGACTTCGGGAAAGCGGCCTTCCCCGAAGGTTCAAAGTCGAAAAGGCACAACGGCTAAGTACTGCGTGGGGGCGACCACAAAGACACTATTACCCAGGCTTCCCCCCTGTTTCTGGGGTCCCTTGCACATTCCTAAGGGGAGACGGCCGAAATGCAGAATGAGGCGTGACAGCGGGACACAGCCTGGCGTTCGTGCTTTTTGTAACCTCTGGCGTGCTCGAAAGCCGCCGGGAAAGCGACCCCATCGTGTGCGATTCAAGCGAATCGAATTGAGAAAAGGGGGGCGGTTAGTTTGAAGAATTTGTGCACGTGCGTACTAAGTATAATTATTCAGGGCAACATTGGAGATTCATGTTTGAGTCGTTTTAATTTTGTATAGGTTACAAGATTTGATGTAAGGTTTTCAAAAGGAAAACCGCCGAGCCAAAAGCTGAAAGTTAGCATCGAATTAGTTAATCATGAGTGCGAAAATTCGCATGAGGTAAAACCCGAGAAAATGTGTCATTTTTCTAGTTGTCTCAAAGGTTTAGTGTGGCATCGTATGCCTCCACTGCCATGGGGATGTGGCATGAATGAGCATTTGAGGAAGATGTTAGCACAAACTGAATGATTTCGTAAATTGATTAAGATTGGCGTGACCCGGTACAGTTGTCGTTGCGCACATTGAGACTTGAGGTCTATGAGCATGTTGTTTTTTTTTTCCCTTCCGTCGGTTGTTTTCTGTTTGTATGCACGTATTTCATTGTATAAGAAGTGTATTTTGAGTTATTTTCTTTTTGCTTGGTGCATTGGTTGTTTTTACTTGCTGTAATGCACATTGAAGGATTGCACTACAGTTGAGGGGCGCACCTGTTCCGTTTTATTTTGTAGTATACATTCGTGCAGTGTATTCTGTATTGATGGCTGCCGTACACGGCTATTTCCTCTTCTTGTTTGTATGGCGCATTGATATTGTTGCGTGTAAATGAAGCTGGTACTCTAACCATTGTTTGTTTTTCCTTTTGTTGTTACTTTGATGCACTCTGCCTATTTATGTTGTGTATGAGAGGGACAGTCCTCATGCCTCACTTGTTAGTGGTGTTTTGTTCCTTGTTGTCGAAAAAATTCCCCTCCGTGCGAACAAATGTTATGAATAACATTCTGAAAGTGGGGGGCAATGTCACGGACGGCTATTTTCGGCGACAACGCGTCACGGCAATGAACGGGCGCCGTACTCCCCGACTGACTGTGAGAAACGGCGGCACATGAAAGGGAACCGATAAGTGCAAAATGGGGCGCTCTCCTTAGAACGTCGCCGCCGACGGTTAATCCTTTTATAACTGTGGCGACGTCTGCGAGGTCGTAGAAGGCCGCGGTATACCCCGTACAAGGATTAGACTACAAGACGCCCGGCTGAGAGCTAAATGGTTGACCGTTCCCACGGTGAAAAGCGTGGGAAACGCTCTGGTGGCCGAGCCGTATGACAACTCGACAGGTTGTCACTCTCGCTAGTTGAAGACCCTCTCCCAATTAAAAAGGGGTGGGGTCAAAACATTTTTGGGGCGGAGTTTCCCATCAATTAAACGCGCATGATTGGACCCAGGTAGAGGTCTCTTGTCCCCAAGGAAGAGAGCGAGGAGACACGAGGGGGATTTAAGCGCAGGATTTTGCCCTGCTAGGCAGACTAGTCGCTGACCAAGATGGTGTAGAAACAGATCATCAAGCATCTCTTCTAGAAGTTTTTAGTGTGGCTCTGTATCGGCTGGCCACCTAAACTTAGCCGTTCGTCTAGTTGTGACGCGATATTAACGTCTGCAACGTAGACATCGGGACTTCGCCTCGAGTTAGCTCAACCTGCTCGAAGTCACCTGCAAGCACTAGCCTCCCGGAGCCACCAGCGTTGCAACACCGCCGACATCGCAGTCGTGCCAGAACTCTCTTCGACTTCTCGCTTCCGATCGTCGGGGACGCAACGCTGCCGGTCATCACACGTATGCCTTCACCTGTTTATATCTTCGAACTTTCTAATCCATCATTCTATTCTTGTTATGTTAGTTTGTGTAGTTTGT
Organism: Rhipicephalus microplus; assembly: GCF_043290135.1. Taxonomy (NCBI): domain Eukaryota; kingdom Metazoa; phylum Arthropoda; class Arachnida; order Ixodida; family Ixodidae; genus Rhipicephalus; species Rhipicephalus microplus. The sequence goes on from NC_134703.1 coordinate 192,280,519, forward strand.
AATAGTTCTCTCTCGTAAGCTGATTTATTGTTTCTGTTATATATTTCTTTAGTTGTATCAAGTGTCGTTGTATTTTGTTAGTTGTATTGAAGTGTTGTACTAGATCCCGTGTGCTACAATATCACTAGAGTAAAGTTTGTTTTGTTTTCCCACGTCTCTGATCTCTTCACTGTCTCTGCTTGCGTACGGAACGAACCGACCTGCTGTCATTCCCGTCGCCGACTTCGCGCTGGCGACGCTAGAGTGGCAGCTTGTAACACACACTCTGAACAATGCCGTGTAATGGGTGAGTAAGCATTATTAGCTAATGCTCTCTTGTGCTCCGTCAACCTTGTATCTATGCACCGGCCAGTTTGGCCGATGTACATCTTCCCGCATGACAAGAGCAAACAGTATACTACCGCAGTTCTGAACTCAACAAATGAAAAAAACGTGCTTGACAGTTGATCGCTTCCTATCCAACCTGGCGCAGATTTTCCTTAGTTTGTTAGGTGCAGAAAAAACAACATGTATTCCTTGTCGGCTGCCTACATTTTACTGATTATGTGATATGCTATGCAGAGGGTACTGAGACGCAAAAAGAAAAGATTACTGCATTAGCCAAGCAATGATAACTTTGAGCGATTGCGAAGTGTGCTTTTTAGAAAATATGCTGTAGCCTGAACGTCATTGTAGCACATGGTACACCATCTTGTTGTATAATAACCACGTTTTTCTGCGAATAAACTAGTTGAGAGTGCAGCGGTGTCGCTATCGTTCGTTTTGTGCCTGTCGGTGTGCGCTCCTTCATACGTAATCATGAACTATTACCAGCTCGCCCAACTTTTGACATTACTTAACAAGCTCCTTTTCGTGCTAACATAAAAACGAAGCTGTGCAGTTCCTCGTGTATGCCTGGCACTTAACAAGTTTCACTTTGTAAAATGCAGAGAAATCCATAATTCTCCCTACGTGAATATTAAGAACCTCAGCACTTCCCATCACTATTACCAGGTTAATGACTGACGATGTTTTCCATGTGTCAGGATGTTGAGCATTTTTATTTTTCTTCACACACACGGTTAACTTTCAGCGGGATTGTGAGCAAGGCGCATCGCACTATCATGTGGTGGCCGCCGTAACTGTGCTGCTCAAATGAGCCAATGGCCATGAATTTCGGGTTAGGGGTGCAGTAATTTAGGTTTATGGCATCATTTGCAAAGAAAAAGGCGAGAGTTTTTTCTAGCCGATTTTGAGAAGTCATTGAACGTTCCCAGCCACCTACTGTGACCTAATACATCGACTATCTATTGGCAGTGTTTTTAGACCACACGCAAAAACGAACATCAAGGAGTATTGGTTCAAGAAAGAGCTTCCCTAAAGAAACTGCAACTGTAGAAAGCCTACAAAGTGACAACAGCACTTGTGCTAATTTCATTTTTCTTTCGAAAACCAAAAGAAAGGGGAACACACTCGCTATAGACAGTGTTCAGAGCACACCAGACACGATTCCTGGTGGGCTATTCTCTATGAATCTACCCGGTGGAAATGTCCTCTTCAGTGGAGCTCAGTCAGAAAAAAAAGCAGCTAGTCATGACATCGTGGTGTTCTTCAGCACGTTGAAGCATCAAACCCACAAGCAGATTAGATAGATAGATGTGTGGGGTTTAACGTCCCAAAACCACTATATGATTATGAGAGACGCCGTAGTGGAGGGCTCCGGAAATTTCGACCACCTGGGGTTCTTTAACGTGCACCCAAATCTGAGCACACGCGCCTACAACATTTCCGCCTCCATCGGAAATGCAGCCGCCGCAGCCGGGATTCGATCCCGCGACCTGCGAGTCAGCAGCCGAGTGCCTTAGCCACTAGACCACCGCGGCGGGGCCACAAGCAGATTGTCAGTGTATTGAGGAAGGAATCAAACGAAATGTAACACTTGAACAAACCTTACAAGTATGAACTTGCATATGAACATGTCAAGGTTTTGAGAACCATGCCAAAAACGCGTACATGGCTACATCAAACCTAATTCAAGGGTCTACATGGTCACAGTTCGTGCACAGCCTCCAAGATGCACATCCAAAAGCAGATTTCTGGGCTCAGCCTTCATTGCGATGAAATGCATTCCAGCCCTCTTATTTAGGTCAACAGTTGTCAAAGCTAAGGGACGATAAATATACTGAGCTTTAGCCAATCGGGGGCAGCCGAAGTGAACTCTCCAAAAGGTGAATAAGTCGAGAGAGAGAGAATTAACTTTTATTGACAAATGTATAGAGCCTTCGTTGGGTGGGGTACTTCAGTCCAAGGCTTCATTGCCTTGCGCAACCCTGTGAGCCCATTGAACCAGCTGCTGCTCTTCCTGCCGGCGTTAGCTGTGCAGAGCTGACACTCAAGAGGAAGGGGTAGGGATAAAAGGAACACCCTGCGGAGCAGAGCATTACCATGTAGAGTGGTACACTGTATGTACAGATCCACAGAAAGGGCAGTAGGAGGGTACAGAGTTGAATGAAAGCTATTTAGCATGTATAAGCAAGGAAATAAATTTGTCTGCAGTTGTCGCCAAGTGGCAGCATCTGCTCTGTTAACTGAAGGATGAGAATGTGTAAAACGGCTGCTCTGTCGGTAGTACTCTAGCGTCGCATTGTAGTTTAGTAGCTCTGCTTGTGCCAAGTCTGGGTCCGACAACTCCTTCAGTGGTGCCCGGCAAGTCAGACCTCGAGCAAACGCATGAGTGCTTTCATTGCCATGGAGAAAGGCGTGTCCAGGAGTCCTGACGATATGCACCGGGCGTAATGCGGACGGCGAGACAGTAGAAAGGATTCTGTGTGTATTGGCAGCCACAAGTCCTTGAGTGAAGGCACGTCAAGCAGCTTGTGAGTCTGTCACTATGGTGACAGGGGAATTATGTGACAGTAGATATAATTATAGGTTGGCAAAAAAAGTAAGACTCACTTGGACTCAAGAAATATATTCAATTATTCACTGTTTGTTCAGACAAAAAATAAATGATTGCCTAGATTGAAGGGACTAAAGGCCGATTATCTCTTCCTGACTAAGGTAGCTCCATCCATACATTTGCTTAGATGAAGTGCAGCAAAAAGATAGATATTACCTTTTTTTTTTTTTTGGAGGGGGGCACAGACATGTCAAATTTAAAAAGTATAATAGATGTCAAAACAGGCACATTAAAGTAATACTTCATAGTCAACACTAATTTGCCCTTAGCAAAATAAATCTGTGAAAACTGAAAGCATAAGAATATTTTGGACAGAAAACTAGGTACTATACATAAATACATTTAGAAAAAAATGAAAATGAGCGACTTCTATACAAAAATACAAAAGTACAAAAAACACTCAGATAAATATTTATAATGAATAGTATAATCAGGGCACAGTAGAAGTAAGGAAATACTTCTCAAGCTTTTTCTTCACACTGTTTTTAGCAATACTTCATTCTAAAAGTTCATAAACATAGCTATTGTAGTAGAGTATATAAGGTATTTGATATGACATGGTTTGCTTCCGTAAGTTGTCCTGATTAAAGGTAGTCGAAAACTGTCAAAACGTAGGTTAAAGTAAGGCTTGGGTAGCAATGCTCCATATACCGTATTTACTCGCGTATGGGGCACCTTTTTCCAGAAAATCAGGCTGCAAGTTTGGGGTGCATCTACTGTGCGGAGTAAAATTTCTGAAAATTTCGTTTGCGACTAATATACGGGGGGTATGCACATAATGTCATCCGCGATTATCGCTAGCGTCGGGGTTGTCATTTTGAAGGTGCGCGCGCTCGGCGCAAGCTTGTAAATTTCACTGCACGTGCTGTGTATGAAATCTGGACAGCAACTTGGATGCTTACACTATCTGCATGCCAAAACATGAACAGCACAACGGCGTGAACGGACGGACCTTCAAGAAGGCGTGGCGATGGTGTTGGCTTCTTGTGAATGAAGGCTCAGTGCATACTCCCTATCATGGCCACGCTGCACTGCACTTGTGTACGCTTCTCACGGCCTTCCCACCCGTCGCGAAAGCAACGGGAGAGATTCTGGGTATGTTTCAACACCCGTCGGCGGTAAAGACGCTGCGATCCTGACTTTGGATCTCCCACGCCGATTGCACAGCACAAAAAATGGGAGTTCTCGATGGAGAAGGGGAAAGGCATCATTCAAGAAGTGGGGAGGACAGAGAGACGACAGTTTCCTTTAAAATGAAAAACTAACATTATCAGACTGCTCACCGCATAATGTAGGTACAGTCGAACCCAGGTATATCGAACTCGCCAAAACACGTTTATTAGCTCGATATATGGCATAATTCGATATAGGCCCGGTATAGGTTTTTGACACAAAGGCACATAACAAACTAGAAGAAAAGTACTTTATTAATATGGTGGCTTACTTGCGTGCCCTACTGTGGAACAAAATAGTCCCGGATTGTATTCTGTGTCAACGACTTCGCTGCCTGCGACAGCACGCACGCCTGCACGTTGTCCAATGAGTTGGAGCAGCTGAGGCCGCAACCTTCCACATTCAAGCAATAGCGCCGGACCAACGCAAGTGCACTAATCACTTCGGAGGATGTAGGCAATGGGCTGTTGTCGATTTCCATATTGCTGTCGCTTTGGCTCGTGGTAGGCACGACGTCTGCAATGTAATCCTCATCCTGTAATTGGCCCATGATGGGGACATCAACGTCCGCACTGACGAACTCGTCGAATGTCGATCCGTCGATAGCACCCGGGAACTCTGCCAGCTTGTTCCAAACTTCGGCGGAAACACCTGCGGTGCTTTAGTGCTGTCAGAATTTGGGGTGTCATCACCAGGCATGCGGAAGCCGGCATGCCTAAAGCAGTTCTGGATCGTCTCCTTCTTGACATCTGCCCACGATCTACTCAACATAGAAATAGCTCCCAGCAAATTGATCTTAGGCTCCCTGAAGACGTGAAGGTTCTACAGCAGCCTCTCCACCAGGCGCTTTCAATAGCCGGCTTTCATTGCGCGTATAACGCCTTGATCCAGTGGTTGCAGTACAGACGTAGTGTTCGGGGGCAAAAAACGTAGCTCGATGTTGCTGAAGGTCGTACTGAAGTGGTGCGATGAACAATTGTCCACGAGCAGGCACACCTTGTGATTTTTGCCTACCAAATCATCATTCCACGACGATAGCCATGTGCTGAAAAGCTCCCCGGTCATCCACACTTTTGAGTTTGCTCGGTAGGTAACTGGAAGCGACAGCGCATTTCGAAAACATTGCGATGCCGTGCTTTTCCCTGTAACCAGAAATCGAAGCTTTTTTGATCCGTCTAAATTAGCTGCCAACAGCACGGACACACGAGCTTTGTTTGCCTTGCCGCCGCTTGTCTTGTCGCCACAACACGCAAGTGTCTTGTTTGGCAACATTTGCCAAAATAGAGCGGTTTCATCCGCATTGAAGATATCTTGGGCTATATATCTTGCTGCGATATCTCGCCAGTTTTTCTCGAGCCATTTTTCTACGCTGTCCAGGCCCGCCGCTCTGCTTTCACCTGTAACAGCTTTGCCAACGCTGTCGTGCCGTTCTTTGAACTGCTGAAGCCAGCCTGAACCGCCTTAGAAATCATTCCTGCCAAGCAGAAAAGCAAGGTTTTTGGCTTTCTGCTCGATCATAGGGCCGGACACCGGGATGTTTCATGACCGAACATCCACAAACCACTTGTTAACGGCCGCTCCAACATCTTCATACAAAGCAGCGCGCACACGTCAGGCGCCACGGGCACCTGGCTTTTTGTCCGACTTGGCCCTGATGTCTGCCTTGTTTTTGAGGATAGTACTCAAGGTGCTCCTTGGAATTTTGTACGCGGCAGTGACGTCGGACTTCTTTTCACCGCGCTCAACCCGATTGATGATTTTGAGTTTCGCGGCGAACGGCAAATTTTGCCTCTTTGCGCAAGCCATGATGACAGCGCGCCAATACATTTCACAGAGCACCAACAGTCAACACCACAGACCACGCTGAATGGGCAGCAGCAGGCACACAAGCATAAAGAAAAAAAAAATAACGCTCACTTCTACCGCCTCCGCGCCTCCGAGAAAGCACGACGGCCTCCGATTGGCTGTAAGCGCTGCGAGCGGGCCAGGATCATTTCTTAGAGGGGGGTGTTCGCCCGCGCACAACCGGGTCCAACCAACTTTTTCTAGGGTGGCGCCGGCAGTTTTCCCCGTCACCCCGAGGGAAAGCCAACTTGCTGGGGCACTTTTGAGGCACATGGAGTTTGACATATTAGTTGTCGTTTCTATTTTCGTGCGATAAAACAGTAACTTTTGCTATATATATATCAATGTAAACTTACCGTTTTTAGGAATTGTTCGATATACGGGATAATTTGATATAAACAGGTGCGATATAGTCTGGCTCGACTGTATATTTATTTATTCATTTTATTTATTTAGCAATACTGTCAACTCTCATGCGAGAGTCCTTACACAGAGGATAACATAACAAAACATTATAGCAAAAAGAACATTATCAGCAAATACACAAACACAGGATGGATCAAGATCAAACACTACAATTCTACAGATAATCATCCAAGGTCTGTTCAAATCTCGACAAATCGTTCAGGTCAACATGATATGCATGTGCTCATGGATAATACCAGCTGAAACTCAGTAAAAATATGGAAGAATCAGTTAACAAAGCATAATCCACGAGGCATAAAACACTGGAAATGATCAGAGAGAGAGAGAGGGGTAAACAACGCTGAACCTGTTCTGCAAGCAGAGAGCACCAAATACCTTTGGCCCTGGGTCTCGTTGAGCGACGAGGCTGCAATCAACAGAGGTCACTAACAGAAATGTTGAGCATGCCTCCCCTTTGCTAGCTATTTTTTGTTTCTTTATTTTTACGAATACATTCGGAGTGTTTTTGAGGGTTAAAAGCTGCGGTCTGCCTCTTGAGAGCTCTTTGAAACATGTATGGAAGTTTCAACTTTAATGGTTAAAACGAACTGTGTATAAGAAGAAAAAAAAGTAAAGAAGAAAAAAGGGAAAGAGTACTTTTCCTGCTGAATAAGAGCATAGGATGGCCCACCCTAAGAGTAGTTGTGTGCATTGACAAGGTGTTAGCATCACCTGGAAACAATAATTCAGATGACCCCAAGCTCTTTTGCATTCTTTTGTATTGCAGCCACATTCATGAAGAATGCCAAAAATGCCGCTAGTTACGTTAGCCAGCCACTTGGTCTGGAACTTTCTCTAGTGCAAAGCAGTTCAGCGCTATCCTTCAAGTTTGTGGAAGAAAATGTTTAGAAAGAGAACCTTACAATGTTTCAACTTTCCGGCAAGTAAACAGCTCTTCTTCTCAGAAATCCGTATGAATTATCTTGTAGCTTAGTGCTACAAGCAGATTGTCAATTTCCTTTTCTATTTGGCGTGGCTTGCTTTATTCTGGGATTCGCCCACCACGATTTCCAATTTATTTGGTGTTTTACAAGTGTATGCAGCAATCTCTCGACTGAAGAAGACAGTCATACAATCTTAAGTACGCGCAGTACGGACATGCATGTATATTAGCTGTGCGATGCTGTATTGGTGTGTTCCGTAATGCAAGTCCCGTTTGGAGGAAACACCCAGTGTTTCTTTTCAGCAATTTCAAAGCAATGCTGAGATGTGCGCTAAACCGGAAACTAATATTGCAAGATACAACATTATCATCAACGACAAATCTGCATCGACTGCCGTATGCAGCAGACATTTCAGCGATGAAGACTATGTGCATGCGTGTCATATCAGAAAACTTCTTCCCTACCCCACGCCTACTCTCTTCGAGGACTATTCTTCCTACTAATTCCAAGTGCAAAGAAGCCTCACCAAGATCCTGTTTTACGAGCTTCACCTCTATGTGAAGCATAAAGAAAGCGATGAACGGAGCCCAACGAACTAGATCTGGATGTTGCGACCTTACTAGGCAAGAAGCCGTATGTTTTTTTACACGCAAACAATTAAAAGCGACACTCATAGCACAGGTCGATACCTGGCTATGTTAGGAAGATTTCACTCCCAACTATCGTATCATCATTCAAAATGTGATAAGGTGCAGAAATTGCTGAAAGAAGGCGAAACGACGTCCGAATATTATTTGTGCATCTTCAATGATTAGGCAACTTGCTCTACAACGTACGGTGAGTGAAGAAGCACGACCAAATTCATGTGCCAGCGTTGCGCGTGTTGGGCAGAGTGGTGGAGGGGGGGCCAGGGTCGCAGCGCCCCCCTCAAAACAGCGACGAAAGGCACGTACTACATTCGATCCGAAGGGCATATGAAGCGAGCGCACAGGTGCAGTCTAGCCCGGCCGTGTCCCTATAGACCGTGGATAACACATACATTGCCGAACTCCCGAATAGCCGCGCTACAGCTGAAACAACCTCCTTCATTAGGTACACTAGCACAAAATGCGATGAGCTTGCTATCTTGAGTGTCCGAGAATCAAGGCATGCGATGCGGTGTGCATATCAAATTTCCAACAATTAATACTGGGAGTTGCTCATAGGATTTCAAGCTGACTGGTTGTGCCGCCCGCAATCTCCGACACCAGCGTAGCTCCCGCCAACTGGTTTGCCCTCCGCGGTTTTCTTACGCCATCAAGTTCTCGCCGAGTAGTGCCCTGTCCTAGAACTTCTTCAACCGCTCCCAACTTTCCCGCCTCCTTCTTTTTCTGTCACTTGCCTGTCTTATCTCTCCTCCTTTTTCTGTGGCTTGGCTGTCTTATCTCTTGTGTGGCCTCCTTAAGCTGTGAAGCTCTCCCCGAGTGGTGCCCCATCCTGGTGCCCCATCCTAGGACTTCTTCCACGGGCTCCCAACTTTCCTATCTTCTCCTTTTTCTGTCACTTGCCTGTCTTATTTCTTCATCTATTCTCTACTATTCTTTTTATCCCTCCTCCCCCCTCCCCCTACAAGGCACTCTTCTCAGATGTCAACAGGCAGACAGAAATAAGTGTCTTGTTCGGTTCTTCCAACAATCGCTACATAAGTTAACATCGAGAGACTGTGGCTGCCAATTAAATGAATGCAGAAGAAAAAAACTACAAAAAGAAAGCACCACCGTGAGAATTCTTCAACTGATTTCAGGCCACCTAGATTATGCACATTATCATGACTGAAATTTTGTGCGCTGAAGGGTGCCGCTAGCAACCCCGTACCCAAGACATTGTAATAAAATTGCGAACCGCCATGTGAGTGTTACATGTGCTATCGAAAAGAGTTGCGTTCATTCGATACAAAACCGCACCTTTGATTGCCTTCAATTTACAAGCACCAACAGTGATTAGGCCTAGGCTACAGTTCGGCATGCGGGAAGTTTGTACGAGACAACATGAAGATTTGGCATAGAAACATCCCACTCAAGCACTGATCCAAATCAGCGCGCCTCATACGATCTTTCGTTTCGCAGCCATAGACATCATACTCTGCCCAAGAGGCGCCACGAAAAACGCCACCACCACCGCCCCCATCGACATGCCAGTCATAAATGTGTAGTGCAAAGAGAGCTGTCCACAAACGAACGTGCATAGGCTCATTCTCTTTTGTTGGTCTTGAGGCGCGGTTTCCTGAAAAGCAAGGAAACTGGCAAGCTTCTTCCTTGAATACCACCCCGCTTCAGAAAAGTATGATGCTCATCAAAATGAACAACGGATACAATGCCAAAAATGTTTCAGTTATTTCGGCAAGCTGCAATTATAGGCATATAAACCTGTGAGGCCAGAGGGGCGCAAGCCTCCCCACTCTGAAAAGTTGTGGGGGTTGAGCCCCCGAACTTTCGACAGTGGCCACTGTCGGCTGCACGCTGGGGAAAACAACTAAGGCGAAATATTCCTTCACCACTGTAATCATTCAATTATATTGTTACGATGAAATGAAATATTACGAGAATGTTTCAGCAGTGACGATTTTCCTTGAAGGCTCTTTGTGAGGCTTTCCGCCCTGTGCTGTATCATTGCAGAGCAGGCTAGCGCTGAACAGGGGACCTATAATATTGTCATTGGGTCATGATCTGGACGAAGGGAGCAGACTGCAGGTTGCATAATGTTTGTTTGTTTTCATTTGGGCCAAACTTCTGGCCACATAAAAGGAAAGTCAGATTACAGCAAGACATTGGCTCTGATAGCGTCGGCCATCGATCAACTGCCAAGCAGTGAAGCACGTCGGCACTTATACACTTGACATCAAATATTCTAGGATTATCGCTAGCGGTGCAGTAGATTCCAGAATAATCTGTAGTGCTCACGAAGTGGACATAATCTTAACAAAATGATCTACTGCAGTCCCGAAGCTTCTTGAACACCGTAAGCGCGGTTTATACTGAGAATTACTGACAGTAAAATGGGGCCAAAACATAACTTGGATTGTGGCATTGCTCCCCGCTGAAAAAGGCATAGTCCCGATGCTTCAACAAAAAGACCAAAGTAAAATAATAAGGAAAATAAACAATAAATACAATCAATAAAACACAGCAGCAACGACAAAACACAGTCCTCAGGTTCGAGCATGAAATGGCTTGAGGCACACGACATGAACAACTTCAGATCGTGCACGGCGCCGTAATGCAATCGGGAACAATTTCGTAGTCAAATGTACCTAGTCGTCGAACTACCCTGTACGGTCTGAAGTACCGTCGCAGAAGTTTTTCACCGAGTCCACGCCAGCGTGTCGGTGTCTACACCCTAACTCGGTCACCAAGTTAGTATTCCAAGAAGCTTCGTCGAGGTTAAAACGGCGGCTGTCCGTCGTCTGCTGATTCTTTATGCACAGGCAGGCGAGTTGACGACCTTCTTCAGCGCGCTAAAGGTAGGCGGTGAAAGCAAGGATCTCTTCGTCAGCGACGTGTGGAAGCGTAGCATCGAGCGTCGTCACCGGGCTCATTCCATAGACCAACTTGTACGACGTCATCTGCATCCTTTCTTAGACGGCCGTATTGTACACGAAGGTCAAGTACCAAAGGATTGCATCCCATGTCATGTGCTTGACATCAATGTACATGGCCACCACATCAGCGATAGCCTTATTTAAACACTCGGCCGGGCCATTGATTGGTGGGTGGTACGCGGTTGTACCACTGTGGCTTGTCTGGCTGAATCTCAGGATTGCTTGAGTCAGGTCAGCAGTAAACGCCGTACCTCTGTGGGTAATCATAACCTCTGGGGCGCCATGCCAAAGGACGATGTTTTCAATGAAGTTGACTGCCTCAGTGGCACTGCCTTTGAGCAGGGCTCTTGTTTTGGCATAGCGGGTGAGATAGTCAGTAGCTACGACGATCTCCTTATTTTCACAAGTCAACATTGAGAACGGTCTCAAAAGGCCCATTCCGATCTGCTGGAACGGTCGCCGGGGAGAATTAATTGGCAATTGGCTGGAGGAAGCCTGCTGGTCTTATGAATGGCAATTTCCGTCGTTGAAAGTCTCAGCATGTCCTCGCGTAACAGGTGACGTCTGCGGTAAGGCGTGGCTGATAGTACCTTTCTTGTATCCTCGAGTGTGCAGGAGACATCAAAGTATCTATACTGCCGTCAGATCATCATGCAGGGCCTGGAGGAGTTTTAGTCGCACAGCTGAAGGCACCACATGAAGGTACCTGGCTCGAAGCAGCAAGTCTTTTTGGGGAGGGGGGGGGGGAGAGCCATCTTGCAGTGACGACACAAGCACCCGCTTGAATACATTCAGAACAACGGAGGTCCTGCCTTTGATATATTCAATTAGGCCCCTAGGTTTCGGGTCGGCCCGCTGTCAGTTCAGCGAACTCGTCAGCAGTTATCGTTCCCAAGAAACAGTTGTCATTCAAGTCATTGGGTGTGGTGAGTCAACGGGAGCTCAAGACAGGCAGTCGACGTCACAGTGTTTTCTACCCGACTTCTAAACGACGGTAGTGTCGTATTCTTAAAGTCTCAGGCTCCCCCACACAAGGCAACCTGAAAAGTCCTTCAAGTTGGCTAGCCAACACAAGCCGTGGTGGTTGCTCAGAACTTTGAAGGGCCTGCCGTAGTAGAGGTGAGGACGAAACTTTGATGTCGCCCAGATGATGGCAAGGCACTTCTTTCTTATTGTGGAATAATTGCTTTCCGCCTTGGATAGCGATCTGTTAGCGTAACTAATAACCGTTTATAGTTAGTCAGTCCTCTGCACAAGGCCGGTGCCGAGTTCTATGCTGCCTGCATCAGTGTGCATTTCTGTTTCATGTTTCAGTGTTTTTGTCTAAATGCGCAAGTAAAGGAGACATTTGCAGGCGCTATTTTAGTTCCCCTAATGCTTCCTCCTATGGCGTTTCCCACTTGAACTCAATGTCGGTCCTCGTAAGATTAGCAAGTGGCTCGACGATGCGGGCAAAGTTTTTGATGAAGTGCCTATAATGGGTACACAGGCCCAGAAATCGACGCGCAGCCTTCTTGTCAGCGAACAGCGGGAATGCAGCGATGGCGCCTGTCTTCTGTGGATCAGGTCTTACTCCAGACTTGCTTATCATGTGGGCCAAGAACAAAACTTCCTCATGCGCAAAGCGGCACTTTTCTGGCTTCAGGGTGAGTCCGGAGGTCTCGATGGCTTGAAGTGCAGCTTAAAGGCACCGAAGATACTTGTTGAAGCTCGAGGAAAACACAACGACATCGTCAAAGTAAACGAGACAAGTCTTCAATCCCTGCTAGCACTGCGTCCAAAATGTATTGAAAAGTCGCAGGTGCCGAGCGAAGACCAAAGGGCATGACCTTGAACTCAAAAAGGCCTTCTGCTGTTATAAACGCCATCTTTTTTCTGTCTCTTTCGTCAACTTCGATTTTCAGTTGCTGTTATAAACGCCGTCTTTTTTCTGTCTCTTTTGTCAACTTCGATTTTTCAGTAGCCAGTCTTCAGGTCCATTGACGGAAAGTACTTCATATTGTGGAGTCGATTCAAGCCGTCGTCTATCCGTGAGAGAGGATAAATATCTTTTTTGTGATTATGTTGAGGTGGCTATAATCGACACAGAAACGTAGGGTTTTGTCCTACGTTTCTGCAACACCGCGGATGACGCCCACGGACTCTTAGACGGTTGGATGATGTCGTCGGGTAGCATTTTGTCCACTTGCCTCTTTACGACCTCACATTTTAGCGTTCAAATTCTGTAGGGGCTCTGCCATAGTGGTCTGGCTTCCTCTGCTACGATGTGACGTTTTGCCCCTGGAATCTCGCAAATTTTCGATGACGACAAAAAGATGTCCTTGTACTGCAAGAGCAGAGCCTTCAGCTGTTCTTGCTTGTTTCGGAAGGCTCAGATTGACCTTGAAAGTTGGGTTAGGAGCTTCGTTCCTTGTAGTAAGTTCTGCACAATCGGCGAGGATGAAAGCTCATTGCTAAATTCCATAATTTCGTTGATGAAGGCTACGGTTCTACCTTTGTTCACATGTTTGTACTCGTTGCTGAATTTTGAGCATAACTGTCGTTATACCTTTTTTCGTATGTCTGTACTCGTTGCTGAAATTTGAGCATAACTGTTGCTTGTTCTCCTCGCAGCTTGGCGATTCCTTTTGCAACACATATCGCGTTTGACCAACAGGTGTTGATTGCCTTAATAGCGCTATCAGACACATGCTCTCTAAAGAAGGTGTTTCTGACTTATACAGATTGAGTGACGTTTCGCTAACATACTTAATACCCCGTTTCTTTATGTGATATGCCTCCGAAATTTCCCGCGCTAACTTGTTTGTATTTCTTCCCAGGATCCTAATCTGAGTGAAGTATGGTGCGCATTCACAGACTGTAACATGCGCATTTAGATGCGCACCGCCCTTATTCTTACCGTGAGAGTGTGTTCCCATGATCGATCATTGATGCAGCGCCCCGTTTGTCTAACATAGCTTTTCCTATCGGATAAAAGAATTTGATAAACCACTTTAGTGGCACACTTCATGAATGGCTGCGCATGCTGCTTTTTTGCAGCCTTTCGGCTGTTGAGCATGACTTCCATTTTTGCGAGAGGACAACTTGCCAGTTTGTTTGCGGCGGTGAACAATAGCGGTACACCGTGATGACTCGCCACCTTTTCTAGGTTGTGCGAAACCTTATGAATATAAGGTACCACCTCCGGCCGTTTTTTATTCTTTTGCGCTTCAGCCGGGCTTTCTTTTACCTTCTGCAGAAGGCATTCTGCAATCACATACAAAATCGAGCGAGGGAACCTGACGATTTTCAAACAGTCTAATTGTGCATTAAACTACACCTCATGAGATGTGGACACGACTTTCGAAGTGTGGACCACAGGGAAAGCATTGCAATGCTACTTTTCTCGGTTTTCGAGTGGGCCGAACCAAAAGGTAGAAGTTTCTTCTTCGCATGGAGGGAAAAACACCAGCAAATATGGCTGTCACAAAGGGTTAGTTTCAAATCTAAAAACTGCAGGATTCCATTATCAGGATGCTCATGCATAAAAGGCAGGCCTTGACTGCTCCACAAAAACTCTCTAAAACTTCTTCCACCAATACTTGGTACTACGAATCATCCTGTTTTTTTCTTTCGTAGAGTAAGAAAATCATCTACGTATCTAAAACTTAAAAAACCACGCCATTTCTAAAATCTGTTCCAGTTTTTTGTCAATCTGTGAAAGAAAAACGCTGCACAACAAAGGAGCAACACATGACCCGATACAAATTCCTTGACGCTGCAAATGAATTTTACCCTCATATGACACAAGGCTGAAGACAAGATAGGCTTCCAGCAATAATAAAATTGTATGTGCAAGTATGCAATGATAAAGACCGATCTGCAAGCATGCCTACTAAACCTTGAAAGTCAGTAATTCCAAGCTCATCAATGCAGGTCATCACTGCCCTAAAGAGAGCATCATGCGGCAGAGATTAAAATAAATAATCTATGTCAACTGAGAATGCAAAACCAATATTAAGGTCATTTTGCAGGCACTCAATCGAGTCTTCGGATTTTATTTTTTTATCAGGAACAGATCAGTAACCCAAAGCAAGTTGCGCTTATTTGTCAGAAAGCGGCTAACGTTTCTTTGCCATGATTCTTTTTCACTTACAATTGCCTGAAACGGAGTGCTCGGTGTGTGCGTCTCTGTCATGAAGAAAATATCCAGCGCCTCGCTCTTGCTTGTAGCTATTTCTTTTGCCAAATCATCAAGCGCATACCTTTTACATAGCTCTAGCCACATTTCGCTTTACTGAGACAAAGTTCTTCATTACAGCTTGTCAAGCCTTATCCCCATAAAGGTGCGAAGTTGACTATTTAATCAAGACATGTACCAACTAGCCCAACAGCGAGTTCTACTAGTGGCGGTAGTGCTTTTTCTCGGGATAGTGTTATCAACTTTGTTCTCAGGTCGATGACCACACTATGATCATCGACCTGAGAACAAAGTTGATAACAGTTGAACAGCATTGTAGTTCCTCGTACTACAATGCTGTAGTACCACGAAGCTTGAGGGATGCATGCGGCTGTTGATGGCCACTCCGGCTGCGCATATTCCTGCTGGTGTTACTAGGTGACCTCCGCCTGTACGGATTGCAGGGCCTGCCCAAGCGGTCCTAACTTTATTCAACTTTACGACGAAAGTGCGACTGATGACGGAATAGTCGGCTCCAGTGTAGACGAGAGCTATGATGCTGTAATCGTCGATGAGGATTTCGAGGTCCCTAATTCGTCGCCTGGCGTTGCGATAAGGTCACGGAGTTGGATCAGGGCTACGATGTTTTGTACCATTCTT
Organism: Rhipicephalus microplus; assembly: GCF_043290135.1. Lineage (NCBI taxonomy): Eukaryota > Metazoa > Arthropoda > Arachnida > Ixodida > Ixodidae > Rhipicephalus > Rhipicephalus microplus. The sequence continues at coordinate 192,296,220 of NC_134703.1, forward strand.
TTAACCTTGTGTCATCAAGTCTTCTTCTGGCCACGAAGTTTCAACATCGGGACTACCTTGACGTTGCGGCAAGTTCTTCAAGTCGCGTCACGGCGCCTTTGGCGGCGGCGGAGTATCTTCGGTTGTTCATCAAACGGTAACCGCACCTCCATTGGTTGCTGTCCTTAGCTTTCCAAATACGGGCTAGGTGACCGGCCCCAAGTCAGGCCAGTGTACGTAGCGACCGGGTGAAGGTAAACGCGAAGATGCTCGGGGCGTCCACTGTGTTGCTACGAAGTAGTCAGTGATGTCGCGCAGACTTTCGCCCCGATGTGTACACGACGCATAGTAGGCGAAACCACGCAGTCACTCAGATAGTCTCGTGCAGGTTATCAGAGCAGATTGCATGAACGTGTGCGTACTCTGGCATCGAGCGGTGATTGAACTGACGAGTGCGCATTTCCAGCGCCTTCTCAATTGTAGTCGATTCTGAGAGGAATGCGTGAATGGTCTTCAGTCGATTTCTCATCAATCCCACGAACGTCTCCTGCTTGACCCCTCACATAAAGAAACAAACTTTTTTTCCTCAAGCATGTCCGAGTCAGTGTGACGAAGAGGTGGGTCATTTCTCCTGTGAAAATCGCGACATTTCCATTTTGGTAGCTGCACCCGGGTTTCTAGCAAAGCAGCGGCCTTCTCTTTGGGAGCGACACTCATGAACATTGCAGGAATGTGCCGCAAAAGGCATCCCAGGTTTGAAGCGCAGACTCCCGATTTTCGAGCCAATCCTTGTAGCCTCTTCTAAGTAGAAGTACATGCGATGGAGCTTCTCTTTCGTGTCCCAGTGGTTGAGGGCAGTGACGCGGTCTTAGGTCTCCAGCCAGGTCTCCGGGTCTTCAAACGATGACCCACGGAAAGTTGGTGGCTACCTTGGCTGATGCACGACAATCGCAGGCTGTGACGCAGCGGTTGAAATTGTGGCCGCAGACGAGGTCATGGCCTTCGTCTTCCGAGCCTTGTCTTGTAGAGGCCCGCACTCTGATGGTAGACCTTGCTGCCGGCGCCTTGTTCGCTGCTCCTGGCTGGCATCGGTGTCTTCTCCTCGACGTGGGCTGGATTCATGGCATGATAGGAGCGTCTGGTACATAAACGGAGCAGCCTCTCCGCTAGATGTCACGAGGTCGTGACGTGGACGAAGAAAACAGACTGCAGGTCAGATAATAAACTGTTTATTTTGTAGCCACGTAAAAGGAAAGTCAGATTGCAACAAGGCACTGGCACTGATAGCGGCGAGCAGAGCATCGCCCATCAATTAACTGCCAAGCAGCGAAGTGCATTGGCATTTCTACAATTGACACCGAATATTCTAGCCTCATCCCTAGCAGTCAAGTAGGTTCCAGAATAATCTGCGGTGCTGGCAAAGTGGACGTAATCTTAACAAAATGATCTACTGCAGTCTCGAAGCTTCTCAAACACTGTACGCGTGGTTTGTGCTGAGAATAACTGACAGTGAAACGGGGCGATAACATAACCTAGAATGTGACAGTATTACTTATCTTGTTCTTGTTTTTATTCTGCTGCGACTGGCCGATGTAGTTATGAATGGGACCGAACAGCATTTGCTGTTTCAGGAAAATTTTCTTCTTTCCTCGAAAAGGATTAGCATCACCTTGCTGCCGTGAGCCGATGATTGCGACGAATCTTTCTGAATGTTTTAGTTTTGCTGTACTCGAAGTGCCAAGAAAGGTTTCCACTTTAGTCTCCAATCAATCTGACCAATCTTGCTGATGGCAACTTGGAGCGATGGTGGCAGCTTGCAAAGTGGCCATAAATAAAGCAGTGGACTCGAGCTCAGTGGGAAGCTAAGCTTTCAAGCCAGCCCCGCAACTTCACCCACCAAACCAGGGAGAAGGTGAAGGACCAAGGTTTTTATACTCAGAAGGCTTCATTAGGAGCTTATTGAGACTATGCTGCGCACATTTGCAAGATCTCTGAGTAATGCGTCAGTCTTCCCTCTGTGACCATACACGATAAGGAGTTGACCTATCTAGGTTTTGCATGACAACCGTGTTTTCCTGATGTTGCCCATGTTTTGTTGATTTGGCCCCTCATGCCTTTTTCTCCTCCCCCTTTGCCCTCCCTTGCTTTTTATTCTTTTCTGTATATATTGCCTACATCCTGCAATAAAGCTTCAGTTGATAGTCTGTGCTTGCCTGTCCTTTTTCTCTACTTCGTGTTTCCGCCTGTTTTTTGCGTAGTACACTTATGGACCAGTACCAACTTGCCCAACTAGCCATTCTTCTGAAGTTCATTAAGAGTCGGGCTAGTTGCTTTACATTCAACTTGAACTGTTCTTTACATCTCAAATTACAACGCACACAGCAAAAAAGCACAGCCGTGCATTGCTCCTTATTTCCATCTTTTTCTCTCTTTCTCAGCAAAGATGAGCTCACAGAGATCCATACGAGCACCAACTGCTAAACTTCATTATGCTGCAAGTGAAAATATTTTATTCTACTCATATAAAACCATCTCGCCACCTGATATAAGTAGCTGCTACTAATGTGATCTGTGGCTAGCCTAGCTGAATTACATTTAGAGGGAAATGCTCCCTGGCTATTTCAAAATGTTTTAGGTATTGTTCAGCACGTGAATGCGCTGTTTAAAAGAAAAAGTTTGTTTACACCATTTCTATTGGCATAGTTATGCAGGTGCTTGGGTGCCCTAAGTGGCGGTTCCACTCCCTCCTTCTCGCAATAGTTCGTAAGATGACACCAGATGACGCCACTTATCCACGCTTGCATAACGCGAGAAAATTGCTCGCGCAAGTACGGTCAGCGTCGCCTTGCGCGTGTTTTGCAAGTTGCGCAAGGCGGCGGAAACCGGCCGATGCAAACTAAGGAGCCCAAATGCAGACGGCGTCTTTCACCTACAACCCGCCAACTGTGGCCGTCATTTCAACAATACGACGAAAGGTACCCCGATGATATCTGGCAAAATGAAAAACCGGCTTTGTTCACGAAAGTGTAAACACATGTGCATATACACGCACATACACAAACACACTATCTCTATCGTCTCTCTGACTTACTCAGGTACATGAAATAACAATTGAACATGCCATCAACCAAACACTTTGAAGCGTTTGAGTGCACTGGCTTGATTTAGCGTCGCGCGAGCGTGTCCTTTTTTTTTTTTGCCACGCGAAACTGCTCAACCTGATTCAATGTAGCTTATGCTACAAAAACAGCCAGGTACATTTCAGCACAGAATAACCTCAGTATCCTGGGGTTATTTTCTAAATTTTACCTTTTCCAAGTACAATAAAAGGTTTACCTAAATAAAGCGCCTCTTGTTGATGATTAGTTGAACAGATGATTTACACTAATATAGAGGAGTTAGAAGCTCCTAGAGCCCATGATTTTTCTAAAACTTTTTATGAGAATTACGTGGGCCACCTAGCATATGGGATGACGTGGGATAATCCATAAGTTGGTTCACCCTGTTTCCCGTCTTGCTGTCACCATCTTTGTGCTACTGCCTAAATCATGGTTAACTAAGTTCTCACAAAGTGTTTGCTTTAGGAAATGGACAGTTTGCAATAATCTGCTAGGTGGCTTTCCTGTAAGGTTTGTTTGCCAACCAAAAACTCTCGTTCACAGACTGCTTTTCTCGCTTATTGTGTTTTTGCTTTTCCCCTTTTTAAAATTTTGTTGTACTCGCATGCTCGCGTGCCTTTGCTGGAATTCGAAGACATAAAAGCACAACGAGCTAGAAAAGCAGTCTGTGAATGAGAGGTATCTGTTGCAAAACAAGCCTTACAGGAAAGCCACCTTGCAGATTATTGCAAACTGTCCATTCTTCACTTTCGCCAAGAGCAGATTTCCAAATGCGACGTAATTGCACGAACACGCAAATTATCAAGTAACAGCACAATCGAGCTCAGCGTCGCACTTTGTGGGAGGGCAGGAGAGAGAGCGATTATGCGTATTCGAATATTATAAGGGATTATGACAGCACCGACATGAGAGCCACACCTCTGAGCCCATGTTCATGTGTTCTACGAATGTCTTTTCCTACACTCTGTTTCCCACGTTAAGTGCAACGCTGTAAAGGCTACCGAGAATTTTCGCAATGAATGCGTTCGCACTAAGATCAAGTACGATTATTTTTGCATTTGAGACATGATTTATTTTCTTCTTTCTGCTTTGTGCATCGGAGATAAAACTGCCCCGTTATACGGCTTGTCTTAATTCTTATTTCTTGATGTTTTACTTGTCGCCTTTCACGGCGCTCTGCAGGCGGGTTTGTGCTCATCTCACACGAGCGTTGACAATGATGAAAGTTAACCACGAGACACACGAAGTTACACAAGCTTCTGACCGAACTTCTTGCATAGCTTTCACAGCATTGCACTGTATGTATGAAACAGAGTAATGGTACACTGTCATTCTTTATGAAAGGTAACATGCTAATGCATGGCCTGCACTCTGCGACGGCAGCCTACAGCACCATCAACCAACAAGTGAAGAAAGCACGTTTGCCTTTCGCGTCATCTATTGCCAAGTAAGATAAGTTACGGCCGGTAGACAAGCTCTGCTAGATTACATTCCCTGATCACTCGTGTGACGAGCGATATCGGGCGATTACAGCAGCTTGCTCCATGGTCGCAAACGACGTTAGATATTTTGGCAGTGGACTTCCCACTGCAGGCGTGAGCAGAGAGAGAGACTGCAATCTAGCAGCGCTTGTCTGCCGGCCATAAATTGTTATCTTTTTTTTTTCGGCCACAGATGACGCTGAAAGCAAATGTGTTTCCTTTTGCTGTCGATTTATGGTGCTGTAGGCAGCTGCTGGAGAGCGCAGGCCACGCTTTCGCGTGTTCCCTTTCATAAAGGACGACAGTGTACATCTGTCGGCATAGACGTGCACACGAGGGGGACCCGGCGGGCCATCCCTCCTCGTCCCCTAAAAGTCGGGGCACGAAGTCTGTCTATAGTGCCTAGAAAGTGCACCCATACAATGCTATGATAGAGAGGGGGGCACTGCTTTAACCATTCACTCCCCTTCGAAGGGGATCCCTCCGCATGTGTATGTCCGCCAGACGAAGCCAGCAATGCTAAGATTATCAAGGAGAGTTACCTAGCACCCTGGGGTCACTCAAGGGTGCTTATAAAGTAAGATACATGGTCTGAAAATGCAGTGGCTGCATAAGGTGTATTTGCTTGCTCATTTTCCTCATTGTATAGATTATCGACTTCGTGTAGCGTAAATTGTACATTTATCTGAACTTTTACATGCTATCTATGAATTATTTCTTTTTTGCTATATCAGTTGTCATTCACTGGAAAAAGCAAAATACCATTCAATCGGTGATTTTCAAATGTACGATGAACACTGGAAAAAAAAGCTGATGTATTACGATTATGCAAGTGCAATTATTACATGCATAATACATGTGTCAACGAGAATACAGTGTTCTAAAAAATCATGGGTCACAATACTTCTGTCTATCTTGTTCTTTCAGTGCCATATGGTTTTATTGTAAAAGAGTCGTAGAGTATTGTGCGTGCGGAAATGACGTGACGTCTCAAGATGGGGCCAATCGGTAAATAGATGGAGCACTTTTGAGAAGAGGTTCCATACGAAATGGTTGTTTTAATTTTCATTCTAATTTTTTGTTTTAGTAAGCACGAGCATGCCGGCATTTGTAAAGAAATCGGAACGCATATTGTTACAGGGAGCGAAACAGTTACATAATCTAGTTTTGTTTTATGCTTCAGCTATATCAGCAGGAATACACCTATGTGTTCTGGAAAGTTGTAGGTTTTCTTTATATCAATTTACAGGCACCGTCAACAAGTTTGTCATTTAGGTTGCCAGCACAATTTTTCAAAAAATAAATTGGCATAACCTACATACCTTAAAGGGACACTAAAGTAAAATGACAATTTATGCCAGAGTGAAAACTCAACAACAATATTATCAACAACAGTGCCTTACTCCAGGAGATATTAAGGTAAATGCACAAGAACACAAGCGCCGCAGTAGGACATTTTCAAAATGATCCTGGTGATATCAGTCGGACCGCCTACAAATAATCACGAGTAATCGATCTAACTGCACTAAATAAAGAACTTTCCGTGCATCAAGAGACGCAATAAAATTCTGCTAGTTCGTTTCCATTTGATTCATGAAAAAGAGAACCACCAGCCGTTACTATGAGAAATTGAGCCAGTGGTTCAAAAATTCAATTTTCACGTGGTTACACGGGACATGTGGTGCTATCTAGCATCTAGCGGGAAAACTGATCAGTGGCTGTTTTTTCTGCTGTGGCTCCCACTACTGTCAGTCTGCTGCTACTAGCGCAGTAAAGCCGGGCAACATTCTGCACAGGCACAGGAATGGCCTGATTCTGAATGTGTACAGCACATTCAGAATCAGGCCATTCGCATTATTACCAACAGTTCATTTTATTCTAATGCTACCCCACTCCTTCAGGCTAACTGTATTCTTACTGTGTCTGGCTTATTTAATTTTCACTTAATCATATTGTTATATAAACAACTTAACAAACAGCTTGTGTTTGATTTAATCGATGCTAGTTTACTCACTAACACCAATAGCACTAGATTCGCTCACAGTCACAACTTCCTTTTACCTAAATGTAACACCAATTATGGCAAAATGACGTTCGCCTTCGCGGTCATTAAATTGTGGAATAACCTGCCCTATACACTAAAATCATCATCATCTTTTCATGCATTCAAACGTGAACTTAAAAACTTCATCTTGCATAACTAGGTTGACAACGATCATTACTTAACGATTCTTATCTATCCGGGCATGAAATTGGTAAGTCTTTGCAAATTTAGGTTATTGCTTAATGGCGTGATTATGTTTTACTTGTATAACTTATTACTATTGTTCTTGTGTCGGATTCTGACTGCCTTTTTTGTTTACTTGACGTTATTTTATGTAAGTTCACTGTTTACTTTTCACTTGTGTTGCGTATTTTACGTGCTATTTTAATTAATAATTTCATTGTTATTGTTAACCGAGGGTCCCACTGCAGTCGCTTGACTTTGGGAGCCACGTCTGCATACTACATTCTACGAATTTTGTATTTTGAATGAATGAATAAACTGAAACTGAAACATTGTGCACGGCAACAGTGACGTGAGATGGACCGGTCGGTGCGCTTCTTGAGGAGGGTAGTTTGAAGTGCGCTAACCCGATGCGGACCACTAAAACATTATTTTATTTCAAAATAGGCCCTTCCTTGGCACAAAAGTAACACCAGGAGGTTTCTGGACCACCATTTCGACAATCAACGTCGACTTAATAGTTGACTTTAGTGTCCCTTTAATAATCGACGTTATGCAAAGCATGCGTATGGAAGGTGACTATGTTGCAATTTTTATATTGCGACAAGTCATGAAATGATGCTAAATATATATACAATTCTTGCACGCACAGACAAACATTGCAAAAGTTTGTATAATCAGTTTTTTGCACTTGTGTGGTGATGTCGTTGGCGAACATGGGTATTAGCAACACCACAAGCAATAAGCTGATAAGAAGCGCTGGTGCTCGCGAGGATGGTACCCCTGAACGCTCTAACATAAATCGACTTCAGTGCATGGCACTTAACTACAATTGATGTTAACCCGATAACATGACTGTATCGTAGGATTACACATGTAATCATGATATAATTGGAGGTGATTTCCTCCTTCTCGACTAGCTTCAACACTAGCTAAGGAGGGAAGTTGTTTGAGGTTCGGAATGGGTCCCCTCGATGAGTTGAGTGCACGGTGGCAGCGTGAAGAAAGAGCCATAGTCCGGTGAAGATATTCTTTAATGCAGCCTCAGGTGTTTGCCCGAGTCCAAGCCCGAACCTCCGCTCTCCATTTGCGATTCAAACATCCTCTTTTCAACACTCGGTTGAACAAAGAGTCTTCACAGAAGCAAATAACACGTGTGGGCTCACATTGCCACAACCAATTGAAGAAACACTTTCGTAATGGACACTGCATTGGTAAAAACCACGTTACCAAATAATACACGCAAAGGGATAGGTTCTCCGCGTGTGACACTCTCTCCCATGCCAGGCCGTGCTGCCTCCGTCGGCAGCCGTTCTCACGCTCGAGCCCCGTCAGCTCTCTCATTAAATGTTGCTTCGAAGAAGCCTCCCTAAGAGCATTGAGTACACTGTTGGGCTCCATGTGCTTACCAGGTGTGCATGCGACCGCGAGGCGTCCCGACATCTTAACAGCACTTGGTAATGACGTACAGCGGGGGAGGTTATGCTCGTCTCCCTGCCGCCACTGTCTCAATCAGCCAAGTGGTCGCGTCCGTGTGTCGTCCTCAATGGCACGTGTGCATTCACACAATGGCTTAAACTCGGACGGCCTGACCTGCCTCTTGCTAGACGCTTTTCCGAGTAAGCGTTCTCCTTCTAGTCCCAAACGGGGGTGCCTTTGACGGCTCCGCTCATGAACCGTGCGAACGAAGGAGTCTTCTTTCTTTCCCCTGCTCGGGGTCTTCCGCGTTCGCCTTCACGGAACCGATCGGCTTCGCTAGTTGACGGGCCGGGAACTGGCTAAGCGCTCCGCATCAGCCGCATTAATTACGCTACACCCAACACGCTGGTAATTGGTGCCTCATACTAACTATTGGATAGCCAGTATGGCAACCACAGTTAACGTTTCATGAAAATTAGGTTCTATTTGAAAAGTAGTTCCAAGACCTGGCGTGGCTTTGTGGTAGAATGCTTGATTGCCATGTGTAATGCTTGGGTTCGATTCTTGCTGAGACCTTCACATTTCTTCTTTGAATTCGTCGGATCAACGTTGCCGATGTCAAGTTTTTCTTAACGCTCACGTGTTGAAACTGCTCCTATGTGTTCTCGTCGTTGCTGGGTAGATTCCAAGTGTCGATCACCTGTCGCACATACTCGCATACCAGTGGCACATATATGGCCAGAGGTTGGTGCCACTCTCTAGCGGAAGGTATTATGAAAGTATTCATGTCTTGACTATCGCGTCATATTCAAGAAATTATCGTATCTTCCTATACTGATTTTGGTTCCCGCGATCACGACAGTCCCCAGACGTAAGCGGCTAGATAGATAGGTAGATAGATAGATATGCTGATAGACGCCAAAAGTGTTTGCAGTACGCAAAGAAATGCTTTGCATCTAAAATGTTCGTCAGCGCTACCATATATGTATCAGCACTATTTTTTCATGTGGGCATTCTCATGGGCGTAAAAGTCAGGTTGATCTTCGTTAACCATACAGGCTTACTCTGAAATTCTCGGCAATTACAACATTTGAGAACGTTCACCAAAAATGCGGATGTAGAAGTGCGATCTGTGGGACAATATTTCTGCAAATCAGTGTGCCAATTTTTGGAATTAGTGAAGGGACAAAAGGATATACCAGAGTGGACTGTGAGCATCGAAACATTGCTACGAATGCCAAAGTATTGACTAATAGTCAGCTCAGAGCTCACGGGTTTTCATTATATATGTGAAATCTGAACAGTCTTCATATGCAAGGCAAGAAAGAAAAAAAAAATATTGTGCCCCCTTTGAAGCGGCACTACATGCATATCATTCGCACGGCATGTCAGCGTCCTTCCTTTCACAATTTAGAGCCTCACAGGCATTAAAAAAACTCAAAGGAATGCGCAAGACATGTGCAGCTGAACCACGAAGAGATGCACATTACTAAAGACGTGGTGGGGAACGCTGTGAACGAGTGACGAACGCGCGATTTTCCGGCGTACCGAAACCATTTGCCACTTGATGACACCGCCCCACCTGTTCAAATTGTGCGAGTGGAAAAAATTCTTTACTCAGCCCCTCCTTTTACAGTTGGTGTTTGTTACGTGCGGAAACTAGACTTACCTTGTGAGGCAAACTATGAAGCCTGAAGTTATAATCCATACCTGTTTTACCCATTTTGTTATGTTTAATTGCGCCACATTCAACGAACGTTTGAACTCAAATAAGGCAACTTGATTTTTCATATAAAAATGGAGCGACCACCAAAAAATGCCTGTGAGATTTATGATTTATTGAAGATATTTAGTTTGAAGCACTGAGTCAACAAGTTAGTGAGCAAAAATAGATATAAGACACAATATGCATCTACTAATGTGCAATACTCATTAGTAGTTAGCATCTAAAAAAGAAAAAAAGCGAGTTTCTACGGAACTGGCCAGCAGTATGTTTAGCTAGATTCAATGCTGTCTTGTAGGTTCCCTAATAAAGATAAAAGAAATTTCCCTTCATAGAATCACAGAAAGGGGCCTGCTGCTTCATTGTATAAAAGTTCAGAGTATCAGCTAGTATAGTTTTGTCGCTTCGTCGGTAATGCGTGACCAAGTACAGCCATAAACTGCCCCATTGACACAATAATAATTCATCTAGTTTTCGTCAAAGCACTAAGCTACTTCGTATGGAATATAAGTCTAATGTAGTCTACATAACCGCTAAATATTATGGTTCTGCTATGTAAAGAAAGAAAATATTCCTACCCAGACCTTCATTATTTTGCCCCTTTTCATTGGAACATAAAAAATTACTAATTACTTTATGTCCAATATCTCTTCATAGAAACCTTGAATGGCACTACTTCTAAAGGCACAGCGAATTCTGCTTTGTTACGTCGAATAATTTCGCCGTACTCGCAGTACAACGGAGGCTTGTACAGCGAAAATGCTTTTATTGCTCACACTATTTTTATAGCTATTATGTAACGCTTCTGACCAGACATTAAAATCAGATGTCATTGAAGAGAGGGGATAATAAGCTTTCTGAAGTAGCCCAATTCAGTTTTCTTTGTGAAGCGCAGCAAGCCCAGTACATCCGCAAACTGCGTAAAATGTGGAGTGGTTGCGGCCGCAGTGGGACCACCACCTTAAGAAATGATGTTAATACAAATACGATGAGGGTAAGCAATGTGCTAAAACACTAACACCCCAAATTATAATATTTTAGTGAAAATGGATGAGAAGCTGATAATGAAGGTAATATAATAATAGTAATACAGTAAATGAATACACGCACCGAAACACTAGACTATTAGCCAACAAGGCAAATTATGATGCACGCAAGCTTTAATATATGTAAAAAGTGTAATACTTATTTTGCAAAAATACAATATCAATCATTCAATGAAAAAAAACATGTTTGATCCCTCCAATGAATGATATTTATATCATTCAATGTATTTATTATACAAGTTTATATTGGCTTCAATGAAACGGTCCCTTTGGACTGAAACCAGGAAGAAAGGTCGGTATGAACCCTAGGTAACACTGCAGCAAGGTACTTTAAACAAGCAAAACAGTTTCATCAGACCGCAAGGGAATAAGTTTAGCGAAATAATATGCATTCGCCGCGTTTTGAAGCCCAGTAGTGGCGGCGGCCGGCGTCGCACTAGAAACCATCAGAACAAACCGCGCACTGATCGCTTACACAGCAATATCAGCAGGACGTTAATAAATCCCGTAATCTGCCTGGTGCCTAGTCGGAAAACAGCAGCGCAGCGAAAAAGAAAACGCCCACAGTTTCTCCTGAACCGTGAACGGAGGCCGCTCATCTGCACTCGACCACAGGTGCAACCCCCCATTGCTGCTGAACTGACAACGGCCCACTACGTTCCATGTAAAGTTTGCACGACACGCGAAGGTAAGAACTGGAGATTGCACCTCTAACCGACAAAGTATTTCCACGCGACCTAGCGCGACGCCCAGCCACTCGTCTACGGAAAAGTCTAGAAAACGAAACTACATCCGCCAGCTGACGCAAAGTTTTGCAAAGCATGGCACATTGGGCGGCTCGAAACAAAACATATATGCCAACACAAGCAACGGCATGTCACTCATTATAAAAGCCATCCACGCGTTCCATCGACCAACACCGAGGAGAGTGACAAAACGTCGTCCACAGCGGTCGCCAATAATAATGACAGCAATGGAAACTTACAACTCGCCTTTGAAGATGAGAACGCCGCCCGGCGCATGAGCAGAGTTCACAGACATGCCTCGCAGTGGTCCTCGACGTCTTCAAAACTCGCTGAGCGACGTTTATTCACCTACGGTTCACACACAATCACAAGCACAGCTAACTCGCAATCTGCTGGCTCGTACCACGCACCACGCAAACACAGATTAGAGAAGGGAAACAACGTCTCCTGCGCCGCGCGGCCAGCCCCACACAGAAGTGGCTTCTGCGCTGCACGGAAGGGACGTCAATCTAAAAATTATGCCAAAACTATGGCAGAGACTGCTGCGCCGCGCGGCGCACGAGCCATTCCCACGCAGAAACGGCTGCTGCTCCGCACGGAAGTGACGTCTGCATTTTTCGGTTAGGCGCTTTGTTTGAATAGTCGGGAGTGTCTAGCGGTACGTCTAGACATAAAGATAAAAGCCGCTAAAATTACGTCCATACAAAAAAGTGAACAAAAATGTTATTTAGGTTTAGCGTGACAACAATACAAAACAGGCTTGTTTGTCATCTCAAGCCGATCGGCAGCTGTGGCGTAGTTCAATAAAGAAAGAAAAAAAAAGGCAGCTGTGGTGTAGTTGGTTAAAGCAACACATGAACTGGTGAGGTCGGTGGTTCAAGTCTCATTGCAGTTATTGATACTTTTTCTTTTTGTTTGTTCACGCATGTATTGTTTTAACATTTGCGCCTCCTCATTAGCCCTACTTGCTGCTGGTGGTGGTGGTCCCGTCCACAAGCCCTTTAATATTGGATCTTCGATGACTTTTGCAGGATTGACTATATTTATTATGATAAAGTGTTTTGCGAATTAGTGCTCTTAATCGGCGAGACGCAAAAAAAAAAAACAAAAAAAATCGAATGCAGCTGGCTGCATTGGTTTCTTGGGCACAGGAATGTGGATTTCCACGGTTTATCACAGTTTTGATGACAGAAAGGTGCACTGCAACGTAGTCTCGGGCAACTTTTTTTATGTCGCTCAGTGTACCATCACCTAACAAGGTAACCGGCAGGCCGCTTTCTTTAAAAATACTGACGTGTCACCGCAATGTTCTAGGCGATCAGCACTTGATAAACAATGCCCAAGGGCAAGTGCCGACGGCGTTAGCCCATCTAACTACAAAGCAGCTTGTCTGCCTTGCTCAATAACACGCGCGGCCTGTGACAGCACGGGAGCATTCACGTAGCAACGGATGAGAACGGCCGTACGTGTTCGCACTTGACAAAACAGATGGCAATGCAGTAGCTCTGGCCTTCGTAGATCACAGGCTTCGTAAGAACATTACAATAAAGTTGTTTCCATCCACCGTATGAACACTTCGCCGACGCACTGGGGTTTCATGCGTGTCCGTCCGGTCGGTCACACGTGAACTGTGCGAAAGCATTTATTTCATCGTCGACCTTGCCCTTCGCGACAAGCAAAACTCGGCAGCAAGAACACTTTCACCTTTGACAACACCACGCTTGGCATTGCAATCTAGAAAATGCAGTACGTCCAACGACTGTAATCCGCACATCATACTGAGAAACTTTATGGCGCACACACTCAGATGAAGCTGCGGCGCGGTGGATGGCCCCGCTAGCTCCAACCACCAGGTTCAACTAAGCATCCAGCAATCACATGACGCAGCGACGACACTCCAGTGCTCCTTGGGAGTGGCCTAGGCCATGGCCACGATTTCATCGGAGTTTTCACCATCAACACATCGCAGGCGGCTACCATATCGCTGTGTTTACTTTTCGCAGCCGCAGTGCCCATGGCGCCCTCTGTATTCAATATACTCGTAATAAGTATTTAAACGACAAACCTAAACTAATTGATTCTTTATACACATGTTTAGTACAAATTTTGTAGGTTTAACGCATTACGCACGAATAATTTACACGTTTAACTAGCTTTAAGTAATATTTCTTTAAATGACGTCACTTTTGTGCGGTGCAGAAGCCATTCCTGTGTGGGGATGGCTGCTGCGCCGCGCGGCGCACAAGACGCTGCCAAAAATTATCACCTAAAGCTAGGTAAATGTGTAAGTTTTTTGTGTGTAATGCGTTAAACCTACAAAAATTTTACTAAGCAAGTGTTTAACGAGTCAATTAGCCTAGGTTTGTTATTTAATTACATAATAGAAGTATATTAAACACAGGGGGCGCCATGGGCGCTGCGGCTGCGAAAGGTAAACACTGCGAGATAGTAGCCGCCTGCGATGTGTTAGGTGGTGAAAACTCTGATAAAATCGTGGCCATGACAACTCCCAAGGAGGACTGGAGTGTCTTCGCTGCTTCATGTAATTGCTGGATGCTTTGTTGAACCTGGTGGTTGGAGCTAGTGCGGCCGTCCACCGCGCCGCAGCTTCATCTGAGTGTGTGCGCCACAAAGTTTCTCAGTATGATGTGCGTATTACAGTTGTTGGACGTACTGCATTTTCTAGATTGCAATGCCAAGCGTGGTGTTGTCAAAGGTGAAAGTGTTCTTGCTGCCGAGTTTTGCTTGTCGCGAAGGGCAAGGTCGACGATGAAATAAATGCTTTCGCACAGTTCACGTGTGACTGACCGGACGGACATGCATGAAACCCCAGTGCGTCGGCGAAGTGTTCATACGGTGGATGGAAACAACTTTATTGTAATGTTCTTACGAAGCCTGTGATCTACGAAGGCCAGAGCTACTGCATTGCCATCTGTTTTGTCAAGTGCGAACACGTACGGCCGTTCTCATCCGTTGCTACGTGAATGCTCCCGTGCTGTCACAGGCCGCGCGTGTTACTGAGCAAGGCAGACAAGCTGTTTTGTAGTTAGATGGGCTAACGCCGTCGGCAGTTGCCCTTGGGCATTGTTTGTCAAGTGCTGATCGCCTAGAACATTGCGGTGACACGTCAGTATTTTTAAAGACAGCGGCCTGCCGGTTACCTCGTCAGGTGATGGTACACTGAGCGACATAAAAAAAAGTTGCTCGAGACTACGTTGCAGTGCACCTTTCTGTCATCAAAACTTTGATAAACCGTGGAAATCAACATTCCTGACAGCTGTGCCGAAGAAACCAATGCAGCCAGCTGCATTCGAGTTTTTTGTGTCTTTTTGCGTCTCGCCGATTAAGAGCACTAATTCGCAAAACACTGTATCATAATGAATATAGTCAATCCTGCGAGAGTCATTGAAGATTCAATATAAAAGGGCCTGTGGAAGGGACCACCACCAGCAGCAGCAAGTCGGGCTGATGAGGAGGCGCAAATGTTAAAACAATACATGCGTGAACAAAAAAAAAGAGAAAGTATCGATAACTGCAATGGGTTTTGAACCACCGGCCTCACCAGTTGATGTGTTGCTTTAACCAACTACGCCACAACTGCCCATCAATTTGAGATGGCAAACAAGACGGTTTTGTATTGTCACGCTAAACCTAACTAACATTCTTGTTCACTTTTTCGTTTGGACATAATTTTAACTACTTTTATCGTTATGTCTAGACGTACCACTAGACACTCTCGACTATTCAAACAAAGCGTCTAACCGGAAAATGCATGACGTCACTTCCGTGCGGCGCAGCAGCCGTAACAACCGAATAAATTATTTGTTGGTTTATAAGTATTATTAAAAGGAAAATAAGTTGATTGTTTGTTCTGTGCTCGAGGGTGCAGCGGGTTTTCCCCTGGTTTCGGTTTGGAGCGTATTTTGATCCTACGACTACCAAAATTATTGTATAGTACATGTGTACGTTCTACATCGCAATGTGCCATGTTAACAGCATTCGCCGAACACCGTGTGATAAATTTGCATCGCAACGTCAACAGAGTGTTTCTTTGATAGACCGAGAGGAAATCGGTGGTCTGGTGTCAAATTAATGTGCATCCTTGCCTGTCGACAGAGTGTTTCTTTGGTAGATTAAGAGGAAATCGGTGGTCTGGTGTCAAATTAATGGGCATCCTTGCCTTTCGTTCGCAAAATCTATGCGTCCAGTGACGCTGTTCTGTTACCACGTCTACAGCGGCGCGTTTTTCTGTCATCAGAGCCTCAATAAATAGTGTGAACAGCATTGCTTACCCAGTGGCGGAGGAAACGATGCAGTCAGCTGCATCGTTTTCGCTTACGGGCCTGTAGTTTTGTGTGTGCTTGGACGTCTCGGCAAGAAAGTGCATCAATTGTTAAACAAGCGTATAAATGTCCAACTCTGCGAGGATAATCAAACATTCGAAATCAAAGGAGGCGGCATTCAGGAAGATCAGTCCAATATGTGCTTAGGAGAAACTTGTTAACTTGTGTCGCAGACAGCACATTATTGTTATTCATTTCAGCAGTGCTCTGAGGGACGAGGATCTTTCAGTGCGCTGCTAAAATCAAGAATGCGTTCCAACTTGCGTATGCAATTTTCAGTTTTCATGCAGCACATTATTGATCCCCTTATATGAAAAAGATAACAAAAAAGTCATTTATGTACGTGCTATGCATGCCACGTTAAGCTTCTGTGCTAACTATACCCTTGCACTGGATATTAAAATGTTTACATGCTTACACTCTGAGGAAGAGATGGTCCGCCTATTTCTTTTAAACAAATCTGGAATGTTGGCCATGTTGTCACTTGTGATTCTAGACCAGGTAGTCGTGTCTGGACCACCAAGCAAACCAGCTTGACCTTCCCCATGCCCAGGGTCACACATCTTAATTCATGCGGCTACGATGTGCTTCTGCACTTCCACTAAGTATGAGTTGAATATGTTCGCAAGTACACTGCCATATAAAGCACTTGCAGGTGCTCTTCGGTTTTCTTTTCTTTTTTTAGCGCATTATAGGGCAGCGATTGGTTCGCAGGTAGGACTTGCAAACCTTGTACGGCTATGGACAGGGTGGACTATTGTAGCTTTGTGTGCATGTAGAAACCTTTTCCAAGTAGAAAGGTTATTATCATCAACATAAGAGAAAGATATACAAGCTGTTTTCATCCAACCTTTCTTCACAAATGAGATAAAAATGACTAACCCATTACTACTTGAATTACTAGCCATGCTGTACAGGTTTCCATCAATTTATTCAATGCAACACCCAACATTAAAGCCACAGTAATTCATTAATTTCACCTGTGACGGCAATGTTAGTACAGTCAGCATTAGGCTGGCAATCCTGGCACTGCACGAGAGCCTCTTTCAATGTTGCCTATAGCAGCTAGATTACAAAAGCACTACAATTTTGTCGAAAAACTCACATGATCTTCGAAGTCTTCACGTCTCGCTATTGAGGTGACCAATCACCTCAATATCACCGCTATTGAAGTGCTGCGATCATATGTCTGACTAAAGAGCTGAAGTGCTTGCTTCATGTGTGATGCTTGTATTGCGTTGATTTGCTTGCATCGGATCCATGCATTCATTGTGCACGATGACCTAAACTGATGCGACACATGCACCTTAATCTCTCATAACATAGACAGATTAAGAGATGCCCTTCTTGGCTACTTTGTCCATAACTGAAGCTCAACAGTGGCAGGACAAAAACATGTGGTTCTTAAGGACCGGTCAAAAATCCTCCTGACCTTATATGATGGTCTACTGACAAATTTTGTTGCCTCCTCACCTACGCCAAATTTAGTGTTAGTTACAAACGTTCGGCGATTTTAAACTTCCAGGTATCAGTTTTGTCACTTTATCTATCTCGGCTAGTGATAAAGTAGCACATGAATACTATAAAAGCTTGTTCAGACTTTCACCTAACTCAGTTTATTACGAAGCCTATACAAATTGTAGGATCTGATTTTGATGAGATAAACCTTGAAGCTTCTTTTTCTGAGAGCCTTTTAGCTGTATGTTCTCCCCATTTTATTGAACAAAATTAGACGCCGCTCAAAACTACCCGAACTCATGATACGACACATACCTGTTACAAAAGTACGGTGTAGTAAATGTGCATTTTTGCCTCAAAGAGCCAATAAAAAGAAGAAACAAAAATGTCTGTGTAGGTCTACACTCTACCCTATTAATCCTTGGGAACTCAACAGCAAGTGATATGGATTACAGAAAAATGCTCATAGCCTCAAGCCGGCAGTTGAGGTGCTGTCCACTATCATCATCATCATGAGCCTGACTACGTCCACTGCAGGACAAAGGCCTCTCCCATGTTCCGCCAGTTAACTCGGTCCTGTGCTTGCTGCTCGCACTTTACACCCACAAACTTCTTAATCTCATCTGCCCATCTAACCTTATGTCTCCCCCTAACTGTCATGCCTTCTCTGGGAATCCAGTTAGTTACCCTTAACTACCACCAATTGTCCTGTCTATGCACTACATGCCCAGCCCATGTCCATTTCTTCTTCTTGATTTCAACTATGGTATGCTTAACCCCGTTTTGTTCCCTGATCCACTCTGCTTTCTTCTTGTCTCTTAAAGTTGCACCTACCATTTTTCTTTCCCTTGCTCGCTGCGTCATCCTCTATTCAAGCTAAACCCTCTTTGTAAGTCTTCAGGTTTCTGCTCCATAGCTAAGTACCGGCAAGATACAGCTGTTATATACCTTCCTCTTGAGGGATAGTGGCAATCTACCTGTCATAATTTGAGAGTGCTTGCCAAATGTCTCCACTCCATTCTTATTCTTCTGGTTACTTCAATCTCTTGGTTCGGCTCCGTGGTTATTACCTGTACTAAGTAGACATAGTCTTTTACTAAAAACTCGCGCTCAGCTTGACGACTTAACTCATCGCCACAGAACTGCCCGCCTTTCGTTTCTCCTCAAACTCTATCATCACCCATACCTACACCGCATTTTCGAAGCACCAACAGTCATCTTTCCACGCACAGACCATATTTTCAAGATAAAACGTATAACTTGTCGCTCAGCTTATTACGCTAATTCCTTTATTCCCCGAACAATAGTTGCATGGAATAACTTGCCATCCATCATTGCCACTCAAGCAGATTTCACAACATTTCACGAACTTTTACTCAACATTTCCGACTAAATATCCACCGCACGTACTCTCATTAAGCTTCTTCATATGTACATCAGTGTTTAATTTTCCTGTTATCATGTGTTAATGTTTTTCACGACCATTGTACATGCTTGATTTGTATTATTTATGTGTTAATTGCGAACTTTTGTACCTTAAGATCATGCCATCGTTTTAGTTTTTTTTCCTTGTATACTGTATTTGTTAGTGCCCTTAATTTATGTTTCCAGTATTCAATATTCTATCTCTACTTATTTTTCTTTTTTTCATAGTATTTGGTTTTTGTTGTTGTTGCTTTTTGTATTTAGCTCGCTTTCATTATTTTGTATAATCTTGTTTTTAGATTGTATAAGCGCACAAAGATTTGTTTGATGTGTCCGTTGTCCTATGTAATACCCCTTCGGGGGTCTTTAGGGGTCTTATGAAGTAAAAATAAACAACTTGAAGTGCACTATTACCTATCTCAAAGCACTGCTCTCTTCCGAGGTTGTTGTACATTACTTTCGTTTTCTGCCGATTAATTCTAAGACCCACCTTTCTGCTCTACTTGTCTAATTGTTTAATCATGAGTTGGAATTATTCCCCTGAGTTACTCAGCAATGAAATGTCATCGGCAAAGCGCAGGTTACTAAGGTATTCTCTATTAATTCTTATCCCTAACTGTTCCCATTCTAGGCCTCTGAAAACCTCCTGTAAGCATGCGGTAAATAGCATTGGGGAGATTCTATCCCCCTGCCTTACACCCTTCTTGATTGGTATTCTGTTGCTTTCTTTATGAAGCATTATGACAGCAGTTGATTCCCTGTAGATGTATTCCAGGATGTTTGTATATGCTTCATCGACGCCCTGATTCCGCAGTGTCTGCATGACTGATGATATTTCTACTGAATAAAACGCCTTCTCGTAATCTATGAAGGGTATGAATAGTGGTTGGTTATATTCTGAGCATTTCTCTATTATTTGATTGATAGTATGAATGTGGTTGATTGTTGAGTAGCCTGTTCGAAATCCTGCTTGTTCCTTTGGTTGAAAGAATTCTAATGTTTTATTAACTCTGTTAGCAATTATCTTTGTAAATAGCTTTTATACTACGGAGAGCAAGCTGGTCGGCCTGTGATTCTTTCAGTCCTTGTCATCTCCTTTCTTATATATTAAGATGATGTTAGCATTCTTCCAAGACTACAATACTCTTCCCATCAGGAGACACCTCATAAATAGGGTGGCTAGTTTTTCTAACACAATTTGTTCTCCATCTTTCAGCAGATCTGATGTTACGTGATCCTCACCAGTAGCTTTGCCTCTTTGCATGCTCTCCAAAGCTTTTCTGACTCCTCCAATCATTACTGGTGGGGCGTCATCTGGGTTACTGCAAGTTCTTATAGTATTAAGGTCGTGGTTGTATCCGCTACTGTACAGATCTCTGTAAAACTCTTCCGCTATTTTAACTATCCTATCCATATTGGTAGTTATTTTGCCTTCTTTGTCCCTTAGTGCATATATCCAATTTTTTCCTATTCCAAGTTTCCACTTCACTGTTTTGACACTTCCTCCATTTTTCAGTGCATGTTCAATTACCTCCATGTTGTACCGTCTTACATCGAATACCTTACGCCTATTAATTAACTTCAAAAGTTCTGCCAGTTCTATTTTGTCTGTTGTACTTGAGACTTTTATGCTTAGACGCTCTTTAATGAGGTTATTCGTCTCCTGGTACAGCTTGCCAGTGTCCTGTCTAAGTACCGTACATGCAACTTCCACTGCACACTCCATAATGATACTCTTCAGATTATTATTCATTGCGTCAACGCTAAGGCTGGTTTCCTCGATAAGAGCCGAGCACCTGTTCTGAAGGGAGACTCTCAATTCCTCTACTCTCCCTCACAGTGCTAGCTAATTGATTGGCTTCTTGCGTATCAGTTTCTGTCGTTTCTTTTTCAAGTCTAGGTGAATTCGAGACCGTACCATTCTATGGTCACTGCATCATACCCTGCCAACCACTTCCACATCCTGCACGATGCCTGGGTGTACACTCATTATAAATTCTATTCTATTCTTACTTTCCCCATTAGGGCTCCTCCATGTCCACTTATGGTTTCTTCGTTTTCGGTAGAAGGTATTCAAAATCCGTAAATTATTGCGTTCTGCAAATTCTACTAGTAGCTCTCCTTTGGCATTTCTACTACCGATGCCATAATCTCCTACTGCCTGGTCTCCAGCCTGCCTTTTCCCTATCTTTGCATTAAAGTCTGCCATCAGTATAGTATAGTGTGTTTTTACCTTACTCATTGGTGATTCCACGTCCGTCTTCATAGAAGCTTTCAACAGATGTGTCATCGTGGCTGGAAGTAGGCGCATAAGGTTGTATCGCCTTCATCTTGTATCTCTTATTGAGTTTAATTACGATACCTACCAACCTTTCATTAATGCTATAGTATTCCTATATGTTGCCAGATATGTTTCTGTGAATTAGGAACCCCACTCCCAGTTCTCTTCCGTCAGCTAAGCCTCGACAGCAAAGGACGTGCCCATTCTATAGCACCGTATAGGCCTCATCTGTCCTCCTAACCTCACTGGCTTCTATTATATCCCATTTAACACCCTCTAGCTCCTCGAATAGTACAGCTAGGCTTCCCTCACTAGATAAGGCTCTTGTGTTAAACGTTGCCAAGTTCAGGTTCCAATGGCGGCCTGTCTGGATCCAGAGATTCTTAGCACCCTCTGCTGCGTTTCAGATCTGACCGCCGCCATAGTCAGTTGCTTCGCAGCTGCTGGGGACTGAGGGTCGTGAGTTAATTGACGTATGCATGTGGGAGGTAGTGACCAGATACTACACCAGGGTGGCCAATCCATCTCTGGTGAGAACCCCCCCCCCCCCACTTAACTCGGGTCCGTGGTGTCGCTACACACCACACGCCTGCTTACGCAGACGCCGCTGGGTGTCCACTATGGCATGTAATAAACCCTGGAGATTTTGGAATGTAATATAAGCCACACTTATGTCCTGATGCATCTGAACATTGACTAGCTCAATGGCGTCTATTCTGCCTATCTTATTATAAAAGGGTTCTCATCTGTTTTCACTCTTGAAATGGTTACTCCTTTTCGAATCTTTAGTTCATTTCATAATTTCTCTATTCTATGCAATAAATTTGTAGTCATCAGTAAAGACGGTATTTTTTCTTTATTTACAAACAATAAAAATGCTGCAAGTATGGATCTCTTTGTTTTTAGCCATGATATATTAAAATATATTTGGGAGTATTTTTGAAGCCTTTACTGCATTTTTTTATTGATCATTATCCTTTTGCTGCATTCCTCATGACTGGTGTGAAGCGAAGTTATGCAATGTTCTAATCAGGCACCTGCCCTAATTCTCTAAACTACAGACCCATTCCTTTCATTTACACCTTTTCCAAGCTCCTTGAAGGCATCATTCAAACTCAAATAAATAATTATTTCAAAGAACATCATTTCAAGAACATCAAAAACGAGAGATGTTCGTGGCATTCTCGCCCTAGACCTCACTAAAGCATTCGACAGCGTCTCACACCGCTTTATACTGGAATCCATTGCCAGCCTTGGTCTCGGTAAAAGATTCCAGGCGTACATTCGTTCTTTTCTGCAAAATCGAACAGCTCAGCTGCATTTATCGCAACTTACATCCGATACTTACACATTAGGTTCCAACGGGACACCACAAGGGGCAGTCATTTCTCCACTCCTTTTTAACATAGTAATGAAGGGACTATCTGACAAACTCTGCGACATCCCAAACATAAACCATGCTATATACGCAGATGACATCACCATCTGGTGCCCGGGAGGCTCATTGGCGGAGTTGGAGCAAGCCCTTCAAACTGCTCTCGATACCACAGAAGCCTACTTAAAAAACACTGGACTTCGTTTGTCGCCCACAAAATCAGAGTTGCTACTGTACCGGCAATCTCGCCAAGGCGTTCGTAACTTAACACCCTTAGGTGATCTACCCATAGCGCTACACGCCAAAGATGGGCAGCGAATACCCCGAGTGGACTCCATACGCATTCTCGGCCTCCTCGTCGAGGCCACTGGCTGTCATGCAAGAACAATTAAACATATCACAGCAAAAACAGAGAACATGCTCCGACTCATTCAGCGAGTCTCAGGTCGTAGACGAGGCCTTGGAGAGGCCAACCTTCTGCGCATATACCACGCGTTCCTAATGAGTCACATCAATTACGTCGCCTCTGCCCACAACTGGACGAAGGTAGAAAAGACGAAACTAAACACACTCATGCGCAAAAGCATTAAACAAGTCCTTGGTTTGCCTCAAAACACGAGCACTTCCCGTCTCGACCAACTAGGCATGCACAACGGCATCGATGAAGTGATCGAGGCCCAGACCACGGCCCAAGTGATCCGCCTCTCCTCCTCCAAGGCAGGCCGCCGACTTCTAAGCGAGGCCGGCATGTCCCCACACCCCTGCCTTGAACGCGCAGTAACCCTCCCCAGAGTTGTCCGAGCTACTTACATGGTAACCCCATTTCCGCGAAATGTCCACCCACAACACAACGAAGGCAGACGGCTGGCCCGCGCTCGCGCGATCCTAAACCGTACCGCCGCGAATCGCAACTCTACCGCATTCGTCGACGCAGCGCAATACGGTAACTCCTCCTCTTTCGCACTCGCGGTAGTAGATGGCGACGG
This sequence comes from Rhipicephalus microplus, assembly GCF_043290135.1. Lineage (NCBI taxonomy): Eukaryota > Metazoa > Arthropoda > Arachnida > Ixodida > Ixodidae > Rhipicephalus > Rhipicephalus microplus. The sequence goes on from NC_134703.1 coordinate 192,319,828, forward strand.
AGCCCTACGCTCAGCCGCCTCGGTTAGGCTATCAACAAGCGCCATAGCCGAACAGGTTGCTATAGCTTTAGCGATGACCGACCCCTCACTCACTAATGTCTTCACAGACTCTCGCGCCGCCATTCGGGCTTACGAAACCGGCAACATCGCTCCAGAAGCAGCCCGCATTTTACAAACACGGAAATATACGGGCTCGCACTACCTCTCTTGGTTCCCTGCCCACATGGGCAAAGACGTTCACCCACAACAACCCAACCTCAACGAAATGGCTCATGATCGAGCACGAGAACTGACCCGCCGTGACGATCAATCAGCCACCGAAGAGCTGGGCCCAGACGTGCAGTTTAATGACCCACTACTCACCTTCCATGAAATTACCTCCCACTACCGACACAACAGAAGCCGATACCCTTTACCCCATTCAAAACTAGAACGCGCGCAAGAAGTAGCCTTTAGAATGTTACAAACGAGATCGTACCCATCACGGGGCCGACTCAGCCATTATAACTCAGACATAAATTCACAGTGCCCAGATTGCACAGAAGTGTACTGTTCACTCGCGCACATGCTCTGGCAATGTCCCGCGTTACCTCAGGGACCTCTCACCAGTGAGTCCGACTGGGAGGAGGCACTCAGGAGCCCCAATCTCCGAAACCAACTTAAGGCAGTCCAGAGGGCCCAAGAACTGGCGGAACGCCACCACGTTCCCGCCCCGACTCGGGCGTCGCCTACGGTAGCGGCTGCTAGGATGTCCCACGTGGGCACCCTGGTGGCTTAAACTCCTCAGGACCATATATTAAAGTTCTTGACTGACTGACTGAAGAACATCATGTTTAAATAGCACAGTTTCTGTAAGGAATTTTCTTGTGATCATCAGCTGATCTAATTTACTCATGGCTCATTACATTATTAGACACTGGCTTTCAAGTTGAAACCTTGTTTCCCAGTTTTTTCGATGCACTGGTTGGGTCTCCGACCATAGGCCTGTATTCACTAACCATCCTTGGTGTTACCTCAAGTATTTGTTATCGGTTGTAAGCCCTTATTGCGCTTGATGTACAAAGTTGGCCAGTATTCGTGAACCAGTCTTGTTGTAGTTTTTTACTTCCTTACAATTTTTGTGCCTTGATAACACAAGTAGAGGGTACAGAAGCTTGAGGAGAACTCGAGGAAAGGCTAAGGTTGGTTTGTGAATACGGGCCATAGACTCTGTAGTCAACATAACTGAACATTCACACACACATCTTAGTATACAAGGGTTCCTCTGATATCGCAGTCAATTCAGCTCTGTTAATGGCTCTAACTCTTCGACGGCTCAAGTAACATCCGGCACTCCACAGGGAAGTTTCCTTGGTCCCCTGTTCTTTTCTAATATTTGTTAATGATTTGCCTAAATGTATTTTTTCTCAAACTAGACTTTTTCACTGATGACCACATTTGTAGTGTACTGAGCCATAAAAAGTAACTCTGGCTATCAGTTATTATAAAGCAACTACTGTTCAATTACAACTTGGTGCTCATCATGGCAACATTTCTAAATAAGTGTAAGGCTAAACTTGTCACGTTTACAAAAAGTTTCATGCTGCTTTCTGAACTTCACATACTCCTAATGACATAAATGTTGATTCAGCTTCCACTGACAACTACTTAAATGTTCATTCTATGTTTGACCTGACATGGAACCGTCATACCTATTTCGCTTTGTAGTTGCCACTACCTCTCTGCCTCTCAAATTGTAATCTACAACATGCTCCTGCACAGGTGCATAAACTCACCCACTTTACTTCAATTCATCCTAAAATATAGAGTATACTTCATAGATGTGGCACCTGGATTAGGCCTACATCATAGGTAACATTGATCTCTCCAGAAAATTGCAACAAACTTTTTTTCTGATTACTACCATTTATTTGGTGTGTCAGTCCTAAAGGCTTGTGCTGGTCTTGATAACCTTTATCATCATTGTACACTAGTTTGTTTACCTATTTTTTTATAAAATATACTGCCACTCATTACTTCATTTTTTTCCAATCATATTTCCACATCACCATCGTCCTTTCAAAATTAAACACATAGCTTGCTGTACTTCCAAATTTGCTAAATCATTCATCCCTAAAACCATTATCGAGTTGAACTGGCTGCCTCCTTATATGGCAACTGAAATGAATGCACTTAAATTTAATAAACTTATTAAAATATTACCCATTTGTAGGCTGTCTCACTAGAGCTTTTCTATTTTCAGAATTGCATTTTTTGTATACTTTGTTTGTTATGTCACACTTTTTAGGTGTTTGTTTGATGAGTATTGTTGAGCTGCTTATTATTGATGCTACAGCTTATCTGTTTTTCCCTCCTCCTTAAGTAATATATCCCTACAAGTAAGGGCCTTGAGGCGTTTCTTGCAATAAAATCACTAATTGACAATTCTAATGTACCAAAGTCCCCTTCCCTTTTATATGAAACTGCTTTATTAATTTTTAGGCTGGTTAGTCATTATCAACAAAGTTTGTGAATGTCGTTTTTATGCCATTTCTAAGCCTGAAGAAAAAAAATAGCAAGAAAACACTTTAGCCACAAAAAATCATTTTTTAATCAAGAGAAGGGCTTGCATGTATAGGCTGGTGCACATGTATGCACTTATATTTTCAGAGATGGTGCCGCTTCAGTGGCTCATACAGTACTCGCCTACTCGCCCAATAGATGAAGCTTTGATTAATCCAGGCACCACGGTTGCATTTCTGTAGAAGTGAAATCCTAGAGAACCACGTCAGGTGGAATACTAGAGCACATTAAAGAACCCAATGGGGTTCAAATTGTCTGAAGCCTTCCAATACACTGTCTCGAAAAGGTCGTACTACTTTTTTAATGTCTGTAAACTTAAATTTAGAAGCAAAACTCTAAAGTAAATCATAACAGTACACTGATGAAGTCATGCAATAAAAGTTTGGACACAGCATGGTAGAGTTGACGTGTCAGAATTAATGGTGTGAAAGAATTTGAAAAATGCAAGTAATATTGTGCAGTACCATTCAGTTTGGTCATTTGTTTGAATAACTCTAGGGGAATATTTTTTATTGTTTAAAATTACAGCAAAATCTCAATAGTATAAAACGAACACGAGATAAAGGCAGGATAAATATAATCCAAAATGCCAGAATTTGTTAGATATAGACAGCAACCACTTATACTTTTAAAAAGAGTTACCAGATATTTTAGGCCCATGGCAAAGTAGCTCCAGTGTGTTACATGTCACAAAAGTGCTACTGACAATCTTTTGGGCCCCAAATCTGAATGAAACATCGTAAATAGTGTAGTGCACGTGTGTGAGTGCATGTGTTATGTATTTATCACTGCATATATCATAGTTATCACCCAGCATCTGGAGTAACACCTCAGGCGAAAAGCCAGACAAACATCTCCAACTCTCCACTAAAATGATTCTCACTCTCCAACAGGTATCTGCAAAATCTGGCTTAAAAATCACCACATTTTTCATTGTGTTTAAAACTTGCTCTGCTTGCTAATTTCTGTAGACGAAAATTTTCCTGCCTGTTCGTGCTAGTTTATAGATTTTCGCCGACTCAGCTAGAGAGTATCAAACGACAATTTTCATTCAAGGGATGGCTATAGTATGCACTCGATAAAATGGTGTTTATGGTAAGCTAATGAGATATTGTAAATATAAATAAATTACTTTTTTATGTATATAAACTCACTAAAGAATTTCGGCACGAGCCAAATTGAATAAATTTGTGAAATTCGATATTCACTGTGGAAGCACGTCAAAATAAAATGGTACAAATAATATGTCATAGCAGCCTGTTCAACATGCTATTATGTAAAAACGATAAAGTTGCTCAAGATATATCGCCTGAAAAATAAATTCCAATTTCGTTTTTTTTAGAAAAAAAGCTCAGTGTTTATTGAAAACCAACTTTGCTGGTCACTTAGTGGACTAAAAGTATTCATAAGGTTATATATATTAGCTAAAGATATGTGAAGTTCCAGGGAAGTATTGTTTTTCGAACTCGAGAAATACTTTATTTTTTTTCAATTTTGTAACACTGTAAACTTTTTGACGATGTAATGCAAGTGGCAACACGCGTTCGCAACAGCAGCCTTCAGCCCAAACCCACTGATCTGGGATGTAGGCAGTAAACTTGGCACTGTCTATGAATGAAATGGGGTTATCAGTGGCTTTTTATTGCCAACAGGGGCAATACAAGCAATGTGGTCAGAGAGTGACAGCATCTCAATGAGCCATCCAGCCATTAGATTTACGATCATAACATGCTACTTTCTTCAGTGGGTTCTGCAAATGAAATAGGTGTGTTTTGTATATTTATATAACAATAAGTTAAATAATATGCATTTAATAAGCCAGATAGAGCACTTGTGCCTTTCACACAATATACTAATAAAAGATGACCTTTTACAATTGTTTAACTTCAAATGTAATGCATTTCTTAGTGAACTTCTGTGACTTTGAATCAATCAAACTTACAATCAAACAATCTCTCTCTCTCTCTCTCTCTCTCTATATATATATATATATATATATATATATATATATATATATATTTATATATGAGATCTAACAGACAGTAATGCCAAGGAATGTACAGGGGAAGTTATTAGAACCAATTGAATGTAAATAAGAAGAAAGAAAAGTGGATGAAAAAATAACCAGCCGTGAGCAGGAATCAAACCTACGATCTTCGAATAACGCGTTCTCGAACGCGATGCATTAAAGCTTGATCATATTTTAGTATTTGTTCTTTTGTTTGCCTGATACAGACGTGCCAAGATGCATATTTGGCCTGAGCAGTCGCAAATGCTTATATTTGTTTGATGCACAAGTGGCCTTTGCATGGGTTCATTTCGTATCATGTAATGCTCTTCTGTTCACGCTGGCTTTACCGCAGTGCTTTCGCGATGAAGTGAAGCTTGATCATAATTAAATATTTGTCCTTTTGTTTGCCTGAACGGACGTGCCAAGATGCATATTTGGCCTGAGCAGTCGCAAATGCTTATAATGTTTGATGCACAAGTGGCCTGTGCATGCGTTTATTTCGTATCATGTCATGCTCATCTGCTCACGCTGGCTTTGCCGCAGTGCTGTCGCAATGCAGTGAAGCTTATTCATCTTTTGGTAATTGTTTTTTTGTCTCCCTGAATCGGACATGCCAAGATGCATATTTGGCCTGCGCAGTCGCAAATGCTTATATTTGTTTGAAACACAAGTGCCCTGTGCATGCGTTCATTTCGTATCATGTCATGCTCATCTGCTCACGCTGGCATACCGCAGTGCTTTTGCGATGCAGTGAAGCTTAATCATATTTAGGTATTTGTCCTTTTGTTTGCCTGAAACGGACGTGCCAAGATGCATATTTGGCCTGAGTAGTCGCAAATGCTTATATTTGTTTGATGCGAAAGTGGCCTGCGCATGCGTACATTTCGTATCATGTAATGCTCTTTGCTCACGCTGGCTTTACCGCAAAGCTTTTGCGACGCAGTGAAGCTTGATAATATTTTAGTATTTGTCCTTTTGTTTGCCTGAAACGAACGTTGGCTTTACCGCAGTGCTTTTGCGATGCAGTGAAGCGTGATAAATTTAATTTTTTGTCATTTTCTTTGCCAGAAACGGACGTGCCAAGATGCATATTTGGCCTGCGCATTCGCAAATGCTTATATTTGTTTGATGCACAAGTGGCCTGTGCATGCGTTCATTTCGTATAATGCAACGGTCTTCTGCTGACGCTGGCTTACCGCAGTGCTTTTGCGATGCAGTGAAGCTTAATCATCATTAAGTATTTGTCCTTTATTTGCCTGAAACGGACGCGCAAGATTCATATTTGACGTGAGCAGTCGCAAATGCTTATATTTGTTTGATGCACAAGTGGCCCGGGCATGCGTTCATTTCGTATCATGTAATGCTCTTCTGCTCACACTGGCTTTTTTGCAGTGCTTCTGCGAAGCATTAAAGCTTGATCATATTTTAGTATGTGTTCTTTTGTTTGCCTGAAACAGACGTGCCAAGATGCATATTCGGCCTGAGCAGTCGCAAATACTTATATTTGTTTGATGTACAGGTGGCCTGTGCATGCGTTCATTTCGTATCATGTAATGCTCTTCTGCTCACGCTGGCTTAACCGCAGTGCTTTTACGATACAGTGAAGCTTGAACATATTTAAGTATTTGTTCTTTTGTTTGCCTGAAACGGACGTGCCCAGATGCATATTTGGCCTGAGCAGTCGCAAATGCTTATATTTGTTTGATGCACAAGTGGCCTGGGCATGCGTTCATTTCGTATCATCTAATGCTCTTGTGCTAACGCTGGCTTTACCGCAAGGCTTGTGCGATGTACTAAAGCTTGATCATATTTTAGTATTTGTTCTTTTGTTTGCCTGAAACAGACGTGCCAAGATGCATATTTGGCCTGAGCAGTCGCAAATGCTTATATTTGTTTGATGCACAAGTGGCCTTTGCATGCGTTCATTTCGTATCATGTATTGCTCTTCTGCTCACCTTGGCTTTACCGCAGTGCTTTCGCGATGCGTGAAGCTTAATCATCTTTTGGTAATTGTCTTTTTGTTTCCCTGAAACGGACGTGCCAAGATGCATATTTAACCTCAGCAGTCGCAAATGCTTATATTTGTTTGATGCACAAGAGGCCTGTGCATGCGTTCATTTTGTATCATGTAATGCTCTTCTGCTCACGCTGGCTTTACCCTAGTGCTGTCGCAATGCAGTGAAGCTTAATCATCTTTTGGTAATTGTTTATTTGTCTCTCTGAAACGGACATGCCAAGATGCATATTTGGCCTGAGCCGTCGCAAATGCTTATATTTGTTTGATGCACAAGTGGCCTGTGCATGCATTCATTTTGTATCACGTAGTGCTCTTCTGCTCACGCTGGCTTTACCGCAGTGCTTTCTCGATGCAGTGAAGCTTAATCATCTTTTGGTACTTGTCTTTTTGTCTACCTGAAACGGACGTGCCAAGATGCATATTTGGCCTGAGCAGTCGCAAATGCTTGTATTTGTTTGATGCACAAGTGGCCTGTGCATGCGTTTTTTCGTATAATGTAACGCTCTTTTGCTCACGCTGGCTTTTCCGCAGTGCTTTTGCGTTTCAGTGAACCTTGATCATAATTAAATATTTGTCCTTTTGTTTGCCTGAAACAGACGTGCCAAGATGCATATTTGGCGTGAGCAGTCGCAAATGCCTCTAATGTTTGATGCACAAGTGGCCTATGCATGCGTTCATTTCGTATCATGTCATGCTCATCTGCTCACGCTGGCTTTGCCGCAGTGATTTTTGCGATGCAGAGAAGCGTAATCATCTTTTGATAATTGTCTTTTTGTCTGTTTGAAAAGGACATGCCAAGATGCATATTTGGCCTGAGCAGTCGCAAATGCTTATACTTGTTTGATGCACAAGTGGCCTGTGCATGCGTTCATTTCGTATCATATAATGCTCCTCTGCTGACGCTGGCTTTACCGCGTGCTTTCGCGATGCAGTGAAGCCTAATTATTTTTTGGTAATTGCCTTTTTGTCTCCCTAAAACGGACGTGCCAAGATGCATATTGGGCCTGAGCACTCGCAAATGCTTATATTTGTTTGATGCACAAGTGGCCTGTGCATGCGTTCATTTCGTATCATGTAATGCTCTTCTGCTCACGCTGGCTTTACCGCAGTGCTTTCGCAATGCATTGAAGCTTAATCATCTTTTGGTAATTGTCTTTTTGTCTGTTTGAAAAGGACGTGCCAAGATGCATATTTGGCCTGAGCAGCCGCAAATGCCTATATTTGTTTGATGCACAAGTGGCCTGTGCATGCGTTCATTTCGTATCGTGTATTGCTCTTCTGCTCACGCTGGCTTTACCGCAGTATTTTTGCGATGCGCTGAAGCTTGCTAATAATTTACTATTTGTCCTTTTGTTTGCCTGAAACAGACGTGCCAAGATGCATATTTGGCCTGAGCAGTCGCAAATGCTTATATTTGTTTGATGCACAAGTGGCCTGTGCATGCGTACATTTCGTATCATGTAATGCTCTTCTGCTCATGCTGGCTTTACCGCAGTTCTTTCGCGATGCAGCGAAGCTTAATCATTTTTTGGTATTTGTCCTTTTGTTTGCCTGAAACAGACCTGAAAAGATGCATATTGGGCCTGAGCACTCACAAATGCTTATATTTGTTTGATGCACAAGTGGCCTGTGCATGCGTTCATTTCGTATCATGTAATGCTCTTCTGCTCACGCTGGCTTTACCGCAGTGCTTTCGCAATGCATTGAAGCTTAATCATCTTTTGGTAATTGTCTTTTTGTCTGTTTGAAAAGGACGTGCCAAGATGCATATTTGGCCTGAGCAGCCGCAAATGCCTATATTTGTTTGATGCACAAGTGGCCTGTGCATGCGTTCATTTCGTATCGTGTATTGCTCTTCTGCTCACGCTGGCTTTACCGCAGTGCTTTCGCAATGCAGTGAAGCTTAATTATCTTTTGGTAATTGTTTTTTGTCTCCCTGAAATGGACGTGCCAAGATGCAGATTTGGCCTGAGCAGTCGCAAATGCTAATATTTGTGTATGCACAAGTGGCCTGTGCATGCGTTCATTTCGTATCATGTAATGCTCTTCTGCTCACGCTGGCTTTACCGCAGTGCTTTTGCGATGCAGTGAAGCTTGAACATATTTAAGTATTTGTTCTTTTGTTTGCCTGATACAGACGTGCCAAGATGCATATTTGGCCTGAGCAGTCGCAAATGCTTATATTTGTTTGATGCACAAGTGGCCTTTGCATGGGTTCATTTCGTATCATGTAGTGCTCTTCTGCTCACACTGGCTTTACCGCAGTGCTTTCGCGATGCAGTGAAGCTTGATCATAATTAAATATTTGTCCTTTTATTTGGCTGAAACGGACGTGCCAAGATGCATATTTGGCCTGAGCAGTCGCAAATGCTTATATTTGTTTGATGCACAAGTGGCCTGTGCATGCGTTCATTTCGTATCATGCAACGGTCTTCTGCTGACGCTGGCTTACCGCAGTGCTTTTGCGATGCAGTGAAGCTTAATCATCATTAAGTATTTGTCCTTTGTTTGCCTGAAACGGACGCGCAAGATTCATATTTGGCGTGAGCAGTCGCAAATGCTTATATTTGTTTGATGCACAAGTGGCCCGGGCATGCGTTCATTTCGTATCATGTAATGCTCTTCTGCTCACACTGGCTTTTTTGCAGTGCTTCTGCGAAGCATTAAAGCTTGATCATATTTTAGTATGTGTTCTTTTGTTTGCCTGAAACAGACGTGCCAAGATGCATATTCGGCCTGAGCAGTCGCAAACGCTTATATTTTTTTGATGTACAGGTGGCCTGTGCATGCGTTCATTTCGTATCATGTAATGCCCTTCTGCTCACGCTGGCTTTACCGCAGTGCTTTTGCGATACAGTGAAGCTTGAACATATTTAAGTATTTGTTCTTTTGTTTGCCTGAAACGGACGTGCCCAGATGCATATTTGACCTGAGCAGTCGCAAATGCTTATATTTGTTTGATGCACAAGTGGCCTGGGCATGCGTTCATTTCGTATCATCTAATGCTCTTGTGCTAACGCTGGCTTTACCGCAAGGCTTGTGCGATGTACTAAAGCTTGATAATATTTTAGTATTTGTTCTTTTGTTTGCCTGAAACAGACGTGCCAAGATGCATATTTGGCCTGAGCAGTCGCAAATGCTTATATTTGTTTGATGCACAAGTGGCCTGTGCATGCGTTCATTTCGTATCATGTAATGCTCTTCTGCTCACCTTGGCTTTACCGCAGTGCTTTCGCGATGCGTGAAGCTTAATCATCTTTTGGTAATTGTCTTTTTGTTTCCCTGAAACGGACGTGCCAAGATGCATATTTAACCTCAGCAGTCGCAAATGCTTATATTTGTTTGATGCACAAGTGGCCTGTGCATGCATTCATTTTGTATCACGTAGTGCTCTTCTGCTCACGCTGGCTTTACCGCAGTGCTTTCTCGATGCAGTGAAGCTTAATCATCTTTTGGTACTTGTCTTTTTGTCTACCTGAAACGGACGTGCCAAGATGCATATTTGGCCTGAGCAGTCGCAAATGCTTATATTTGTTTGATGCACAAGTGGCCTGTGCATGCGTTCTTTCGTATAATGTAACGCTCTTTTGCTCACGCTGGCTTTTCCGCAGTGCTTTTGCGTTTCAGTGAACCTTGATCATAATTAAATATTTGTCCTTTTGTTTGCCTGAAACAGACGTGCCAAGACGCATATTTGGCGTGAGCAGTCGCAAATGCCTCTAATGTTTGATGCACAAGTGGCCTATGCATGCGTTCATTTCGTATCATGTCATGCTCATCTGCTCACGCTGGCTTTGCCGCAGTGATTTTTGCGATGCAGAGAAGCGTAATCATCTTTTGATAATTGTCTTTTTGTCTGTTTGAAAAGGACATGCCAAGATGCATATTTGGCCTGAGCAGTCGCAAATGCTTATACTTGTTTGATGCACAAGTGGCCTGTGCATGCGTTCATTTCGTATCATATAATGCTCCTCTGCTGACGCTGGCTTTACCGCGTGCTTTCGCGATGCAGTGAAGCCTAATTATTTTTTGGTAATTGTCTTTTTGTCTCCCTAAAACGGACGTGCCAAGATGCATATTTGGCCTGAGCAGTCGCAAATGCTTATATTTGTTTGATGCACAAGTGGCCTGTGCATGTGTTCATTTCGTATCATGTAATACTCTTCTGCTCACGCTGGCTTTACCGCAGTATTTTTGCGATGCGCTGAAGCTTGCCAATAATTTACTATTTGTCCTTTTGTTTGCCTGAAACAGACGTGCCAAGATGCATATTTGGCCTGAGCAGTCGCAAATGCTTATATTTGTTTGATGCACAAGTGGCCTGTGCATGCGTACATTTCGTATCATGTAATGCTCTTCTGCTCATGCTGGCTTTACCGCAGTTCTTTCGCGATGCAGCGAAGCTTAATCATTTTTTGGTATTTGTCCTTTTGTTTGCCTGAAACAGACGTGAAAAGATGCATATTGGGCCTGAGCACTCGCAAATGCTTATATTTGTTTGATGCACAAGTGGCCTGTGCATGCGTTCATTTCGTATCATGTAATGCTCTTCTGCTCACGCTGGCTTTACCGCAGTGCTTTCGCAATGCATTGAAGCTTAATCATCTTTTGGTAATTGTCTTTTTGTCTGTTTGAAAAGGACGTGCCAAGATGCATATTTGGCCTGAGCAGCCGCAAATGCCTATATTTGTTTGATGCACAAGTGGCCTGTGCATGCGTTCATTTCGTATCGTGTATTGCTCTTCTGCTCACGCTGGCTTTACCGCAGTGCTTTCGCAATGCAGTGAAGCTTAATTATCTTTTGGTAATTGTTTTTTGTCTTCTTTCTTTCCCCTGCTCGGGGTCTTCCGCGTTCGCCTTCACGGAACCGATCGGCTTCGCTAGTTGACGGGCCGGGAACTGGCTAAGCGCTCCGCATCAGCCGCATTAATTACGCTACACCCAACACGCTGGTAATTGGTGCCTCATACTAACTATTGGATAGCCAGTATGGCAACCACAATTAACGTTTCATGAAAATTAGGTTCTATTTGAAAAGTAGTTCCAAGACCTGGCGTGGCTTTGTGGTAGAATGCTTGATTGCCATGTGTAATGCTTGGGTTCGATTCTTGCTGAGACCTTCACATTTCTTCTTTGAATTCGTCGGATCAACGTTGCCGATGTCAAGTTTTTCTTAACGCTCACGTGTTGAAACTGCTCCTATGTGTTCTCGTCGAGCCGCAGTGCCCATGGCGCCCCCTGTATTCAATATACTTGTAATAAGTATTTAAACGACAAACCTAAACTAATTGATTCTTTATACACATGTTTAGTCAAATTTTGTAGGTTTAACGCATTACGCACGAATAATTTACACGTTTAACTAGCTTTAAGTAATATTTCTTTAAATGACGTCACTTTTGTGCGGTGCAGAAGCCATTCCTGTGTGGGGATGGCTGCTGCGCCGCGCGGCGCACAAGACGCTGCCAAAAATTATCACCTAAAGCTAGGTAAATGTGTAAGTTTTTTGTGTGTAATGCGTTAAACCTACAAAAATTTTACTAAGCAAGTGTTTAACGAGTCAATTAGCCTAGGTTTGTTATTTAATTACATAATAGAAGTATTTTAAACACAGGGGGCGCCATGGGCGCTGCGGCTGCGAAAGGTAAACACTGCGAGATAGTAGCCGCCTGCGATGTGTTAGGTGGTGAAAACTCTGATAAAATCGTGGCCATGACAACTCCCAAGGAGGACTGGAGTGTCTTCGCTGCTTCATGTGATTGCTGGATGCTTTGTTGAACCTGGTGGTTGGAGCTAGTGCGGCCGTCCACCGCGCCGCAGCTTCATCTGAGTGTGTGCGCCACAAAGTTTCTCAGTATGATGTGCGTATTACAGTTGTTGGACGTACTGCATTTTCTAGATTGCAATGCCAAGCGTGGTGTTGTCAAAGGTGAAAGTGTTCTTGCTGCCGAGTTTTGCTTGTCGCGAAGGGCAAGGTCGACGATGAAATAAATGCTTTCGCACAGTTCACGTGTGACTGACCGGACGGACATGCATGAAACCCCAGTGCGTCGGCGAAGTGTTCATACGGTGGATGGAAACAACTTTATTGTAATGTTCTTACGAAGCCTGTGATCTACGAAGGCCAGAGCTACTGCATTGCCATCTGTTTTGTCAAGTGCGAACACGTACGGCCGTTCTCATCCGTTGCTACGTGAATGCTCCCGTGCTGTCACAGGCCGCGCGTGTTACTGAGCAAGGCAGACAAGCTGTTTTGTAGTTAGATGGGCTAACGCCGTCGGCACTTGCCCTTGGGCATTGTTTGTCAAGTGCTGATCGCCTAGAACATTGCGGTGACACGTCAGTATTTTTAAAGACAGCGGCCTGCCGGTTACCTCGTCAGGTGATGGTACACTGAGCGACATAAAAAAAAGTTGCTCGAGACTACGTTGCAGTGCACCTTTCTGTCATCAAAACTTTGATAAACCGTGGAAATCAACATTCCTGACAGCTGTGCCGAAGAAACCAATGCAGCCAGCTGCATTCGAGTTTTTTGTGTCTTTTTGCGTCTCGCCGATTAAGAGCACTAATTCGCAAAACACTGTATCATAATGAATATAGTCAATCCTGCGAGAGTCATTGAAGATTCAATATAAAAGGGCCTGTGGAAGGGACCACCACCAGCAGCAGCAAGTCGGGCTGATGAGGAGGCGCAAATGTTAAAACAATACATGCGTGAACAAAAAAAAAGAGAAAGTATCGATAACTGCAATGGGTTTTGAACCACCGGCCTCACCAGTTGATGTGTTGCTTTAACCAACTACGCCACAACTGCCCATCAATTTGAGATGGCAAACAAGACGGTTTTGTATTGTCACGCTAAACCTAACTAACATTCTTGTTCACTTTTTCGTTTGGACATAATTTTAACTACTTTTATCGTTATGTCTAGACGTACCACTAGACACTCTCGACTATTCAAACAAAGCGTCTAACCGGAAAATGCATGACGTCACTTCCGTGCGGCGCAGCAGCCGTAACAACCGAATAAATTATTTGTTGGTTTATAAGTATTATTAAAAGGAAAATAAGTTGATTGTTTGTTCTGTGCTCGAGGGTGCAGCGGGTTTTCCCCTGGTTTCGGTTTGGAGCGTATTTTGATCCTACGACTACCAAAATTATTGTATAGTACATGTGTACGTTCTACATCGCAATGTGCCATGTTAACAGCATTCGCCGAACACCGTGTGATAAATTTGCATCGCAACGTCAACAGAGTGTTTCTTTGATAGACCGAGAGGAAATCGGTGGTCTGGTGTCAAATTAATGTGCATCCTTGCCTGTCGACAGAGTGTTTCTTTGGTAGATTAAGAGGAAATCGGTGGTCTGGTGTCAAATTAATGGGCATCCTTGCCTTTCGTTCGCAAAATCTATGCGTCCAGTGACGCTGTTCTGTTACCACGTCTACAGCGGCGCGTTTTTCTGTCATCAGAGCCTCAATAAATAGTGTGAACAGCATTGCTTACCCAGTGGCGGAGGAAACGATGCAGTCAGCTGCATCGTTTTCGCTTACTGGCCTGTAGTTTTGTGTGTGCTTGGACGTCTCGGCAAGAAAGTGCATCAATTGTTAAACAAGCGTATAAATGTCCAACTCTGCGAGGATAATCAAACATTCGAAATCAAAGGAGGCGGCATTCAGGAAGATCAGTCCAATATGTGCTTAGGAGAAACTTGTTAACTTGTGTCGCAGACAGCACATTATTGTTATTCATTTCAGCAGTGCTCTGAGGGACGAGGATCTTTCAGTGCGCTGCTAAAATCAAGAATGCGTTCCAACTTGCGTATGCAATTTTCAGTTTTCATGCAGCACATTATTGATCCCCTTATATGAAAAAGATAACAAAAAAGTCATTTATGTACGTGCTATGCATGCCACGTTAAGCTTCTGTGCTAACTATACCCTTGCACTGGATATTAAAATGTTTACATGCTTACACTCTGAGGAAGAGATGGTCCGCCTATTTCTTTTAAACAAATCTGGAATGTTGGCCATGTTGTCACTTGTGATTCTAGACCAGGTAGTCGTGTCTGGACCACCAAGCAAACCAGCTTGACCTTCCCCATGCCCAGGGTCACACATCTTAATTCATGCGGCTACGATGTGCTTCTGCACTTCCACTAAGTATGAGTTGAATATGTTCGCAAGTACACTGCCATATAAAGCACTTGCAGGTGCTCTTCGGTTTTCTTTTCTTTTTTTAGCGCATTATAGGGCAGCGATTGGTTCGCAGGTAGGACTTGCAAACCTTGTACGGCTATGGACAGGGTGGACTATTGTAGCTTTGTGTGCATGTAGAAACCTTTTCCAAGTAGAAAGGTTATTATCATCAACATAAGAGAAAGATATACAAGCTGTTTTCATCCAACCTTTCTTCACAAATGAGATAAAAATGACTAACCCATTACTACTTGAATTACTAGCCATGCTGTACAGGTTTCCATCAATTTATTCAATGCAACACCCAACATTAAAGCCACAGTAATTCATTAATTTCACCTGTGACGGCAATGTTAGTACAGTCAGCATTAGGCTGGCAATCCTGGCACTGCACGAGAGCCTCTTTCAATGTTGCCTATAGCAGCTAGATTACAAAAGCACTACAATTTTGTCGAAAAACTCACATGATCTTCGAAGTCTTCACGTCTCGCTATTGAGGTGACCAATCACCTCAATATCACCGCTATTGAAGTGCTGCGATCATATGTCTGACTAAAGAGCTGAAGTGCTTGCTTCATGTGTGATGCTTGTATTGCGTTGATTTGCTTGCATCGGATCCATGCATTCATTGTGCACGATGACCTAAACTGATGCGACACATGCACCTTAATCTCTCATAACATAGACAGATTAAGAGATGCCCTTCTTGGCTACTTTGTCCATAACTGAAGCTCAACAGTGGCAGGACAAAAACATGTGGTTCTTAAGGACCGGTCAAAAATCCTCCTGACCTTATATGATGGTCTACTGACAAATTTTGTTGCCTCCTCACCTACGCCAAATTTAGTGTTAGTTACAAACGTTCGGCGATTTTAAACTTCCAGGTATCAGTTTTGTCACTTTATCTATCTCGGCTAGTGATAAAGTAGCACATGAATACTATAAAAGCTTGTTCAGACTTTCACCTAACTCAGTTTATTACGAAGCCTATACAAATTGTAGGATCTGATTTTGATGAGATAAACCTTGAAGCTTCTTTTTCTGAGAGCCTTTTAGCTGTATGTTCTCCTCATTTTATTGAACAAAATTAGACGCCGCTCAAAACTACCCGAACTCATGATACGACACATACCTGTTACAAAAGTA
This sequence comes from Rhipicephalus microplus, assembly GCF_043290135.1. Lineage (NCBI taxonomy): Eukaryota > Metazoa > Arthropoda > Arachnida > Ixodida > Ixodidae > Rhipicephalus > Rhipicephalus microplus. The sequence goes on from NC_134703.1 coordinate 192,335,761, forward strand.
CGGTGTAGTAAATGTGCATTTTTGCCTCAAAGAGCCAATAAAAAGAAGAAACAAAAATGTCTGTGTAGGTCTACACTCTACCCTATTAATCCTTGGGAACTCAACAGCAAGTGATATGGATTACAGAAAAATGCTCATAGCCTCAAGCCGGCAGTTGAGGTGCTGTCCACTATCATCATCATCATGAGCCTGACTACGTCCACTGCAGGACAAAGGCCTCTCCCATGTTCCGCCAGTTAACTCGGTCCTGTGCTTGCTGCTCGCACTTTACACCCACAAACTTCTTAATCTCATCTGCCCATCTAACCTTATGTCTCCCCCTAACTGTCATGCCTTCTCTGGGAATCCAGTTAGTTACCCTTAACTACCACCAATTGTCCTGTCTATGCACTACATGCCCAGCCCATGTCCATTTCTTCTTCTTGATTTCAACTATGGTATGCTTAACCCCGTTTTGTTCCCTGATCCACTCTGCTTTCTTCTTGTCTCTTAAAGTTACACCTACCATTTTTCTTTCCCTTGCTCGCTGCGTCATCCTCTATTCAAGCTAAACCCTCTTTGTAAGTCTTCAGGTTTCTGCTCCATAGCTAAGTACCGGCAAGATACAGCTGTTATATACCTTCCTCTTGAGGGATAGTGGCAATCTACCTGTCATAATTTGAGAGTGCTTGCCAAATGTCTCCACTCCATTCTTATTCTTCTGGTTACTTCAATCTCTTGGTTCGGCTCCGTGGTTATTACCTGTACTAAGTAGACATAGTCTTTTACTAAAAACTCGCGCTCAGCTTGACGACTTAACTCATCGCCACAGAACTGCCCGCCTTTCGTTTCTCCTCAAACTCTATCATCACCCATACCTACACCGCATTTTCGAAGCACCAACAGTCATCTTTCCACGCACAGACCATATTTTCAAGATAAAACGTATAACTTGTCGCTCAGCATATTACGCTAATTCCTTTATTCCCCGAACAATAGTTGCATGGAATAACTTGCCATCCATCATTGCCACTCAAGCAGATTTCACAACATTTCACGAACTTTTACTCAACATTTCCGACTAGATATCCACCGCACGTACTCTCATTAAGCTTCTTCATATGTACATCAGTGTTTAATTTTCCTGTTATCATGTGTTAATGTTTTTCACGACCATTGTACACGCTTGATTTGTATTATTTATGTGTTAATTGCGAACTTTTGTACCTTAAGATCATGCCATCGTTTTAGTTTTTTTTCCTTGTATACTGTATTTGTTAGTGCCCTTAATTTATGTTTCCAGTATTCAATATTCTATCTCTACTTATTTTTCTTTTTTTCATAGTATTTGGTTTTTGTTGTTGTTGCTTTTTGTATTTAGCTCGCTTTCATTATTTTGTATAATCTTGTTTTTAGATTGTATAAGCGCACAAAGATTTGTTTGATGTGTCCGTTCCCCTATGTAATACCCCTTCGGGGGTCTTTAGGGGTCTTATGAAGTAAAAATAAACAACTTGAAGTGCACTACTACCTATCTCAAAGCACTGCTCTCTTCCGAGGTTGTTGTACATTACTTTCGTTTTCTGCCGATTAATTCTAAGACCCACCTTTCTGCTCTACTTGTCTAATTGTTTAATCATGAGTTGGAATTATTCCCCTGAGTTACTCAGCAATGAAATGTCATCGGCAAAGCGCAGGTTACTAAGGTATTCTCTATTAATTCTTATCCCTAACTGTTCCCATTCTAGGCCTCTGAAAACCTCCTGTAAGCATGCGGTAAATAGCATTGGGGAGATTCTATCCCCCTGCCTTACACCCTTCTTGATTGGTATTCTGTTGCTTTCTTTATGAAGCATTATGACAGCAGTTGATTCCCTGTAGATGTATTCCAGGATGTTTGTATATGCTTCATCGACGCCCTGATTCCGCAGTGTCTGCATGACTGATGATATTTCTACTGAATAAAACGCCTTCTCGTAATCTGTGAAGGGTATGAATAGTGGTTGGTTATATTCTGAGCATTTCTCTATTATTTGATTGATAGTATGAATGTGGTTGATTGTTGAGTAGCCTGTTCGAAATCCTGCTTGTTCCTTTGGTTGAAAGAATTCTAATGTTTTATTAACTCTGTTAGCAATTATCTTTGTAAATAGCTTTTATACTACGGAGAGCAAGCTGGTCGGCCTGTGATTCTTTCAGTCCTTGTCATCTCCTTTCTTATATATTAAGATGATGTTAGCATTCTTCCAAGACTACAATACTCTTCCCATCAGGAGACACCTCATAAATAGGGTGGCTAGTTTTTCTAACACAATTTGTTCTCCATCTTTCAGCAGATCTGATGTTACGTGATCCTCACCAGTAGCTTTGCCTCTTTGCATGCTCTCCAAAGCTTTTCTGACTCCTCCAATCATTACTGGTGGGGCGTCATCTGGGTTACTGCAAGTTCTTATAGTATTAAGGTCGTGGTTGTATCCGCTACTGTACAGATCTCTGTAAAACTCTTCCGCTATTTTAACTATCCTATCCATATTGGTAGTTATTTTGCCTTCTTTGTCCCTTAGTGCATATATCCAATTTTTTCCTATTCCAAGTTTCCACTTCACTGTTTTGACACTTCCTCCATTTTTCAGTGCATGTTCAATTACCTCCATGTTGTACCGTCTTACATCGAATACCTTACGCCTATTAATTAACTTCAAAAGTTCTGCCAGTTCTATTTTGTCTGTTGTACTTGAGACTTTTATGCTTAGACGCTCTTTAATGAGGTTATTCGTCTCCTGGTACAGCTTGCCAGTGTCCTGTCTAAGTACCGTACATGCAACTTCCACTGCACACTCCATAATGATACTCTTCAGATTATTATTCATTGCGTCAACGCTAAGGCTGGTTTCCTCGATAAGAGCCGAGCACCTGTTCTGAAGGGAGACTCTCAATTCCTCTACTCTCCCTCACAGTGCTAGCTAATTGATTGGCTTCTTGCGTATCAGTTTCTGTCGTTTCTTTTTCAAGTCTAGGTGAATTCGAGATCGTACCATTCTATGGTCACTGCATCATACCCTGCCAACCACTTCCACATCCTGCACGATGCCTGGGTGTACACTCATTATAAATTCTATTCTATTCTTACTTTCCCCATTAGGGCTCCTCCATGTCCACTTACGGTTTCTTCGTTTTCGGTAGAAGGTATTCAAAATCCGTAAATTATTGCGTTCTGCAAGTTCTACTAGTAGCTCTCCTTTGGCATTTCTACTACCGATGCCATAATCTCCTACTGCCTGGTCTCCAGCCTGCCTTTTCCCTATCTTTGCATTAAAGTCTGCCATCAGTATAGTATAGTGTGTTTTTACCTTACTCATTGGTGATTCCACGTCCGTCTTCATAGAAGCTTTCAACAGATGTGTCATCGTGGCTGGAAGTAGGCGCATAAGGTTGTATCGCCTTCATCTTGTATTTCTTATTGAGTTTAATTACGATACCTACCAACCTTTCATTAATGCTATAGTATTCCTATATGTTGCCAGATATGTTTCTGTGAATTAGGAACCCCACTCCCAGTTCTCTTCCGTCAGCTAAGCCTCGACAGCAAAGGACGTGCCCATTCTATAGCACCGTATAGGCCTCATCTGTCCTCCTAACCTCACTGGCTTCTATTATATCCCATTTAACACCCTCTAGCTCCTCGAATAGTACAGCTAGGCTTCCCTCACTAGATAAGGCTCTTGTGTTAAACGTTGCCAAGTTCAGGTTCCAATGGCGGCCTGTCTGGATCCAGAGATTCTTAGCACCCTCTGCTGCGTTTCAGATCTGACCGCCGCCGTAGTCAGTTGCTTCGCAGCTGCTGGGGACTGAGGGTCGTGAGTTAATTGACGTATGCATGTGGGAGGTAGTGACCAGATACTACACCAGGGTGGCCAATCCATCTCTGGTGAGAACCCCCCCCCCCCCACTTAACTCGGGTCCGTGGTGTCGCTACACACCACACGCCTGCTTACGCAGACGCCGCTGGGTGTCCACTATGGCATGTAATAAACCCTGGAGATTTTGGAATGTAATATAAGCCACACTTATGTCCTGATGCATCTGAACATTGACTAGCTCAATGGCGTCTATTCTGCCTATCTTATTATAAAAGGGTTCTCATCTGTTTTCACTCTTGAAATGGTTACTCCTTTTCGAATCTTTAGTTCATTTCATAATTTCTCTATTCTATGCAATAAATTTGTAGTCATCAGTAAAGACGGTATTTTTTCTTTATTTACAAACAATAAAAATGCTGCAAGTATGGATCTCTTAGTTTTTAGCCATGATATATTAAAATATATTTGGGAGTATTTTTGAAGCCTTTACTGCATTTTTTTATTGATCATTATCCTTTTGCTGCATTCCTCATGACTGGTGTGAAGCGAAGTTATGCAATGTTCTAATCAGGCACCTGCCCTAATTCTCTAAACTACAGACCCATTCCTTTCATTTACACCTTTTCCAAGCTCCTTGAAGGCATCATTCAAACTCAAATAAATAATTATTTCAAAGAACATCATGTTTAAATAGCACAGTTTCTGTAAGGAATTTTCTTGTGATCATCAGCTGATCTAATTTACTCATGGCTCATTACATTATTAGACACTGGCTTTCAAGTTGAAACCTTGTTTCCCAGTTTTTTCGATGCACTGGTTGGGTCTCCGACCATAGGCCTGTATTCACTAACCATCCTTGGTGTTACCTCAAGTATTTGTTATCGGTTGTAAGCCCTTATTGCGCTTGATGTACAAAGTTGGCCAGTATTCGTGAACCAGTCTTGTTGTAGTTTTTTACTTCCTTACAATTTTTGTGCCTTGATAACACAAGTAGAGGGTACAGAAGCTTGAGGAGAACTCGAGGAAAGGCTAAGGTTGGTTTGTGAATACGGGCCATAGACTCTGTAGTCAACATAACTGAACATTCACACACACATCTTAGTATACAAGGGTTCCTCTGATATCGCAGTCAATTCAGCTCTGTTAATGGCTCTAACTCTTCGACGGCTCAAGTAACATCCGGCACTCCACAGGGAAGTTTCCTTGGTCCCCTGTTCTTTTCTAATATTTGTTAATGATTTGCCTAAATGTATTTTTTCTCAAACTAGACTTTTTCACTGATGACCACATTTGTAGTGTACTGAGCCATAAAAAGTAACTCTGGCTATCAGTTATTATAAAGCAACTACTGTTCAATTACAACTTGGTGCTCATCATGGCAACATTTCTAAATAAGTGTAAGGCTAAACTTGTCACGTTTACAAAAAGTTTCATGCTGCTTTCTGAACTTCACATACTCCTAATGACATAAATGTTGATTCAGCTTCCACTGACAACTACTTAAATGTTCATTCTATGTTTGACCTGACATGGAACCGTCATACCTATTTCGCTTTGTAGTTGCCACTACCTCTCTGCCTCTCAAATTGTAATCTACAACATGCTCCTGCACAGGTGCATAAACTCACCCACTTTACTTCAATTCATCCTAAAATATAGAGTATACTTCATAGATGTGGCACCTGGATTAGGCCTACATCATAGGTAACATTGATCTCTCCAGAAAATTGCAACAAACTTTTTTTCTGATTACTACCATTTATTTGGTGTGTCAGTCCTAAAGGCTTGTGCTGGTCTTGATAACCTTTATCATCATTGTACACTAGTTTGTTTACCTATTTTTTTATAAAATATACTGCCACTCATTACTTCATTTTTTTCCAATCATATTTCCACATCACCATCGTCCTTTCAAAATTAAACACATAGCTTGCTGTACTTCCAAATTTGCTAAATCATTCATCCCTAAAACCATTATCGAGTTGAACTGGCTGCCTCCTTATATGGCAACTGAAATGAATGCACTTAAATTTAATAAACTTATTAAAATATTACCCATTTGTAGGCTGTCTCACTAGAGCTTTTCTATTTTCAGAATTGCATTTTTTGTATACTTTGTTTGTTATGTCACACTTTTTAGGTGTTTGTTTGATGAGTATTGTTGAGCTGCTTTTTATTGATGCTACAGCTTATCTGTTTTTCCCTCCTCCTTAAGTAATATATCCCTACAAGTAAGGGCCTTGAGGCGTTTCTTGCAATAAAATCACTAATTGACAATTCTAATGTACCAAAGTCCCCTTCCCTTTTATATGAAACTGCTTTATTAATTTTTAGGCTGGTTAGTCATTATCAACAAAGTTTGTGAATGTCGTTTTTATGCCATTTCTAAGCCTGAAGAAAAAAAATAGCAAGAAAACACTTTAGCCACAAAAAATCATTTTTTAATCAAGAGAAGGGCTTGCATGTATAGGCTGGTGCACATGTATGCACTTATATTTTCAGAGATGGTGCCGCTTCAGTGGCTCATACAGTACTCGCCTACTCGCCCAATAGATGAAGCTTTGATTAATCCAGGCACCACGGTTGCATTTCTGTAGAAGTGAAATCCTAGAGAACCACGTCAGGTGGAATACTAGAGCACATTAAAGAACCCAATGGGGTTCAAATTGTCTGAAGCCTTCCAATACACTGTCTCGAAAAGGTCGTACTACTTTTTTAATGTCTGTAAACTTAAATTTAGAAGCAAAACTCTAAAGTAAATCATAACAGTACACTGATGAAGTCATGCAATAAAAGTTTGGACACAGCATGGTAGAGTTGACGTGTCAGAATTAATGGTGTGAAAGAATTTGAAAAATGCAAGTAATATTGTGCAGTACCATTCAGTTTGGTCTTTTGTTTGAATAACTCTAGGGGAATATTTTTTATTGTTTAAAATTACAGCAAAATCTCAATAGTATAAAACGAACACGAGATAAAGGCAGGATAAATATAATCCAAAATGCCAGAATTTGTTAGATATAGACAGCAACCACTTATACTTTTAAAAAGAGTTACCAGATATTTTAGGCCCATGGCAAAGTAGCTCCAGTGTGTTACATGTCACAAAAGTGCTACTGACAATCTTTTGGGCCCCAAATCTGAATGAAACATCGTAAATAGTGTAGTGCACGTGTGTGAGTGCATGTGTTATGTATTTATCACTGCATATATCATAGTTATCACCCAGCATCTGGAGTAACACCTCAGGCGAAAAGCCAGACAAACATCTCCAACTCTCCACTAAAATGATTCTCACTCTCCAACAGGTATCTGCAAAATCTGGCTTAAAAATCACCACATTTTTCATTGTGTTTAAAACTTGCTCTGCTTGCTAATTTCTGTAGACGAAAATTTTCCTGCCTGTTCGTGCTAGTTTATAGATTTTCGCCGACTCAGCTAGAGAGTATCAAACGACAATTTTCATTCAAGGGATGGCTATAGTATGCACTCGATAAAATGGTGTTTATGGTAAGCTAATGAGATATTGTAAATATAAATAAATTACTTTTTTATGTATATAAACTCACTAAAGAATTTCGGCACGAGCCAAATTGAATAAATTTGTGAAATTCGATATTCACTGTGGAAGCACGTCAAAATAAAATGGTACAAATAATATGTCATAGCAGCCTGTTCAACATGCTATTATGTAAAAACGATAAAGTTGCTCAAGATATATCGCCTGAAAAATAAATTCCAATTTCGTTTTTTTTAGAAAAAAAGCTCAGTGTTTATTGAAAACCAACTTTGCTGGTCACTTAGTGGACTAAAAGTATTCATAAGGTTATATATATTAGCTAAAGATATGTGAAGTTCCAGGGAAGTATTGTTTTTCGAACTCGAGAAATACTTTATTTTTTTTCAATTTTGTAACACTGTAAACTTTTTGACGATGTAATGCAAGTGGCAACACGCGTTCGCAACAGCAGCCTTCAGCCCAAACCCACTGATCTGGGATGTAGGCAGTAAACTTGGCACTGTCTATGAATGAAATGGGGTTATCAGTGGCTTTTTATTGCCAACAGGGGCAATACAAGCAATGTGGTCAGAGAGTGACAGCATCTCAATGAGCCATCCAGCCATTAGATTTACGATCATAACATGCTACTTTCTTCAGTGGGTTCTGCAAATGAAATAGGTGTGTTTTGTATATTTATATAACAATAAGTTAAATAATATGCATTTAATAAGCCAGATAGAGCACTTGTGCCTTTCACACAATATACTAATAAAAGATGACCTTTTACAATTGTTTAACTTCAAATGTAATGCATTTCTTAGTGAACTTCTGTGACTTTGAATCAATCAAACTTACAATCAAACAATCTCTCTCTCTCTCTCTCTCTCTCTCTCTATATATATATATATATATATATATATATATATATATATATATATATGAGATCTAACAGACAGTAATGCCAAGGAATGTACAGGGGAAGTTATTAGAACCAATTGAATGTAAATAAGAAGAAAGAAAAGTGGATGAAAAAATAACCAGCCGTGAGCAGGAATCAAACCTACGATCTTCGAATAACGCGTTCTCGAACGCGATGCATTAAAGCTTGATCATATTTTAGTATTTGTTCTTTTGTTTGCCTGATACAGACGTGCCAAGATGCATATTTGGCCTGAGCAGTCGCAAATGCTTATATTTGTTTGATGCACAAGTGGCCTTTGCATGGGTTCATTTCGTATCATGTAATGCTCTTCTGTTCACGCTGGCTTTACCGCAGTGCTTTCGCGATGAAGTGAAGCTTGATCATAATTAAATATTTGTCCTTTTGTTTGCCTGAACGGACGTGCCAAGATGCATATTTGGCCTGAGCAGTCGCAAATGCTTATAATGTTTGATGCACAAGTGGCCTGTGCATGCGTTTATTTCGTATCATGTCATGCTCATCTGCTCACGCTGGCTTTGCCGCAGTGCTGTCGCAATGCAGTGAAGCTTATTCATCTTTTGGTAATTGTTTTTTTGTCTCCCTGAATCGGACATGCCAAGATGCATATTTGGCCTGCGCAGTCGCAAATGCTTATATTTGTTTGAAACACAAGTGCCCTGTGCATGCGTTCATTTCGTATCATGTCATGCTCATCTGCTCACGCTGGCATACCGCAGTGCTTTTGCGATGCAGTGAAGCTTAATCATATTTAGGTATTTGTCCTTTTGTTTGCCTGAAACGGACGTGCCAAGATGCATATTTGGCCTGAGTAGTCGCAAATGCTTATATTTGTTTGATGCGAAAGTGGCCTGCGCATGCGTACATTTCGTATCATGTAATGCTCTTTGCTCACGCTGGCTTTACCGCAAAGCTTTTGCGACGCAGTGAAGCTTGATAATATTTTAGTATTTGTCCTTTTGTTTGCCTGAAACGAACGTTGGCTTTACCGCAGTGCTTTTGCGATGCAGTGAAGCGTGATAAATTTAATTTTTTGTCATTTTCTTTGCCTGAAACGGACGCGCAAGATTCATATTTGACGTGAGCAGTCGCAAATGCTTATATTTGTTTGATGCACAAGTGGCCCGGGCATGCGTTCATTTCGTATCATGTAATGCTCTTCTGCTCACACTGGCTTTTTTGCAGTGCTTCTGCGAAGCATTAAAGCTTGATCATATTTTAGTATGTGTTCTTTTGTTTGCCTGAAACAGACGTGCCAAGATGCATATTTGGCCTGAGCAGTCGCAAATGCTTATATTTGTTTGATGCACAAGTGGCCTGTGCATGCGTTCATTTCGTATCATGTAATGCTCTTCTGCTCACCTTGGCTTTACCGCAGTGCTTTCGCGATGCGTGAAGCTTAATCATCTTTTGGTAATTGTCTTTTTGTTTCCCTGAAACGGACGTGCCAAGATGCATATTTAACCTCAGCAGTCGCAAATGCTTATATTTGTTTGATGCACAAGTGGCCTGTGCATGCATTCATTTTGTATCACGTAGTGCTCTTCTGCTCACGCTGGCTTTACCGCAGTGCTTTCTCGATGCAGTGAAGCTTAATCATCTTTTGGTACTTGTCTTTTTGTCTACCTGAAACGGACGTGCCAAGATGCATATTTGGCCTGAGCAGTCGCAAATGCTTATATTTGTTTGATGCACAAGTGGCCTGTGCATGCGTTCTTTCGTATAATGTAACGCTCTTTTGCTCACGCTGGCTTTTCCGCAGTGCTTTTGCGTTTCAGTGAACCTTGATCATAATTAAATATTTGTCCTTTTGTTTGCCTGAAACAGACGTGCCAAGACGCATATTTGGCGTGAGCAGTCGCAAATGCCTCTAATGTTTGATGCACAAGTGGCCTATGCATGCGTTCATTTCGTATCATGTCATGCTCATCTGCTCACGCTGGCTTTGCCGCAGTGATTTTTGCGATGCAGAGAAGCGTAATCATCTTTTGATAATTGTCTTTTTGTCTGTTTGAAAAGGACATGCCAAGATGCATATTTGGCCTGAGCAGTCGCAAATGCTTATACTTGTTTGATGCACAAGTGGCCTGTGCATGCGTTCATTTCGTATCATATAATGCTCCTCTGCTGACGCTGGCTTTACCGCGTGCTTTCGCGATGCAGTGAAGCCTAATTATTTTTTGGTAATTGTCTTTTTGTCTCCCTAAAACGGACGTGCCAAGATGCATATTTGGCCTGAGCAGTCGCAAATGCTTATATTTGTTTGATGCACAAGTGGCCTGTGCATGTGTTCATTTCGTATCATGTAATACTCTTCTGCTCACGCTGGCTTTACCGCAGTATTTTTGCGATGCGCTGAAGCTTGCCAATAATTTACTATTTGTCCTTTTGTTTGCCTGAAACAGACGTGCCAAGATGCATATTTGGCCTGAGCAGTCGCAAATGCTTATATTTGTTTGATGCACAAGTGGCCTGTGCATGCGTACATTTCGTATCATGTAATGCTCTTCTGCTCATGCTGGCTTTACCGCAGTTCTTTCGCGATGCAGCGAAGCTTAATCATTTTTTGGTATTTGTCCTTTTGTTTGCCTGAAACAGACGTGAAAAGATGCATATTGGGCCTGAGCACTCGCAAATGCTTATATTTGTTTGATGCACAAGTGGCCTGTGCATGCGTTCATTTCGTATCATGTAATGCTCTTCTGCTCACGCTGGCTTTACCGCAGTGCTTTCGCAATGCATTGAAGCTTAATCATCTTTTGGTAATTGTCTTTTTGTCTGTTTGAAAAGGACGTGCCAAGATGCATATTTGGCCTGAGCAGCCGCAAATGCCTATATTTGTTTGATGCACAAGTGGCCTGTGCATGCGTTCATTTCGTATCGTGTATTGCTCTTCTGCTCACGCTGGCTTTACCGCAGTGCTTTCGCAATGCAGTGAAGCTTAATTATCTTTTGGTAATTGTTTTTTGTCTTCTTTCTTTCCCCTGCTCGGGGTCTTCCGCGTTCGCCTTCACGGAACCGATCGGCTTCGCTAGTTGACGGGCCTGGAACTGGCTAAGCGCTCCGCATCAGCCGCATTAATTACGCTACACCCAACACGCTGGTAATTGGTGCCTCATACTAACTATTGGATAGCCAGTATGGCAACCACAATTAACGTTTCATGAAAATTAGGTTCTATTTGAAAAGTAGTTCCAAGACCTGGCGTGGCTTTGTGGTAGAATGCTTGATTGCCATGTGTAATGCTTGGGTTCGATTCTTGCTGAGACCTTCACATTTCTTCTTTGAATTCGTCGGATCAACGTTGCCGATGTCAAGTTTTTCTTAACGCTCACGCGTGGTGGTGGTAGTGGTTACAATGAAGAGGAAAAAGGCACCTAATTTCTGTCTGCCTTCAGGCGACACGGCGCAGTGCCTTATAGGGGTGGGGTGAAGGAGGGATAAAAAGGATAGAAGGAAAGTAGAAGCAGAAGAAGACAGCCAACGAGAGGAAAAAGAAGGAGATAGGAAAGTGGGGATCCGGTCGAAGCAGTCCAAGGGCGGGGTGCCACAGTGCGAGAGCTACACGGCGTCAGGAGACCGCGGAGGGCGAACCAGTCGGCGGGAGCTACGCTGATGTCGGAGATCGCGAGGGCACAACCGTCCAGCTTGAAATCCTGCGAGCGAATCCGCTCACGCGTTGAAACTGCTCCTGTGTGTTCTCGTCGAGCCGCAGTGCCCATGGCGCCCCCTGTATTCAATATACTTGTAATAAGTATTTAAACGACAAACCTAAACTAATTGATTCTTTATACACATGTTTAGTCAAATTTTGTAGGTTTAACGCATTACGCACGAATAATTTACACGTTTAACTAGCTTTAAGTAATATTTCTTTAAATGACGTCACTTTTGTGCGGTGCAGAAGCCATTCCTGTGTGGGGATGGCTGCTGCGCCGCGCGGCGCACAAGACGCTGCCAAAAATTATCACCTAAAGCTAGGTAAATGTGTAAGTTTTTTGTGTGTAATGCGTTAAACCTACAAAAATTTTACTAAGCAAGTGTTTAACGAGTCAATTAGCCTAGGTTTGTTATTTAATTACATAATAGAAGTATTTTAAACACAGGGGGCGCCATGGGCGCTGCGGCTGCGAAAGGTAAACACTGCGAGATAGTAGCCGCCTGCGATGTGTTAGGTGGTGAAAACTCTGATAAAATCGTGGCCATGACAACTCCCAAGGAGGACTGGAGTGTCTTCGCTGCTTCATGTGATTGCTGGATGCTTTGTTGAACCTGGTGGTTGGAGCTAGTGCGGCCGTCCACCGCGCCGCAGCTTCATCTGAGTGTGTGCGCCACAAAGTTTCTCAGTATGATGTGCGTATTACAGTTGTTGGACGTACTGCATTTTCTAGATTGCAATGCCAAGCGTGGTGTTGTCAAAGGTGAAAGTGTTCTTGCTGCCGAGTTTTGCTTGTCGCGAAGGGCAAGGTCGACGATGAAATAAATGCTTTCGCACAGTTCACGTGTGACTGACCGGACGGACATGCATGAAACCCCAGTGCGTCGGCGAAGTGTTCATACGGTGGATGGAAACAACTTTATTGTAATGTTCTTACGAAGCCTGTGATCTACGAAGGCCAGAGCTACTGCATTGCCATCTGTTTTGTCAAGTGCGAACACGTACGGCCGTTCTCATCCGTTGCTACGTGAATGCTCCCGTGCTGTCACAGGCCGCGCGTGTTACTGAGCAAGGCAGACAAGCTGTTTTGTAGTTAGATGGGCTAACGCCGTCGGCACTTGCCCTTGGGCATTGTTTGTCAAGTGCTGATCGCCTAGAACATTGCGGTGACACGTCAGTATTTTTAAAGACAGCGGCCTGCCGGTTACCTCGTCAGGTGATGGTACACTGAGCGACATAAAAAAAAGTTGCTCGAGACTACGTTGCAGTGCACCTTTCTGTCATCAAAACTTTGATAAACCGTGGAAATCAACATTCCTGACAGCTGTGCCGAAGAAACCAATGCAGCCAGCTGCATTCGAGTTTTTTGTGTCTTTTTGCGTCTCGCCGATTAAGAGCACTAATTCGCAAAACACTGTATCATAATGAATATAGTCAATCCTGCGAGAGTCATTGAAGATTCAATATAAAAGGGCCTGTGGAAGGGACCACCACCAGCAGCAGCAAGTCGGGCTGATGAGGAGGCGCAAATGTTAAAACAATACATGCGTGAACAAAAAAAAGAGAAAGTATCGATAACTGCAATGGGTTTTGAACCACCGGCCTCACCAGTTGATGTGTTGCTTTAACCAACTACGCCACAACTGCCCATCAATTTGAGATGGCAAACAAGACGGTTTTGTATTGTCACGCTAAACCTAACTAACATTCTTGTTCACTTTTTCGTTTGGACATAATTTTAACTACTTTTATCGTTATGTCTAGACGTACCACTAGACACTCTCGACTATTCAAACAAAGCGTCTAACCGGAAAATGCATGACGTCACTTCCGTGCGGCGCAGCAGCCGTAACAACCGAATAAATTATTTGTTGGTTTATAAGTATTATTAAAAGGAAAATAAGTTGATTGTTTGTTCTGTGCTCGAGGGTGCAGCGGGTTTTCCCCTGGTTTCGGTTTGGAGCGTATTTTGATCCTACGACTACCAAAATTATTGTATAGTACATGTGTACGTTCTACATCGCAATGTGCCATGTTAACAGCATTCGCCGAACACCGTGTGATAAATTTGCATCGCAACGTCAACAGAGTGTTTCTTTGATAGACCGAGAGGAAATCGGTGGTCTGGTGTCAAATTAATGTGCATCCTTGCCTGTCGACAGAGTGTTTCTTTGGTAGATTAAGAGGAAATCGGTGGTCTGGTGTCAAATTAATGGGCATCCTTGCCTTTCGTTCGCAAAATCTATGCGTCCAGTGACGCTGTTCTGTTACCACGTCTACAGCGGCGCGTTTTTCTGTCATCAGAGCCTCAATAAATAGTGTGAACAGCATTGCTTACCCAGTGGCGGAGGAAACGATGCAGTCAGCTGCATCGTTTTCGCTTACTGGCCTGTAGTTTTGTGTGTGCTTGGACGTCTCGGCAAGAAAGTGCATCAATTGTTAAACAAGCGTATAAATGTCCAACTCTGCGAGGATAATCAAACATTCGAAATCAAAGGAGGCGGCATTCAGGAAGATCAGTCCAATATGTGCTTAGGAGAAACTTGTTAACTTGTGTCGCAGACAGCACATTATTGTTATTCATTTCAGCAGTGCTCTGAGGGACGAGGATCTTTCAGTGCGCTGCTAAAATCAAGAATGCGTTCCAACTTGCGTATGCAATTTTCAGTTTTCATGCAGCACATTATTGATCCCCTTATATGAAAAAGATAACAAAAAAGTCATTTATGTACGTGCTATGCATGCCACGTTAAGCTTCTGTGCTAACTATACCCTTGCACTGGATATTAAAATGTTTACATGCTTACACTCTGAGGAAGAGATGGTCCGCCTATTTCTTTTAAACAAATCTGGAATGTTGGCCATGTTGTCACTTGTGATTCTAGACCAGGTAGTCGTGTCTGGACCACCAAGCAAACCAGCTTGACCTTCCCCATGCCCAGGGTCACACATCTTAATTCATGCGGCTACGATGTGCTTCTGCACTTCCACTAAGTATGAGTTGAATATGTTCGCAAGTACACTGCCATATAAAGCACTTGCAGGTGCTCTTCGGTTTTCTTTTCTTTTTTTAGCGCATTATAGGGCAGCGATTGGTTCGCAGGTAGGACTTGCAAACCTTGTACGGCTATGGACAGGGTGGACTATTGTAGCTTTGTGTGCATGTAGAAACCTTTTCCAAGTAGAAAGGTTATTATCATCAACATAAGAGAAAGATATACAAGCTGTTTTCATCCAACCTTTCTTCACAAATGAGATAAAAATGACTAACCCATTACTACTTGAATTACTAGCCATGCTGTACAGGTTTCCATCAATTTATTCAATGCAACACCCAACATTAAAGCCACAGTAATTCATTAATTTCACCTGTGACGGCAATGTTAGTACAGTCAGCATTAGGCTGGCAATCCTGGCACTGCACGAGAGCCTCTTTCAATGTTGCCTATAGCAGCTAGATTACAAAAGCACTACAATTTTGTCGAAAAACTCACATGATCTTCGAAGTCTTCACGTCTCGCTATTGAGGTGACCAATCACCTCAATATCACCGCTATTGAAGTGCTGCGATCATATGTCTGACTAAAGAGCTGAAGTGCTTGCTTCATGTGTGATGCTTGTATTGCGTTGATTTGCTTGCATCGGATCCATGCATTCATTGTGCACGATGACCTAAACTGATGCGACACATGCACCTTAATCTCTCATAACATAGACAGATTAAGAGATGCCCTTCTTGGCTACTTTGTCCATAACTGAAGCTCAACAGTGGCAGGACAAAAACATGTGGTTCTTAAGGACCGGTCAAAAATCCTCCTGACCTTATATGATGGTCTACTGACAAATTTTGTTGCCTCCTCACCTACGCCAAATTTAGTGTTAGTTACAAGCGTTCGGCGATTTTAAACTTCCAGGTATCAGTTTTGTCACTTTATCTATCTCGGCTAGTGATAAAGTAGCACATGAATACTATAAAAGCTTGTTCAGACTTTCACCTAACTCAGTTTATTACGAAGCCTATACAAATTGTAGGATCTGATTTTGATGAGATAAACCTTGAAGCTTCTTTTTCTGAGAGCCTTTTAGCTGTATGTTCTCCTCATTTTATTGAACAAAATTAGACGCCGCTCAAAACTACCCGAACTCATGATACGACACATACCTGTTACAAAAGTACGGTGTAGTAAATGTGCATTTTTGCCTCAAAGAGCCAATAAAAAGAAGAAACAAAAATGTCTGTGTAGGTCTACACTCTACCCTATTAATCCTTGGGAACTCAACAGCAAGTGATATGGATTACAGAAAAATGCTCATAGCCTCAAGCCGGCAGTTGAGGTGCTGTCCACTATCATCATCATCATGAGCCTGACTACGTCCACTGCAGGACAAAGGCCTCTCCCATGTTCCGCCAGTTAACTCGGTCCTGTGCTTGCTGCTCGCACTTTACACCCACAAACTTCTTAATCTCATCTGCCCATCTAACCTTATGTCTCCCCCTAACTGTCATGCCTTCTCTGGGAATCCAGTTAGTTACCCTTAACTACCACCAATTGTCCTGTCTATGCACTACATGCCCAGCCCATGTCCATTTCTTCTTCTTGATTTCAACTATGGTATGCTTAACCCCGTTTTGTTCCCTGATCCACTCTGCTTTCTTCTTGTCTCTTAAAGTTACACCTACCATTTTTCTTTCCCTTGCTCGCTGCGTCATCCTCTATTCAAGCTAAACCCTCTTTGTAAGTCTTCAGGTTTCTGCTCCATAGCTAAGTACCGGCAAGATACAGCTGTTATATACCTTCCTCTTGAGGGATAGTGGCAATCTACCTGTCATAATTTGAGAGTGCTTGCCAAATGTCTCCACTCCATTCTTATTCTTCTGGTTACTTCAATCTCTTGGTTCGGCTCCGTGGTTATTACCTGTACTAAGTAGACATAGTCTTTTACTAAAAACTCGCGCTCAGCTTGACGACTTAACTCATCGCCACAGAACTGCCCGCCTTTCGTTTCTCCTCAAACTCTATCATCACCCATACCTACACCGCATTTTCGAAGCACCAACAGTCATCTTTCCACGCACAGACCATATTTTCAAGATAAAACGTATAACTTGTCGCTCAGCTTATTACGCTAATTCCTTTATTCCCCGAACAATAGTTGCATGGAATAACTTGCCATCCATCATTGCCACTCAAGCAGATTTCACAACATTTCACGAACTTTTACTCAACATTTCCGACTAGATATCCACCGCACGTACTCTCATTAAGCTTCTTCATATGTACATCAGTGTTTAATTTTCCTGTTATCATGTGTTAATGTTTTTCACGACCATTGTACACGCTTGATTTGTATTATTTATGTGTTAATTGCGAACTTTTGTACCTTAAGATCATGCCATCGTTTTAGTTTTTTTTCCTTGTATACTGTATTTGTTAGTGCCCTTAATTTATGTTTCCAGTATTCAATATTCTATCTCTACTTATTTTTCTTTTTTTCATAGTATTTGGTTTTTGTTGTTGTTGCTTTTTGTATTTAGCTCGCTTTCATTATTTTGTATAATCTTGTTTTTAGATTGTATAAGCGCACAAAGATTTGTTTGATGTGTCCGTTCCCCTATGTAATACCCCTTCGGGGGTCTTGAGGGGTCTTATGAAGTAAAAATAAACAACTTGAAGTGCACTACTACCTATCTCAAAGCACTGCTCTCTTCCGAGGTTGTTGTACATTACTTTCGTTTTCTGCCGATTAATTCTAAGACCCACCTTTCTGCTCTACTTGTCTAATTGTTTAATCATGAGTTGGAATTATTCCCCTGAGTTACTCAGCAATGAAATGTCATCGGCAAAGCGCAGGTTACTAAGGTATTCTCTATTAATTCTTATCCCTAACTGTTCCCATTCTAGGCCTCTGAAAACCTCCTGTAAGCATGCGGTAAATAGCATTGGGGAGATTCTATCCCCCTGCCTTACACCCTTCTTGATTGGTATTCTGTTGCTTTCTTTATGAAGCATTATGACAGCAGTTGATTCCCTGTAGATGTATTCCAGGATGTTTGTATATGCTTCATCGACGCCCTGATTCCGCAGTGTCTGCATGACTGATGATATTTCTACTGAATAAAACGCCTTCTCGTAATCTGTGAAGGGTATGAATAGTGGTTGGTTATATTCTGAGCATTTCTCTATTATTTGATTGATAGTATGAATGTGGTTGATTGTTGAGTAGCCTGTTCGAAATCCTGCTTGTTCCTTTGGTTGAAAGAATTCTAATGTTTTATTAACTCTGTTAGCAATTATCTTTGTAAATAGCTTTTATACTACGGAGAGCAAGCTGGTCGGCCTGTGATTCTTTCAGTCCTTGTCATCTCCTTTCTTATATATTAAGATGATGTTAGCATTCTTCCAAGACTACAATACTCTTCCCATCAGGAGACACCTCATAAATAGGGTGGCTAGTTTTTCTAACACAATTTTTTCTCCATCTTTCAGCAGATCTGATGTTACGTGATCCTCACCAGTAGCTTTGCCTCTTTGCATGCTCTCCAAAGCTTTTCTGACTCCTCCAATCATTACTGGTGGGGCGTCATCTGGGTTACTGCAAGTTCTTATAGTATTAAGGTCGTGGTTGTATCCGCTACTGTACAGATCTCTGTAAAACTCTTCCGCTATTTTAACTATCCTATCCATATTGGTAGTTATTTTGCCTTCTTTGTCCCTTAGTGCATATATCCAATTTTTTCCTATTCCAAGTTTCCACTTCACTGTTTTGACACTTCCTCCATTTTTCAGTGCATGTTCAATTACCTCCATGTTGTACCGTCTTACATCGAATACCTTACGCCTATTAATTAACTTCAAAAGTTCTGCCAGTTCTATTTTGTCTGTTGTACTTGAGACTTTTATGCTTAGACGCTCTTTAATGAGGTTATTCGTCTCCTGGTACAGCTTGCCAGTGTCCTGTCTAAGTACCGTACATGCAACTTCCACTGCACACTCCATAATGATACTCTTCAGATTATTATTCATTGCGTCAACGCTAAGGCTGGTTTCCTCGATAAGAGCCGAGCACCTGTTCTGAAGGGAGACTCTCAATTCCTCTACTCTCCCTCACAGTGCTAGCTAATTGATTGGCTTCTTGCGTATCAGTTTCTGTCGTTTCTTTTTCAAGTCTAGGTGAATTCGAGACCGTACCATTCTATGGTCACTGCATCATACCCTGCCAACCACTTCCACATCCTGCACGATGCCTGGGTGTACACTCATTATAAATTCTATTCTATTCTTACTTTCCCCATTAGGGCTCCTCCATGTCCACTTACGGTTTCTTCGTTTTCGGTAGAAGGTATTCAAAATCCGTAAATTATTGCGTTCTGCAAATTCTACTAGTAGCTCTCCTTTGGCATTTCTACTACCGATGCCATAATCTCCTACTGCCTGGTCTCCAGCCTGCCTTTTCCCTATCTTTGCATTAAAGTCTGCCATCAGTATAGTATAGTGTGTTTTTACCTTACTCATTGGTGATTCCACGTCCGTCTTCATAGAAGCTTTCAACAGATGTGTCATCGTGGCTGGAAGTAGGCGCATAAGGTTGTATCGCCTTCATCTTGTATTTCTTATTGAGTTTAATTACGATACCTACCAACCTTTCATTAATGCTATAGTATTCCTATATGTTGCCAGATATGTTTCTGTGAATTAGGAACCCCACTCCCAGTTCTCTTCCGTCAGCTAAGCCTCGACAGCAAAGGACGTGCCCATTCTATAGCACCGTATAGGCCTCATCTGTCCTCCTAACCTCACTGGCTTCTATTATATCCCATTTAACACCCTCTAGCTCCTCGAATAGTACAGCTAGGCTTCCCTCACTAGATAAGGCTCTTGTGTTAAACGTTGCCAAGTTCAGGTTCCAATGGCGGCCTGTCTGGATCCAGAGATTCTTAGCACCCTCTGCTGCGTTTCAGATCTGACCGCCGCCGTAGTCAGTTGCTTCGCAGCTGCTGGGGACTGAGGGTCGTGAGTTAATTGACGTATGCATGTGGGAGGTAGTGACCAGATACTACACCAGGGTGGCCAATCCATCTCTGGTGAGAACCCCCCCCCCCACTTAACTCGGGTCCGTGGTGTCGCTACACACCACACGCCTGCTTACGCAGACGCCGCTGGGTGTCCACTATGGCATGTAATAAACCCTGGAGATTTTGGAATGTAATATAAGCCACACTTATGTCCTGATGCATCTGAACATTGACTAGCTCAATGGCGTCTATTCTGCCTATCTTATTATAAAAGGGTTCTCATCTGTTTTCACTCTTGAAATGGTTACTCCTTTTCGAATCTTTAGTTCATTTCATAATTTCTCTATTCTATGCAATAAATTTGTAGTCATCAGTAAAGACGGTATTTTTTCTTTATTTACAAACAATAAAAATGCTGCAAGTATGGATCTCTTAGTTTTTAGCCATGATATATTAAAATATATTTGGGAGTATTTTTGAAGCCTTTACTGCATTTTTTTATTGATCATTATCCTTTTGCTGCATTCCTCATGACTGGTGTGAAGCGAAGTTATGCAATGTTCTAATCAGGCACCTGCCCTAATTCTCTAAACTACAGACCCATTCCTTTCATTTACACCTTTTCCAAGCTCCTTGAAGGCATCATTCAAACTCAAATAAATAATTATTTCAAAGAACATCATGTTTAAATAGCACAGTTTCTGTAAGGAATTTTCTTGTGATCATCAGCTGATCTAATTTACTCATGGCTCATTACATTATTAGACACTGGCTTTCAAGTTGAAACCTTGTTTCCCAGTTTTTTCGATGCACTGGTTGGGTCTCCGACCATAGGCCTGTATTCACTAACCATCCTTGGTGTTACCTCAAGTATTTGTTATCGGTTGTAAGCCCTTATTGCGCTTGATGTACAAAGTTGGCCAGTATTCGTGAACCAGTCTTGTTGTAGTTTTTTACTTCCTTACAATTTTTGTGCCTTGATAACACAAGTAGAGGGTACAGAAGCTTGAGGAGAACTCGAGGAAAGGCTAAGGTTGGTTTGTGAATACGGGCCATAGACTCTGTAGTCAACATAACTGAACATTCACACACACATCTTAGTATACAAGGGTTCCTCTGATATCGCAGTCAATTCAGCTCTGTTAATGGCTCTAACTCTTCGACGGCTCAAGTAACATCCGGCACTCCACAGGGAAGTTTCCTTGGTCCCCTGTTCTTTTCTAATATTTGTTAATGATTTGCCTAAATGTATTTTTTCTCAAACTAGACTTTTTCACTGATGACCACATTTGTAGTGTACTGAGCCATAAAAAGTAACTCTGGCTATCAGTTATTATAAAGCAACTACTGTTCAATTACAACTTGGTGCTCATCATGGCAACATTTCTAAATAAGTGTAAGGCTAAACTTGTCACGTTTACAAAAAGTTTCATGCTGCTTTCTGAACTTCACATACTCCTAATGACATAAATGTTGATTCAGCTTCCACTGACAACTACTTAAATGTTCATTCTATGTTTGACCTGACATGGAACCGTCATACCTATTTCGCTTTGTAGTTGCCACTACCTCTCTGCCTCTCAAATTGTAATCTACAACATGCTCCTGCACAGGTGCATAAACTCACCCACTTTACTTCAATTCATCCTAAAATATAGAGTATACTTCATAGATGTGGCACCTGGATTAGGCCTACATCATAGGTAACATTGATCTCTCCAGAAAATTGCAACAAACTTTTTTTCTGATTACTACCATTTATTTGGTGTGTCAGTCCTAAAGGCTTGTGCTGGTCTTGATAACCTTTATCATCATTGTACACTAGTTTGTTTACCTATTTTTTTATAAAATATACTGCCACTCATTACTTCATTTTTTTCCAATCATATTTCCACATCACCATCGTCCTTTCAAAATTAAACACATAGCTTGCTGTACTTCCAAATTTGCTAAATCATTCATCCCTAAAACCATTATCGAGTTGAACTGGCTGCCTCCTTATATGGCAACTGAAATGAATGCACTTAAATTTAATAAACTTATTAAAATATTACCCATTTGTAGGCTGTCTCACTAGAGCTTTTCTATTTTCAGAATTGCATTTTTTGTATACTTTGTTTGTTATGTCACACTTTTTAGGTGTTTGTTTGATGAGTATTGTTGAGCTGCTTTTTATTGATGCTACAGCTTATCTGTTTTTCCCTCCTCCTTAAGTAATATATCCCTACAAGTAAGGGCCTTGAGGCGTTTCTTGCAATAAAATCACTAATTGACAATTCTAATGTACCAAAGTCCCCTTCCCTTTTATATGAAACTGCTTTATTAATTTTTAGGCTGGTTAGTCATTATCAACAAAGTTTGTGAATGTCGTTTTTATGCCATTTCTAAGCCTGAAGAAAAAAAATAGCAAGAAAACACTTTAGCCACAAAAAATCATTTTTTAATCAAGAGAAGGGCTTGCATGTATAGGCTGGTGCACATGTATGCACTTATATTTTCAGAGATGGTGCCGCTTCAGTGGCTCATACAGTACTCGCCTACTCGCCCAATAGATGAAGCTTTGATTAATCCAGGCACCACGGTTGCATTTCTGTAGAAGTGAAATCCTAGAGAACCACGTCAGGTGGAATACTAGAGCACATTAAAGAACCCAATGGGGTTCAAATTGTCTGAAGCCTTCCAATACACTGTCTCGAAAAGGTCGTACTACTTTTTTAATGTCTGTAAACTTAAATTTAGAAGCAAAACTCTAAAGTAAATCATAACAGTACACTGATGAAGTCATGCAATAAAAGTTTGGACACAGCATGGTAGAGTTGACGTGTCAGAATTAATGGTGTGAAAGAATTTGAAAAATGCAAGTAATATTGTGCAGTACCATTCAGTTTGGTCTTTTGTTTGAATAACTCTAGGGGAATATTTTTTATTGTTTAAAATTACAGCAAAATCTCAATAGTATAAAACGAACACGAGATAAAGGCAGGATAAATATAATCCAAAATGCCAGAATTTGTTAGATATAGACAGCAACCACTTATACTTTTAAAAAGAGTTACCAGATATTTTAGGCCCATGGCAAAGTAGCTCCAGTGTGTTACATGTCACAAAAGTGCTACTGACAATCTTTTGGGCCCCAAATCTGAATGAAACATCGTAAATAGTGTAGTGCACGTGTGTGAGTGCATGTGTTATGTATTTATCACTGCATATATCATAGTTATCACCCAGCATCTGGAGTAACACCTCAGGCGAAAAGCCAGACAAACATCTCCAACTCTCCACTAAAATGATTCTCACTCTCCAACAGGTATCTGCAAAATCTGGCTTAAAAATCACCACATTTTTCATTGTGTTTAAAACTTGCTCTGCTTGCTAATTTCTGTAGACGAAAATTTTCCTGCCTGTTCGTGCTAGTTTATAGATTTTCGCCGACTCAGCTAGAGAGTATCAAACGACAATTTTCATTCAAGGGATGGCTATAGTATGCACTCGATAAAATGGTGTTTATGGTAAGCTAATGAGATATTGTAAATATAAATAAATTACTTTTTTATGTATATAAACTCACTAAAGAATTTCGGCACGAGCCAAATTGAATAAATTTGTGAAATTCGATATTCACTGTGGAAGCACGTCAAAATAAAATGGTACAAATAATATGTCATAGCAGCCTGTTCAACATGCTATTATGTAAAAACGATAAAGTTGCTCAAGATATATCGCCTGAAAAATAAATTCCAATTTCGTTTTTTTTAGAAAAAAAGCTCAGTGTTTATTGAAAACCAACTTTGCTGGTCACTTAGTGGACTAAAAGTATTCATAAGGTTATATATATTAGCTAAAGATATGTGAAGTTCCAGGGAAGTATTGTTTTTCGAACTCGAGAAATACTTTATTTTTTTTCAATTTTGTAACACTGTAAACTTTTTGACGATGTAATGCAAGTGGCAACACGCGTTCGCAACAGCAGCCTTCAGCCCAAACCCACTGATCTGGGATGTAGGCAGTAAACTTGGCACTGTCTATGAATGAAATGGGGTTATCAGTGGCTTTTTATTGCCAACAGGGGCAATACAAGCAATGTGGTCAGAGAGTGACAGCATCTCAATGAGCCATCCAGCCATTAGATTTACGATCATAACATGCTACTTTCTTCAGTGGGTTCTGCAAATGAAATAGGTGTGTTTTGTATATTTATATAACAATAAGTTAAATAATATGCATTTAATAAGCCAGATAGAGCACTTGTGCCTTTCACACAATATACTAATAAAAGATGACCTTTTACAATTGTTTAACTTCAAATGTAATGCATTTCTTAGTGAACTTCTGTGACTTTGAATCAATCAAACTTACAATCAAACAATCTCTCTCTCTCTCTCTCTCTCTCTATATATATATATATATATATATATATATATATATATATATATATGAGATCTAACAGACAGTAATGCCAAGGAATGTACAGGGGAAGTTATTAGAACCAATTGAATGTAAATAAGAAGAAAGAAAAGTGGATGAAAAAATAACCAGCCGTGAGCAGGAATCAAACCTACGATCTTCGAATAACGCGTTCTCGAACGCGATGCATTAAAGCTTGATCATATTTTAGTATTTGTTCTTTTGTTTGCCTGATACAGACGTGCCAAGATGCATATTTGGCCTGAGCAGTCGCAAATGCTTATATTTGTTTGATGCACAAGTGGCCTTTGCATGGGTTCATTTCGTATCATGTAATGCTCTTCTGTTCACGCTGGCTTTACCGCAGTGCTTTCGCGATGAAGTGAAGCTTGATCATAATTAAATATTTGTCCTTTTGTTTGCCTGAACGGACGTGCCAAGATGCATATTTGGCCTGAGCAGTCGCAAATGCTTATAATGTTTGATGCACAAGTGGCCTGTGCATGCGTTTATTTCGTATCATGTCATGCTCATCTGCTCACGCTGGCTTTGCCGCAGTGCTGTCGCAATGCAGTGAAGCTTATTCATCTTTTGGTAATTGTTTTTTTGTCTCCCTGAATCGGACATGCCAAGATGCATATTTGGCCTGCGCAGTCGCAAATGCTTATATTTGTTTGAAACACAAGTGCCCTGTGCATGCGTTCATTTCGTATCATGTCATGCTCATCTGCTCACGCTGGCATACCGCAGTGCTTTTGCGATGCAGTGAAGCTTAATCATATTTAGGTATTTGTCCTTTTGTTTGCCTGAAACGGACGTGCCAAGATGCATATTTGGCCTGAGTAGTCGCAAATGCTTATATTTGTTTGATGCGAAAGTGGCCTGCGCATGCGTACATTTCGTATCATGTAATGCTCTTTGCTCACGCTGGCTTTACCGCAAAGCTTTTGCGACGCAGTGAAGCTTGATAATATTTTAGTATTTGTCCTTTTGTTTGCCTGAAACGAACGTTGGCTTTACCGCAGTGCTTTTGCGATGCAGTGAAGCGTGATAAATTTAATTTTTTGTCATTTTCTTTGCCAGAAACGGACGTGCCAAGATGCATATTTGGCCTGCGCATTCGCAAATGCTTATATTTGTTTGATGCACAAGTGGCCTGTGCATGCGTTCATTTCGTATAATGCAACGGTCTTCTGCTGACGCTGGCTTACCGCAGTGCTTTTGCGATGCAGTGAAGCTTAATCATCATTAAGTATTTGTCCTTTATTTGCCTGAAACGGACGCGCAAGATTCATATTTGACGTGAGCAGTCGCAAATGCTTATATTTGTTTGATGCACAAGTGGCCCGGGCATGCGTTCATTTCGTATCATGTAATGCTCTTCTGCTCACACTGGCTTTTTTGCAGTGCTTCTGCGAAGCATTAAAGCTTGATCATATTTTAGTATGTGTTCTTTTGTTTGCCTGAAACAGACGTGCCAAGATGCATATTTGGCCTGAGCAGTCGCAAATGCTTATATTTGTTTGATGCACAAGTGGCCTGTGCATGCGTTCATTTCGTATCATGTAATGCTCTTCTGCTCACCTTGGCTTTACCGCAGTGCTTTCGCGATGCGTGAAGCTTAATCATCTTTTGGTAATTGTCTTTTTGTTTCCCTGAAACGGACGTGCCAAGATGCATATTTAACCTCAGCAGTCGCAAATGCTTATATTTGTTTGATGCACAAGTGGCCTGTGCATGCATTCATTTTGTATCACGTAGTGCTCTTCTGCTCACGCTGGCTTTACCGCAGTGCTTTCTCGATGCAGTGAAGCTTAATCATCTTTTGGTACTTGTCTTTTTGTCTACCTGAAACGGACGTGCCAAGATGCATATTTGGCCTGAGCAGTCGCAAATGCTTATATTTGTTTGATGCACAAGTGGCCTGTGCATGCGTTCTTTCGTATAATGTAACGCTCTTTTGCTCACGCTGGCTTTTCCGCAGTGCTTTTGCGTTTCAGTGAACCTTGATCATAATTAAATATTTGTCCTTTTGTTTGCCTGAAACAGACGTGCCAAGACGCATATTTGGCGTGAGCAGTCGCAAATGCCTCTAATGTTTGATGCACAAGTGGCCTATGCATGCGTTCATTTCGTATCATGTCATGCTCATCTGCTCACGCTGGCTTTGCCGCAGTGATTTTTGCGATGCAGAGAAGCGTAATCATCTTTTGATAATTGTCTTTTTGTCTGTTTGAAAAGGACATGCCAAGATGCATATTTGGCCTGAGCAGTCGCAAATGCTTATACTTGTTTGATGCACAAGTGGCCTGTGCATGCGTTCATTTCGTATCATATAATGCTCCTCTGCTGACGCTGGCTTTACCGCGTGCTTTCGCGATGCAGTGAAGCCTAATTATTTTTTGGTAATTGTCTTTTTGTCTCCCTAAAACGGACGTGCCAAGATGCATATTTGGCCTGAGCAGTCGCAAATGCTTATATTTGTTTGATGCACAAGTGGCCTGTGCATGTGTTCATTTCGTATCATGTAATACTCTTCTGCTCACGCTGGCTTTACCGCAGTATTTTTGCGATGCGCTGAAGCTTGCCAATAATTTACTATTTGTCCTTTTGTTTGCCTGAAACAGACGTGCCAAGATGCATATTTGGCCTGAGCAGTCGCAAATGCTTATATTTGTTTGATGCACAAGTGGCCTGTGCATGCGTACATTTCGTATCATGTAATGCTCTTCTGCTCATGCTGGCTTTACCGCAGTTCTTTCGCGATGCAGCGAAGCTTAATCATTTTTTGGTATTTGTCCTTTTGTTTGCCTGAAACAGACGTGAAAAGATGCATATTGGGCCTGAGCACTCGCAAATGCTTATATTTGTTTGATGCACAAGTGGCCTGTGCATGCGTTCATTTCGTATCATGTAATGCTCTTCTGCTCACGCTGGCTTTACCGCAGTGCTTTCGCAATGCATTGAAGCTTAATCATCTTTTGGTAATTGTCTTTTTGTCTGTTTGAAAAGGACGTGCCAAGATGCATATTTGGCCTGAGCAGCCGCAAATGCCTATATTTGTTTGATGCACAAGTGGCCTGTGCATGCGTTCATTTCGTATCGTGTATTGCTCTTCTGCTCACGCTGGCTTTACCGCAGTGCTTTCGCAATGCAGTGAAGCTTAATTATCTTTTGGTAATTGTTTTTTGTCTTCTTTCTTTCCCCTGCTCGGGGTCTTCCGCGTTCGCCTTCACGGAACCGATCGGCTTCGCTAGTTGACGGGCCGGGAACTGGCTAAGCGCTCCGCATCAGCCGCATTAATTACGCTACACCCAACACGCTGGTAATTGGTGCCTCATACTAACTATTGGATAGCCAGTATGGCAACCACAATTAACGTTTCATGAAAATTAGGTTCTATTTGAAAAGTAGTTCCAAGACCTGGCGTGGCTTTGTGGTAGAATGCTTGATTGCCATGTGTAATGCTTGGGTTCGATTCTTGCTGAGACCTTCACATTTCTTCTTTGAATTCGTCGGATCAACGTTGCCGATGTCAAGTTTTTCTTAACGCTCACGCGTTGAAACTGCTCCTGTGTGTTCTCGTCGAGCCGCAGTGCCCATGGCGCCCCCTGTATTCAATATACTTGTAATAAGTATTTAAACGACAAACCTAAACTAATTGATTCTTTATACACATGTTTAGTCAAATTTTGTAGGTTTAACGCATTACGCACGAATAATTTACACGTTTAACTAGCTTTAAGTAATATTTCTTTAAATGACGTCACTTTTATGCGGTGCAGAAGCCATTCCGTGTGGGGATGGCTGCTGCGCCGCGCGGCGCACAAGACGCTGCCAAAAATTATCACCTAAAGCTAGGTAAATGTGTAAGTTTTTTGTGTGTAATGCGTTAAACCTACAAAAATTTTACTAAGCAAGTGTTTAACGAGTCAATTAGCCTAGGTTTGTTATTTAATTACATAATAGAAGTATTTTAAACACAGGGGGCGCCATGGGCGCTGCGGCTGCGAAAGGTAAACACTGCGAGATAGTAGCCGCCTGCGATGTGTTAGGTGGTGAAAACTCTGATAAAATCGTGGCCATGACAACTCCCAAGGAGGACTGGAGTGTCTTCGCTGCTTCATGTGATTGCTGGATGCTTTGTTGAACCTGGTGGTTGGAGCTAGTGCGGCCGTCCACCGCGCCGCAGCTTCATCTGAGTGTGTGCGCCACAAAGTTTCTCAGTATGATGTGCGTATTACAGTTGTTGGACGTACTGCATTTTCTAGATTGCAATGCCAAGCGTGGTGTTGTCAAAGGTGAAAGTGTTCTTGCTGCCGAGTTTTGCTTGTCGCGAAGGGCAAGGTCGACGATGAAATAAATGCTTTCGCACAGTTCACGTGTGACTGACCGGACGGACATGCATGAAACCCCAGTGCGTCGGCGAAGTGTTCATACGGTGGATGGAAACAACTTTATTGTAATGTTCTTACGAAGCCTGTGATCTACGAAGGCCAGAGCTACTGCATTGCCATCTGTTTTGTCAAGTGCGAACACGTACGGCCGTTCTCATCCGTTGCTACGTGAATGCTCCCGTGCTGTCACAGGCCGCG
Source organism: Rhipicephalus microplus (assembly GCF_043290135.1). Lineage (NCBI taxonomy): Eukaryota > Metazoa > Arthropoda > Arachnida > Ixodida > Ixodidae > Rhipicephalus > Rhipicephalus microplus. The sequence goes on from NC_134703.1 coordinate 192,364,713, forward strand.
CGTGTTACTGAGCAAGGCAGACAAGCTGTTTTGTAGTTAGATGGGCTAACGCCGTCGGCACTTGCCCTTGGGCATTGTTTGTCAAGTGCTGATCGCCTAGAACATTGCGGTGACACGTCAGTATTTTTAAAGACAGCGGCCTGCCGGTTACCTCGTCAGGTGATGGTACACTGAGCGACATAAAAAAAAGTTGCTCGAGACTACGTTGCAGTGCACCTTTCTGTCATCAAAACTTTGATAAACCGTGGAAATCAACATTCCTGACAGCTGTGCCGAAGAAACCAATGCAGCCAGCTGCATTCGAGTTTTTTGTGTCTTTTTGCGTCTCGCCGATTAAGAGCACTAATTCGCAAAACACTGTATCATAATGAATATAGTCAATCCTGCGAGAGTCATTGAAGATTCAATATAAAAGGGCCTGTGGAAGGGACCACCACCAGCAGCAGCAAGTCGGGCTGATGAGGAGGCGCAAATGTTAAAACAATACATGCGTGAACAAAAAAAAGAGAAAGTATCGATAACTGCAATGGGTTTTGAACCACCGGCCTCACCAGTTGATGTGTTGCTTTAACCAACTACGCCACAACTGCCCATCAATTTGAGATGGCAAGCAAGACGGTTTTGTATTGTCACGCTAAACCTAACTAACATTCTTGTTCACTTTTTCGTTTGGACATAATTTTAACTACTTTTATCGTTATGTCTAGACGTACCACTAGACACTCTCGACTATTCAAACAAAGCGTCTAACCGGAAAATGCATGACGTCACTTCCGTGCGGCGCAGCAGCCGTAACAACCGAATAAATTATTTGTTGGTTTATAAGTATTATTAAAAGGAAAATAAGTTGATTGTTTGTTCTGTGCTCGAGGGTGCAGCGGGTTTTCCCCTGGTTTCGGTTTGGAGCGTATTTTGATCCTACGACTACCAAAATTATTGTATAGTACATGTGTACGTTCTACATCGCAATGTGCCATGTTAACAGCATTCGCCGAACACCGTGTGATAAATTTGCATCGCAACGTCAACAGAGTGTTTCTTTGATAGACCGAGAGGAAATCGGTGGTCTGGTGTCAAATTAATGTGCATCCTTGCCTGTCGACAGAGTGTTTCTTTGGTAGATTAAGAGGAAATCGGTGGTCTGGTGTCAAATTAATGGGCATCCTTGCCTTTCGTTCGCAAAATCTATGCGTCCAGTGACGCTGTTCTGTTACCACGTCTACAGCGGCGCGTTTTTCTGTCATCAGAGCCTCAATAAATAGTGTGAACAGCATTGCTTACCCAGTGGCGGAGGAAACGATGCAGTCAGCTGCATCGTTTTCGCTTACTGGCCTGTAGTTTTGTGTGTGCTTGGACGTCTCGGCAAGAAAGTGCATCAATTGTTAAACAAGCGTATAAATGTCCAACTCTGCGAGGATAATCAAACATTCGAAATCAAAGGAGGCGGCATTCAGGAAGATCAGTCCAATATGTGCTTAGGAGAAACTTGTTAACTTGTGTCGCAGACAGCACATTATTGTTATTCATTTCAGCAGTGCTCTGAGGGACGAGGATCTTTCAGTGCGCTGCTAAAATCAAGAATGCGTTCCAACTTGCGTATGCAATTTTCAGTTTTCATGCAGCACATTATTGATCCCCTTATATGAAAAAGATAACAAAAAAGTCATTTATGTACGTGCTATGCATGCCACGTTAAGCTTCTGTGCTAACTATACCCTTGCACTGGATATTAAAATGTTTACATGCTTACACTCTGAGGAAGAGATGGTCCGCCTATTTCTTTTAAACAAATCTGGAATGTTGGCCATGTTGTCACTTGTGATTCTAGACCAGGTAGTCGTGTCTGGACCACCAAGCAAACCAGCTTGACCTTCCCCATGCCCAGGGTCACACATCTTAATTCATGCGGCTACGATGTGCTTCTGCACTTCCACTAAGTATGAGTTGAATATGTTCGCAAGTACACTGCCATATAAAGCACTTGCAGGTGCTCTTCGGTTTTCTTTTCTTTTTTTAGCGCATTATAGGGCAGCGATTGGTTCGCAGGTAGGACTTGCAAACCTTGTACGGCTATGGACAGGGTGGACTATTGTAGCTTTGTGTGCATGTAGAAACCTTTTCCAAGTAGAAAGGTTATTATCATCAACATAAGAGAAAGATATACAAGCTGTTTTCATCCAACCTTTCTTCACAAATGAGATAAAAATGACTAACCCATTACTACTTGAATTACTAGCCATGCTGTACAGGTTTCCATCAATTTATTCAATGCAACACCCAACATTAAAGCCACAGTAATTCATTAATTTCACCTGTGACGGCAATGTTAGTACAGTCAGCATTAGGCTGGCAATCCTGGCACTGCACGAGAGCCTCTTTCAATGTTGCCTATAGCAGCTAGATTACAAAAGCACTACAATTTTGTCGAAAAACTCACATGATCTTCGAAGTCTTCACGTCTCGCTATTGAGGTGACCAATCACCTCAATATCACCGCTATTGAAGTGCTGCGATCATATGTCTGACTAAAGAGCTGAAGTGCTTGCTTCATGTGTGATGCTTGTATTGCGTTGATTTGCTTGCATCGGATCCATGCATTCATTGTGCACGATGACCTAAACTGATGCGACACATGCACCTTAATCTCTCATAACATAGACAGATTAAGAGATGCCCTTCTTGGCTACTTTGTCCATAACTGAAGCTCAACAGTGGCAGGACAAAAACATGTGGTTCTTAAGGACCGGTCAAAAATCCTCCTGACCTTATATGATGGTCTACTGACAAATTTTGTTGCCTCCTCACCTACGCCAAATTTAGTGTTAGTTACAAGCGTTCGGCGATTTTAAACTTCCAGGTATCAGTTTTGTCACTTTATCTATCTCGGCTAGTGATAAAGTAGCACATGAATACTATAAAAGCTTGTTCAGACTTTCACCTAACTCAGTTTATTACGAAGCCTATACAAATTGTAGGATCTGATTTTGATGAGATAAACCTTGAAGCTTCTTTTTCTGAGAGCCTTTTAGCTGTATGTTCTCCTCATTTTATTGAACAAAATTAGACGCCGCTCAAAACTACCCGAACTCATGATACGACACATACCTGTTACAAAAGTACGGTGTAGTAAATGTGCATTTTTGCCTCAAAGAGCCAATAAAAAGAAGAAACAAAAATGTCTGTGTAGGTCTACACTCTACCCTATTAATCCTTGGGAACTCAACAGCAAGTGATATGGATTACAGAAAAATGCTCATAGCCTCAAGCCGGCAGTTGAGGTGCTGTCCACTATCATCATCATCATGAGCCTGACTACGTCCACTGCAGGACAAAGGCCTCTCCCATGTTCCGCCAGTTAACTCGGTCCTGTGCTTGCTGCTCGCACTTTACACCCACAAACTTCTTAATCTCATCTGCCCATCTAACCTTATGTCTCCCCCTAACTGTCATGCCTTCTCTGGGAATCCAGTTAGTTACCCTTAACTACCACCAATTGTCCTGTCTATGCACTACATGCCCAGCCCATGTCCATTTCTTCTTCTTGATTTCAACTATGGTATGCTTAACCCCGTTTTGTTCCCTGATCCACTCTGCTTTCTTCTTGTCTCTTAAAGTTACACCTACCATTTTTCTTTCCCTTGCTCGCTGCGTCATCCTCTATTCAAGCTAAACCCTCTTTGTAAGTCTTCAGGTTTCTGCTCCATAGCTAAGTACCGGCAAGATACAGCTGTTATATACCTTCCTCTTGAGGGATAGTGGCAATCTACCTGTCATAATTTGAGAGTGCTTGCCAAATGTCTCCACTCCATTCTTATTCTTCTGGTTACTTCAATCTCTTGGTTCGGCTCCGTGGTTATTACCTGTACTAAGTAGACATAGTCTTTTACTAAAAACTCGCGCTCAGCTTGACGACTTAACTCATCGCCACAGAACTGCCCGCCTTTCGTTTCTCCTCAAACTCTATCATCACCCATACCTACACCGCATTTTCGAAGCACCAACAGTCATCTTTCCACGCACAGACCATATTTTCAAGATAAAACGTATAACTTGTCGCTCAGCTTATTACGCTAATTCCTTTATTCCCCGAACAATAGTTGCATGGAATAACTTGCCATCCATCATTGCCACTCAAGCAGATTTCACAACATTTCACGAACTTTTACTCAACATTTCCGACTAGATATCCACCGCACGTACTCTCATTAAGCTTCTTCATATGTACATCAGTGTTTAATTTTCCTGTTATCATGTGTTAATGTTTTTCACGACCATTGTACACGCTTGATTTGTATTATTTATGTGTTAATTGCGAACTTTTGTACCTTAAGATCATGCCATCGTTTTAGTTTTTTTTCCTTGTATACTGTATTTGTTAGTGCCCTTAATTTATGTTTCCAGTATTCAATATTCTATCTCTACTTATTTTTCTTTTTTTCATAGTATTTGGTTTTTGTTGTTGTTGCTTTTTGTATTTAGCTCGCTTTCATTATTTTGTATAATCTTGTTTTTAGATTGTATAAGCGCACAAAGATTTGTTTGATGTGTCCGTTCCCCTATGTAATACCCCTTCGGGGGTCTTGAGGGGTCTTATGAAGTAAAAATAAACAACTTGAAGTGCACTACTACCTATCTCAAAGCACTGCTCTCTTCCGAGGTTGTTGTACATTACTTTCGTTTTCTGCCGATTAATTCTAAGACCCACCTTTCTGCTCTACTTGTCTAATTGTTTAATCATGAGTTGGAATTATTCCCCTGAGTTACTCAGCAATGAAATGTCATCGGCAAAGCGCAGGTTACTAAGGTATTCTCTATTAATTCTTATCCCTAACTGTTCCCATTCTAGGCCTCTGAAAACCTCCTGTAAGCATGCGGTAAATAGCATTGGGGAGATTCTATCCCCCTGCCTTACACCCTTCTTGATTGGTATTCTGTTGCTTTCTTTATGAAGCATTATGACAGCAGTTGATTCCCTGTAGATGTATTCCAGGATGTTTGTATATGCTTCATCGACGCCCTGATTCCGCAGTGTCTGCATGACTGATGATATTTCTACTGAATAAAACGCCTTCTCGTAATCTGTGAAGGGTATGAATAGTGGTTGGTTATATTCTGAGCATTTCTCTATTATTTGATTGATAGTATGAATGTGGTTGATTGTTGAGTAGCCTGTTCGAAATCCTGCTTGTTCCTTTGGTTGAAAGAATTCTAATGTTTTATTAACTCTGTTAGCAATTATCTTTGTAAATAGCTTTTATACTACGGAGAGCAAGCTGGTCGGCCTGTGATTCTTTCAGTCCTTGTCATCTCCTTTCTTATATATTAAGATGATGTTAGCATTCTTCCAAGACTACAATACTCTTCCCATCAGGAGACACCTCATAAATAGGGTGGCTAGTTTTTCTAACACAATTTTTTCTCCATCTTTCAGCAGATCTGATGTTACGTGATCCTCACCAGTAGCTTTGCCTCTTTGCATGCTCTCCAAAGCTTTTCTGACTCCTCCAATCATTACTGGTGGGGCGTCATCTGGGTTACTGCAAGTTCTTATAGTATTAAGGTCGTGGTTGTATCCGCTACTGTACAGATCTCTGTAAAACTCTTCCGCTATTTTAACTATCCTATCCATATTGGTAGTTATTTTGCCTTCTTTGTCCCTTAGTGCATATATCCAATTTTTTCCTATTCCAAGTTTCCACTTCACTGTTTTGACACTTCCTCCATTTTTCAGTGCATGTTCAATTACCTCCATGTTGTACCGTCTTATATCGAATACCTTACGCCTATTAATTAACTTCAAAAGTTCTGCCAGTTCTATTTTGTCTGTTGTACTTGAGACTTTTATGCTTAGACGCTCTTTAATGAGGTTATTCGTCTCCTGGTACAGCTTGCCAGTGTCCTGTCTAAGTACCGTACATGCAACTTCCACTGCACACTCCATAATGATACTCTTCAGATTATTATTCATTGCGTCAACGCTAAGGCTGGTTTCCTCGATAAGAGCCGAGCACCTGTTCTGAAGGGAGACTCTCAATTCCTCTACTCTCCCTCACAGTGCTAGCTAATTGATTGGCTTCTTGCGTATCAGTTTCTGTCGTTTCTTTTTCAAGTCTAGGTGAATTCGAGACCGTACCATTCTATGGTCACTGCATCATACCCTGCCAACCACTTCCACATCCTGCACGATGCCTGGGTGTACACTCATTATAAATTCTATTCTATTCTTACTTTCCCCATTAGGGCTCCTCCATGTCCACTTACGGTTTCTTCGTTTTCGGTAGAAGGTATTCAAAATCCGTAAATTATTGCGTTCTGCAAATTCTACTAGTAGCTCTCCTTTGGCATTTCTACTACCGATGCCATAATCTCCTACTGCCTGGTCTCCAGCCTGCCTTTTCCCTATCTTTGCATTAAAGTCTGCCATCAGTATAGTATAGTGTGTTTTTACCTTACTCATTGGTGATTCCACGTCCGTCTTCATAGAAGCTTTCAACAGATGTGTCATCGTGGCTGGAAGTAGGCGCATAAGGTTGTATCGCCTTCATCTTGTATTTCTTATTGAGTTTAATTACGATACCTACCAACCTTTCATTAATGCTATAGTATTCCTATATGTTGCCAGATATGTTTCTGTGAATTAGGAACCCCACTCCCAGTTCTCTTCCGTCAGCTAAGCCTCGACAGCAAAGGACGTGCCCATTCTATAGCACCGTATAGGCCTCATCTGTCCTCCTAACCTCACTGGCTTCTATTATATCCCATTTAACACCCTCTAGCTCCTCGAATAGTACAGCTAGGCTTCCCTCACTAGATAAGGCTCTTGTGTTAAACGTTGCCAAGTTCAGGTTCCAATGGCGGCCTGTCTGGATCCAGAGATTCTTAGCACCCTCTGCTGCGTTTCAGATCTGACCGCCGCCGTAGTCAGTTGCTTCGCAGCTGCTGGGGACTGAGGGTCGTGAGTTAATTGACGTATGCATGTGGGAGGTAGTGACCAGATACTACACCAGGGTGGCCAATCCATCTCTGGTGAGAACCCCCCCCCCCCACTTAACTCGGGTCCGTGGTGTCGCTACACACCACACGCCTGCTTACGCAGACGCCGCTGGGTGTCCACTATGGCATGTAATAAACCCTGGAGATTTTGGAATGTAATATAAGCCACACTTATGTCCTGATGCATCTGAACATTGACTAGCTCAATGGCGTCTATTCTGCCTATCTTATTATAAAAGGGTTCTCATCTGTTTTCACTCTTGAAATGGTTACTCCTTTTCGAATCTTTAGTTCATTTCATAATTTCTCTATTCTATGCAATAAATTTGTAGTCATCAGTAAAGACGGTATTTTTTCTTTATTTACAAACAATAAAAATGCTGCAAGTATGGATCTCTTAGTTTTTAGCCATGATATATTAAAATATATTTGGGAGTATTTTTGAAGCCTTTACTGCATTTTTTTATTGATCATTATCCTTTTGCTGCATTCCTCATGACTGGTGTGAAGCGAAGTTATGCAATGTTCTAATCAGGCACCTGCCCTAATTCTCTAAACTACAGACCCATTCCTTTCATTTACACCTTTTCCAAGCTCCTTGAAGGCATCATTCAAACTCAAATAAATAATTATTTCAAAGAACATCATGTTTAAATAGCACAGTTTCTGTAAGGAATTTTCTTGTGATCATCAGCTGATCTAATTTACTCATGGCTCATTACATTATTAGACACTGGCTTTCAAGTTGAAACCTTGTTTCCCAGTTTTTTCGATGCACTGGTTGGGTCTCCGACCATAGGCCTGTATTCACTAACCATCCTTGGTGTTACCTCAAGTATTTGTTATCGGTTGTAAGCCCTTATTGCGCTTGATGTACAAAGTTGGCCAGTATTCGTGAACCAGTCTTGTTGTAGTTTTTTACTTCCTTACAATTTTTGTGCCTTGATAACACAAGTAGAGGGTACAGAAGCTTGAGGAGAACTCGAGGAAAGGCTAAGGTTGGTTTGTGAATACGGGCCATAGACTCTGTAGTCAACATAACTGAACATTCACACACACATCTTAGTATACAAGGGTTCCTCTGATATCGCAGTCAATTCAGCTCTGTTAATGGCTCTAACTCTTCGACGGCTCAAGTAACATCCGGCACTCCACAGGGAAGTTTCCTTGGTCCCCTGTTCTTTTCTAATATTTGTTAATGATTTGCCTAAATGTATTTTTTCTCAAACTAGACTTTTTCACTGATGACCACATTTGTAGTGTACTGAGCCATAAAAAGTAACTCTGGCTATCAGTTATTATAAAGCAACTACTGTTCAATTACAACTTGGTGCTCATCATGGCAACATTTCTAAATAAGTGTAAGGCTAAACTTGTCACGTTTACAAAAAGTTTCATGCTGCTTTCTGAACTTCACATACTCCTAATGACATAAATGTTGATTCAGCTTCCACTGACAACTACTTAAATGTTCATTCTATGTTTGACCTGACATGGAACCGTCATACCTATTTCGCTTTGTAGTTGCCACTACCTCTCTGCCTCTCAAATTGTAATCTACAACATGCTCCTGCACAGGTGCATAAACTCACCCACTTTACTTCAATTCATCCTAAAATATAGAGTATACTTCATAGATGTGGCACCTGGATTAGGCCTACATCATAGGTAACATTGATCTCTCCAGAAAATTGCAACAAACTTTTTTTCTGATTACTACCATTTATTTGGTGTGTCAGTCCTAAAGGCTTGTGCTGGTCTTGATAACCTTTATCATCATTGTACACTAGTTTGTTTACCTATTTTTTTATAAAATATACTGCCACTCATTACTTCATTTTTTTCCAATCATATTTCCACATCACCATCGTCCTTTCAAAATTAAACACATAGCTTGCTGTACTTCCAAATTTGCTAAATCATTCATCCCTAAAACCATTATCGAGTTGAACTGGCTGCCTCCTTATATGGCAACTGAAATGAATGCACTTAAATTTAATAAACTTATTAAAATATTACCCATTTGTAGGCTGTCTCACTAGAGCTTTTCTATTTTCAGAATTGCATTTTTTGTATACTTTGTTTGTTATGTCACACTTTTTAGGTGTTTGTTTGATGAGTATTGTTGAGCTGCTTTTTATTGATGCTACAGCTTATCTGTTTTTCCCTCCTCCTTAAGTAATATATCCCTACAAGTAAGGGCCTTGAGGCGTTTCTTGCAATAAAATCACTAATTGACAATTCTAATGTACCAAAGTCCCCTTCCCTTTTATATGAAACTGCTTTATTAATTTTTAGGCTGGTTAGTCATTATCAACAAAGTTTGTGAATGTCGTTTTTATGCCATTTCTAAGCCTGAAGAAAAAAAATAGCAAGAAAACACTTTAGCCACAAAAAATCATTTTTTAATCAAGAGAAGGGCTTGCATGTATAGGCTGGTGCACATGTATGCACTTATATTTTCAGAGATGGTGCCGCTTCAGTGGCTCATACAGTACTCGCCTACTCGCCCAATAGATGAAGCTTTGATTAATCCAGGCACCACGGTTGCATTTCTGTAGAAGTGAAATCCTAGAGAACCACGTCAGGTGGAATACTAGAGCACATTAAAGAACCCAATGGGGTTCAAATTGTCTGAAGCCTTCCAATACACTGTCTCGAAAAGGTCGTACTACTTTTTTAATGTCTGTAAACTTAAATTTAGAAGCAAAACTCTAAAGTAAATCATAACAGTACACTGATGAAGTCATGCAATAAAAGTTTGGACACAGCATGGTAGAGTTGACGTGTCAGAATTAATGGTGTGAAAGAATTTGAAAAATGCAAGTAATATTGTGCAGTACCATTCAGTCTGGTCATTTGTTTGAATAACTCTAGGGGAATATTTTTTATTGTTTAAAATTACAGCAAAATCTCAATAGTATAAAACGAACACGAGATAAAGGCAGGATAAATATAATCCAAAATGCCAGAATTTGTTAGATATAGACAGCAACCACTTATACTTTTAAAAAGAGTTACCAGATATTTTAGGCCCATGGCAAAGTAGCTCCAGTGTGTTACATGTCACAAAAGTGCTACTGACAATCTTTTGGGCCCCAAATCTGAATGAAACATCGTAAATAGTGTAGTGCACGTGTGTGAGTGCATGTGTTATGTATTTATCACTGCATATATCATAGTTATCACCCAGCATCTGGAGTAACACCTCAGGCGAAAAGCCAGACAAACATCTCCAACTCTCCACTAAAATGATTCTCACTCTCCAACAGGTATCTGCAAAATCTGGCTTAAAAATCACCACATTTTTCATTGTGTTTAAAACTTGCTCTGCTTGCTAATTTCTGTAGACGAAAATTTTCCTGCCTGTTCGTGCTAGTTTATAGATTTTCGCCGACTCAGCTAGAGAGTATCAAACGACAATTTTCATTCAAGGGATGGCTATAGTATGCACTCGATAAAATGGTGTTTATGGTAAGCTAATGAGATATTGTAAATATAAATAAATTACTTTTTTATGTATATAAACTCACTAAAGAATTTCGGCACGAGCCAAATTGAATAAATTTGTGAAATTCGATATTCACTGTGGAAGCACGTCAAAATAAAATGGTACAAATAATATGTCATAGCAGCCTGTTCAACATGCTATTATGTAAAAACGATAAAGTTGCTCAAGATATATCGCCTGAAAAATAAATTCCAATTTCGTTTTTTTTAGAAAAAAAGCTCAGTGTTTATTGAAAACCAACTTTGCTGGTCACTTAGTGGACTAAAAGTATTCATAAGGTTATATATATTAGCTAAAGATATGTGAAGTTCCAGGGAAGTATTGTTTTTCGAACTCGAGAAATACTTTATTTTTTTTCAATTTTGTAACACTGTAAACTTTTTGACGATGTAATGCAAGTGGCAACACGCGTTCGCAACAGCAGCCTTCAGCCCAAACCCACTGATCTGGGATGTAGGCAGTAAACTTGGCACTGTCTATGAATGAAATGGGGTTATCAGTGGCTTTTTATTGCCAACAGGGGCAATACAAGCAATGTGGTCAGAGAGTGACAGCATCTCAATGAGCCATCCAGCCATTAGATTTACGATCATAACATGCTACTTTCTTCAGTGGGTTCTGCAAATGAAATAGGTGTGTTTTGTATATTTATATAACAATAAGTTAAATAATATGCATTTAATAAGCCAGATAGAGCACTTGTGCCTTTCACACAATATACTAATAAAAGATGACCTTTTACAATTGTTTAACTTCAAATGTAATGCATTTCTTAGTGAACTTCTGTGACTTTGAATCAATCAAACTTACAATCAAACAATCTCTCTCTCTCTCTCTCTCTCTCTATATATATATATATATATATATATATATATATATATATATGAGATCTAACAGACAGTAATGCCAAGGAATGTACAGGGGAAGTTATTAGAACCAATTGAATGTAAATAAGAAGAAAGAAAAGTGGATGAAAAAATAACCAGCCGTGAGCAGGAATCAAACCTACGATCTTCGAATAACGCGTTCTCGAACGCGATGCATTAAAGCTTGATCATATTTTAGTATTTGTTCTTTTGTTTGCCTGATACAGACGTGCCAAGATGCATATTTGGCCTGAGCAGTCGCAAATGCTTATATTTGTTTGATGCACAAGTGGCCTTTGCATGGGTTCATTTCGTATCATGTAATGCTCTTCTGTTCACGCTGGCTTTACCGCAGTGCTTTCGCGATGAAGTGAAGCTTGATCATAATTAAATATTTGTCCTTTTGTTTGCCTGAACGGACGTGCCAAGATGCATATTTGGCCTGAGCAGTCGCAAATGCTTATAATGTTTGATGCACAAGTGGCCTGTGCATGCGTTTATTTCGTATCATGTCATGCTCATCTGCTCACGCTGGCTTTGCCGCAGTGCTGTCGCAATGCAGTGAAGCTTATTCATCTTTTGGTAATTGTTTTTTTGTCTCCCTGAATCGGACATGCCAAGATGCATATTTGGCCTGCGCAGTCGCAAATGCTTATATTTGTTTGAAACACAAGTGCCCTGTGCATGCGTTCATTTCGTATCATGTCATGCTCATCTGCTCACGCTGGCATACCGCAGTGCTTTTGCGATGCAGTGAAGCTTAATCATATTTAGGTATTTGTCCTTTTGTTTGCCTGAAACGGACGCGCAAGATTCATATTTGGCGTGAGCAGTCGCAAATGCTTATATTTGTTTGATGCACAAGTGGCCCGGGCATGCGTTCATTTCGTATCATGTAATGCTCTTCTGCTCACGCTGGCTTTACCGCAAAGCTTTTGCGACGCAGTGAAGCTTGATAATATTTTAGTATTTGTCCTTTTGTTTGCCTGAAACGAACGTTGGCTTTACCGCAGTGCTTTTGCGATGCAGTGAAGCGTGATAAATTTAATTTTTTGTCATTTTCTTTGCCAGAAACGGACGTGCCAAGATGCATATTTGGCCTGCGCATTCGCAAATGCTTATATTTGTTTGATGCACAAGTGGCCTGTGCATGCGTTCATTTCGTATAATGCAACGGTCTTCTGCTGACGCTGGCTTACCGCAGTGCTTTTGCGATGCAGTGAAGCTTAATCATCATTAAGTATTTGTCCTTTATTTGCCTGAAACGGACGCGCAAGATTCATATTTGACGTGAGCAGTCGCAAATGCTTATACTTGTTTGATGCACAAGTGGCCCGGGCATGCGTTCATTTCGTATCATGTAATGCTCTTCTGCTCACACTGGCTTTTTTGCAGTGCTTCTGCGAAGCATTAAAGCTTGATCATATTTTAGTATGTGTTCTTTTGTTTGCCTGAAACAGACGTGCCAAGATGCATATTCGGCCTGAGCAGTCGCAAATACTTATATTTGTTTGATGTACAGGTGGCCTGTGCATGCGTTCATTTCGTATCATGTAATGCTCTTCTGCTCACGCTGGCTTAACCGCAGTGCTTTTACGATACAGTGAAGCTTGAACATATTTAAGTATTTGTTCTTTTGTTTGCCTGAAACGGACGTGCCCAGATGCATATTTGGCCTGAGCAGTCGCAAATGCTTATATTTGTTTGATGCACAAGTGGCCTGGGCATGCGTTCATTTCGTATCATCTAATGCTCTTGTGCTAACGCTGGCTTTACCGCAAGGCTTGTGCGATGTACTAAAGCTTGATCATATTTTAGTATTTGTTCTTTTGTTTGCCTGAAACAGACGTGCCAAGATGCATATTTGGCCTGAGCAGTCGCAAATGCTTATATTTGTTTGATGCACAAGTGGCCTTTGCATGCGTTCATTTCGTATCATGTATTGCTCTTCTGCTCACCTTGGCTTTACCGCAGTGCTTTCGCGATGCGTGAAGCTTAATCATCTTTTGGTAATTGTCTTTTTGTTTCCCTGAAACGGACGTGCCAAGATGCATATTTAACCTCAGCAGTCGCAAATGCTTATATTTGTTTGATGCACAAGAGGCCTGTGCATGCGTTCATTTTGTATCATGTAATGCTCTTCTGCTCACGCTGGCTTTACCCTAGTGCTGTCGCAATGCAGTGAAGCTTAATCATCTTTTGGTAATTGTTTATTTGTCTCTCTGAAACGGACATGCCAAGATGCATATTTGGCCTGAGCCGTCGCAAATGCTTATATTTGTTTGATGCACAAGTGGCCTGTGCATGCATTCATTTTGTATCACGTAGTGCTCTTCTGCTCACGCTGGCTTTACCGCAGTGCTTTCTCGATGCAGTGAAGCTTAATCATCTTTTGGTACTTGTCTTTTTGTCTACCTGAAACGGGCGTGCCAAGATGCATATTTGGCCTGAGCAGTCGCAAATGCTTGTATTTGTTTGATGCACAAGTGGCCTGTGCATGCGTTTTTTCGTATAATGTAACGCTCTTTTGCTCACGCTGGCTTTTCCGCAGTGCTTTTGCGTTTCAGTGAACCTTGATCATAATTAAATATTTGTCCTTTTGTTTGCCTGAAACAGACGTGCCAAGATGCATATTTGGCGTGAGCAGTCGCAAATGCCTCTAATGTTTGATGCACAAGTGGCCTATGCATGCGTTCATTTCGTATCATGTCATGCTCATCTGCTCACGCTGGCTTTGCCGCAGTGATTTTTGCGATGCAGAGAAGCGTAATCATCTTTTGATAATTGTCTTTTTGTCTGTTTGAAAAGGACATGCCAAGATGCATATTTGGCCTGAGCAGTCGCAAATGCTTATACTTGTTTGATGCACAAGTGGCCTGTGCATGCGTTCATTTCGTATCATATAATGCTCCTCTGCTGACGCTGGCTTTACCGCGTGCTTTCGCGATGCAGTGAAGCCTAATTATTTTTTGGTAATTGTCTTTTTGTCTCCCTAAAACGGACGTGCCAAGATGCATATTGGGCCTGAGCACTCGCAAATGCTTATATTTGTTTGATGCACAAGTGGCCTGTGCATGCGTTCATTTCGTATCATGTAATGCTCTTCTGCTCACGCTGGCTTTACCGCAGTGCTTTCGCAATGCATTGAAGCTTAATCATCTTTTGGTAATTGTCTTTTTGTCTGTTTGAAAAGGACGTGCCAAGATGCATATTTGGCCTGAGCAGCCGCAAATGCCTATATTTGTTTGATGCACAAGTGGCCTGTGCATGCGTTCATTTCGTATCGTGTATTGCTCTTCTGCTCACGCTGGCTTTACCGCAGTATTTTTGCGATGCGCTGAAGCTTGCTAATAATTTACTATTTGTCCTTTTGTTTGCCTGAAACAGACGTGCCAAGATGCATATTTGGCCTGAGCAGTCGCAAATGCTTATATTTGTTTGATGCACAAGTGGCCTGTGCATGCGTACATTTCGTATCATGTAATGCTCTTTTGCTCATGCTGGCTTTACCGCAGTTCTTTCGCGATGCAGCGAAGCTTAATCATTTTTTGGTATTTGTCCTTTTGTTTGCCTGAAACAGACCTGAAAAGATGCATATTGGGCCTGAGCACTCGCAAATGCTTATATTTGTTTGATGCACAAGTGGCCTGTGCATGCGTTCATTTCGTATCATGTAATGCTCTTCTGCTCACGCTGGCTTTACCGCAGTGCTTTCGCAATGCATTGAAGCTTAATCATCTTTTGGTAATTGTCTTTTTGTCTGTTTGAAAAGGACGTGCCAAGATGCATATTTGGCCTGAGCAGCCGCAAATGCCTATATTTGTTTGATGCACAAGTGGCCTGTGCATGCGTTCATTTCGTATCGTGTATTGCTCTTCTGCTCACGCTGGCTTTACCGCAGTGCTTTCGCAATGCAGTGAAGCTTAATTATCTTTTGGTAATTGTTTTTTGTCTCCCTGAAATGGACGTGCCAAGATGCAGATTTGGCCTGAGCAGTCGCAAATGCTAATATTTGTGTATGCACAAGTGGCCTGTGCATGCGTTCATTTCGTATCATGTAATGCTCTTCTGCTCACGCTGGCTTTACCGCAGTGCTTTTGCGATGCAGTGAAGCTTGAACATATTTAAGTATTTGTTCTTTTGTTTGCCTGATACAGACGTGCCAAGATGCATATTTGGCCTGAGCAGTCGCAAATGCTTATATTTGTTTGATGCACAAGTGGCCTTTGCATGGGTTCATTTCGTATCATGTAGTGCTCTTCTGCTCACACTGGCTTTACCGCAGTGCTTTCGCGATGCAGTGAAGCTTGATCATAATTAAATATTTGTCCTTTTATTTGGCTGAAACGGACGTGCCAAGATGCATATTTGGCCTGAGCAGTCGCAAATGCTTATATTTGTTTGATGCACAAGTGGCCTGTGCATGCGTTCATTTCGTATCATGCAACGGTCTTCTGCTGACGCTGGCTTACCGCAGTGCTTTTGCGATGCAGTGAAGCTTAATCATCATTAAGTATTTGTCCTTTGTTTGCCTGAAACGGACGCGCAAGATTCATATTTGGCGTGAGCAGTCGCAAATGCTTATATTTGTTTGATGCACAAGTGGCCCGGGCATGCGTTCATTTCGTATCATGTAATGCTCTTCTGCTCACACTGGCTTTTTTGCAGTGCTTCTGCGAAGCATTAAAGCTTGATCATATTTTAGTATGTGTTCTTTTGTTTGCCTGAAACAGACGTGCCAAGATGCATATTCGGCCTGAGCAGTCGCAAACGCTTATATTTTTTTGATGTACAGGTGGCCTGTGCATGCGTTCATTTCGTATCATGTAATGCCCTTCTGCTCACGCTGGCTTTACCGCAGTGCTTTTGCGATACAGTGAAGCTTGAACATATTTAAGTATTTGTTCTTTTGTTTGCCTGAAACGGACGTGCCCAGATGCATATTTGACCTGAGCAGTCGCAAATGCTTATATTTGTTTGATGCACAAGTGGCCTGGGCATGCGTTCATTTCGTATCATCTAATGCTCTTGTGCTAACGCTGGCTTTACCGCAAGGCTTGTGCGATGTACTAAAGCTTGATGATATTTTAGTATTTGTTCTTTTGTTTGCCTGAAACAGACGTGCCAAGATGCATATTTGGCCTGAGCAGTCGCAAATGCTTATATTTGTTTGATGCACAAGTGGCCTGTGCATGCGTTCATTTCGTATCATGTAATGCTCTTCTGCTCACCTTGGCTTTACCGCAGTGCTTTCGCGATGCGTGAAGCTTAATCATCTTTTGGTAATTGTCTTTTTGTTTCCCTGAAACGGACGTGCCAAGATGCATATTTAACCTCAGCAGTCGCAAATGCTTATATTTGTTTGATGCACAAGTGGCCTGTGCATGCATTCATTTTGTATCACGTAGTGCTCTTCTGCTCACGCTGGCTTTACCGCAGTGCTTTCTCGATGCAGTGAAGCTTAATCATCTTTTGGTACTTGTCTTTTTGTCTACCTGAAACGGACGTGCCAAGATGCATATTTGGCCTGAGCAGTCGCAAATGCTTATATTTGTTTGATGCACAAGTGGCCTGTGCATGCGTTCTTTCGTATAATGTAACGCTCTTTTGCTCACGCTGGCTTTTCCGCAGTGCTTTTGCGTTTCAGTGAACCTTGATCATAATTAAATATTTGTCCTTTTGTTTGCCTGAAACAGACGTGCCAAGACGCATATTTGGCGTGAGCAGTCGCAAATGCCTCTAATGTTTGATGCACAAGTGGCCTATGCATGCGTTCATTTCGTATCATGTCATGCTCATCTGCTCACGCTGGCTTTGCCGCAGTGATTTTTGCGATGCAGAGAAGCGTAATCATCTTTTGATAATTGTCTTTTTGTCTGTTTGAAAAGGACATGCCAAGATGCATATTTGGCCTGAGCAGTCGCAAATGCTTATACTTGTTTGATGCACAAGTGGCCTGTGCATGCGTTCATTTCGTATCATATAATGCTCCTCTGCTGACGCTGGCTTTACCGCGTGCTTTCGCGATGCAGTGAAGCCTAATTATTTTTTGGTAATTGTCTTTTTGTCTCCCTAAAACGGACGTGCCAAGATGCATATTTGGCCTGAGCAGTCGCAAATGCTTATATTTGTTTGATGCACAAGTGGCCTGTGCATGTGTTCATTTCGTATCATGTAATACTCTTCTGCTCACGCTGGCTTTACCGCAGTATTTTTGCGATGCGCTGAAGCTTGCCAATAATTTACTATTTGTCCTTTTGTTTGCCTGAAACAGACGTGCCAAGATGCATATTTGGCCTGAGCAGTCGCAAATGCTTATATTTGTTTGATGCACAAGTGGCCTGTGCATGCGTACATTTCGTATCATGTAATGCTCTTCTGCTCATGCTGGCTTTACCGCAGTTCTTTCGCGATGCAGCGAAGCTTAATCATTTTTTGGTATTTGTCCTTTTGTTTGCCTGAAACAGACGTGAAAAGATGCATATTGGGCCTGAGCACTCGCAAATGCTTATATTTGTTTGATGCACAAGTGGCCTGTGCATGCGTTCATTTCGTATCATGTAATGCTCTTCTGCTCACGCTGGCTTTACCGCAGTGCTTTCGCAATGCATTGAAGCTTAATCATCTTTTGGTAATTGTCTTTTTGTCTGTTTGAAAAGGACGTGCCAAGATGCATATTTGGCCTGAGCAGCCGCAAATGCCTATATTTGTTTGATGCACAAGTGGCCTGTGCATGCGTTCATTTCGTATCGTGTATTGCTCTTCTGCTCACGCTGGCTTTACCGCAGTGCTTTCGCAATGCAGTGAAGCTTAATTATCTTTTGGTAATTGTTTTTTGTCTTCTTTCTTTCCCCTGCTCGGGGTCTTCCGCGTTCGCCTTCACGGAACCGATCGGCTTCGCTAGTTGACGGGCCGGGAACTGGCTAAGCGCTCCGCATCAGCCGCATTAATTACGCTACACCCAACACGCTGGTAATTGGTGCCTCATACTAACTATTGGATAGCCAGTATGGCAACCACAATTAACGTTTCATGAAAATTAGGTTCTATTTGAAAAGTAGTTCCAAGACCTGGCGTGGCTTTGTGGTAGAATGCTTGATTGCCATGTGTAATGCTTGGGTTCGATTCTTGCTGAGACCTTCACATTTCTTCTTTGAATTCGTCGGATCAACGTTGCCGATGTCAAGTTTTTCTTAACGCTCACGCGTTGAAACTGCTCCTATGTGTTCTCGTCGAGCCGCAGTGCCCATGGCGCCCCCTGTATTCAATATACTTGTAATAAGTATTTAAACGACAAACCTAAACTAATTGATTCTTTATACACATGTTTAGTCAAGTTTTGTAGGTTTAACGCATTACGCACGAATAATTTACACGTTTAACTAGCTTTAAGTAATATTTCTTTAAATGACGTCACTTTTGTGCGGTGCAGAAGCCATTCCTGTGTGGGGATGGCTGCTGCGCCGCGCGGCGCACAAGACGCTGCCAAAAATTATCACCTAAAGCTAGGTAAATGTGTAAGTTTTTTGTGTGTAATGCGTTAAACCTACAAAAATTTTACTAAGCAAGTGTTTAACGAGTCAATTAGCCTAGGTTTGTTATTTAATTACATAATAGAAGTATTTTAAACACAGGGGGCGCCATGGGCGCTGCGGCTGCGAAAGGTAAACACTGCGAGATAGTAGCCGCCTGCGATGTGTTAGGTGGTGAAAACTCTGATAAAATCGTGGCCATGACAACTCCCAAGGAGGACTGGAGTGTCTTCGCTGCTTCATGTGATTGCTGGATGCTTTGTTGAACCTGGTGGTTGGAGCTAGTGCGGCCGTCCACCGCGCCGCAGCTTCATCTGAGTGTGTGCGCCACAAAGTTTCTCAGTATGATGTGCGTATTACAGTTGTTGGACGTACTGCATTTTCTAGATTGCAATGCCAAGCGTGGTGTTGTCAAAGGTGAAAGTGTTCTTGCTGCCGAGTTTTGCTTGTCGCGAAGGGCAAGGTCGACGATGAAATAAATGCTTTCGCACAGTTCACGTGTGACTGACCGGACGGACATGCATGAAACCCCAGTGCGTCGGCGAAGTGTTCATACGGTGGATGGAAACAACTTTATTGTAATGTTCTTACGAAGCCTGTGATCTACGAAGGCCAGAGCTACTGCATTGCCATCTGTTTTGTCAAGTGCGAACACGTACGGCCGTTCTCATCCGTTGCTACGTGAATGCTCCCGTGCTGTCACAGGCCGCGCGTGTTACTGAGCAAGGCAGACAAGCTGTTTTGTAGTTAGATGGGCTAACGCCGTCGGCACTTGCCCTTGGGCATTGTTTGTCAAGTGCTGATCGCCTAGAACATTGCGGTGACACGTCAGTATTTTTAAAGACAGCGGCCTGCCGGTTACCTCGTCAGGTGATGGTACACTGAGCGACATAAAAAAAAGTTGCTCGAGACTACGTTGCAGTGCACCTTTCTGTCATCAAAACTTTGATAAACCGTGGAAATCAACATTCCTGACAGCTGTGCCGAAGAAACCAATGCAGCCAGCTGCATTCGAGTTTTTTGTGTCTTTTTGCGTCTCGCCGATTAAGAGCACTAATTCGCAAAACACTGTATCATAATGAATATAGTCAATCCTGCGAGAGTCATTGAAGATTCAATATAAAAGGGCCTGTGGAAGGGACCACCACCAGCAGCAGCAAGTCGGGCTGATGAGGAGGCGCAAATGTTAAAACAATACATGCGTGAACAAAAAAAAAGAGAAAGTATCGATAACTGCAATGGGTTTTGAACCACCGGCCTCACCAGTTGATGTGTTGCTTTAACCAACTACGCCACAACTGCCCATCAATTTGAGATGGCAAACAAGACGGTTTTGTATTGTCACGCTAAACCTAACTAACATTCTTGTTCACTTTTTCGTTTGGACATAATTTTAACTACTTTTATCGTTATGTCTAGACGTACCACTAGACACTCTCGACTATTCAAACAAAGCGTCTAACCGGAAAATGCATGACGTCACTTCCGTGCGGCGCAGCAGCCGTAACAACCGAATAAATTATTTGTTGGTTTATAAGTATTATTAAAAGGAAAATAAGTTGATTGTTTGTTCTGTGCTCGAGGGTGCAGCGGGTTTTCCCCTGGTTTCGGTTTGGAGCGTATTTTGATCCTACGACTACCAAAATTATTGTATAGTACATGTGTACGTTCTACATCGCAATGTGCCATGTTAACAGCATTCGCCGAACACCGTGTGATAAATTTGCATCGCAACGTCAACAGAGTGTTTCTTTGATAGACCGAGAGGAAATCGGTGGTCTGGTGTCAAATTAATGTGCATCCTTGCCTGTCGACAGAGTGTTTCTTTGGTAGATTAAGAGGAAATCGGTGGTCTGGTGTCAAATTAATGGGCATCCTTGCCTTTCGTTCGCAAAATCTATGCGTCCAGTGACGCTGTTCTGTTACCACGTCTACAGCGGCGCGTTTTTCTGTCATCAGAGCCTCAATAAATAGTGTGAACAGCATTGCTTACCCAGTGGCGGAGGAAACGATGCAGTCAGCTGCATCGTTTTCGCTTACTGGCCTGTAGTTTTGTGTGTGCTTGGACGTCTCGGCAAGAAAGTGCATCAATTGTTAAACAAGCGTATAAATGTCCAACTCTGCGAGGATAATCAAACATTCGAAATCAAAGGAGGCGGCATTCAGGAAGATCAGTCCAATATGTGCTTAGGAGAAACTTGTTAACTTGTGTCGCAGACAGCACATTATTGTTATTCATTTCAGCAGTGCTCTGAGGGACGAGGATCTTTCAGTGCGCTGCTAAAATCAAGAATGCGTTCCAACTTGCGTATGCAATTTTCAGTTTTCATGCAGCACATTATTGATCCCCTTATATGAAAAAGATAACAAAAAAGTCATTTATGTACGTGCTATGCATGCCACGTTAAGCTTCTGTGCTAACTATACCCTTGCACTGGATATTAAAATGTTTACATGCTTACACTCTGAGGAAGAGATGGTCCGCCTATTTCTTTTAAACAAATCTGGAATGTTGGCCATGTTGTCACTTGTGATTCTAGACCAGGTAGTCGTGTCTGGACCACCAAGCAAACCAGCTTGACCTTCCCCATGCCCAGGGTCACACATCTTAATTCATGCGGCTACGATGTGCTTCTGCACTTCCACTAAGTATGAGTTGAATATGTTCGCAAGTACACTGCCATATAAAGCACTTGCAGGTGCTCTTCGGTTTTCTTTTCTTTTTTTAGCGCATTATAGGGCAGCGATTGGTTCGCAGGTAGGACTTGCAAACCTTGTACGGCTATGGACAGGGTGGACTATTGTAGCTTTGTGTGCATGTAGAAACCTTTTCCAAGTAGAAAGGTTATTATCATCAACATAAGAGAAAGATATACAAGCTGTTTTCATCCAACCTTTCTTCACAAATGAGATAAAAATGACTAACCCATTACTACTTGAATTACTAGCCATGCTGTACAGGTTTCCATCAATTTATTCAATGCAACACCCAACATTAAAGCCACAGTAATTCATTAATTTCACCTGTGACGGCAATGTTAGTACAGTCAGCATTAGGCTGGCAATCCTGGCACTGCACGAGAGCCTCTTTCAATGTTGCCTATAGCAGCTAGATTACAAAAGCACTACAATTTTGTCGAAAAACTCACATGATCTTCGAAGTCTTCACGTCTCGCTATTGAGGTGACCAATCACCTCAATATCACCGCTATTGAAGTGCTGCGATCATATGTCTGACTAAAGAGCTGAAGTGCTTGCTTCATGTGTGATGCTTGTATTGCGTTGATTTGCTTGCATCGGATCCATGCATTCATTGTGCACGATGACCTAAACTGATGCGACACATGCACCTTAATCTCTCATAACATAGACAGATTAAGAGATGCCCTTCTTGGCTACTTTGTCCATAACTGAAGCTCAACAGTGGCAGGACAAAAACATGTGGTTCTTAAGGACCGGTCAAAAATCCTCCTGACCTTATATGATGGTCTACTGACAAATTTTGTTGCCTCCTCACCTACGCCAAATTTAGTGTTAGTTACAAACGTTCGGCGATTTTAAACTTCCAGGTATCAGTTTTGTCACTTTATCTATCTCGGCTAGTGATAAAGTAGCACATGAATACTATAAAAGCTTGTTCAGACTTTCACCTAACTCAGTTTATTACGAAGCCTATACAAATTGTAGGATCTGATTTTGATGAGATAAACCTTGAAGCTTCTTTTTCTGAGAGCCTTTTAGCTGTATGTTCTCCTCATTTTATTGAACAAAATTAGACGCCGCTCAAAACTACCCGAACTCATGATACGACACATACCTGTTACAAAAGTACGGTGTAGTAAATGTGCATTTTTGCCTCAAAGAGCCAATAAAAAGAAGAAACAAAAATGTCTGTGTAGGTCTACACTCTACCCTATTAATCCTTGGGAACTCAACAGCAAGTGATATGGATTACAGAAAAATGCTCATAGCCTCAAGCCGGCAGTTGAGGTGCTGTCCACTATCATCATCATCATGAGCCTGACTACGTCCACTGCAGGACAAAGGCCTCTCCCATGTTCCGCCAGTTAACTCGGTCCTGTGCTTGCTGCTCGCACTTTACACCCACAAACTTCTTAATCTCATCTGCCCATCTAACCTTATGTCTCCCCCTAACTGTCATGCCTTCTCTGGGAATCCAGTTAGTTACCCTTAACTACCACCAATTGTCCTGTCTATGCACTACATGCCCAGCCCATGTCCATTTCTTCTTCTTGATTTCAACTATGGTATGCTTAACCCCGTTTTGTTCCCTGATCCACTCTGCTTTCTTCTTGTCTCTTAAAGTTACACCTACCATTTTTCTTTCCCTTGCTCGCTGCGTCATCCTCTATTCAAGCTAAACCCTCTTTGTAAGTCTTCAGGTTTCTGCTCCATAGCTAAGTACCGGCAAGATACAGCTGTTATATACCTTCCTCTTGAGGGATAGTGGCAATCTACCTGTCATAATTTGAGAGTGCTTGCCAAATGTCTCCACTCCATTCTTATTCTTCTGGTTACTTCAATCTCTTGGTTCGGCTCCGTGGTTATTACCTGTACTAAGTAGACATAGTCTTTTACTAAAAACTCGCGCTCAGCTTGACGACTTAACTCATCGCCACAGAACTGCCCGCCTTTCGTTTCTCCTCAAACTCTATCATCACCCATACCTACACCGCATTTTCGAAGCACCAACAGTCATCTTTCCACGCACAGACCATATTTTCAAGATAAAACGTATAACTTGTCGCTCAGCTTATTACGCTAATTCCTTTATTCCCCGAACAATAGTTGCATGGAATAACTTGCCATCCATCATTGCCACTCAAGCAGATTTCACAACATTTCACGAACTTTTACTCAACATTTCCGACTAGATATCCACCGCACGTACTCTCATTAAGCTTCTTCATATGTACATCAGTGTTTAATTTTCCTGTTATCATGTGTTAATGTTTTTCACGACCATTGTACACGCTTGATTTGTATTATTTATGTGTTAATTGCGAACTTTTGTACCTTAAGATCATGCCATCGTTTTAGTTTTTTTTCCTTGTATACTGTATTTGTTAGTGCCCTTAATTTATGTTTCCAGTATTCAATATTCTATCTCTACTTATTTTTCTTTTTTTCATAGTATTTGGTTTTTGTTGTTGTTGCTTTTTGTATTTAGCTCGCTTTCATTATTTTGTATAATCTTGTTTTTAGATTGTATAAGCGCACAAAGATTTGTTTGATGTGTCCGTTCCCCTATGTAATACCCCTTCGGGGGTCTTGAGGGGTCTTATGAAGTAAAAATAAACAACTTGAAGTGCACTACTACCTATCTCAAAGCACTGCTCTCTTCCGAGGTTGTTGTACATTACTTTCGTTTTCTGCCGATTAATTCTAAGACCCACCTTTCTGCTCTACTTGTCTAATTGTTTAATCATGAGTTGGAATTATTCCCCTGAGTTACTCAGCAATGAAATGTCATCGGCAAAGCGCAGGTTACTAAGGTATTCTCTATTCATTCTTATCCCTAACTGTTCCCATTCTAGGCCTCTGAAAACCTCCTGTAAGCATGCGGTAAATAGCATTGGGGAGATTCTATCCCCCTGCCTTACACCCTTCTTGATTGGTATTCTGTTGCTTTCTTTATGAAGCATTATGACAGCAGTTGATTCCCTGTAGATGTATTCCAGGATGTTTGTATATGCTTCATCGACGCCCTGATTCCGCAGTGTCTGCATGACTGATGATATTTCTACTGAATAAAACGCCTTCTCGTAATCTGTGAAGGGTATGAATAGTGGTTGGTTATATTCTGAGCATTTCTCTATTATTTGATTGATAGTATGAATGTGGTTGATTGTTGAGTAGCCTGTTCGAAATCCTGCTTGTTCCTTTGGTTGAAAGAATTCTAATGTTTTATTAACTCTGTTAGCAATTATCTTTGTAAATAGCTTTTATACTACGGAGAGCAAGCTGGTCGGCCTGTGATTCTTTCAGTCCTTGTCATCTCCTTTCTTATATATTAAGATGATGTTAGCATTCTTCCAAGACTACAATACTCTTCCCATCAGGAGACACCTCATAAATAGGGTGGCTAGTTTTTCTAACACAATTTTTTCTCCATCTTTCAGCAGATCTGATGTTACGTGATCCTCACCAGTAGCTTTGCCTCTTTGCATGCTCTCCAAAGCTTTTCTGACTCCTCCAATCATTACTGGTGGGGCGTCATCTGGGTTACTGCAAGTTCTTATAGTATTAAGGTCGTGGTTGTATCCGCTACTGTACAGATCTCTGTAAAACTCTTCCGCTATTTTAACTATCCTATCCATATTGGTAGTTATTTTGCCTTCTTTGTCCCTTAGTGCATATATCCAATTTTTTCCTATTCCAAGTTTCCACTTCACTGTTTTGACACTTCCTCCATTTTTCAGTGCATGTTCAATTACCTCCATGTTGTACCGTCTTACATCGAATACCTTACGCCTATTAATTAACTTCAAAAGTTCTGCCAGTTCTATTTTGTCTGTTGTACTTGAGACTTTTATGCTTAGACGCTCTTTAATGAGGTTATTCGTCTCCTGGTACAGCTTGCCAGTGTCCTGTCTAAGTACCGTACATGCAACTTCCACTGCACACTCCATAATGATACTCTTCAGATTATTATTCATTGCGTCAACGCTAAGGCTGGTTTCCTCGATAAGAGCCGAGCACCTGTTCTGAAGGGAGACTCTCAATTCCTCTACTCTCCCTCACAGTGCTAGCTAATTGATTGGCTTCTTGCGTATCAGTTTCTGTCGTTTCTTTTTCAAGTCTAGGTGAATTCGAGACCGTACCATTCTATGGTCACTGCATCATACCCTGCCAACCACTTCCACATCCTGCACGATGCCTGGGTGTACACTCATTATAAATTCTATTCTATTCTTACTTTCCCCATTAGGGCTCCTCCATGTCCACTTACGGTTTCTTCGTTTTCGGTAGAAGGTATTCAAAATCCGTAAATTATTGCGTTCTGCAAATTCTACTAGTAGCTCTCCTTTGGCATTTCTACTACCGATGCCATAATCTGCTACTGCCTGGTCTCCAGCCTGCCTTTTCCCTATCTTTGCATTAAAGTCTGCCATCAGTATAGTATAGTGTGTTTTTACCTTACTCATTGGTGATTCCACGTCCGTCTTCATAGAAGCTTTCAACAGATGTGTCATCGTGGCTGGAAGTAGGCGCATAAGGTTGTATCGCCTTCATCTTGTATCTCTTATTGAGTTTAATTACGATACCTACCAACCTTTCATTAATGCTATAGTATTCCTATATGTTGCCAGATATGTTTCTGTGAATTAGGAACCCCACTCCCAGTTCTCTTCCGTCAGCTAAGCCTCGACAGCAAAGGACGTGCCCATTCTATAGCACCGTATAGGCCTCATCTGTCCTCCTAACCTCACTGGCTTCTATTATATCCCATTTAACACCCTCTAGCTCCTCGAATAGTACAGCTAGGCTTCCCTCACTAGATAAGGCTCTTGTGTTAAACGTTGCCAAGTTCAGGTTCCAATGGCGGCCTGTCTGGATCCAGAGATTCTTAGCACCCTCTGCTGCGTTTCAGATCTGACCGCCGCCGTAGTCAGTTGCTTCGCAGCTGCTGGGGACTGAGGGTCGTGAGTTAATTGACGTATGCATGTGGGAGGTAGTGACCAGATACTACACCAGGGTGGCCAATCCATCTCTGGTGAGAACCCCCCCCCCACTTAACTCGGGTCCGTGGTGTCGCTACACACCACACGCCTGCTTACGCAGACGCCGCTGGGTGTCCACTATGGCATGTAATAAACCCTGGAGATTTTGGAATGTAATATAAGCCACACTTATGTCCTGATGCATCTGAACATTGACTAGCTCAATGGCGTCTATTCTGCCTATCTTATTATAAAAGGGTTCTCATGTGTTTTCACTCTTGAAATGGTTACTCCTTTTCGAATCTTTAGTTCATTTCATAATTTCTCTATTCTATGCAATAAATTTGTAGTCATCAGTAAAGACGGTATTTTTTCTTTATTTACAAACAATAAAAATGCTGCAAGTATGGATCTCTTAGTTTTTAGCCACGATATATTAAAATATATTTGGGAGTATTTTTGAAGCCTTTACTGCATTTTTTATTGATCATTATCCTTTTGCTGCATTCCTCATGACTGGTGTGAAGCGAAGTTATGCAATGTTCTAATCAGGCACCTGCCCTAATTCTCTAAACTACAGACCCATTCCTTTCATTTACACCTTTTCCAAGCTCCTTGAAGGCATCATTCAAACTCAAATAAATAATTATTTCAAAGAACATCATGTTTAAATAGCACAGTTTCTGTAAGGAATTTTCTTGTGATCATCAGCTGATCTAATTTACTCATGGCTCATTACATTATTAGACACTGGCTTTCAAGTTGAAACCTTGTTTCCCAGTTTTTTCGATGCACTGGTTGGGTCTCCGACCATAGGCCTGTATTCACTAACCATCCTTGGTGTTACCTCAAGTATTTGTTATCGGTTGTAAGCCCTTATTGCGCTTGATGTACAAAGTTGGCCAGTATTCGTGAACCAGTCTTGTTGTAGTTTTTTACTTCCTTACAATTTTTGTGCCTTGATAACACAAGTAGAGGGTACAGAAGCTTGAGGAGAACTCGAGGAAAGGCTAAGGTTGGTTTATGAATACGGGCCATAGACTCTGTAGTCAACATAACTGAACATTCACACACACAACTTAGTATACAAGGGTTCCTCTGATATCGCAGTCAATTCAGCTCTGTTAATGGCTCTAACTCTTCGACGGCTCAAGTAACATCCGGCACTCCACAGGGAAGTTTCCTTGGTCCCCTGTTCTTTTCTAATATTTGTTAATGATTTGCCTAAATGTATTTTTTCTCAAACTAGACTTTTTCACTGATGACCACATTTGTAGTGTACTGAGCCATAAAAAGTAACTCTGGCTATCAGTTATTATAAAGCAACTACTGTTCAATTACAACTTGGTGCTCATCATGGCAACATTTCTAAATAAGTGTAAGGCTAAACTTGTCACGTTTACAAAAAGTTTCATGTTGCTTTCTGAACTTCACATACTCCTAATGACATAAATGTTGATTCAGCTTCCACTGACAACTACTTAAATGTTCATTCTATGTTTGACCTGACATGGAACCGTCATACCTATTTCGCTTTGTAGTTGCCACTACCTCTCTGCCTCTCAAATTGTAATCTACAACATGCTCCTGCACAGGTGCATACCCACTTTACTTCAATTCATCCTAAAATATAGAGTATACTTCATAGATGTGGCACCTGGATTAGGCCTACATCATAGGTAACATTGATCTCTCCAGAAAATTGCAACAAACTTTTTTTCTGATTACTACCATTTATTTGGTGTGTCAGTCCTAAAGGCTTGTGCTGGTCTTGATAACCTTTATCATCATTGTACACTAGTTTGTTTACCTATTTTTTTATAAAATATACTGCCACTCATTACTTCATTTTTTTCCAATCATATTTGCACATCACCATCGTCCTTTCAAAATTAAACACATAGCTTGCTGTACTTCCAAATTTGCTAAATCATTCATCCCTAAAACCATTATCGAGTTGAACTGGCTGCCTCCTTATATGGCAACTGAAATGAATGCACTTAAATTTAATAAACTTATTAAAATATTACCCATTTGTAGGCTGTCTCACTAGAGCTTTTCTATTTTCAGAATTGCATTTTTTGTATATTTTGTTTGTTATGTCACACTTTTTAGGTGTTTGTTTGATGAGTATTGTTGAGCTGCTTTTTATTGATGCTACAGCTTATCTGTTTTTCCCTCCTCCTTAAGTAATATATCCCTACAAGTAAGGGCCTTGAGGCGTTTCTTGCAATAAAATCAGTAATTGACAATTCTAATGTACCAAAGTCCCCTTCCCTTTTATATGAAACTGCTTTATTAATTTTTAGGCTGGTTAGTCATTATCAACAAAGTTTGTGAATGTCGTTTTTATGCCATTTCTAAGCCTGAAGAAAAAAAATAGCAAGAAAACACTTTAGCCACAAAATATCATTTTTTAATCAAGAGAAGGGCTTGCATGTATAGGCTGGTGCACATGTATGCACTTATATTTACAGAGATGGTGCCGCTTCAGTGGCTCATACAGTACTCGCCTACTCGCCCAATAGATGAAGCTTTGATTAATCCAGGCACCACGGTTGCATTTCTGTAGAAGTGAAATCCTAGAGAACCACGTCAGGTGGAATACTAGAGCACATTAAAGAACCCAATGGGGTTCAAATTGTCTGAAGCCTTCCAATACACTGTCTCGAAAAGGTCGTACTACTTTTTTAATGTCTGTAAACTTAAATTTAGAAGCAAAACTCTAAAGTAAATCATAACAGTACACTGATGAAGTCATGCAATAAAAGTTTGGACACAGCATGGTAGAGTTGACGTGTCAGAATTATTGGTGTGAAAGAATTTGAAAAGTGCAAGTAATATTGTGCAGTACCATTCAGTTTGGTCATTTGTTTGAATAACTCTAGGGGAATATTTTTTATTGTTTAAAATTACAGCAAAATCTCAATAGTATAAAACGAACACGAGATAAAGGCAGGATAAATATAATCCAAAATGCCAGAATTTGTTAGATATAGACAGCAACCACTTATACTTTTAAAAAGAGTTACCAGATATTTTAGGCCCATGGCAAAGTAGCTCCAGTGCGTTACATGTCACAAAAGTGCTACTGACATTCTTTTGGGCCCCAAATCTGAATGAAACATCGTAAATAGTGTAGTGCACGTGTGTGAGTGCATGTGTTATGTATTTATCACTGCATATATCATAGTTATCACCCAGCATCTGGAGTAACACGTCAGGCGAAAAGCCAGACAAACATCTCCAACTCTCCACTAAAATGATTCTCACTCTCCAACAGGTATCTGCAAAATCTGGCTTAAAAATCACCACATTTTTCATTGTGTTTAAAACTTGCTCTGCTTGCTAATTTCTGTAGACGAAAATTTTCCTGCCTGTTCGTGCTAGTTTATAGATTTTCGCCGACTCAGCTAGAGAGTATCAAACGACAATTTTCATTCAAGGGATGGCTATAGTATGCACTCGATAAAATGGTGTTTATGGTAAGCTAATGAGATATTGTAAATATAAATAAATTACTTTTTTATGTATATAAACTCACTAAAGAATTTCGGCACGAGCCAAATTGAATAAATTTGTGAAATTCGATATTCACTGTGGAAGCACGTCAAAATAAAATGGTACAAATAATATGTCATAGCAGCCTGTTCAACATGCTATTATGTAAAAACGATAAAGTTGCTCAAGATATATCGCCTGAAAAATAAATTCCAATTTCGTTTTTTTTAGAAAAAAAGCTCAGTGTTTATTGAAAACCAACTTTGCTGGTCACTTAGTGGACTAAAAGTATTCATAAGGTTATATATATTAGCTAAAGATATGTGAAGTTCCAGGGAAGTATTGTTTTTCGAACTCGAGAAATACTTTATTTTTTTCAATTTTGTAACACTGTAAACTTTTTGACGATGTAATGCAAGTGGCAACACGCGTTCGCAACAGCAGCCTTCAGCCCAAACCCACTGATCTGGGATGTAGGCAGTAAACTTGGCACTGTCTATGAATGAAATGGGGTTATCAGTGGCTTTTTATTGCCAACAGGGGCAATACAAGCAATGTAGTCAGAGAGTGACAGCATCTCAATGAGCCATCCAGCCATTAGATTTACGATCATAACATGCTACTTTCTTCAGTGGGTTCTGCAAATGAAATAGGTGTGTTTTGTATATTTATATAACAATAAGTTAAATAATATGCATTTAATAAGCCAGATAGAGCACTTGTGCCTTTCACACAATATACTAATAAAAGATGACCTTTTACAATTGTTTAACTTCAAATGTAATGCATTTCTTAGTGAACTTCTGTGACTTTGAATCAATCAAACTTACAATCAAACAATCTCTCTCTCTCTCTCTCTCTCTCTCTCTCTATATATATATATATATATATATATATATATATATATATATATATATATATGAGATCTAACAGACAGAAATGCCAAGGAATGTACACGGGAAGTTATTAGAACCAATTGAATGTAAATAAGAAGAAAGAAAAGTGGATGAAAAAATAACCAGCCGTGAGCAGGAATCAAACCTACGATCTTCGAATAACGCGTTCTCGAACGCGATGCATTAAAGCTTGATCATATTTTAGTATTTGTTCTTTTGTTTGCCTGATACAGACGTGCCAAGATGCATATTTGGCCTGAGCAGTCGCAAATGCTTATATTTGTTTGATGCACAAGTGGCCTTTGCATGGGTTCATTTCGTATCATGTAATGCTCTTCTGTTCACGCTGGCTTTACCGCAGTGCTTTCGCGATGAAGTGAAGCTTGATCATAATTAAATATTTGTCCTTTTGTTTGCCTGAACGGACGTGCCAAGATGCATATTTGGCCTGAGCAGTCGCAAATGCTTATAATGTTTGATGCACAAGTGGCCTGTGCATGCGTTTATTTCGTATCATGTCATGCTCATCTGCTCACGCTGGCTTTGCCGCAGTGCTGTCGCAATGCAGTGAAGCTTATTCATCTTGTGGTAATTGTTTTTTTGTCTCCCTGAATCGGACATGCCAAGATGCATATTTGGCCTGAGCAGTCGCAAATGCTTATATTTGTTTGAAACACAAGTGCCCTGTGCATGCGTTCATTTCGTATCATGTCATGCTCATCTGCTCACGCTGGCATACCGCAGTGCTTTTGCGATGCAGTGAAGCTTAATCATATTTAGGTATTTGTCCTTTTGTTTGCCTGAAACGGACGTGCCAAGATGCATATTTGGCCTGAGTAGTCGCAAATGCTTATATTTGTTTGATGCAAAAGTGGCCTGTGCATGCGTACATTTCGTATCATGTAATGCTCTTTGCTCACGCTGGCTTTACCGCAAAGCTTTTGCGACGCAGTGAAGCTTGATAATATTTTAGTATTTGTCCTTTTGTTTGCCTGAAATGAACGTTGGCTTTACCGCAGTGCTTTTGCGATGCAGTGAAGCTTGATAAATTTAATTTTTTGTCATTTTCTTTGCCAGAAACGGACGTGCCAAGATGCATATTTGGCCTGCGCATTCGCAAATGCTTATATTTGTTTGATGCACAAGTGGCCTGTGCATGCGTTCATTTCGTATCATGCAACGGTCTTCTGCTGACGCTGGCTTACCGCAGTGCTTTTGCGATGCAGTGAAGCTTAATCATGATAAGTATTTGTCCTTTGTTTGCCTGAAACGGACGCGCAAGATTCATATTTGGCGTGAGCAGTCGCAAATGCTTATATTTGTTTGATGCACAAGTGGCCCGGGCATGCGTTCATTTCGTATCATGTAATGCTCTTCTGCTCACACTGGCTTTTTTGCAGTGCTTCTGCGAAGCATTAAAGCTTGATCATATTTTAGTATGTGTTCTTTTGTTTGCCTGAAACAGACGTGCCAAGATGCATATTCGGCCTGAGCAGTCGCAAATGCTTATATTTGTTTGATGTACAGGTGGCCTGTGCATGCGTTCATTTCGTATCATGTAATGCTCTTCTGCTCACGCTGGCTTTACCGCAGTGCTTTTGCGATACAGTGAAGCTTGAACATATTTAGGTATTTGTTCTTTTGTTTGCCTGAAACGGACGTGCCCAGATGCATATTTGGCCTGAGCAGTCGCAAATGCTTATATTTGTTTGATGCACAAGTGGCCTGGGCATGCGTTCATTTCGTATCATCTAATGCTCTTGTGCTAACGCTGGCTTTACCGCAAGGCTTGTGCGATGTACTAAAGCTTGATCATATTTTAGTATTTGTTCTTTTGTTTGCCTGAAACAGACGTGCCAAGATGCATATTTGGCCTGAGCAGTCGCAAATGCTTATATTTGTTTCATGCACAAGTGGCCTTTGCATGCGTTCATTTCGTATCATGTAATGCTCTTCTGCTCACCTTGGCTTTACCGCAGTGCTTTCGCGATGCGTGAAGATTAATCATCTTTTGGTAATTGTCTTTTTGTTTCCCTGAAACGGACGTGCCAAGATGCATATTTAACCTCAGCAGTCGCAAATGCTTATATTTGTTTGATGCACAAGAGGCCTGTGCATGCGTTCATTTTGTATCATGTAATGCTCTTCTGCTCACGCTGGCTTTACCCTAGTGCTGTCGCAATGCAGTGAAGCTTAATCATCTTTTGGTAATTGTTTATTTGTCTCTCTGAAACGGACATGCCAAGATGCATATTTGGCCTGAGCCGTCGCAAATGCTTATATTTGTTTGATGCACAAGTGGCCTGTGCATGCATTCATTTTGTATCACGTAGTGCTCTTCTGCTCACGCTGGCTTTACCGCAGTGCTTTCTCGATGCAGTGAAGCTTAATCATCTTTTGGTACTTGTCTTTTTGTCTACCTGAAACGGACGTGCCCAGATGCATATTTGGCCTGAGCAGTCGCAAATGCTTATATTTGTTTGATGCACAAGTGGCCTGGGCATGCGTTCATTTCGTATCATCTAATGCTCTTGTGCTAACGCTGGCTTTACCGCAGGGCTTGTGCGATGTACTAAAGCTTGATAATATTTTAGTATTTGTTCTTTTGTTTGCCTGAAACAGATGTGCCAAGATGCATATATGGCCTGAGCAGTCGCAAATGCTTATATTTGTATGATGCACAAGTGGCCTGTGCATGCGTTCATTTCGTATGATGTAATGCTCTTCTGCTCACGCTGGCTTTATCGCAGGGCTTTTGTGATGTACTAAAGCTTGATAATATTTTAGTATTTGTTCTTTTGTTTGCCTGAAACAGATGTGCCAAGATGCATATTTGGCCTGAGCAGTCGCAAATGCTTATATTTGTATGATGCACAAGTGGCCTGTGCATGCGTTCATTTCGTATGATGTAATGCTCTTCTGCTCACGCTGGCTTTATCGCAGTGCTTTTGTGATGCAGTGAAGCTTGATCATAATTAAATATTTGTCCTTTTATTTGGCTGAAACGGACGTGCCAAGATGCATATTTGGCCTGAGCGGTCGCAAATGCTTATATTTGTTTGATGCACAAGTGGCCTTTGCATGGGTTCATTTCGTATCATGTAGTGCTCTTCTGCTCACACTGGCTTTACCGCAGTGCTTTCGCGATGCAGTGAAGCTTGATCATAATTAAATATTTGTCCTTTTATTTGGCTGAAACGGACGTGCCAAGATGCATATTTGGCCTGAGCAGTCGCAAATGCTTATATTTGTTTGTTCCACAAGTGGCCTGTGCATGCGTTCATTTCGTAACATGCAACGGTCTTCTGCTGACGCTGGCTTACCGCAGTGCTTTTGCGATGCAGTGAAGCTTAATCATCATTAAGTATTTGTCCTTTGTTTGCCTGAAACGGACGCGCAAGATTCATATTTGGCGTGAGCAGTCGCAAATGCTTATATTTGTTTGATGCACAAGTGGCCCGGGCATGCGTTCATTTCGTATCATGTAATGCTCTTCTGCTCACACTGGCTTTTGTGCAGTGCTTCTGCGAAGCATTAAAGCTTGATCATATTTTAGTATGTGTTCTTTTGTTTGCCTGAAACAGACGTGCCAAGATGCATATTCGGCCTGAGCAGTCGCAAATGCTTATATTTGTTTGATGTACAGGTGGCCTGTGCATGCGTTCATTTCGTATCATGTAATGCCCTTCTGCTCACGCTGGCTTTACCGCAGTGCTTTTGCGATACAGTGAAGCTTGAACATATTTAAGTATTTGTTCTTTTGTTTGTCTGAAACGGACGTGCCCAGATGCATATTTGGCCTGAGCAGTCGCAAATGCTTATATTTGTTTGATGCACAAGTGGCCTGGGCATGCGTTCATTTCGTATCATCTAATGCTCTTGTGCTAACGCTGGCTTTACCGCAAGGCTTGTGCGATGTACTAAAGCTTGATCACATTTTAGTATTTGTTCTTTTGTTTGCCTGAAACAGACGTGCCAAGATGCATATTTGGCCTGAGCAGTCGCAAATGCTTATATTTGTTTGATGCACAAGTGGCCTGTGCATGCGTTCATTTCGTATCATGTAATGCTCTTCTGCTCACATTGGCTTTACCGCAGTGCTTTCGCGATGCGTGAAGCTTAATCATCTTTTGGTAATTGTCTTTTTGTTTCCCTGAAACGGACGTGCCAAGATGCATAATTAATCTCAGCAGTCGCAAATGCTTATATTTGTTTGATGCACAAGTGGCCTGTGCATGCATTCATTTTGTATCACGTAGTGCTCTTCTGCTCACGCTGGCTTTACCGCAGTGCTTTCTCGATGCAGTGAAGCTTAATCATCTTTTGGTACTTGTCTTTTTGTCTACCTGAAACGGACGTGCCAAGATGCATATTTGGCCTGAGCAGTCGCAAATGCTTATATTTGTTTGATGCACAAGTGGCCTGTGCATGTGTTCATTTCGTATCATGTAATACTCTTCTGCTCACGCTGGCTTTACCGCAGTATTTTTGCGATGCGCTGAAGCTTGCTAATAATTTACTATTTGTCCTTTTGTTTGCCTGAAACAGACGTGCCAAGATGCATATTTGGCCTGAGCAGTCGCAAATGCTTATATTTGTTTGATGCACAAGTGGCCTGTGCATGCGTACATTTCGTATCATGTAATGCTCTTCTGCTCATGCTGGCTTTACCGCAGTTCTTTCGCGATGCAGCGAAGCTTAATCATTTTTTGGTATTTGTCCTTTTGTTTGCCTGAAACAGACGTGAAAAGATGCATATTGGGCCTGAGCACTCGCAAATGCTTATATTTGTTTGATGCACAAGTGGCCTGTGCATGCGTTCATTTCGTATCATGTAGTGCTCTTCTGCTCACGCTGGCTTTACCGCAGTGCTTTCGCAGTGCATTGAAGCTTAATCATCTTTTGGTAATTGTCTTTTTGTCTGTTTGAAAAGGACGTGCCAAGATGCATATTTGGCCTGAGCAGCCGCAAATGCCTATATTTGTTTGATGCACAAGTGGCCTGTGCATGCGTTCATTTCGTATCGTGTATTGCTCTTCTGCTCACGCTGGCTTTACCGCAGTGCTTTCGCAATGCAGTGAAGCCTAATTATCTTTTGGTAATTGTTTTTTGTCTCCCTGAAATGGACGTGCCAAGATGCAGATATGGCCTGAGCAGTCGCAAATGCTAATATTTGTGTATGCACAAGTGGCCTGTGCATGCGTTCATTTCGTATCATGTAATGCTCTTCTGCTCACGCTGGCTTTACCGCAGTGCTTTTGCGATGCAGTGAAGCTTGAACATATTTAAGTATTTGTTCTTTTGTTTGCCTGAAACGGACGTGCCCAGATGCATATTTGGCCTGAGCAGTCGCAAATGCTTATATTTGTTTGATGCACAAGTGGCCTGGGCATGCGTTCATTTCGTATCATCTAATGCTCTTGTGCTAACGCTGGCTTTACCGCAGGGCTGGTGCGATGTACTAAAGCTTGATAATATTTTAGTATTTGTTCTTTTGTTTGCCTGAAACAGATGTGCCAAGATGCATATTTGGCCTGAGCGGTCGCAAATGCTTATATTTGTTTGATGCACAAGTGGCCTTTGCATGGGTTCATTTCGTATCATGTAGTGCTCTTCTGCTCACACTGGCTTTACCGCAGTGCTTTCGCGATGCAGTGAAGCTTGATCATAATTAAATATTTGTCCTTTTATTTGGCTGAAACGGACGTGCCAAGATGCATATTTGGCCTGAGCAGTCGCAAATGCTTATATTTGTTTGTTCCACAAGTGGCCTGTGCATGCGTTCATTTCGTAACATGCAACGGTCTTCTGCTGACGCTGGCTTACCGCAGTGCTTTTGCGATGCAGTGAAGCTTAATCATCATTAAGTATTTGTCCTTTGTTTGCCTGAAACGGACGCGCAAGATTCATATTTGGCGTGAGCAGTCGCAAATGCTTATATTTGTTTGATGCACAAGTGGCCCGGGCATGCGTTCATTTCGTATCATGTAATGCTCTTCTGCTCACACTGGCTTTTGTGCAGTGCTTCTGCGAAGCATTAAAGCTTGATCATATTTTAGTATGTGTTCTTTTGTTTGCCTGAAACAGACGTGCCAAGATGCATATTCGGCCTGAGCAGTCGCAAATGCTTATATTTGTTTGATGTACAGGTGGCCTGTGCATGCGTTCATTTCGTATCATGTAATGCCCTTCTGCTCACGCTGGCTTTACCGCAGTGCTTTTGCGATACAGTGAAGCTTGAACATATTTAAGTATTTGTTCTTTTGTTTGTCTGAAACGGACGTGCCCAGATGCATATTTGGCCTGAGCAGTCGCAAATGCTTATATTTGTTTGATGCACAAGTGGCCTGGGCATGCGTTCATTTCGTATCATCTAATGCTCTTGTGCTAACGCTGGCTTTACCGCAAGGCTTGTGCGATGTACTAAAGCTTGATCACATTTTAGTATTTGTTCTTTTGTTTGCCTGAAACAGACGTGCCAAGATGCATATTTGGCCTGAGCAGTCGCAAATGCTTATATTTGTTTGATGCACAAGTGGCCTGTGCATGCGTTCATTTCGTATCATGTAATGCTCTTCTGCTCACATTGGCTTTACCGCAGTGCTTTCGCGATGCGTGAAGCTTAATCATCTTTTGGTAATTGTCTTTTTGTTTCCCTGAAACGGACGTGCCAAGATGCATAATTAATCTCAGCAGTCGCAAATGCTTATATTTGTTTGATGCACAAGTGGCCTGTGCATGCATTCATTTTGTATCACGTAGTGCTCTTCTGCTCACGCTGGCTTTACCGCAGTGCTTTCTCGATGCAGTGAAGCTTAATCATCTTTTGGTACTTGTCTTTTTGTCTACCTGAAACGGACGTGCCAAGATGCATATTTGGCCTGAGCAGTCGCAAATGCTTATATTTGTTTGATGCACAAGTGGCCTGTGCATGCGTTCTTTCGTATAATGTAACGCTCTTTTGCTCACGCTGGCTTTTCCGCAGTGCTTTTGCGTTTCAGTGAACCTTGATCATAATTAAATTATTGTCCTTTTGTTTGCCTGAAACAGACGGGCCAAGATGCATATTTAGCGTGAGCAGTCGCAAATGCCTCTAATGTTTGATGCACAAGTGGCCTATGCATGCGTTCATTTCGTATCATGTCATGCTCATCTGCTCACGCTGGCTTTGCCGCAGTGATTTTTGCGATGCAGAGAAGCGTAATCATCTTTTGATAATTGTCTTTTTGTCTGTTTGAAAAGGACATGCCAAGATGCATATTTGGCCTGAGCAGTCGCAAATGCTTATACTTGTTTGATGCACAAGTGGCCTGTGCATGTGTTCATTTCGTATCATGTAATACTCTTCTGCTCACGCTGGCTTTACCGCAGTATTTTTGCGATGCGCTGAAGCTTGCTAATAATTTACTATTTGTCCTTTTGTTTGCCTGAAACAGACGTGCCAAGATGCATATTTGGCCTGAGCAGTCGCAAATGCTTATATTTGTTTGATGCACAAGTGGCCTGTGCATGCGTACATTTCGTATCATGTAATGCTCTTCTGCTCATGCTGGCTTTACCGCAGTTCTTTCGCGATGCAGCGAAGCTTAATCATTTTTTGGTATTTGTCCTTTTGTTTGCCTGAAACAGACGTGAAAAGATGCATATTGGGCCTGAGCACTCGCAAATGCTTATATTTGTTTGATGCACAAGTGGCCTGTGCATGCGTTCATTTCGTATCATGTAGTGCTCTTCTGCTCACGCTGGCTTTACCGCAGTGCTTTCGCAATGCATTGAAGCTTAATCATCTTTTGGTAATTGTCTTTTTGTCTGTTTGAAAAGGACGTGCCAAGATGCATATTTGGCCTGAGCAGCCGCAAATGCCTATATTTGTTTGATGCACAAGTGGCCTGTGCATGCGTTCATTTCGTATCGTGTATTGCTCTTCTGCTCACGCTGGCTTTACCGCAGTGCTTTCGCAATGCAGTGAAGCCTAATTATCTTTTGGTAATTGTTTTTTGTCTCCCTGAAATGGACGTGCCAAGATGCAGATATGGCCTGAGCAGTCGCAAATGCTAATATTTGTGTATGCACAAGTGGCCTGTGCATGCGTTCATTTCGTATCATGTAATGCTCTTCTGCTCACGCTGGCTTTACCGCAGTGCTTTTGCGATGCAGTGAAGCTTGAACATATTTAAGTATTTGTTCTTTTGTTTGCCTGAAACGGACGTGCCCAGATGCATATTTGGCCTGAGCAGTCGCAAATGCTTATATTTGTTTGATGCACAAGTGGCCTGGGCATGCGTTCATTTCGTATCATCTAATGCTCTTGTGCTAACGCTGGCTTTACCGCAGGGCTGGTGCGATGTACTAAAGCTTGATAATATTTTAGTATTTGTTCTTTTGTTTGCCTGAAACAGATGTGCCAAGATGCATATTTGGCCTGAGCGGTCGCAAATGCTTATATTTGTTTGATGCACAAGTGGCCTTTGCATGGGTTCATTTCGTATCATGTAGTGCTCTTCTGCTCACACTGGCTTTACCGCAGTGCTTTCGCGATGCAGTGAAGCTTGATCATAATTAAATATTTGTCCTTTTATTTGGCTGAAACGGACGTGCCAAGATGCATATTTGGCCTGAGCAGTCGCAAATGCTTATATTTGTTTGTTCCACAAGTGGCCTGTGCATGCGTTCATTTCGTAACATGCAACGGTCTTCTGCTGACGCTGGCTTACCGCAGTACTTTTGCGATGCAGTGAAGCTTAATCATCATTAAGTATTTGTCCTTTGTTTGCCTGAAACGGACGCGCAAAATTCATATTTGGCGTGAGCAGTCGCAAATGCTTATATTTGTTTGATGCACAAGTGGCCCGGGCATGCGTTCATTTCGTATCATGTAATGCTCTTCTGCTCACACTGGCTTTTTTGCAGTGCTTCTGCGAAGCATTAAAGCTTGATCATATTTCAGTATGTGTTCTTTTGTTTGCCTGAAACAGACGTGCCAAGATGCATATTCTGCCTGAGCAGTCGCAAATGCTTATATTTGTTTGATGTACAGGTGGCCTGTGCATGCGTTCATTTCGTATCATGTAATGCCCTTCTGCTCACGCTGGCGTTACCGCAGTGCTTTTGCGATACAGTGAAGCTTGAACATATTTAAGTATTTGTTCTTTTGTTTGCCTGAAACGGACGTGCCCAGATGCATATTTGGCCTGAGCAGTCGCAAATGCTTATATTTGTTTGATGCACAAGTGGCCTGGGCATGCGTTCATTTCGTATCATCTAATGCTCTTGTGCTAACGCTGGCTTTACCGCAAGGCTTGTGCGATGTACTAAAGCTTGATCATATTTTAGTATTTGTTCTTTTGTTTGCCTGAAACAGACGTGCCAAGATGCATATTTGGCCTGAGCAGACGCAAATGCTTATATTTGTTTGATGCACAAGTGGCCTGTGCATGCGTTCATTTCGTATCATGTAATGCTCTTCTGCTCACATTGGCTATACCGCAGTGCTTTCGCGATGCGTGAAGCTTAATCATCTTTTGGTAATTGTCTTTTTGTTTTCCTGAAACGGACGTGCCAAGATGCATAATTAACCTCAGCAGTCGCAAATGCTTAAATTTGTTTGATGCACAAGTGGCCTGTGCATGCATTCATTTTGTATCAAGTAGTGCTCTTCTGCTCACGCTGGCTTTACCGCAGTGCTTTCTCGATGCAGTGAAGCTTAATCATCTTTTGGTACTTGTCTTTTTGTCTACCTGAAACGGACGTGCCAAGATGCATATTTGGCCTGAGCAGTCGCAAATGCTTATATTTGTTAGATGCACAAGTGGCCTGTGCATGCGTTCTTTCGTATAATGTAACGCTCTTTTGCTCACGCTGGCTTTTCCGCAGTGCTTTTGCGTTTCAGTGAACCTTGATCATAATTAAATATTTGTCCTTTTGTTTGCCTGAAACAGACGTGCCAAGATGCATATTTGGCGTGAGCAGTCGCAAATGCCTCTAATGTTTGATGCACAAGTGGCCTATGCATGCGTTCATTTCGTATCATGTCATGCTCATCTGCTCACGCTGGCTTTGCCGCAGTGATTTTTGCGATGCAGAGAAGCGTAATCATCTTTTGATAATTGTCTTTTTGTCTGTTTGAAAAGGACATGCCAAGATGCATATTTGGCCGGAGCAGTCGCAAATGCTTATACTTGTTTGATGCACAAGTGGCCTGTGCATGCGTTCATTTCGTATCATATAATGCTCCTCTGCTGACGCTGGCTTTACCGCGTGCTTTCGCGATGCAGTGAAGCCTAATTATTTTTTGGTAATTGTCTTTTTGTCTCCCTAAAACGGACGTGCCAAGATGCATATTTGGCCTGAGCAGTCGCAAATGCTTATATTTGTTTGATGCACAAGTGGCCTGTGCATGTGTTCATTTCGTATCATGTAATACTCTTCTGCTCACGCTGGCTTTACCGCAGTATTTTTGCGATGCGCTGAAGCTTGCTAATAATTTACTATTTGTCCTTTTGTTTGCCTGAAACAGACGTGCCAAGATGCATATTTGGCCTGAGCAGTCGCAAATGCTTATATTTGTTTGATGCACAAGTGGCCTGTGCATGCGTAGATTTCGTATCATGTAATGCTCTTCTGCTCATGCTGGCTTTACCGCAGTTCTTTCGCGATGCAGCGAAGCTTAATCATTTTTTGGTATTTGTCCTTTTGTTTGCCTGAAACAGACGTGAAAAGATGCATATTGGGCCTGAGCACTCGCAAATGCTTATATTTGTTTGATGCACAAGTGGCCTGTGCATGCGTTCATTTCGTATCATGTAGTGCTCTTCTGCTCACGCTGGCTTTACCGCAGTGCTTTCGCAATGCATTGAAGCTTAATCATCTTTTGGTAATTGTCTTTTTGTCTGTTTGAAAAGGACGTGCCAAGATGCATATTTGGCCTGAGCAGTCGCAAATGCCTATATTTGTTTGATGCACAAGTGGCCTGTGCATGCGTTCATTTCGTATCATGTAATACTCTTCTGCTCACGCTGGCTTTACCGCAGTATTTTTGCGATGCGCTGAAGCTTGCTAATAATTTACTATTTGTCCTTTTGTTTGCCTGAAACAGACGTGCCAAGATGCATATTTGGCCTGAGCAGTCGCAAATGCTTATATTTGTTTGATGCACAAGTGGCCTGTGCATGCGTACATTTCGTATCATGTAATGCTCTTCTGCTCATGCTGGCTTTACCGCAGTTCTTTCGCGATGCAGCGAAGCTTAATCATTTTTTGGTATTTGTCCTTTTGTTTGCCTGAAACAGACGTGAAAAGATGCATATTGGGCCTGAGCACTCGCAAATGCTTATATTTGTTTGATGCACAAGTGGCCTGTGCATGCGTTCATTTCGTATCATGTAGTGCTCTTCTGCTCACGCTGGCTTTACCGCAGTGCTTTCGCAATGCATTGAAGCTTAATCATCTTTTGGTAATTGTCTTTTTGTCTGTTTGAAAAGGACGTGCCAAGATGCATATTTGGCCTGAGCAGCCGCAAATGCCTATATTTGTTTGATGCACAAGTGGCCTGTGCATGCGTTCATTTCGTATCGTGTATTGCTCTTCTGCTCACGCTGGCTTTACCGCAGTGCTTTCGCAATGCAGTGAAGCCTAATTATCTTTTGGTAATTGTTTTTTGTCTCCCTGAAATGGACGTGCCAAGATGCAGATATGGCCTGAGCAGTCGCAAATGCTAATATTTGTGTATGCACAAGTGGCCTGTGCATGCGTTCATTTCGTATCATGTAATGCTCTTCTGCTCACGCTGGCTTTACCGCAGTGCTTTTGCGATGCAGTGAAGCTTGAACATATTTAAGTATTTGTTCTTTTGTTTGCCTGAAACGGACGTGCCCAGATGCATATTTGGCCTGAGCAGTCGCAAATGCTTATATTTGTTTGATGCA
The DNA here is from genome assembly GCF_043290135.1 of Rhipicephalus microplus. NCBI lineage: Eukaryota > Metazoa > Arthropoda > Arachnida > Ixodida > Ixodidae > Rhipicephalus > Rhipicephalus microplus. The sequence goes on from NC_134703.1 coordinate 192,407,621, forward strand.
CAAGTGGCCTGGGCATGCGTTCATTTCGTATCATCTAATGCTCTTGTGCTAACGCTGGCTTTACCGCAGGGCTGGTGCGATGTACTAAAGCTTGATAATATTTTAGTATTTGTTCTTTTGTTTGCCTGAAACAGATGTGCCAAGATGCATATTTGGCCTGAGCGGTCGCAAATGCTTATATTTGTTTGATGCACAAGTGGCCTTTGCATGGGTTCATTTCGTATCATGTAGTGCTCTTCTGCTCACACTGGCTTTACCGCAGTGCTTTCGCGATGCAGTGAAGCTTGATCATAATTAAATATTTGTCCTTTTATTTGGCTGAAACGGACGTGCCAAGATGCATATTTGGCCTGAGCAGTCGCAAATGCTTATATTTGTTTGTTCCACAAGTGGCCTGTGCATGCGTTCATTTCGTAACATGCAACGGTCTTCTGCTGACGCTGGCTTACCGCAGTACTTTTGCGATGCAGTGAAGCTTAATCATCATTAAGTATTTGTCCTTTGTTTGCCTGAAACGGACGCGCAAAATTCATATTTGGCGTGAGCAGTCGCAAATGCTTATATTTGTTTGATGCACAAGTGGCCCGGGCATGCGTTCATTTCGTATCATGTAATGCTCTTCTGCTCACACTGGCTTTTTTGCAGTGCTTCTGCGAAGCATTAAAGCTTGATCATATTTCAGTATGTGTTCTTTTGTTTGCCTGAAACAGACGTGCCAAGATGCATATTCTGCCTGAGCAGTCGCAAATGCTTATATTTGTTTGATGTACAGGTGGCCTGTGCATGCGTTCATTTCGTATCATGTAATGCCCTTCTGCTCACGCTGGCGTTACCGCAGTGCTTTTGCGATACAGTGAAGCTTGAACATATTTAAGTATTTGTTCTTTTGTTTGCCTGAAACGGACGTGCCCAGATGCATATTTGGCCTGAGCAGTCGCAAATGCTTATATTTGTTTGATGCACAAGTGGCCTGGGCATGCGTTCATTTCGTATCATCTAATGCTCTTGTGCTAACGCTGGCTTTACCGCAAGGCTTGTGCGATGTACTAAAGCTTGATCATATTTTAGTATTTGTTCTTTTGTTTGCCTGAAACAGACGTGCCAAGATGCATATTTGGCCTGAGCAGACGCAAATGCTTATATTTGTTTGATGCACAAGTGGCCTGTGCATGCGTTCATTTCGTATCATGTAATGCTCTTCTGCTCACATTGGCTATACCGCAGTGCTTTCGCGATGCGTGAAGCTTAATCATCTTTTGGTAATTGTCTTTTTGTTTTCCTGAAACGGACGTGCCAAGATGCATAATTAACCTCAGCAGTCGCAAATGCTTAAATTTGTTTGATGCACAAGTGGCCTGTGCATGCATTCATTTTGTATCAAGTAGTGCTCTTCTGCTCACGCTGGCTTTACCGCAGTGCTTTCTCGATGCAGTGAAGCTTAATCATCTTTTGGTACTTGTCTTTTTGTCTACCTGAAACGGACGTGCCAAGATGCATATTTGGCCTGAGCAGTCGCAAATGCTTATATTTGTTAGATGCACAAGTGGCCTGTGCATGCGTTCTTTCGTATAATGTAACGCTCTTTTGCTCACGCTGGCTTTTCCGCAGTGCTTTTGCGTTTCAGTGAACCTTGATCATAATTAAATATTTGTCCTTTTGTTTGCCTGAAACAGACGTGCCAAGATGCATATTTGGCGTGAGCAGTCGCAAATGCCTCTAATGTTTGATGCACAAGTGGCCTATGCATGCGTTCATTTCGTATCATGTCATGCTCATCTGCTCACGCTGGCTTTGCCGCAGTGATTTTTGCGATGCAGAGAAGCGTAATCATCTTTTGATAATTGTCTTTTTGTCTGTTTGAAAAGGACATGCCAAGATGCATATTTGGCCGGAGCAGTCGCAAATGCTTATACTTGTTTGATGCACAAGTGGCCTGTGCATGCGTTCATTTCGTATCATATAATGCTCCTCTGCTGACGCTGGCTTTACCGCGTGCTTTCGCGATGCAGTGAAGCCTAATTATTTTTTGGTAATTGTCTTTTTGTCTCCCTAAAACGGACGTGCCAAGATGCATATTTGGCCTGAGCAGTCGCAAATGCTTATATTTGTTTGATGCACAAGTGGCCTGTGCATGTGTTCATTTCGTATCATGTAATACTCTTCTGCTCACGCTGGCTTTACCGCAGTATTTTTGCGATGCGCTGAAGCTTGCTAATAATTTACTATTTGTCCTTTTGTTTGCCTGAAACAGACGTGCCAAGATGCATATTTGGCCTGAGCAGTCGCAAATGCTTATATTTGTTTGATGCACAAGTGGCCTGTGCATGCGTAGATTTCGTATCATGTAATGCTCTTCTGCTCATGCTGGCTTTACCGCAGTTCTTTCGCGATGCAGCGAAGCTTAATCATTTTTTGGTATTTGTCCTTTTGTTTGCCTGAAACAGACGTGAAAAGATGCATATTGGGCCTGAGCACTCGCAAATGCTTATATTTGTTTGATGCACAAGTGGCCTGTGCATGCGTTCATTTCGTATCATGTAGTGCTCTTCTGCTCACGCTGGCTTTACCGCAGTGCTTTCGCAATGCATTGAAGCTTAATCATCTTTTGGTAATTGTCTTTTTGTCTGTTTGAAAAGGACGTGCCAAGATGCATATTTGGCCTGAGCAGCCGCAAATGCCTATATTTGTTTGATGCACAAGTGGCCTGTGCATGCGTTCATTTCGTATCGTGTATTGCTCTTCTGCTCACGCTGGCTTTACCGCAGTGCTTTCGCAATGCAGTGAAGCTTAATTATCTTTTGGTAATTGTTTTTTGTCTCCCTGAAATGGACGTGCCAAGATGCAGATTTGGCCTGAGCAGTCGCAAATGCTAATATTTGTGTATGCACAAGTGGCCTGTGTATGCGTTCATTTCGTATCATGTAATGCTCTTCTGCTCACGCTGGCTTTACCGCAGTGCTTTTGCGATGCAGTGAAGCTTGAACATATTTAAGTATTTGTTATTTTGTTTGCCTGAAACGGACGTGCCCAGATGCATATTTGGCCTGAGCAGTCGCAAATGCTTATATTTGTTTGATGCACAAGTGGCCTGGGCATGCGTTCATTTCGTATCAACTAATGCTCTTGTGCTAACGCTGGCTTTACCGCAGGGCTTGTGCGATGTACTAAAGCTTGATAATGTTTTAGTATTTGTTCTTTTGTTTGCCTGAAACAGATGTGCCAAGATGCATATTTGGCCTGAGCAGTCGCAAATGCTTATATTTGTATGATGCACAAGTGGCCTGTGCATGCGTTCATTTCGTATGATGTAATGCTCTTCTGCTCACGCTGGCTTTATCGCAGTGCTTTTGTGATGCAGTGAAGCTTGAACATATTTAAGTATTTGTTCTTTTGTTTGCCTGATACAGACGTGCCAAGATGCATATTTGGCCTGAGCAGTCGCAAATGCTTATATTTGTTTGATGCACAAGTGGCCTTTGCATGGGTTCATTTCGTATCATGTAGTGCTCTTCTGCTCACACTGGCTTTACCGCAGTGCTTTCGCGATGCAGTGAAGCTTCATCATAATTAAATATTTGTCCTTTTATTTGGCTGAAACGGACGTGCCAAGATGCATATTTGGCCTGAGCAGTCGCAAATGCTTATATTTGTTTGATGCACAAGTGGCCTGTGCATGCGTTCATTTCGTATCATGCAACGGTCTTCTGCTGACGCTGGCTTACCGCAGTGCTTTTGCTATGCTGTGAAGCTTAATCATCATTAAGTATTGGTCCTTTGTTTGCCTGAAACGGACGTGGAAGATTCATATTTGGCGTGAGCAGTCGCAAATGCTTATATTTGTTTGATGCACAAGTGGCCCGGGCATGCGTTCATTTCGTATCATGTAATGCTCTTCTGCTCACACTGGCTTTTTTGCAGTGCTTCTGCGAAGCATTAAAGCTTGATCATATTTTAGTATGTGTTCTTTTGTTTGCCTGAAACAGACGTGCCAAGATGCATATTCGGCCTGAGCAGTCGCAAATGCTTATATTTGTTTGATGTACAGGTGGCCTGTGCATGCGTTCATTTCGTATCATGTAATGCCCTTCTGCTCACGCTGGCTTTACCGCAGTGCTTTTGCGATACAGTGAAGCTTGAACATATTTAAGTATTTGTTCTTTTGTTTGCCTGAAACGGACGTGCCCAGATGCATATTTGGCCTGAGCAGTCGCAAATGCTTATATTTGTTTGATGCACAAGTGGCCTGGGCATGCGTTCATTTCGTATCATGTAATGCTCTTCTGCTCACCTTGGCTTTACCGCAGTGCTTTCGCGATGCGTGAAGCTTAATCACCTTTTGGTAATTGTCTTTTTGTTTCCCTGAAACGGACGTGCCAAGATGCATATTTAACCTCAGCAGTCGCAAATGCTTATATTTGTTTGATGCACAAGAGGCCTGTGCATGCGTTCATTTTGTATCATGTAATGCTCTTCTGCTCACGCTGGCTTTACCCTAGTGCTGTCGCAATGCAGTGAAGCTTAATCATCTTTTGGTAATTGTTTATTTGTCTCTCTGAAACGGACATGCCAAGATGCATATTTGGCTTTAGCCGTCGCAAATGCTTATATTTGTTTGATGCACAAGTGGCCTGTGCATGCATTTATTTTGTATCACGTAGTGCTCTTCTGCTCACGCTGGCTTTACCGCAGTGCTTTCTCGATGCAGTGAAGCTTAATCATCTTTTGGTACTTGTCTTTTTGTCTACCTGAAACGGACGTGCCAAGATGCATATTTGGCCTGAGCAGTCGCAAATGCTTATATTTGTTTGATGCACAAGTGGCCTGTGCATGCGTTCTTTCGTATAATGTAACGCTCTTTTGCTCACGCTGGCTTTTCCGCAGTGCTTTTGCGTTTCAGTGAACCTTGATCATAATTAAATATTTGTCCTTTTGTTTGCCTGAAACAGACGTGCCAAGATGCATATTTGGCGTGAGCAGTCGCAAATGCCTCTAATGTTTGATGCACAAGTGGCCTATGCATGCGTTCATTTTGTATCATGTCATGCTCATCTGCTCACGCTGGCTTTGCCGCAGTGATTTTTGCGATGCAGAGAAGCGTAATCATCTTTTGATAATTGTCTTTTTGTCTGTTTGAAAAGGACATGCCAAGATGCATATTTGGCCTGAGCAGTCGCAAATGCTTATATTTGTTTGAAGCACAAGTGCCCTGTGCATGCGTTCATTTCGTATCATGTCATGCTCCTCTGCTCACGCTGGCTTTACCGCGTGCTATCGCGATGCAGTGATGCCTAATTATTTTTTGGTAATTGTCTTTTTGTCTCCCTGAAACGGACGTGCCAAGATGCATATTTGGCCTGAGCAGTCGCAAATGCTTATATTTGTTTGATGCACAAGTGGCCTGTGCATGTGTTCATTTCGTATCATGTAATACTCTTCTGCTCACGCTGGCTTTACCGCAGTATTTTTGCGATGCGCTGAAGCTTGCTAATAATTTACTATTTGTCCTTTTGTTTGCCTGAAACAGACGTGCCAAGATGCATATTTGGCCTGAGCAGTCGCAAATGCTTATATTTGTTTGATGCACAAGTGGCCTGTGCATGCGTACATTTGGTATCATGTAATGCTCTTCTGCTCATGCTGGCTTTACCGCAGTTCTTTCGCGATGCAGTGAAGCCTAATCATTTTTTGGTATTTGTCCTTTTGTTTGCCTGAAACAGACGTGAAAAGATGCATATTGGGCCTGAGCACTCGCAAATGCTTATATTTGTTTGATGCACAAGTGGCCTGTGCATGCGTTCATTTCGTATCATGTAATGCTCTTCTGCTCACGCTGGCTTTACCGCAGTTCTTTCGCAATGCAGTGAAGCTTAATCATCTTTGGGTAATTGTCTTTTTGTCTGTTTGAAAAGGACGTGCCAAGATGCATATTTGGCCTGAGCAGCCACAAATGCCTATATTTGTTTGATGCACAAGTGGCCTGTGCATGCGTTCATTTCGTATCGTGTATTGCTCTTCTGCTCACGCTGGCTTTACCGCAGTGCTTTCGCAATGCAGTGAAGCATAATTAGCTTTTGGTAATTGTTTTTTGTTTGCCTGAAACGGACGTGCCCAGATGCATATTTGGCCTGAGCAGTCGCAAATGCTTATATTTGTTTGATGCACAAGTGGCCTGGGCATGCGTTCATTTCGTATCATCTAATGCTCTTGTGCTAACGCTGGCTTTACCGCAGGGCTTGTGCGATGTACTAAAGCTTGATAATATTTTAGTATTTGTTCTTTTGTTTGCCTGAAACAGATGTGCCAAGATGCATATTTGGCCTGAGCAGTCGCAAATGCTTATATTTGTATGATGCACAAGTGGCCTGTGCATGCGTTCATTTCGTATGGTGTAATGCTCTTCTGCTCACGGTGGCTTTATCGCAGTGCTTTTGCGATGCAGTGAAGCTTGAACATATTGTCACGAGGTCGTGACGTGGCCAAAGACAGGAGACTTCGTGTTGGGATTTAACTGTTTATTTGGGCAAACCTGTGCCCGGTAAACGGAAAGTCCAATTACAGCAGCAGTCTCGCACAGATAGCAGTCTCGGACTGATAGCGGCGAACGGAGCGTCGGCTTTCGATCAACAACTACTGACAAGCGGCGAAGCGCGTCAGCATTTATACTCTTGCCATCGAATGTTCTAGCGTTATCGCTGGCGGTGGCGTAGGTTCCAGAACAATCTGTATCGTTCGCACAGTGGGCGTGATCTTCTCGAAATGATCTACTACAGTCCGGAACCTTCTGGAAAACTGCAGGCGCGGTTTGCGCTGAGAATCGTGTGGTGTTTTGGGACGATAACGAAAACTTGGGAAATGGAACGTGGCATTGCCCCCCTCTGAAAAAAAGGCATCGTCCCGATGCTTTACCTAAAGATGAAGGTACAATAATAATGCAAGAAAATACAATTACGATGAAACAATAATACAAACGAAACACTGTTTCAGTTTGTTAACGCGCATGAAACGGCTTGAGGCGCGCGACATGCACGACTTCAGGTCGCGATCGGCGTCGTTGAGAGTTCGTGATGCCGTCGGGGACAACCTCATAATGAAGTGGGCCGAGACGTCGAACCACCCTGTACGGTCCGAAGTACCGTCGCAGAAGCTTTTCACTTAATCCACGTCGGCGTATCGGCGTTCACACCCAAACACGTTCACCGGGCTGGTATTCCACGAAACGTCGTCGAAGGTTGTATCGGTGGCTGTCTGTCGTCTGTTGATTCTTGATACGGAGACGAGCAAGTTGTCGGGCTTCTTCGGCACGTTGAAGGTACTCGCTCACATCGAGGCTTTCTTCGTCGGTGACGTTGGGTAACATGGCATCGAGCGTCGTTGCCGGGCTCCTTCCGTAGACCAATTTGTATGGAGATATCTGCGTCGTCTCCTGCACCGCCGTGTTGTATGCGAAGGTCACATACGGAAGAATGGCGTCCCACGTCTTGTGTTCGACATCGACGTACATTGACAGCATGTCGGCGATCGTCTTGTTAAGCGGCTCGGTCAGGCCGTTGGTCTGTGGGTGGTACGCTGTCGTCTGGCGGTGGTTTGTTTGGCTGTATGCCAAGATCGCTTGAGTTAAGTCGGCAGTGAATGCCGTTCCTCTGTCGGTGATAAGGACCTCCGGGGCGCCGTGACGTAGGACGATATTTTCGACGAAGAACTTAGCTACCTCGGATGCACTGCCTTTTGGCAGGGCTTTTGTCTCGGCGTAGCGGGTGAGGTAGTCGGTAGCTACCACGATCCACTTGTTTCCGAAAGCCGACGTCGGGAACGGCCCCAGTAGGTCCATACCAATCTGCTGGAAAGGTCGGCAAGGTGGATCAATTGGCTGCAGAAGTCCCGCTGGCCTTGTCGGCGGTGTCTTGCGTCGCTGACAGTCCCGGCATGTCCTCACATAACGAGTGACGTCGCTGGTAAGACGCGGCCAGTAGTACCTTTCTTGTATCCTCGCGAGCGTGCAAAAAACACCGAGGTGCCCTGCCGTCGGATCGTCGTGCAGGGCCGGCAGGAGTTCTGGTCGCAGAGCTGAAGGCACCACAAGGAGGTACTTAGCCCGAAGCGGTGAAAAGTTTTTCTTTTGTAGAAGACCGTTTCGTAGAAAAAACGACGCTAGTGCGTGCTTGAATGCCTTCGGGACTTCGGCGGTCCTCCCTTCGAGGTATTCTATTAGGGCCTTAAGTTCCGGGTCGGCCCGCTGTCGTTCAGCGAAGTCGTCGGTAGTGATCGTTCCCAAGAAGTAGTCGTCATCCGGGTCGTCGGGTAGCGGTTGGTGGACAGGTGCACGAGAGAGACAGTCGGCATCGGAGTGTTTTTTCGCCGGACTTGTAAATGACAATAATGTCATATTCTTGAAGTCTCAGGCTCCATCGTGCGAGGCGACCTGAAGGGTCCTTCAAAGTGGCTAGCCAACACAAGGCGTGGTGGTCACTCACAACTTTGAAGGGCCTGCCGTAGAGGTATGGGCGAAATTTCGACGTAGCCCAGATGACGGCGAGGCACTCCTTTTCTGTTGTGGAGTAATTTGCTTCTGCTTTGGATAGCGATCGGCTGGCGTAACTAATAACCCTTTCAAGTCCGTCAGCCCTCTGCACAAGAACGGCACCAAGACCTACGCTGCTTGCGTCAGTATGTATTTCTGTCTCGACGAATTCGTCGAAATGGGCAAGTAACGGAGGCGTCTGGAGGCGATGTTTAAGCTCCTGGAAAGCGTGTTCCTGTGGCGTTTCCCACTTGAACTCCACGTCGGCCTTGGTAAGGTTAGTGAGAGGATCGGCGATGCGGGCGAAGTTTTTCACGAACCGCCTATAATAGGCGCACAGGCCCAGAAATCGGCGCACGGCTTTCTTGTCAGTGGGCGGCGGGAAGTCGGCGATGGCGGCTGTTTTCCGTGGATCAGGACGAACTCCAGACTTGCTGATAACGTGCCCCAGAAACAAGAGCTCTTCGTACGCAAATCTGCACTTTTCTGGCTTCAGTGTGAGTCCGGAAGTCTTGATGGCTTGAAGTACAGCTTCAAGGCGCCGAAGATGCTCGTCGAAACTCGAGGAAAACACGACGACGTCGTCCAAGTACACAAGGCAAGTCTGCCACTTCAATCCTGCCAGTACTGTATCCATAACTCGTTGAAAAGTTGCAGGCGCTGAGCAAAGGCCGAAGGGCATCACCTTAAACTCGAAGAGGCCGTCCGGTGTTATAAACGCCGTCTTCTCTCGGTCTCTTTCGTCGACTTCGATTTGCCAATAGCCAGTCTTGAGGTCCATTGACGAAAAGTACTTGGCGTTATGGAGCCGATCAAGTGCGTCGTCTATTCGTGGGAGAGGATACACGTCCTTTCTTGTGATTTCGTTCAGGCGGCGATGATCGACGCAGAAACGTAGGGTCCCATCCTTTTTCTTCACTAACACCACGGGGGATGCCCATGGGCTCTTGGACGGTGGATAATGTCATCCCGCAGCATTTCATCAACTTGTCTCTTCATGGCCTTACGTTCTCGCGTCGAAACCCTGTACGGACTCTGACGGAGTGGTCTGGCATATTCCTCGGTTATGATACGATGTTTCGTGTTTGGGGTCTGCCGAATTTTCGATGACGACGAAAAGCAATCTTCGTATTGCAAGAGCAGGGCCTTGAGCTGTTCTTGCTTATCGTTCGGAAGTCTGGGATTGACGTCGAAAGCTATGGGACGGGCTTGGTTCCTCTGAGCAGGTTCCACAGAATCGGCGAGGGCGAAAGCACTGGTGGCTTCGACAATTTCTTCGATGTATGCGACCGTTGATCCTTTGTTCACATGTTTGTACTCATTACTGAAATTCGTGAGCATAACCGTTGCTTTGCCTCCCCGCAGCTCTACAATTCCTCTAGCGACGCAAATATTTCGGGTGACCAACAGATGCTGACTGCCTTCAACGACGCCTTTGAAGTCAGGTGATTCAGGAGCGCCGACTGAAATAATGACGCTTGAGCGAGGCGGAATGGTGACTTGTTCTTCCAGCACATTCAAGGCATGATGTCCAGACGGCGTGCGCGGCGGTAGGGCTTCTTCTGTGGATAACGTTATCGACTTTGTTTTTAGGTTGATGACAGCACCATGGAGGCATAAGAAGTCCATGCCAAGGATGACATCTCTCGAGCAACGCTGTAGGACTATGAAGTCTGTAGGATAAATACGGCCGTTAATGGTGACTCTCGCTGTGCAGATTCCTGCAGGCGTTACGAGATGACCTCCGGCTGTGCGGATTTCAGGGCCTTTCCAAGCTGTCCTAACTTTCTTTAACTTCGCGGCGAACGACCCACTGATGACAGAATAGTCGGCTCCAGTATCGACGAGAGCGGTCACACTGTGGCCGTCAATAAGAACGTCGAGGTCGCTAGTTCGCCGTCTCGCATTACAGTTAGGGCGTGGCGTCGGGTCACGGCTGCGTCGGCTTGTTCCGCTGCTTCCATGTTGCGTCGTCAGGCCACCTTCAGTAAGTGAGCTTTCGTCGTCAGGGCTTTGCGTGGTTGGCGTTGTGTTCGGAAAGCTGCGTCGCGGCGTCGTCGTCGTCGGAGGATCTTCGGTAGTTCGTCGCACAGCAACCGCACCTCCACCGTTTGCTGCCCTTAGTTTCCCGGATACGGGCTAGGAGACCGGCCCCGCGTTGGGCCAGAGTACTGTCGGTGGTGCGGTGACGTGCGGCGGCTGGGCGACGGCCAACGCGAAGGGCTTCGTGGTGTCCACCGAGTTCCTGTCAGGTAGTCGGCGATGTCACGTGGTCGTTCTCCTGGCTGCGGACGTGGTGCATCGACGGCGAAGCCACGCAGTCCCATCTGTCGGTACTGGCAACGGCGGTAAGTGTGCCCGGCCTCGCCGCAGTGGTAGCACAGTGGGCGGTGGTCAGGGGTGCGCCAAACGTCGGTTTTCCTCGGCGCACTGCGCTGGCCCGCTGGTGAACGGTAGGTCGTCGGTGGGGGTGGTGGCGGCGGTGGTGTCTGGCGACGGAAGTGCGACGGGGCGGCGTTTTGGCGTGGACGGGGAGGAGCGTTGTGGCGCACTGCAGTGGCGTAGCTCATAGTTTCTGGCTCGGGCAGCGGTGTATGGGGAATTCGAAGTGATTGCCGAACTTCTTCTCGCACATTGTCGGCGATCGAATCCACTTGAGGTTGCGCCGAAGGCAACAGTTTGCGCAGCTCTTCCCGCACGATCGCTCGGATCGTTTCACGCAGGTTGTCGGAGTCACTGGTTTGAGCAGCAGCGCATTCTGGAGTCAGGCGACGATTATACTGTCTGGTGCGCATGTCAAGGGTTTTTTCGATGGTGGTCGCCTCGGATACAAATTCTTGGACGGTGTTCGGTGGATTCCTCATTAGTCCCGCGAAGAGCTCCTGTTTGACCCCTCGCATGAGAAAACGAACTTTCTTCTCCTCAGGCATGTCTGGGTCAGCGTGACGAAATAGGCGTTTCATCTCCTCTGTGAAAACGCCAACCTTCTCATTCGATAGCTGAACCCGGGTCTCTAGTTGAGCAGCGGCCCTTTCTTTGCGAGCGACGCTCGCGAACGTTTACAGAAATGTGACGCAGAAGACATCCCACTTTCGGAGCGTGGACTCACGATTCTCTAGCCAGGTCCTTGCGGTGTCTTCCAGGTAGAAGTACACACGCCGGAGCTTTTCTTCGTTGTCCCAGTGGTTGAGGGCGGCCACACGGTCGTATGTTTCTAACCAGGACTCCGGGTCTTCGAACGATGACCCATGGAAAATTGGTGGTTCCCTGGGTTGATGCATGACCATCGTGGGCAGGGATGCGGCGGTTGTCATTGTCGCTGCAGTCGCGGTCATGACCTTGGTCTTCCGCGCCTTGTCTTCTAGAATCCCGTACTCCGGTGGTAGTCCTTGCTGTCGGCGGCTTGTTCGCTGCTCCTGGTTGGCGTCGGTGTCTTCTCCGCGACGTGGGCTGGGTTCACGGCTTGACGGGGGCGTGCGGTACATGAACGAGGCAGCACCTCCACCAGATGTCACGAGGTCGTGACGTGGCCGAAGACAGGAAACTTCGTGTTGGGATTTAACTGTTTATTTGGGCGAACTTGTGCCCGGTAAACGGAAAGTCCAATTACAGCAGCAGTCTCGCACAGATAGCAGTCTCGGACTGATAGCGGCGAACGGAGCGTCGGCTTTCGATCAACAACTACTGACAAGCGGCGAAGCGTCAGCATTTATACTCTTGCCATCGAATGTTCTAGCGTTATCGCTGGCGGTGGCGTAGGTTCAAGAACAATCTGTATCGTTCGCACAGTGGGCGTGATCTTCTCGAAATGATCTACTACAGTCCGGAACCTTCTGGAAAACTGCAGGCGCGGTTTGCGCCTTGAATCGTGTGGTGTTTTGGGACGATAACGAAAACTTGGGAAATGGAACGTGGCAATATTTAAGTATTTGTTCTTTTGTTTGCCTGATACAGACGTGCCAAGATGCATAATTGGCCTGAGCAGTCGCAAATGCTTATATTTGTTTGATGCACAAGTGGCCTTTGCATGGGTTCATTTCGTATCATTTCGCTCTTCTGCTCACGCTGGCTTTACCGCAGTGCTTTCGCGATGCAGTGAAGCTTGATCATAATTAAATATTTGTCCTTTTGTTTGCCTGAAAGGGACGTGCCAAGATGCATATTTGGCCTGAGCAGTCGCAAATGCTTATAATGTTTGATGCACAAGTGGCCTGTGCATGCGTTCATTTCGTATCATGTCATGCTCATCTGCTCACGCTGGCTTTGCCGCAGTGCTGTCGCAATGCAGTGAAGCTTATTCATCTTTTGGTAATTGTTTTTTTGTTTCCTGAATCGGACATGCCAAGATGCATAATTGGCCTGAGCAGTTGCAAATGCTTATATTTGTTTGAAGCACAAGTGCCCTGTGCATGCGTTCATTTCGTATCATGTCATGCTCATCTGCTCACGCTGGCATACCGCAGTGCTTTTGCGATGCAGTGAAGCTTAATCATATTTCGGTATTTGTCCTTTTGTTTGCCTGAAACGGACGTGCCAAGATGCATATTTGGCCTGAGTAGTCGCAAATGCTTATATTTGTTTGATGCAAAAGTGGCCTGTGCATGCGTACATTTCGTATCATGTAATGCTCTTTGCTCACGCTGGCTTTACCGCAAAGCTTTTGTGACGCAGTGAAGCTTGATAATATTTTAGTATTTGTCCTTTTGTTTGCCTGAAACGGACGTTGGCTTTACCGCAGTGCTTTTGCGATGCAGTGAAGCTTGATAAATTTAATTTTTTGTCATTTTCTTTGCCTGAAACGGACGTGCCAAGATGCAAATTTGGCCTGAGCATTCGCAAATGCTTATATTTGTTTGATGCACAAGTGGCCTGTGCATGCGTTCATTTCGTATCATGTATTGGTCTTCTGCTGACGCTGGCTTACCGCAGTGTTTTGCGATGCAGTGAAGCTTAATCATCATTAAGTATTTGTCCTTTGTTTGCCTGAAACGGACGTGCAAGATGCATATTTGGCCTGAGCAGTCGCAAATGCTTATATTTGTTTGATGCACAAGTGGCCCGGGCATGCGTTCATTTCGTATCATGTAATGCTCTTATGCTCACACTGGCTTTTTTCAGTGCTTTTGCGATACAGTGAAGCTTGAACATATTTAAGTATTTGTTCTTTTGTTTGCCTGAAACGGACGTGCCCAGATGCATATTTGGCCTGAGCAGTCGCAAATGCTTATATTTGTTTGATGCACAAGTGGCCTGGGCTTGCGTTCATTTCGTATCATCTAATGCTCTTGTGCTAACGCTGGCTTTACCGCAGGGCTTGTGCGATGTACTAAAGCTTGATCATATTTTAGTATTTGTTCTTTTTGTTTGCCTGAAACAGACGTGCCAAGATGCATATTTGGCCTGAGCAGTCGCAAATGCTTATATTTGTTTGAGGCACAAGTGGCCTGTGCATGCGTTCAGTTCGTATCATGTAATGCTCTTCTGCTCACCTTGGTTTTACCGCAGTGCTTTCGCGATGCGTGAAGCCTAATCATCTTTTGGTAATTGTCTTTTTGTATCCCTGAAACGGACGTGCCAAGATGCATATTTAACCTCAGCAGTCGCAAATGCTTATATTTGTTTGATGCACAAGAGGCCTGTGCATGCGTTCATTTTGTATCATGTAATGCTCTTCTGCTCACGCTGGCTTTACCGCAGTGCTTTCTCGATGCAGTGAAGCTTAATCATCTTTTGGTACTTGTCTTTTTGTCTACCTGAAACGGACGTGCCAAGATGCATATTTGGCCTGAGCAGTCGCAAATGCTTTTTTGTTTGATGCACAAGTGGCCTGTGCATGCGTTCTTTCGTATAATGTAATGCTCTTTTGCTCACGCTGGCTTTACCGCAGTGCTTTTGCGTTTCAGTGAAGCTTGATCATAATTAAATACTTGTCCTTTTGTTTGCCTGAAACAGACGTGCCAAGATGCATATTTGGCGTGAGCAGTCGCAAATGCCTATAATGATTGATGCACAAGTGGCCTATGCATGCGTTCATTTCGTATCATGTCATGCTCATCTGCTCACGCTGGCTTTGCCGCAGTGATTTTTGCGATGCAGTGAAGCGTAATCATCTTTTGATAATTGTCTTTTTGTCTGTTTGAAAAGGACATGCGAAGATGCATATTTGGCCTGAGCAGTCGCAAATGCTTATACTTGTTTGATGCACAAGTGGCCTGTGCATGCGTTCATTTCGTATCATATAATGCTCCTGTGCTCACGCTGGCTTTACCGCGTGCTTTCGCGATGCAGTGAAGCCTAATTATTTTTTGGTAAATGTCTTTTTGTCTCCATGAAACGGACGTGCCAAGATGCAAATTTGGCCTGAGCAGTCGCAAATGCTTATATTTGTTTGATGCACAAGTGGCCTGTGCATGTGTTCATTTCGTATCATGTAATACTCTTCTGCTCACGCTGGCTTTACCGCAGTATTTTTGCGATGCGGTGAAGCTTGCTAATAATTTACTATTTGTCCTTTTGTTTGCCTGAAAAAGACGTGCCAAGATGCATATTTGGCCTGAGCAGTCGCAAATGCTTATATTTGTTTGATGCACAAGTAACCTGTGCATGCGTACATTTCGTATCATGTAATGCTCTTCTGCTCATGCTGGCTTTACCGCAGTTCTTTCGCGATGCAGTGAAGCTTAATCATTTTTTGGTATTTGTCCTTTTGTTTGCCTGAAACAGACGTGAAAAGATGCTAATTGGGCCTGAGCACTCGCAAATGCTTATATTTGTTTGATGCACAAGTGGCCTGTGCATGCGTTCATTTCGTATCATGTAATGCTCTTCTGCTCACGCTGGCTTTACCGCAGTGCTTTCGCAATGCAGTGAAGCTTAATCATCTTTTGGTAATTGTCTTTTTGTCTGTTTGAAAAGGACGTGCCAAGATGCATATTTGGCCTGAGCAGCCGCAAATGCCTATATTTGTTTGATGCACAAGTGTCCTGTGCATGCGTTCATTTCGTATCGTGTATTGCTCTTCTGCTCACGCTGGCTTTACCGCAGTGCTTTCGCAATGCAGTGAAGCTTAATTATCTTTTGGTAATTGTTTTTTGTCTCCCTGAAACGGACGTGCCAAGATGCAGATTTGGCCTGAGCAGTCGCAAATGCTTATATTTGTTTATGCACAAGTGGCCTGTGCATGCGTTCATTTCGTATCATGTAATGCTCTTCTGCTCACGCTGGCTTTACCGCAGGGCTTGTGCGATGCAGTGAAGCTTAATCATCATTAAGTATTTGTCCTTTGTTTGCCTGAAACGGACGTGCAAGATGCATATTTGGCCTGAGCAGTCGCAAATGCTTATAATTGTTTGATGCACAAGTGGCCCGGGCATGCGTTCATTTCGTATCTTGTGATGCTCTTCTGCTCACACTGGCATTTTTGCAGTGCTTCTGCGATGCATTAAAGCTTGATCATATTTTAGTATTTGTTCTTTTGTTTGCCTGAAACAGACGTGCCAAGATGCATATTTGGCCTGAGCAGTCGCAAATGCTTATATTTGTTTGATGTACAAGTGGCCTGTGCATGCGTTCATTTCGTAACATGTAATGCTCTTCTGCTCACGCTGGCTTTACCGCAGTGCTTTCGCAATGCAGTGAAGCTTAATTATCTTTTGGTAATTGTTTTTTGTCTCCCTGAAACGGACGTGCCAAGATGCAGATTTGGCCTGAGCAGTCGCAAATGCTTATATTTGTTTATGCACAAGTGGCCTGTGCATGCGTTCATTTCGTATCATGTAATGCTCTTCTGCTCACGCTGGCTTTACCGCAGGGCTTGTGCGATGCAGTGAAGCTTAATCATCATTAAGTATTTGTCCTTTGTTTGCCTGAAACGGACGTGCAAGATGCATATTTGGCCTGAGCAGTCGCAAATGCTTATAATTGTTTGATGCACAAGTGGCCCGGGCATGCGTTCATTTCGTATCTTGTGATGCTCTTCTGCTCACACTGGCATTTTTGCAGTGCTTCTGCGATGCATTAAAGCTTGATCATATTTTAGTATTTGTTCTTTTGTTTGCCTGAAACAGACGTGCCAAGATGCATATTTGGCCTGAGCAGTCGCAAATGCTTATATTTGTTTGATGTACAAGTGGCCTGTGCATGCGTTCATTTCGTATCATGTAATGCTCTTCTGCTCACGCTGGCTTTACCGCAGTGCTTTTGCGATACAGTGAAGCTTGAACATATTTAAGTATTTGTTCTTTTGTTTGCCTGAAACGGACGTGCCCAGATGCATATTTGGCCTGAGCAGTCGCAAATGCTTATATTTGTTTGATGCACAAGTGACCTGGGCATGCGTTCATTTCGTATCATCTAAAGCTCTTGTGCTAACGCTGGCTTTACCTCAGGGCTTGTGCGATGTACTAAAGCTTGATCATATTTTAATATTTGTTCTTTTGTTTGCCTGAAACAGACGTGCCAAGATGCATATTTGGCCTGAGCAGTCGCAAATGCTTATATTTGTTTGATGCACAAGTAGGTCTGTGCATGCGTTCATTTCGTATCATGTAATACTCTTCTACTCACCTTGGCTTTACCGCAGTGCTTTCGCGATGCGTGAAGCCTAATCATCTTTTGGTAATTGTCTTTTTGTTTCCCTGAAACGGACGTGCCAAGATGCATATTTAACCTCAGCAGTCGCAAATGCTTATATTTGTTTGATGCACAAGAGGCCTGTGCATGCGTTCATTTTGTATCATGTAATGCTCTTCTGCTCACGCTGGCTTTACCGCGGTGCTGTCGCAATGCAGTGAAGCTTAATCATCTTTTGGTAATTGTTTATTTGTCTCTCTGAAACGGACATGCCAAGATGCATATTTGGTCTAAGCCGTCGCAAATGCTTATATTTGTTTGATGCACAAGTGGCCTGTGCATGCATTCATTTTGTATCACGTAGTGCTCTTCTGCTCACGCTGGCTTTACCGCAGTGCTTTCTCAATGCAGTGAAGCTTAATCATCTTTTGGTACTTGTCTTTTTGTCTACCTGAAACGGACGTGCCAAGATGAATATTTGGCCTGAGCAGTCGCAAATGCTTATATTTGTTTGATGCACAAGTGGCCTGTGCATGCGTTCTTTCGTATAATGTAACGCTCTTTTGCTCACGCTGGCTTTACCGCAGTGCTTTTGCGTTTCAGTGAAGCTTGATCATAATTAAATATTTGTCCTTTTGTTTGCCTGAAACAGACGTGCCAAGATGCATATTTTGCGTGAGCAGTCGAAAATGCCTATAATGTTTGAGGCACAAGTGGCCTATGCATGCGTTCATTTCGTATCATGTCATGCTCATCTGCTCACGCTGGCTTTGCCGCAGTGATTTTTGCGATGCAGTGAAGCGTAATTATCTTTTGATAATTGTATTTTTGTCTGTTTGAAAAGGACATGCCAAGATGCATATTTCGCCTGAGCAGTCGCAAATGCTTATACTTGTTTGATGCACAAGTGGCCTGTGCATGCGTTCATTTCGTATCATATAAGGCTCCTCTGCTCACGCTGGCTTTACCGCGTGCTTTCGCGATGCAGTGAAGCCTAATTATTATTTGGTAATTGTCTTTTTGTCTCCATGAAACGGACGTGCCAAGATGCAAATTTGGCCTGAGCAGTCGCAAATGCTTATATTTGTTTGATGCACAAGTGGCCTGTGCATGTGTTCATTTCGTATCATGTAATACTCTTCTGCTCACGCTGGCTTTACCGCAGTATTTTTGCGATGCGGTGAAGCTTGCTAATAATTTACTATTTGTCCTTTTGTTTGCCTGAAAAAGACGTGCCAAGATGCATATTTGGCCTGAGCAGTCGCAAATGCTTATATTTGTTTGATGCACAAGTAACCTGTGCATGCGTACATTTCGTATCATGTAATGCTCTACTGCTCATGCTGGCTTTACCGCATTTCTTTCGCGATGCAGTGAAGCTTAATCATTTTTTGGTATTTGTCCTTTTGTTTGCCTGAAACAGACGTGAAAAGATGCTATTTGGGCCTGAGCACTCGCAAATGCTTATATTTGTTTGATGCACAAGTGGCCTGTGCATGCGTTCATTTCGTATCATGTAATGCTCTTCTGCTCACGCTGGCTTTACCGCAGTGCTTTCGCAATGCAGTGAAGCTTAATCATCTTTTGGTAATTGTCTTTTTGTCTGTTTGAAAAGGACGTGCCAAGATGCATATTTGGCCTGAGCAGCCGCAAATGCCTATATTTGTTTGATGCACAAGTGTCCTGTGCATGCGTTCATTTCGTATCGTGTATTGCTCTTCTGCTCACGCTGGCTTTACCGCAGTGCTTTCGCAATGCAGTGAAGCTTAATTATCTTTTGGTAATTGTTTTTTGTCTCCCTGAAACGGACGTGCCAAGATGCAGATTGGGCCTGAGCAGTCGCAAATGCTTATATTTGTTTATGCACAAGTGGCCTGTGCATGCGTTCATTTCGTATCATGTAATGCTCTTCTGCTCACGCTGGCTTTACCGCAGGGCTTGTGCGATGCAGTGAAGCTTAATCATCATTAAGTATTTGTCCTTTGTTTGCCTGAAACGGACGTGCAAGATGCATATTTCGAAGAGCAGTCGGAAATGCTTATATTTGTTTGATGCACAAGTGGCCCGGGCATGCGTTCATTTCGTATCTTGTGATGCTCTTCTGCTCACACTGGCTTTTTTGCAGTGCTTCTGCGATGCATTAAAGCTTGATCATATTTTAGTATTTGTTCTTTTGTTTGCCTGAAACAGACGTGCCAAGATGCATATTTGGCCTGAGCAGTCGCAAATGCTTATATTTGTTTGATGTACAATTGGCCTGTGCATGCGTTCATTTCGTATCATGTAATGCTCTTCTGCTCACGCTGGCTTTACCGCAGTGCTTTTGCGATACAGTGAAGCTTGAACATATTAAGTATTTGTTCTTTTGTTTGCCTGAAACGGACGTGCCAAGATGCATATTTGGCCTGAGCAGTCGCAAATGCTTATATTTGTTTGATGCACAAGTGACCTGGGCATGCGTTCATTTCGTATCATCTAAAGCTCTTGTGCTAACGCTGGCTTTACCTCAGGGCTGGTGCGATGTACTAAAGCTTGATCATATTTTAATATTTGTTCTTTTGTTTGCCTGAAACAGACCTGCCAAGATGCATATTTGGCCTGAGCAGTCGCAAATGCTTATATTTGTTTGATGCACAAGTGGTCTGTGCATGCGTTCATTTCGTATCATGTAATACTCTTCTACTCACCTTGGCTTTACCGCAGTGCTTTCGCGATGCGTGAAGCTTAATCATCTTTTGGTAATTGTCTTTTTGTTTCCCTGAAACGGACGTGCCAAGATGCATATTTAACCTCAGCAGTCGCAAATGCTTATATTTGTTTGATGCACAAGAGGCCTGTGCATGCGTTCATTTTGTATCATGTAATGCTCTTCTGCTCACGCTGGCTTTACCGCAGTGCTGTCGCAATGGAGTGAAGCTTAATCATCTTTTGGTAATTGTTTATTTGTCTCTCTGAAACGGACATGCCAAGATGCATATTTGGTCTAAGCCGTCGCAAATGCTTATATTTGTTTGATGCACAAGTGGCCTGTGCATGCATTCATTTTGTATCACGTAGTGCTCTTCTGCTCACGCTGGCTTTACCGCAGTGCTTTCTCAATGCAGTGAAGCTTAATCATCTTTTGGTACTTGTCTTTTTGTCTACCTGAAACGGACGTGCCAAGATGAATATTTGGCCTGAGCAGTCGCAAATGCTTATATTTGTTTGATGCACAAGTGGCCTGTGCATGCGTTCTTTCGTATAATGTAACGCTCTTTTGCTCACGCTGGCTTTACCGCAGTGCTTTTGCGTTTCAGTGAAGCTTGATCATAATTAAATATTTGTCCTTTTGTTTGCCTGAAACAGACGTGCCAAGATGCATATTTTGCGTGAGCAGTCGCAAATGCCTATAATGTTTGAGGCACAAGTGGCCTATGCATGCGTTCATTTCGTATCATGTCATGCTCATCTGCTCACGCTGGCTTTGCCGCAGTGATTTTTGCGATGCAGTGAAGCGTAATCATCTTTTGATAATTGTCTTTTTGTCTGTTTGAAAAGGACATGCCAAGATGCATATTTCGCCTGAGCAGTCGCAAATGCTTATACTTGTTTGATGGACAAGTGGCCTGTGCATGCGTTCATTTCGTATCATATAATGCTCCTCTGCTCACGCTGGCTTTACCGCGTGCTTTCGCGATGCAGTGAAGCCTAGTTATTATTTGGTAATTGTCTTTTTGTCTCCTTGAAACGGACGTGCCAAGATGCATATTTGGCCTGAGCAGTCGCAAATGCTTATATTTGTTTGATGCACAAGTGGCCTGTGCATGTGTTCATTTCGTGTCATGTAACACTCTTCTGCTCATGCTGGCTTTACCGCAGTATTTTTGCGATGCGGTGAAGCTTGCTAATAATTTACTATTTGTCCTTTTGTTTGCCTGAAACAGACGTGCCAAGATGCATATTTGGCCTGAGCAGTCGCAAATGCTTATATTTGTTTGATGCACAAGTGGCCTGTGCATGCGTTCATTTCGTATCATGTAATGCTCTTCTGCTCACGCTGGCTTTACCGCAGTGCTTTCGCAATGCAGTGAAGCTTAATCATCTTTTGGTAATTGTCTTTTTGTCTGTTTGAAAAGGACGTGCCAAGATGCATATTTGGCCTGAGCAGCCGCAAATGCCTATATTTGTTTGATGCACAAGTGGCCTGTGCATGCGTTCATTTCGTATCATTATTGCTCTTCTGCTCACGCTGGCTTTACCGCAGTGCTTTCGCAATGCAGTGAAGCTTAACTATCTTTTGGTAATTGTTTTTTGTCTCCCTGAAATGGACGTACCAAGATGCAGATTTGGCCTGAGCAGTCGCAATTGCTTATATTTGTTTATGCACAAGTGGCCTGTGCATGCGTTCATTTCGTATCATGTAATGCTCTTCTGCTCACGCTGGCTTTACCGCAGTGCTTTTGCGATGCAGTGAAGCTTGAACATATTTAGGTATTTGTTCTTTTGTTTGCCTGAAACGGACGTGCCCAGATGCATATTTGGCCTGAGCAGTCGCAAATGCTTATATTTGTTTGATGCACAAGTGGCCTGGGCATGCGTTGATTTCGTATCATCTAATGCTCTTGTGCTAACGCTGGCTTTACCGCAGGGCTTGTGCGATGTATAAAGCTTGGTAATATTTTAGTATTTGTTCTTTTGTTTCCCTGAAACAGATGTGCCAAGATGCATATTTGGCCTGAGCAGTCGCAAATGCTTATATTTGTTTGATGCACATGTGGCCTGTGCATGCGTTCATTTCGTATCATATAATGCTCCTCTGCTCACGCTGGCTTTACCGCGTGCTTTCGCGATGCAGTGAAGCCTAATTATTATTTGGTAATTGTCTTTTTGTCTCCCTGAAACAGACGTGCCAAGATGCATATTTGGCCTGAGCAGTCGCAAATGCTTATATTTGATTGATGCACAAGTGGCCTTTGCATGGGTTCATTTCGTATCATGTAATGCTCTTCTGCTCACGCTGGCTTTACCGCAGTGCTTTCGCGATGCAGTGAAGCTTGATCATAAATAAATATTTGTCCTTTTGTTTGCCTGAAACGGACGTGCCAAGATGCATATTTGGCCTGAGCAGTCGTAAAAGCTTATAATGTTTGATGCACAAGTGGCCTGTGCATGCGTTCATTTTGTATCATGTCATGCTCATCTGCTCACGCTGGCTTTGCCGCAGTGCTGTCGCAATGCAGTGAAGCTTAATCATATTTCGGTATTTGTCCTTTTGTTTGCCTGAAACGGACGTGCCAAGATGCATATTTGGCCTGAGTAGTCGCAAATGCTTATATTTGTTTGATGCAAAAGTGGCCTGTGCATGCGTTCATTTCGTATCATCTAATGCTCTTGTGCTAACGCTGGCTTTACCGCAGGGCTTGTGCGATGTACTAAAGCTTGATCATATTTTAGTATTTGTTCTTTTGTTTGCCTGAAACAGACGTGCCAAGATGCATATTTGGCCTGAGCAGTCGCAAATGCTTATATTTGTTTGATGCACAAGTGGCCTGTGCATGCGTTCATTTCGTATCATGTAATGCTCTTCTGCTCACCTTGGCTTTACCGCAGTGCTTTCGCGATGCGTGAAGCTTAATCATCTTTTGGTAATTGTTTTTTTGTTTCCCTGAAACGGACGTGCCAAGATGCATATTTAACCTCAGCAGTCGCAAATGCTTATATTTGTTTGATGCACAAGAGGCCTGTGCATGCGTTCATTTTGTATCATGTAATGCTCTTCTGCTCACGCTGGCTTTACCGCAGTGCTTTCTCGATGCAGTGAAGCTTAATCATCTTTTGGTACTTGTCTTTTTGTCTACCTGAAATGGACGTGCCAAGATGCATATTTGGCCTGAGCAGTCGCAAATGCTTTTTTGTTTGATGCACAGGTGGCCTGTGCATGCGTTCTTTCGTATAATGTAACGCTCTTTTGCTCACGCTGGCTTTACCGCAGTGGTTTTGCATTTCAGTGAAGCTTGATCATAATTAAATACTTGTCCTTTTGTTTGCCTGAAACAGACGTGCCAAGATGCATATTTGGCGTGAGCAGTCGCAAATGCCTATAATGTTTGATGCACAAGTGGCCTATGCATGCGTTCATTTCGTATCATGTCATGCTCATCTGCTCACGCTGGCTTTGCCGCAGTGATTTTTGCGATGCAGTGAAGCGTAATCATCTTTTGATACTTGTATTTTTGTCTGTTTGAAAAGGACATGCCAAGATGCAGATTTGGCCTGAGCAGTCGCAAATGCTTATACTTGTTTGATGCACAAGTGGCCTGTGCATGCGTTCATTTCGTATCATATAATGCTCCTCTGCTCACGCTGGCTTTACCGCGTGCTTTCGCGATGCAGTGAAGCCTAATTATTATTTAGTAATTGTCTTTTTGTCTCCCTGAAACGGACGTGCCAAGATGCAAATTTGGCCTGAGCAGTCGCAAATGCTTATATTTGTTTGATGCACAAGTGGCCTGTGCATATGTTCATTTTGTATCATGTAATACTCTTCTGCTCACGCTGGCTTTACCGCAGTATTTTTGCGATGCGGTGAAGCTTGCTAATAATTTACTATTTGTCCTTTTGTTTGCCTGAAACAGACGTGCCAAGATGCATATTTGGCCTGAGCAGTCACAAATGCTTATATTTGTTTGATGCACAAGTGGCCTGTGCATGCGTACATTTCGTATCATGTAATGCTCTTCTGCTCATGATGGCTTTACCGCAGTGCTTTCGCGATGCAGTGAAGCTTGATCATAATTAAATATTTGTCCTTTTTTTTGCCTGAAACGGACGTGCCAAGATGCATATTTTGCCTGAGCAGTCGCAAATGCTTATAATGTTTGATGCACAAGTGGCCTGTGCATGCGTTCATTTCGTATCATGTCATGCTCAACTGTTCACGCTGGCTTTGCCGCAGTGCTTTTGCGATGCAGTGAAGCTTAATCATATTTAGGTATTTGTCTTTTTGTTTGCCTGAAACGGACATGCCAAGATGCATATTTGGCCTGAGTAGTCGCAAATGCTTATATTTGTTTGATGCAAAAGTGGCCTTTGCATGCGTACTTTTCGTATCAAGTAATGCTCTTTGATCACGCTGGCTTTACCGCAAAGCTTTTGCGACGCAGTGAAGCTTGATAATATTTTAATATTTTTCCTTTTGTTTGCCTGAAACGGACGTTGGCTTTACCGCAGCTCTTTTGCGATGCAGTGAAGCTTGATAAATTTAATTTTTTGTCATTTTCTTTGTCTGAAACGGACGTGCCAAGATGCATATTTTGGCCTGAGCATTCGCAAATGCTTACATTTGTTTGATGCACAAGTGGCCTGTGCATGCGTTCATTTCCTATCATGTAATGGTCTTCGGCTGCCGCTGGCTTACCGGAGTGCTTTTGCGATGCAGTGAAGCTTAATCATAATTAGGTATTTGTCCTTTGTTTGCCTGAAACGGACGTGCAAGATGCTTATTTGGCCTGAGCAGTCGCAAATGCTTATATTTGTTTGATGCACAAGTGGCCCGGGCATGCGTTCATTTCGTATCATGTAATGCTCTTCTGCTCACACTGGCTTTTTTGCAGTGCTTCTGCGATGCATTAAAGCTTGATCATATTTTAGTATTTGTTCTTTTGTTTGCCTGAAACAGACGTGCCAAGATGCATATTTGGCCTGAGCAGTCGCAAATGCTTTTATTTGTTTGATGTACAAGTGGCCTGTGCATGCGTTCATTTCGTATCATGTAATGCTCTTCTGCTCACGCTGGCTTTACCGCAGTGCTTTTGCGATACAGTGAAGCTTGAACATATTTAAGTATTTGTTCTTCTGTTTGCCTGAAACGGACGTGCCCAGATGCATATTTGGCCTGAGCAGTCGCAAATGCTTATATTTGTTTGATGCACAAGTGGCCTGGGCATGCGTTCATTTCGTATGATCTAAAGCTCTTGTGCTAACGCTGGCTTTACCTCAGGGCTTGTGCGATGTACTAAAGCTTGATCATATTTTAGTATTTGTTCTTTTGTTTGCCTGAAACAGACGTGCCAAGATGCATATTTGGCCTGAGCAGTCGCAAATGCTTATATTTGTTTGATGCACAAGTGGTTTGTGCATGCGTTCATTTCGTATCATGTAATGCTCTTCTGC
Source organism: Rhipicephalus microplus (assembly GCF_043290135.1). Lineage (NCBI taxonomy): Eukaryota > Metazoa > Arthropoda > Arachnida > Ixodida > Ixodidae > Rhipicephalus > Rhipicephalus microplus. Next base: position 192,432,861 of record NC_134703.1, read on the forward strand.
TCATCTTGGCTTTACCGCAGTGCTTTCGCGATGCGTGAAGCTTAATCATCTTTTGGTAATTGTCTTTTTGTTTCCCTGAAACGGACGTGCCAAGATGCATATTTAACCTCAGCAGTCGCAAATGCTTATATTTGTTTGATGCACAAGAGGCCTGTGCATGCGTTCATTTTGTATCATGTAATGCTCTTCTGCTCACGCTGGCTTTACCGCAGTGCTGTCGCAATGCAGTGAAGCTTAATCATCTTTTGGTAATTGTTTATTTGTCTCTCTGAAATGGACATGCCAAGATGCATAATTGGTCTGAGCCGTCGCAAATGCTTATATTTGTTTGATGCACAAGTGGCCTGTGCATGCATTCATTTTGTATCACGTAGTGCTCTTCTGCTCACGCTGGCTTTACCGCAGTGCTTTCTCGATGCAGTGAAGCTTAATCATCTTTTGGTACTTGTCTTTTTGTCTACCTGAAACAGACGTGCCAAGATGCATATTTGGCCTGAGCAGTCGCAAATGCTTATATTTGTTTGATGCACAAGTGGCCTGTGCATGCGTTCTTTCGTATAATGTAACGCTCTTTTGCTCACGCTGGCTTTACCGCAGTGCTTTTGCGTGTCAGTGAAGCTTGATCATAATAAATATTTGTCCTTTTGTTTGCCTGAAACAGACGTGCCAAGATGCATATTTGGCGTGAGCAGTCGTAAATGCCTATAATGTTTGAGGCACAAGTGGCCTATGCATGCGTTCATTTCGTATCATGTCATGCTCATCTGCTCACGCTGGCTTTGCCGCAGTGATTTTTGCGATGCAGTGAAGCGTAATCAACTTTTGATAATTGTCTTTTTGTCTGTTTGAAAAGGACATGCCAGGATGCATATTTGGCCTGAGCAGTCGGATATGCTTATAAATGTTTGATGCACAAGTGGCCTGTGCATGCGTTCATTTCGTATCATATAATGCTCCTCTGCTCACGCGGCTTTACCGCGTGCTTTCGCGATACAGTGAAGCCTAGTTATTATTTGGTAATTGTCTTTTTGTCTCCTTGAAACGGACGTGCCAAGATGCATATTTGGCCTGAGCAGTCGCAAATGCTTATATTTGTTTGATGCACAAGTGGCCTGTGCATGTGTTCATTTCGTATCATGTAATACTCTTCTGCTCATGCCGGTTTTACCGCAGTATTTTTGCGATACAGTGAAGCTTAATCATTTTTTGGTATTTGTCCTTTTGTTTGCCTGAAAAAGACGTGAAAAGATGCAGATTTGGCTTGAGCAGTCGCAAATGCTTATATTTGTTTGATGCACAAGTGGCCTGTGCTTGCTAATAATTTACTATTCGTCCTTTTGTTTGCCTGAAACAGACGTGCCAAGATGCATATTTGGCCTGAGCAGTCGCAAATGCTTATATTTGTTTGATGCACAAGTGGCCTGTGCATGCGTACATTTCGTATCATGTAATGCTCTTCTGCTCATGCTGGCTTTACCGCAGTTCTTTCGCGATGCAGTGAAGCTTAATCATTTTTTGGTATTTGTCCTTTTGTTTGCCTGAAACAGACGTGGAAAGATGCAGATTTGGCTTGAGCAGTCGCAAATGCTTATATTTGTTTATGCACAAGTGGCCTGTGCATGCGTTCATTTCGTATGATGTAATGCTCTTCTGCTCACGCTGGCTTTATCGCAGTGCTTTTGTGATGCAGTGAAGCTTGAACATATTTAAGTATTTGTTCTTTTGTTTGCCTGAAACGGACGCGCCCAGATGCATATTTGGCCTGAGCAGTCGCAAATGCTTATATTTGTTTGATGCACAAGTGTCCTGTGCATGCGTTCATTTCGTATCATATAATGCTTTTCGCTCACGCTGGCTTTACCGCGTGCTTTCGCGATGCGGTGAAGCCTAATTATTATTTGGTAATTGTCTTTTTGTCTCCCTGAAACGGGCGTGCCAAGATGCATATTTGGCCTGAGCAGTCGCAAATGCTTATATTTGATTGATGCACAAGTGGCCTTTGCATGGGTTCATTTCGTATCATGTAATGCTCTTCTGCTCACGCTGGCTTTACCGCAGTGCTTTCGCGATGCAGTGAAGCTTGATCATAATTAAATATTTGTCCTTTTGTTTGCCTGAAACGGACGTGCCAAGATGCATATTTGGCCTGAGCAGTCGCAAATGCTTATATTTGTTTGATGTACAAGTGGCCTGTGCATGCGTTCATTTCGTATCATGTAATGCTCTTCTGATCACGCTGGCTTTACCGCAGTGCTTTTGCGATACAGTGAAGCTTGAACATATTTAAGTATTTGTTCTTTTGTTTGCCTGAAACGGACGTGCCCAGATGCATATTTGGCCTGAGCAGTCGCAAATGCTTATATTTGTTTGATGCACAAGTGGCCTGGGCATGCGTTCATTTCGTATGATCTAAAGCTCTTGTGCTAACGCTGGCTTTACCTCAGGGCTTGTGCGATGTACTAAAACTTGATCATATTTTGGTATTTGTTCTTTTGTTTGCCTGAAACAGACGTGCCAAGATGCATATTTGGCCTGAGCAGTCGCAATTGCTTATATTTGTTTGATGCACAAGTGGTTTGTGCATGCGTTCATTTCGTATCATGTAATGCTCTTCTGCTCACCTCGGCTTTACCGCAGTGCTTTCGCGATGCGTGAAGCTTAATCATCTTTTGGTAATTGTCTTTTTGTTTCCCTGAAACGGACGTGCCAAGATGCATATTTAACCTCAGCAGTCGCAAATGCTTATATTTGTTTGATGCACAAGAGGCCTGTGCATGCGTTCATTTTGTATCATGTAATGCTCTTCTGCTCACGCTGGCTTTACCGCAGTGCTGTCGCAATGCAGTGAAGCTTAATGATCTTTTGGTAATTGTTTATTTGTCTCTCTGAAACGGACATGCCAAGATGCATATTTGGTCTGAGCCGTCGCAAATGCTTATATTTGTTTGATGCACAAGTGGCCTGTGCATGCATTCATTTTGTATCACGTAGTGCTCTTCTGCTCACGCTGGCTTTACCGCAGTGCTTTCTCGATGCAGTGAAGCTTAATCATCTTTTGGTACTTGTCTTTTTGTCTACCTGAAACGGACGTGCCAAGATGCATATTTGGCCTGAGCAGTCGCAAATGCTTATATTTGTTTGATGCACAAGTGGCCTGTGCATGCGTTCTTTCGTATAATGTAACGCTCTTTTGCTCACGCTGGCTTTACCGCAGTGCTTTTGTGTGTCAGTGAAGCTTGATCATAATTAAATATTTGTCCTTTTGTTTGCCTGAAACAGACGTGCCAAGATGCATATTTGGCGTGAGCAGTCGTAAATGCCTATAATGTTTGAGGCACAAGTGGCCTATGCATGCGTTCATTTCGTATCATGTCATGCTCATCTGCTCACGCTGGCTTTGCCGCAGTGATTTTCGCGATGCAGTGAAGCGTAATCAACTTTTGATAATTGTCTTTTTGTCTGTTTGAAAAGGACATGCCAGGATGCATATTTGGCCTGAGCAGTCGCAAATGCTTATAATTGTTTGATGCACAAGTGGCCTGTGCATGCGTTCATTTCGTATCATATAATGCTCTTCTGCTCACGCGGCTTTACCGCGTGCTTTCGCGATACAGTGAAGCCTAGTTATTATTTGGTAATTGTCTTTTTGTCTCCTTGAAACGGACGTGCCAAGATGCATATTTGGCCTGAGCAGTCGCAAATGCTTATATTTGTTTGATGCACAAGTGGCCTGTGCATGTGTTCATTTCGTATCATGTAATACTCTTCTGCTCATGCCGGCTTTACCGCAGTACTTTTGCGATACAGTGAAGCTTAATCATTTTTTGGTATTTGTCCTTTTGTTTGCCTGAAACAGACGTGAAAAGATGCATATTGGGCCTGAGCACTCGCAAATGCTTATATTTGTTTGATGCACAAGTGGCCTGTGCTTGCAAATAACTTACTATTCGTCCTTTTGTTTGCCTGAAACAGACGTGAAAAGATGCATATTGGGCCTGAGCACTCGCAAATGCTTATATTTGTTTGATGCACAAGTGGCCTGTGCATGCGTTCATTTCGTATCATGTAATGCTCTTCTGCTCACGCTGGCTTTACCGCAGTGCTTTCGCAATGCAGTGCAGCTTAATCATCTTTTGGTAATTGTCTTTTTGTCTGTTTGAAAAGGACGTGCCAAGATGCATATTTGGCCTGAGCAGCCGCAAATGCCTATATTTGTTTGATCCACAAGTGGCCTGTGCATGCGTTCATTTCGTATCGTGTATTGCTCTTCTGGTCACGCTGGCTTTACCGCAGTGCTTTCGCAATGCAGTGAAGCTTAACTATCTTTTGGTAATTGTCTTTTTGTTTCCCTGAAACGGACGTGCCAAGATGCATATTTAACCTCAGCAGTCGCAAATGCTTATAATTGTTTGATGCACAAGAGGCCTGTGCATGCGTTCATTTTGTATCATGTAATGCTCTTCTGCTCACGCTGGCTTTACCGCAGTGCTGTCGCAATGCAGTGAAGCTTAATCATCTTTTGGTAATTGTTTATTTGTCTCTCTGAAACGGACATGCCAAGATGCATATTTGGTCTGAGCCGTCGCAAATGCTTATATTTGTTTGATGCACAAGTGGCCTGTGCATGCATTCATTTTGTATCACGTAGTGCTCTTCTGCTCACGCTGGCTTTACCGCAGTGCTTTCTCGATGCAGGGAAGCTTAATCATCTTTTGGTACTTGTCTTTTTGTCTACCTGAAACGGACGTGCCAAGATGCATATTTGGCCTGAGCAGTCGCAAATGCTTATATTTGTTTGATGCACAAGTGGCCTGTGCATGCGTTCTTTCGTATAATATAACGCTCTTTTGCTCACGCTGGCTTTACCGCAGGGCTTTTGCGTGTCAGTGAAGCTTGATCATAATTAAATATTTGTCCTTTTGTTTGCCTGAAACAGACGTGCCAAGATGCATATTTGGCGTGAGCAGTCGTAAATGCCTATAATGTTTGAGGCACAAGTGGCCTATGCAGGCGTTCATTTCGTATCATGTCATGCTCATCTGCTCACGCTGGCTTTGCCGCAGTTCTTTCGCGATGCAGTGAAGCGTAATCAACTTTTGATAATTGTCTTTTTGTCTGTTTGAAAAGGACATGCCAGGATGCATATTGGGCCTGAGCACTCGCAAATGCTTATATTTGTTTGATGCACAAGTGGCCTGTGCTTGCTAATAATTTACTATTCGTCCTTTTGTTTGCCTGAAACAGACGTGCCAAGATGCATATTTGGCCTGAGCAGTCGCAAATGCTTATATTTGTTTGATGCACAAGTGGCCTGTGCATGCGTACATTTCGTATCATGTAATGCTCTTCTGCTCATGCTGGCTTTACCGCAGTTCTTTCGCGATGCAGTGAAGCTTAATCATTTTTTGGTATTTGTCCTTTTGTTTGCCTGAAACAGACGTGAAAAGATGCATATTGGGCCTGAGCACTCGCAAATGCTTATATTTGTTTGATGCACAAGTGGCCTGTGCATGCGTTCATTTCGTATCATGTAATGCTCTTCTGCTCACGCTGGCTTTACCGCAGTGCTTTCGCAATGCAGTGAAGCTTATTCATCTTTTGGTAATTGTCTTTTTGTCTGTTTGAAAAGGACGTGCCCAGATGCATATTTGGCCTGAGCAGCCGCAAATGCCTATATTTGTTTGATGCACAAGTGGCCTGTGCATGCGTTCATTTCGTATCGTGTATTGCTCTTCTGGTCACGCTGGCTTTACCGCAGTGCTTTCGCAATGCAGTGAAGCCTAACTATCTTTTGGTAATTGTTTTTTGTCTCCCTGAAACGGACGTGCCAAGATGCAGATTTGGCCTGAGCAGTCGCAAATGCTTATATTTATTTATGCACAAGTGGCCTGTGCATGCATTCATTTCGTATGATGTAATGCTCTTCTGCTCACGCTGGCTTTATCGCAGTGCTTTTGTGATGCAGTGAAGCTTGAACATATTTAAGTATTTGTTCTTTTGTTTGCCGGAAACGGACGCGCCCAGATGCATATTTGGCCTGAGCAGTCGCAAATGCTTATATTTGTTTGATGCACAAGTGGCCTGTGCATGCGTTCATTTCGTATCATATAATGCTTTTCGCTCACGCTGGCTTTACCGCGTGCTTTCGCGATGCAGTGAAGCCTAATTATTATTTGGTAATTGTCTTTTTGTCTCCCTGAAACGGGCGTGCCAAGATGCATATTTGGCCTGAGCAGTCGCAAATGCTTATATTTGATTGATGCACAAGTGGCCTTTGCATGGGTTCATTTCGTATCATGTAATGCTCTTCTGCTCACGCTGGCTTTACCGCAGTGCGTTCGCGATGCAGTGAAGCTTGATCATAATTAAATATTTGTCCTTTTGTTTGCCTGAAACGGACGTGCCAAGATGCATATTTGGCCTGAGCAGTCGCAAATGCTTATATTTGTTTGATGTACAAGTGGCCTGTGCATGCGTTCATTTCGTATCATGTAATGCTCTTCTGCTCACGCTGGCTTTACCGCAGTGCTTTTGCGATACAGTGAAGCTTGAACATATTTAAGTATTTGTTCTTTTGTTTGCCTGAAACGGACGTGCCTAGATGCATATTTGGCCTGAGCAGTCGCAAATGCTTATATTTGTTTGATGCACAAGTGGCCTGGGCATGCGTTCATTTCGTATGATCTAAAGCTCTTGTGCTAACGCTGGCTTTACCTCAGGGCTTGTGCGATGTACTAAAGCTTGATCATATTTTGGTATTTGTTCTTTTGTTTGCCTAAAACAGACGTGCCAAGATGCATATTTGGCCTGAGCAGTCGCAAATGCTTATATTTGTTTGATGCACAAGTGGTTTGTGCATGCGTTCATTTCGTATCATGTAATGCTCTTCTGCTCACCTTGGCTTTACCGCAGTGCTTTCGCGATGCGTGAAGCTTAATCATCTTTTGGTAATTGTCTTTTTGTTTCCCTGAAACGGACGTGCCAAGATGCATATTTAACCTCAGCAGTCGCAAATGCTTATATTTGTTTGATGCACAAGAGGCCTGTGCATGCGTTCATTTTGTATCATGTAATGCTCTTCTGCTCACGCTGGCTTTACCGCAGTGCTGTCGCAATGCAGTGAAGCTTAATCATCTTTTGGTAATTGTTTATTTGTCTCTCTGAAACGGACATGCCAAGATGCATATTTGGCCTGAGCCGTCGCAAATGCTTATATTTGTTTGATGCACAAGTGGCCTGTGCATGCATTCATTTTGTATCACGTAGTGCTCTTCTGCTCACGCTGGCTTTACCGCAGTGCTTTCTCGATGCAGTGAAGCTTAATCATCTTTTGGTACTTGTCTTTTTGTCTACCTGAAACGGACGTGCCAAGATGCATATTTGGCCTGAGCAGTCGCAAATGCTTATATTTGTTTGATGCACAAGTGGCCTGTGCATGCGTTCTTTCGTATAATGTAACGCTCTTTTGCTCACGCTGGCTTTACCGCAGTGCTTTTGCGTGTCAGTGAAGCTTGATCATAATTAAATATTTGTCCTTTTGTTTGCCTGAAACAGACGTGCCAAGATGCATATTTGGCGTGAGCAGTCGTAAATGCCTATAATGTTTGAGGCACAAGTGGCCTATGCATGCGTTCATTTCGTATCATGTCATGCTCATCTGCTCACGCTGGCTTTGCCGCAGTGATTTTTGCGATGCAGTGAAGCGTAATCAACTTTTGATAATTGTCTTTTTGTCTGTTTGAAAAGGACATGCCAGGATGCATATTTGGCCTGAGCAGTCGCAAATGCTTATCATTGTTTGCTGCACAAGTGGCCTGTGCATGCGTTCATTTCGTATCATATAATGCTCCTCTGCTCACGCGGCTTTACCGCGTGCTTTCGCGATACAGTGAAGCCTAGTTATTATTTGGTAATTGTCTTTTTGTCTCCTTGAAACGGACGTGCCAAGATGCATATTTGGCCTGAGCAGTCGCAAATGCTTATATTTGTTTGATGCACAAGTGGCCTGTGCATGTGTTCATTTCGTATCATGTAATACTCTTCTGCTCATGCCGGCTTTACCGCAGTATTTTTGCGATACAGTGAAGCTTAATCATTTTTTGGTATTTGTCCTTTTGTTTGCCTGAAACAGACGTGAAAAGATGCATATTGGGCCTGAGCACTGGCAAATGCTTATATTTGTTTGATGCACAAGTGGCCTGTGCTTGCTAATAACTTACTATTCGTCCTTTTGTTTGCCTGAAACAGACGTGCCAAGATGCATATTTGGCCTGAGCAGTCGCAAATGCTTATATTTGTTTGATGCACAAGTGGCCTGTGCATGCGTACATTTCGTATCATGTAATGCTCTTCTGCTCATGCTGGCTTTACCGCAGTTCTTTCGCGATGCAGTGAAGCTTAATCATTTTTTGGTATTTGTCCTTTTGTTTGCCTGAAACAGACGTGAAAAGATGCATATTGGGCCTGAGCACTCGCAAATGCTTCTATTTGTTTGATGCACAAGTGGCCTGTGCATGCGTTCATTTCGTATCATGTAATGCTCTTCTGCTCACGCTGGCTTTACCGCAGTGCTTTCGCAATGCAGTGAAGCTTAATCATCTTTTGGTAATTGTCTTTTTGTCTGTTTGAAAAGGACGTGCCAAGATGCATATTTGGCCTGAGCAGCCGCAAATGCCTATATTTGTTTGATGCACAAGTGGCCTGTGCATGCGTTCATTTCGTATCGTGTATTGCTCTTCTGGTCACGCTGGCTTTACCGCAGTGCTTTCGCAATGCAGTGAAGCTTAACTATCTTTTGGTAATTGTTTTTTGTCTCCCTGAAACGGACGTGCCAAGATGCCGATTTGGCCTGAGCAGTCGCAAATGCTTATATTTATTTATGCACAAGTGGCCTGTGCATGCGTTCATTTCGTATGATGTAATGCTCTTCTGCTCACGCTGGCTTTATCGCAGTGCTTTTGTGATGCAGTGAAGCTTGAACATATTCAAGTATTTGTTCTTTTGTTTGCCTGAAACGGACGCGCCCAGATGCATATTTGGCCTGAGCAGTCGCAAATGCTTATATTTGTTTGATGCACAAGTGGCCTGTGCATGCGTTCATTTCATATCATATATTGCTTTTCGCTCACGCTGGCTTTACCGCGTGCTTTCGCGATGCAGTGAAGCCTAATTATTATTTGGTAATTGTCTTTTTGTCTCCCTGAAACGGACGTGCCAAGATGCATATTTGGCCTGAGCAGTCGCAAATGCTTATATTTGATTGATGCACAAGTGGCCTTTGCATGGGTACATTTCGTATCATGTAATGCTCTTCTGCTCACGCTGGCTTTACCGCAGTGCTTTCGCGATGCAGTGAAGCTTGATCATAATTAAATATTTGTCCTTTTGTTTGCCTGAAACGGACGTGCCAAGATGCATATTTGGCCTGAGCAGTCGCAAATGCTTATAATGTTTGATGCACAAGTGGCCTGTCCATGCGTTCATTTCGTATCATGTCATGCTCATCTGCTCACGCTGGCTTTGCCGCAGTGCTGTCGCAATGCAGTGAAGCTTATTCATCTTTTGGTAACTGTTTTTTTGTCTCCCTGAATCGGACATGCCAAGATGTATATTTGGCCTGAGCAGTCGCAAATGCTTATATTTGTTTGAAGCACAAGTGCCCTGTGCATGCGTTCATTTCGTATCATGTCATGCTCATCTGCTCACGCTGGCATACCGCAGTGCTTTTGCGATGCAGTGAAGCTTAATCATAATTAGGTATTTGTCCTTTTGTTTGCCTGAAATGGACGTGCCAAGATGCATATTTGGCATGAGTAGTCGCAAATGCTTATATTTGTTTGATGCAAAAGTGGCCTGTGCATGCGTACATTTCGTATCATGTAATGCTCTTTGCTCACGCTGGCTTTACCGCAAAGCTTTTGCGACGCAGTGAAGCTTGATAATATTTTAGTATTTTTCCTTTTGTTTGCCTGAAACGGACGTTGGCTTTACCGCAGTGCTTTTGCGATGCAGTGAAGCTTGATAAATTTAATTTTTTGTCATTTTCCTAGCTTGAAACGGACGTGCCAAGATGCATATTTGGCCTGAGCATTCGCAAATGCTTATATTTGTTTGATGCACAAGTGGCCTGTGCATGCGTTCATTTCGTATCATGTAATGGTCTTTTGCTGACGCTGGCTTACCGCAGTGCTTTTGCGATGCAGTGAAGCTTAATCATCATTAAGTATTTGTCCTTTGTTTGCCTGAAACGGACGTGCAAGATGCAAATTTGGCCTGAGCAGTCGCAAATGCTTATATTTGTTTGATGCACAAGTGGCCCGGGCATGCGTTCATTTCGTATCATGTAATGCTCTTCTGCTCACACTGGCTTTTTTGCAGTGCTTCTGCGATGCATTAAAGCTTGATCATATTTTAGTATTTGTTCTTTTGTTTGCCTGAAACAGACGTGCCAAGATGCATATTTGGCCTGAGCAGTCGCAAATACTTATATTTGTTTGATCTACAAGTGGCCTGTGCATGCGTTCATTTCGTATCATGTAATGCTCTTCTGCTCACGCTGGCTTTACCGCAGTGCTTTTGCGACACAGTGAAGCTTGAACATATTTAAGTATTTGTTCTTTTGTTTGCCTGAAACGGACGTGCCCAGATGCATATTTGGCCTGAGCAGTCGCAAATGCTTATAATGTTTGATGCACAAGTGGCCTGTGCATGCTTTCATTTCGTATGATGTCATGCTCATCTGCTCACGCTGGCTTTGCCGCAGTGCCGTCGAAATGCAGTGAAGCTTATTCATCTTTTGGTAATTGTTTTTTTGTCTCCCTGAATCGGACATGCCAAGATGCATATTTGGCCTGAGCAGTCGCAAATGCTTATATTTGTTTTAAGCACAAGTGCCCTGTGCATGCGTTCATTTCGTATCATGTCATGCTCATCTGCTCACGCTGCAAACCGCAGTGCTTTTGCGATGCAGTGAAGCTTAATCATATTTAGGTATTTGTCCTTTTGTTTGCCTGAAACGGACGTGCCAAGATGCATATTTGGCCTGAGTAGTCGCAAATGCTTATATTTGTTTGATGCAAAAGTGTCCTGTGCATGCGTACTTTTCGTATCATGTAATGCTCTTTGCTAATGCTGGCTTTACCGAGAAGCTTTTGCGACGCAGTGAAGCTTGATAATATTTTAGTATTTGTCCTTTTGTTTGCCTGAAACGGACGTTGGCTTTACCGCAGTGCTTTTGCAATGCAGTGAAGCTTGATAAATTTAATTTTTTGTCATTTTCTTTGCCTGAAACGGACGTGCCAAGATGCATATTTGGCCTGAGCATTCGCAAATGCTTATATTTGTTTGATGCACAAGTGGCCTGTGCATGCGTTCATTTCGTATCATGTAATGGTCTTCTGCTGCCGCTGGCTTACCGCAGTGCTTTTGCGATGCAGTGAAGCTTAATCATCATTAAGTATTTGTCCTTTGTTTGCCTGAAACGGACGTGCAAGATGCATATTTGGCCTGAGCAGTCGCAAATGCTTATATTTGTTTGATGCACAAGTGGCCTGTGCATGCGTTCATTTCGTATCATGTAATGCTCTTCTGCTCACCTTGGCTTTACCGCAGTGCTTTCGCGATGCGTGAAGCTTAATTATCTTTTGGTAATTGTTTTTTTGTTTTCCTGAAACGGACGTGCCAAGATGCATATTTAACCTCAGCAGTCGCAAATGCTTATATTTGTTTGATGCACAAGAGGCCTGTGCATGCGTTCATTTTGTATTATGTAATGCTCTTCTGCTCACAATGGCTTTACCGCAGTGCTTTCTCGATGCAGTGAAGCTTAATCATCTTTTGGTACTTGTCTTTTTGTCTACCTGAAATGGACGTGCCAAGATGCATATTTGGCCTGAGCAGTCGCAAATGCTTTTTTGTTTGATGCACAAGTGGCCTGTGCATGCGTTCTTTCGTATAATGTAACGCTCTTTTGCTCACGCTGGCTTTACCGCAGTGGTTTTGCATTTCAGTGAAGCTTGATCATAATTAAATACTTGTCCTTTTGTTTGCCTGAAACAGACGTGCCAAGATGCATATTTGGCGTGAGCAGTCGCAAATGCCTATAATGTTTGATGCACAAGTGGCCTATGCATGCGTTCATTTCGTATCATGTCATGCTCATCTGCTCACGCTGGCTTTGCCGCAGTGATTTTTGCGATGCAGTGAAGCGTAATCATCTTTTTATAATTGTCTTTTTGTCTGTTTGAAAAGGACATGCCAAGATGCAGATTTGGCCTGAGCAGTCGCAAATGCTTATACTTGTTTGATGCACAAGTGGCCTGTGCATGCGTTCATTTCGTATCATATAATGCTCCTCTGCGCACGCTGGCTTTACCGCGTGCTTTCGCGATGCAGTGAAGCCTAATTATTATTTGCTAATTGTCTCTTTGTCTCCCTGAAACGGACGTGCCATGATGCAAATTTGGCCTGAGCAGTCGCAAATGCTTATATTTGTTTGATGCACAAGTGGCCTGTGCATATGTTCATTTTGTATCATGTAATACTCTTCTGCTCACGCTGGCTTTACCGCAGTATTTTTGCGATGCGGTGAAGCTTGCTAATAATTTACTATTTGTCCTTTTGTTTGCCTGAAACAGATGTGCCAAGATGCATAATTGGCCTGAGCAGTCGCAAATGCTTATATTTGTATGATGCACAAGTGGCCTGCGCATGCGTTCATTTCGTATGATATAATGCTCTTCTGCTCACGCTGGCTTTACCGCAGTGCTTTTGCGACACAGTGAAGCTTGAACATATTTAAGTATTTGTTCTTTTGTTTGCCTGAAACGGACGTGCCCAGATGCATATTTGGCCTGAGCAGTCGCAAATGCTTATAATGTTTGATGCACAAGTGGCCTGTGCATGCTTTCATTTCGTATGATGTCATGCTCATCTGCTCACGCTGGCTTTGCCGCAGTGCCGTCGAAATGCAGTGAAGCTTGATCATAATTAAATATTTGTCCTTTTGTTTGCCTGAAACGGACGTGCCAAGATGCATATTTTGCCTGAGCAGTTCAAATGCTTATAATGTTTGATGCACAAGTGGCCTGTGCATGCGTTCATTTCGTATCATGTCATGCTCATCTGTTCACACTGGCTTTGCCGCAGTGCTTTTGCGATGCAGTGAAGCTTAATCATATTTAGGTATTTCTCTTTTTGTTTGCCTGAAACGGACATGCCAAGATGCAGATTTGGCCTGAGTAGTCGCAAATGCTTATATTTGTTTGATGCAAAAGTGGCCTTTGCATGCGTACTTTTCGTATCATGTAATGCTCTTTGATCACGCTGGCTTTACCGCAAAGCTTTTGCGACGCAGTGAAGCTTGATAATATTTTAATATTTTTCCTTTTGTTTGCCTGAAACGGACGTTGGCTTTACCGCAGCTCTTTTGCGATGCAGTGAAGCTTGATAAATTTAATTTTTTGTCATTTTCTTTGTCTGAAACGGACGTGCCAAGATGCATATTTTGGCCTGAGCATTCGCAAATGCTTATATTTGTTTGATGCACAAGTGGCCTGTGCATGCGTTCATTTCCTATCATGTAATGGTCTTCTGCTGCCGCTGGCTTACCGGAGTGCTTTTGCGATGCAGTGAAGCTTAATCATCATTAAGTATTTGTCCTTTGTTTGCCTGAAACGGACGTGCAAGATGCATATTTGGCCTGAGCAGTCGCAAATGCTTATATTTGTTTGATGCACAAGTGGCCCGGGCATGCGTTCATTTCGTATCATGTAATGCTCTTCTGCTCACACTGGCTTTTTTGCAGTGCTTCTGCGATGCATTAAAGCTTGATCATATTTTAGTATTTGTTCTTTTGTTTGCCTGAAACAGACGTGCCAAGATGCATATTTGGCCTGAGCAGTCGCAAATGCTTATATTTGTTTGATGTACAAGTGGCCTGTGCATGCGTTCATTTCGTATCATGTAATGCTCTTCTGCTCACGCTGGCTTTACCGCAGTGCTTTTGCGATACAGTGAAGCTTGAACATATTTAAGTATTTGTTCTTTTGTTTGCCTGAAACGGACGTGCCCAGATGCATATTTGGCCTGAGCAGTCGCAAATGCTTATATTTGTTTGATGCACAAGTGGCCTGGGCATGCGTTCATTTCGTATGATCTAAAGCTCTTGTGCTAACGCTGGCTTTACCTCAGGGCTTGTGCGATACAGTGAAGCTTGAACATATTTAAGTATTTGTTCTTTTGTTTGCCTGAAACAGACGTGCCAAGATGCATATTTGGCCTGAGCAGTCGCAAATGCTTATATTTGTTTGATGCACAAGTGGTTTGTGCATGCGTTCATTTCGTATCATGTAATGCTCTTCTGCTCACCTTGGCTTTACCGCAGTGCTTTCGCGATGCGTGAAGCTTAATCATCTTTTGGTTTTGTCTTTTTGTTTCCGTGAAACGGACGTGCCAAGATGCATATTTAACCTCAGCAGTCGCAAATGCTTATATTTGTTTGATGCACAAGAGACCTGTGCATGCGTTCATTTTGTATCATGTAATGCTCTTCTGCTCACGCTGGCTTTACCGCAGTGCTGTCGCAATGCAGTGAAGCTTAATCATCTTTTGGTAATTGTTTATTTGTCTCTCTGAAACGGACATGCCAAGATGCATACTTGGTCTGAGCCGTCGCAAATGCTTATATTTGTTTGATGCACAAGTGGCCTGTGCACGCATTCATTTTGTATCACGTAGTGCTCTTCTGCTCACGCTGGCTTTACCGCAGTGCTTTCTCGATGCAGTGAAGCTTAATCATCTTTTGGTACTTGTCTTTTTGTCTACCTGAAACGGACGTGCCAAGATGCATATTTGGCCTGAGCAGTCGCAAATGCTTATATTTGTTTGATGCACAAGTGGCCTGTGCATGCGTTCTTTCGTATAATGTAACGCTCTTTTGCTCACGCTGGCTTTACCGCAGTGCTTTTGCGTGTCAGTGAAGCTTGATCATAATTAAATATTTGTCCTTTTGTTTGCCTGAAACAGACGTGCCAAGATGCATATTTGGCGTGAGCAGTCGTAAATGCCTATAATGATTGAGGCACAAGTGGCCTATGCATGCGTTCATTTCGTATCATGTCATGCTCATCTGCTCACGCTGGCTTTGCCGCAGTGATTTTTGCGATGCAGTGAAGCGTAATCAACTTTTGATAATTGTCTTTTTGTCTGTTTGAAAAGGACATGCCAGGAAGCATATTTGGCCTGAGCAGTCGCAAATGCTTATAATTGTTTGATGCACAAGTGGCCTGTGCATGCGTTCATTTCGTATCATATAATGCTCCTCTGCTCACGCGGCTTTACCGCGTGCTTTCGCGATACAGTGAAGCCTAGTTATTATTTGGTAATTGTCTTTTTGGCTCCTTGAAACGGACGTGCCAAGATGCATATTTGGCCGGAGCAGTCGCAAATGCTTATATTTGTTTGATGCACAAGTGGCCTGTGCATGTGTTCAGTTCGTATCATGTAATACTCTTCTGCTCATGCCGGCTTTACCGCAGTATTTTCGCGATACAGTGAAGCTTAATCATTTTTTGGTATTTGTCCTTTTGTTTGCCTGAAACAGACGTGAAAAGATGCATATTGGGCCTGAGCAATCGCAAATGCTTATATTTGTTTGATGCACAAGTGGCCTGTGCTTGCTAATAATTTACTATTCGTCCTTTTGTTTGCCTGAAACAGACGTGCCAAGATGCATATTTGGCCTGAGCAGTCGCAAATGCTTATATTTGTTTGATGCACAAGTGGTTTGTGCATGCGTTCATTTCGTATCATGTAATGCTCTTCTGCTCACCTTGGCTTTACCGCAGTGCTTTCGCGATGCGTGAAGCTTAATCATCTTTTGGTTTTGTCTTTTTGTTTCCGTGAAACGGACGTGCCAAGATGCATATTTAACCTCAGCAGTCGCAAATGCTTATATTTGTTTGATGCACAAGAGACCTGTGCATGCGTTCATTTTGTATCATGTAATGCTCTTCTGCTCACGCTGGCTTTACCGCAGTGCTGTCGCAATGCAGTGAAGCTTAATCATCTTTTGGTAATTGTTTATTTGTCTCTCTGAAACGGACATGCCAAGATGCATACTTGGTCTGAGCCGTCGCAAATGCTTATATTTGTTTGATGCACAAGTGGCCTGTGCACGCATTCATTTTGTATCACGTAGTGCTCTTCTGCTCACGCTGGCTTTACCGCAGTGCTTTCTCGATGCAGTGAAGCTTAATCATCTTTTGGTACTTGTCTTTTTGTCTACCTGAAACGGACGTGCCAAGATGCATATTTGGCCTGAGCAGTCGCAAATGCTTATATTTGTTTGATGCACAAGTGGCCTGTGCATGCGTTCTTTCGTATAATGTAACGCTCTTTTGCTCACGCTGGCTTTACCGCAGTGCTTTTGCGTGTCAGTGAAGCTTGATCATAATTAAATATTTGTCCTTTTGTTTGCCTGAAACAGACGTGCCAAGATGCATATTTGGCGTGAGCAGTCGTAAATGCCTATAATGATTGAGGCACAAGTGGCCTATGCATGCGTTCATTTCGTATCATGTCATGCTCATCTGCTCACGCTGGCTTTGCCGCAGTGATTTTTGCGATGCAGTGAAGCGTAATCAACTTTTGATAATTGTCTTTTTGTCTGTTTGAAAAGGACATGCCAGGAAGCATATTTGGCCTGAGCAGTCGCAAATGCTTATAATTGTTTGATGCACAAGTGGCCTGTGCATGCGTTCATTTCGTATCATATAATGCTCCTCTGCTCACGCGGCTTTACCGCGTGCTTTCGCGATACAGTGAAGCCTAGTTATTATTTGGTAATTGTCTTTTTGGCTCCTTGAAACGGACGTGCCAAGATGCATATTTGGCCGGAGCAGTCGCAAATGCTTATATTTGTTTGATGCACAAGTGGCCTGTGCATGTGTTCAGTTCGTATCATGTAATACTCTTCTGCTCATGCCGGCTTTACCGCAGTATTTTCGCGATACAGTGAAGCTTAATCATTTTTTGGTATTTGTCCTTTTGTTTGCCTGAAACAGACGTGAAAAGATGCATATTGGGCCTGAGCAATCGCAAATGCTTATATTTGTTTGATGCACAAGTGGCCTGTGCTTGCTAATAATTTACTATTCGTCCTTTTGTTTGCCTGAAACAGACGTGCCAAGATGCATATTTGGCCTGAGCAGTCGCAAATGCTTATATTTGTTTGATGCACAAGTGGCCTGTGCATGCGTACATTTCGTATCATGTAATGCTCTTCTGCTCATGCTGGCTTTACCGCAGTTCTTTCGCGATGCAGTGAAGCTTAATCATTTTTTGGTATTTGTCCTTTTGTTTTCCTGAAACAGACGTGAAAAGATGCATATTGGGCCTGAGCACTCGCAAATGCTTATATTTGTTTGATGCACAAGTGGCCTGTGCATGCGTTCATTTCGTATCATGTAATGCTCTTCTGCTCACGCTGGCTTTACCGCAGTGCTTTCGCAATGCAGTGAAGCTTAATCATCTTTTGGTAATTGTCTTTTTGTCTGTTTGAAAAGGACGTGCCAAGATGCATATTTGGCCTGAGCAGCCGCAAATGCCTATATTTGTTTGATGCACAAGTGGCCTGTGCATGCGTTCATTTCGTATCGTGTATTGCTCTTCTGGTCACGCTGGCTTTACCGCAGTGCTTTCGCAATGCAGTGAAGCTTAACTATCTTTTGGTAATTGTTTTTTGTCTCCCTGAAACGGACGTGCCAAGATGCAGATTTGGCCTGAGCAGTCGCAAATGCTTATATTTGTTTATGCACAAGTGGCCTGTGCATGCGTTCATTTCGTATGATGTAATGCTCTTCTGCTCACGCTGGCTTTATCGCAGTGCTTTTGTGATGCAGTGAAGCTTGAACATATTTAAGTATTTGTTCTTTTGTTTGCCTGAAACGGACGCGCCCTGATGCATATTTGGCCTGAGCAGTCGCAAATGCTTATATTTGTTTGATGCACAAGTGGCCTGTGCATGCGTTCATTTCGTATCATATAATGCTTTTCGCTCACGCTGGCTTTACCGCGTGCTTTCGCGATGCAGTGAAGCCTAATTATTATTTGGTAATTGTCTTTTTGTCTCCCTGAAACGGACGTGCCAAGATGCATATTTGGCCTGAGCAGTCGCAAATGCTTATATTTGATTGATGCACAAGTGGCCTTTGCATGGGTTCATTTCGTATCATGTAATGCTCTTCTGCTCACGCTGGCTTTACCGCAGTGCTTTCGCGATGCAGTGAAGCTTGATCATATTTAAATATTTGTCCTTTTGTTTGCCTGAAACGGACGTGCCAAGATGCATATTTGGCCTGAGCAGTCGCAAATGCTTATATTTGTTTGATGTACAAGTGGCCTGTGCATGCGTTCATTTCGTATCATGTAATGCTCTTCTGCTCACGCTGGCTTTGCCGCAGTGCTGTCGCAATGCAGTGAAGCTTATTCATCTTTTGGTAACTGTTTTTTTGTCTCCCTGAATCGGACATGCCAAGATGTATATTTGGCCTGAGCAGTCGCAAATGCTTATATTTGTTTGAAGCACAAGTGCCCTGTGCATGCGTTCATTTCGTATCATGTCATGCTCATCTGCTCACGCTAGCATACCGCAGTGCTTTTGCGATGCAGTGAAGCTTAATCATATTTAGGTATTTGTCCTTTTGTTTGCCTGAAATGGACGTGCCAAGATGCATATTTGGCATGAGTAGTCGCAAATGCTTATATTTGTTTGATGCAAAAGTGGCCTGTGCATGCGTACATTTCGTATCATGTAATGCTCTTTGCTCACGCTGGCTTTACCGCAAAGCTTTTGCGACGCAGTGAAGCTTGATAATATTTTAGTATTTTTCCTTTTGTTTGCCTGAAACGGACGTTGGCTTTACCGCAGTGCTTTTGCGATGCAGTGAAGCTTGATAAATTTAATTTTTTGTCATTTTCCTAGCTTGAAACGGACGTGCCAAGATGCATATTTGGCCTGAGCATTCGCAAATGCATATATTTGTTTGATGCACAAGTGGCCTGTGCATGCGTTCATTTCGTATCATGTAATGGTCTTTTGCTGACGCTGGCTTACCGCAGTGCTTTTGCGATGCAGTGAAGCTTAATCATCATTAAGTATTTGTCCTTTGTTTGCCTGAAACGGACGTGCAAGATGCATATTTGGCCTGAGCAGTCGCAAATGCTTATATTTGTTTGATGCACAAGTGGCCCGGGCATGCGTTCATTTCGTATCAAGTAATGCTCTTCTGCTCACACTGGCTTTTTTGCAGTGCTTCTGCGATGCATTAAAGCTTGATCATATTTTAGTATTTGTTCTTTTGTTTGCCTGAAACAGACGTGCCAAGATGCATATTTGGCCTGAGCAGTCGCAAATACTTATATTTGTTTGATGTACAAGTGGCCTGTGCATGCGTTCATTTCGTATCATGTCATGCTCATCTGCTCACGCTGGCTTTGCCGCAGTGATTTTTGCGATGCAGTGAAGCGTAATCATCTTTTTATAATTGTCTTTTTGTCTGTTTGAAAAGGACATGCCAAGATGCAGATTTGGCCTGAGCAGTCGCAAATGCTTATACTTGTTTGATGCACAAGTGGCCTGTGCATGCGTTCATTTCGTATCATATAATGCTCCTCTGCCCACGCTGGCTTTACCGCGTGCTTTCGCGATGCAGTGAAGCCTAATTATTATTTGGTAATTGTCTTTTTGTCTCCCTGAAACGGACGTGCCATGATGCAAATTTGGCCTGAGCAGTCGCAAATGCTTATATTTGTTTGATGCACAAGTGGCCTGTGCATATGTTCATTTTGTATCATGTAATACTCTTCTGCTCACGCTGGCTTTACCGCAGTATTTTTGCGATGCGGTGAAGCTTGCTAATAATTTACTATTTGTCCTTTTGTTTGCCTGAAACAGATGTGCCAAGATGCATAATTGGCCTGAGCAGTCGCAAATGCTTATATTTGTATGATGCACAAGTGGCCTGCGCATGCGTTCATTTCGTATGATATAATGCTCTTCTGCTCACGCTGGCTTTATCGCAGTGCTTTTGCGATGCAGAGAAGCGTGAACATATTTAAGTATTTGTTTTTTTGTTTGCCTAATACAGACGTGCCAAGATGCATATTTGGCCTGAGCAGTCGCAAATGCTTATATTTGTTTGATGCACAAGTGGCCTTTGCATGGGTTCATTTCGTATCATGTAATGCTCTTCTGCTCACGCTGGCTTTACCGCAGTGCTTTCGCGATGCAGTGAAGCTTGATCATAATTAAATATTTGTCCTTTTGTTTGCCTGAAACGGACGTGCCAAGATGCATATTTTGCCTGAGCAGTCCAAATGCTTATAATGTTTGATGCACAAGTGGCCTGTGCATGCGTTCATTTCGTGTCATGTCATGCTCATCTGTTCACACTGGCTTTGCCGCAGTGCTTTTGCGATGCAGTGAAGCTTAATCATATTTAGGTATTTCTCTTTTTGTTTGCCTGAAACGGACATGCCAAGATGCAGATTTGGCCTGAGTAGTCGCAAATGCTTATATTTGTTTGATGCAAAAGTGGCCTTTGCATGCGTACTTTTCGTATCATGTAATGCTCTTTGATCACGCTGGCTTTACCGCAAAGCTTTTGCGACGCAGTGAAGCTTGATAATATTTTAATATTTTTCCTTTTGTTTGCCTGAAACGGACGTTGGCTTTACCGCAGCTCTTTTGCGATGCAGTGAAGCTTGATAAATTTAATTTTTTGTCATTTTCTTTGTCTGAAACGGACGTGCCAAGATGCATATTTTGGCCTGAGCATTCGCAAATGCTTATATTTGTTTGATGCACAAGTGGCCTGTGCATGCGTTCATTTCCTATCATGTAATGGTCTTCTGCTGCCGCTGGCTTACCGGAGTGCTTTTGCGATGCAGTGAAGCTTAATCATCATTAAGTATTTGTCCTTTGTTTGCCTGAAACGGACGTGCAAGATGCATATTTGGCCTGAGCAGTCGCAAATGCTTATATTTGTTTGATGCACAAGTGGCCCGGGCATGCGTTCATTTCGTATCATGTAATGCTCTTCTGCTCACACTGGCTTTTTTGCAGTGCTTCTGCGATGCATTAAAGCTTGATCATATTTTAGTATTTGTTCTTTTGTTTGCCTGAAACAGACGTGCCAAGATGCATATTTGGCCTGAGCAGTCGCAAATGCTTATATTTGTTTGATGTACAAGTGGCCTGTGCATGCGTTCATTTCGTATCATGTAATGCTCTTCTGCTCACGCTGGCTTTACCGCAGTGCTTTTGCGATACAGTGAAGCTTGAACATATTTAAGTATTTGTTCTTTTGTTTGCCTGAAACGGACGTGCCCAGATGCATATTTGGCCTGAGCAGTCGCAAATGCTTATATTTGTTTGATGCACAAGTGGCCTGGGCATGCGTTCATTTCGTATGATCTAAAGCTCTTGTGCTAACGCTGGCTTTACCTCAGGGCTTGTGCGATGTACTAAAGCTTGATCATATTTTAGTATTTGTTCTTTTGTTTGCCTGAAACAGACGTGCCAAGATGCATATTTGGCCTGAGCAGTCGCAAATGCTTATATTTGTTTGATGCACAAGTGGTTTGTGCATGCGTTCATTTCGTATCATGTAATGCTCTTCTGCTCACCTTGGCTTTACCGCAGTGCTTTCGCGATGCGTGAAGCTTAATCATCTTTTGGTTTTGTCTTTTTGTTTCCCTGAAACGGACGTGCCAAGATGCATATTTAACCTCAGCAGTCGCAAATGCTTATATTTGTTTGATGCACAAGAGACCTGTGCATGCGTTCATTTTGTATCATGTAATGCTCTTCTGCTCACGCTGGCTTTACCGCAGTGCTGTCGCAATGCAGTGAAGCTTAATCATCTTTTGGTACTTGTCTTTTTGTCTACCTGAAACGGACGTGCCAAGATGCATATTTGGCCTGAGCAGTCGCAAATGCTTATATTTGTTTGATGCACAAGTGGCCTGTGCATGCGTTCTTTCGTATAATGTAACGCTCTTTTGCTCACGCTGGCTTTACCGCAGTGCTTTTGCGTGTCAGTGAAGCTTGATCATAATTAAATATTTGTCCTTTTGTTTGCCTGAAACAGACGTGCCAAGATGCATATTTGGCGTGAGCAGTCGTAAATGCCTATAATGTTTGAGGCACAAGTGGCCTATGCATGCGTTCATTTCGTATCATGTCATGCTCATCTGCTCACGCTGGCTTTGCCGCAGTGATTTTTGCGATGCAGTGAAGCGTAATCAACTTTTGATAATTGTCTTTTTGTCTGTTTGAAAAGGACATGCCAGGATGCATATTTGGCCTGAGCAGTCGCAAATGCTTATAATTGTTTGATGCACAAGTGGCCTGTGCATGCGTTCATTTCGTATCATATAATGCTCCTCTGCTCACGCGGCTTTACCGCGTGCTTTCGCGATACAGTGAAGCCTAGTTATTATTTGGTAATTGTCTTTTTGGCTCCTTGAAACGGACGTGCCAAGATGCATATTTGGCCGGAGCAGTCGCAAATGCTTATATTTGTTTGATGCACAAGTGGCCTGTGCATGTGTTCATTTCGTATCATGTAATACTCTTCTGCTCATGCCGGCTTTACCGCAGTATTTTTGCGATACAGTGAAGCTTAATCATTTTTTGGTATTTGTCCTTTTGTTTGCCTGAAACAGACGTGAAAAGATGCATATTGGGCCTGAGCACTCGCAAATGCTTATATTTGTTTGATGCACAAGTGGCCTGTGCTTGCTAATAATTTACTATTCGTCCTTTTGTTTGCCTGAAACAGACGTGCCAAGATGCATATTTGGCCTGAGCAGTCGCAAATGCTTATATTTGTTTGATGCACAAGTGGCCTGTGCATGCGTACATTTCGTATCATGTAATGCTCTTCTGCTCATGCTGGCTTTACCGCAGTTCTTTCGCGATGCAGTGAAGCTTAATCATTTTTTGGTATTTGTCCTTTTGTTTGCCTGAAACAGACGTGAAAAGATGCACATTGGGCCTGAGCACTCGCAAGTGCTTATATTTGTTTGATGCACAAGTGGCCTTTGCATGCGTTCATTTCGTATCATGTAATGCTCTTCTGCTCACGCTGGCTTTACCGCAGTGCTTTCGCAATGCAGTGAAGCTTAATCATCTTTTGGTAATTGTCTTTTTGTCTGTTTGAAAAGGACGTGCCAAGATGCATATTTGGCCTGAGCAGCCGCAAATGCCTATATTTGTTTGATGCACAAGTGGCCTGTGCATGCGTTCATTTCGTATCGTGTATTGCTCTTCTGGTCACGCTGGCTTTACCGCAGTGCTTTCGCAATGCAGTGAAGCTTAACTATCTTTTGGTAATTGTTTTTTGTCTCCCTGAAACGGACGTGCCAAGATGCAGATTTGGCCTGAGCAGTCGCAAATGCTTATATTTGTTTATGCACAAGTGGTCTGTGCATGCGTTCATTTCGTATGATGTAATGCTCTTCTGCTCACGCTGGCTTTATCGCAGTGCTTTTGTGATGCAGTGAAGCTTGAACATATTTAAGTATTTGTTCTTTTGTTTGCCTGAAACGGACGCGCCCTGATGCATATTTGGCCTGAGCAGTCGCAAATGCTTATATTTGTTTGATGCACAAGTGGCCTGTGCATGCGTTCATTTCGTATCATATAATGCTTTTCGCTCACGCTGGCTTTACCGCGTGCTTTCGCGATGCAGTGAAGCCTAATTATTATTTGGTAATTGTCTTTTTGTCTCCCTGAAACGGACGTGCCAAGATGCATATTTGGCCTGAGCAGTCGCAAATGCTTATATTTGATTGATGCACAAGTGGCCTTTGCATGGGTTCATTTCGTATCATGTAATGCTCTTCTGCTCACGCTGGCTTTACCGCAGTGCTTTCGCGATGCAGTGAAGCTTGATCATATTTAAATATTTGTCCTTTTGTTTGCCTGAAACGGACGTGCCAAGATGCATATTTGGCCTGAGCAGTCGCAAATGCTTATATTTGTTTGATGTACAAGTGGCCTGTGCATGCGTTCATTTCGTATCATGTAATGCTCTTCTGCTCACGCTGGCTTTGCCGCAGTGCTGTCGCAATGCAGTGAAGCTTATTCATCTTTTGGTAACTGTTTTTTTGTCTCCCTGAATCGGACATGCCAAGATGTATATTTGGCCTGAGCAGTCGCAAATGCTTATATTTGTTTGAAGCACAAGTGCCCTGTGCATGCGTTCATTTCGTATCATGTCATGCTCATCTGCTCACGCTAGCATACCGCAGTGCTTTTGCGATGCAGTGAAGCTTAATCATATTTAGGTATTTGTCCTTTTGTTTGCCTGAAATGGACGTGCCAAGATGCATATTTGGCATGAGAAGTCGCAAATGCTTATATTTGTTTGATGCAAAAGTGGCCTGTGCATGCGTACATTTCGTATCATGTAATGCTCTTTGCTCACGCTGGCTTTACCGCAAAGCTTTTGCGACGCAGTGAAGCTTGATAATATTTTAGTATTTTTCCTTTTGTTTGCCTGAAACGGACGTTGGCTTTACCGCAGTGCTTTTGCGATGCAGTGAAGCTTGATAAATTTAATTTTTTGTCATTTTCCTAGCTTGAAACGGACGTGCCAAGATGCATATTTGGCCTGAGCATTCGCAAATGCATATATTTGTTTGATGCACAAGTGGCCTGTGCATGCGTTCATTTCGTATCATGTAATGGTCTTTTGCTGACGCTGGCTTACCGCAGTGCTTTTGCGATGCAGTGAAGCTTAATCATCATTAAGTATTTGTCCTTTGTTTGCCTGAAACGGACGTGCAAGATGCATATTTGGCCTGAGCAGTCGCAAATGCTTATATTTGTTTGATGCACAAGTGGCCCGGGCATGCGTTCATTTCGTATCATGTAATGCTCTTCTGCTCACACTGGCTTTTTTGCAGTGCTTCTGCGATGCATTAAAGCTTGATCATATTTTAGTATTCGTTCTTTTGTTTGCCTGAAACAGATGTGCAAAGATGCATATTTGGCCTGAGCAGTCGCAAATACTTATATTTGTTTGATGTACAAGTGGCCTGTGCATGCGTTCATTTCGTATCATGTAATGCTCTTCTGCTCACGCTGGCTTTACCGCAGTGCTTTTGCGATACAGTGAAGCTTGAACATATTTAAGTATTTGTTCTTTTGTTTGCCTGAAACGGACGTGCCAAGATGCAGATTTGGCCTGAGCAGTCGCAAATGCTTATATTTGTTTATGCACAAGTGGCCTGTGCATGCGTTCATTTCGTATGATGTAATGCTCTTCTGCTCACGCTGGCTTTACCGCAGGGCTTGTGCGATGTACTAAAGCTTGATCATATTTTAGTATTTGTTCTTTTGTTTGCCTGAAACAGACGTGCCACGATGCATATTTGGCCTGAGCAGTCGCAAATGCTTATATTTGTTTGATGCACAAGTGGTCTGTGCATGGGTTCATTTCGTATCATGCAATGCTCTTCTGCTCACCTTGGCTTTACCGCAGTGCTTTCGCGATGCGTGAAGCTTAATCATCTTTTGGTAATTGTCTCTTTGTTTCCCTGAAACGGACGTGCCAAGATGCATATTTAACCTTAGCAGTCGCAAATGCTTATATTTGTTTGATACACAAGAGGCCTGTGCATGCGTTCATTTTGTATCATGTAATGCTCTTCTGCTCACGCTGGCTTTACCGCAGTGCTGTCGCAATGCAGTGAAGCCTAATCATCTTTTGGTAATTGTTTATTTGTCTCTCTGAAACGGACATGCCAAGATGCATATTTGGCCTGAGCCATCGCAAATGCTTATACTTGTTTGATGCACAAGTGGCCTGTTCATGCATTCATTTTGTATCACGTAGTGCTCTTCTGCTCACGCTAGCTTTACTGCAGTGCTTTCTCGATGCAGTGAAGCTTAATCATCTTTTGGTACTTGTCTTTTTGTCTACCTGAAACGGACGTGCCAAGATGCATATTTGGCCTGAGCAGTCGCAAATGCTTATATTTGTTTGATGCACAAGTGGCCTGTGCATGCGTTCTTTCGTATAATGTAACGCTCTTTTGCTCACGCTGGCTTTACCGCAGTGCTTTTGCGTTTCAGTGAAGCTTGATCATAACTAAATATTTGTCCTTTTGTTTGCCTGAAACAGACGTGCTAAGATGCATATTTGGCGTGAGCAGTCGCAAATGCCTATAATGTTTGAGGCACAAGTGGCCTATGCATGCGTTCATTTCGTATCATGTCATGCTCATCTGCTCACGCTGGCTTTGCCGCAGTGATTTTTGCGATGCAGTGAAGCGTAATCATCTTTTGATAATTGTCTTTTTGTCTGTTTGAAAAGGACATGCCAAGATGCATATTTGGCATGAGCAGTCGCAAATGCTTATACTTGTTTGATGCACAAGTGGCCTGTGCATGCGTTCATTTCGTATCATATAATGCTCCTCTGCTCACGCTGGCTTTACCGCGTGCTTTCGCGATGCAGTGAAGCCTAGATATTATTTGGTAATTGTCTTTTTGTCTCCCTGAAACGGACGTGCCAAGATGCATATTTGGCCTGAGCAGTCGCAAATGCTTATATTTGTTTGATGCACAAGTGGCCTGTGCATGTGTTCATTTCGTATCATGTAATACTCTTCTGCTCATGCTGGCTTTACCGCAGTATTTTTGCAATGCGGTGAAGCTTGCTAATAATTTACTATTTGTCCTTTTGCTTGCCTGAAACAGACGTGCCAAGACGCAAATTTCGCCCGAGCAGTCGCAAATGCCTATATTTGTTTGATGCACAAGTGGCCTGTGCATGCGTACATTTCGTATCATTTAATGCTCTTCTGCTCATGCTGGCTTTACCGCAGTTCTTTCGCGATGCAATGAAGCTTAATCATTTTTTGGTATTTGTCCTTTTGTTTGCCTGAAACAGACGTGGAAAGATGCATATTGGGCCTGAGCACTCGCAAATGCTTATATTTGTTTGATGCACAAGTGGCCTGTGCATGCGTTCATTTCGTATCGTGTATTGCTCTTCTGCTCACGCTGGCTTTACCGCAGTGCTTTCGCAATGCAGTGAAGCTTAATTATCTTTTCGTAATTGTTTTTTGTCTTCCTGAAACGGACGTGCCAAGATGCAGGTTTGGCCTGAGCAGTCGCAAATGCTTATATTTGTTTATGCACAAGTGGCCTGTGCATGCGTTCATTTCGTATCATGTAATGCTCTTCTGCTCACGCTGGCTTTACCGCAGTGCTTTTGCGATGCAGTGAAGCTTGAACATATTTAAGTATTTGTTCTTTTGTTTGCCTGAAACGGACGTGCCCAGATGCATATTTGGCCTGAGCAGTCGCAAATGCTTATATTTGTTTGATGCACAAGTGGCCTGGGCATGCGTTCATTTCGATTCATCTAATGCTCTTGTGCTAACGCTGGCTTTACCGCAGGGCTTGTGCGATGTACTAAAGCTTGATAATATTTTAGTATTTGTTCTTTTGTTTGCCTGAAACAGATGTGCCAAGATGCATATTTGGCCTGAGCAGTCGGAAAAGCTTATATTTGTTTGATGCACAAGTGTCCTGTGCATGCGTTCTTTCGTATAATGTAACGCTCTTTTGCTCACGCTGGCTTTACCGCAGTGCTTTTGCGTTTCAGTGAAGCTTGATCATAATTAAATATTTGTCCTTTTGTTTGCCTGAAACAGACGTGCCAAGATGCATATTTGGCGTGAGCAGTCGCAAATGCCTATAATGTTTAATGCACAAGTGGCCTATGCATGCATTCATTTCGTATCATGTCATGCTCATCTGCTCACGCTGGCTTTGCCGCAGTGATTTTTGCGATGCAGTGAAGCGTAATCATCTTTTGATAATTGTCTTTTTGTCTGTTTGAAAAGGACATGCCAAGATGCATATTTCGCCTGAGCAGTCGCAAATGCTTATACTTGTTTGATGCACAAGTGGCCTGTGCATGTGTTCATTTCGTGTCATGTAATACTCTTCTGCTCATGCTGGCTTTACCGCAGTATTTTTGCGATGCGGTGAAGCTTGCTAATAATTTACTATTTGTCCTTTTGTTTGCCTGAAACAGACGTGCCAAGATGCATATTTGGCCTGAGCAGTCGCAAATGCTTATATTTGTATGATGCACAAGTGGCCTGTGCATGCGTTCATTTCGTATGATGTAATGCTCTTCTGCTCACGCTGGCTTTATCGCAGTGTTTTTGCAATGCAGTGAAGCTTGAACATATTTAAGTATTTGTTCATTTGTTTGCCTGAAACGGACGCGCCCAGATGCATATTTGGCCTGAGCAGTCGCAAATGCTTATATTCGTTTGATGAACAAGCGGCCTGTGCATGCGTTCATTTCGTATCATATAATGCTCCTCTGCTCACGCTGGCTTTACCGCGTGCTTTCGCGATGCAATGAAGCCTAATTATTATTTGGTATTTGTCTTTTTGTCTCCCTGAAACGGACGTGCCAAGATGCATATTTGGCCTGAGCAGTCGCAAATGCTTATATTTGTTTGATGCACAAGTGGCCTGTGCATGTGTTCATTTCGTGTCATGTAATACTCTTCTGCTCATGCTGGCTTTACCGCAGTATTTTTGCGATGCGGTGAAGCTTGCTAATAATTTACTATTTGTCCTTTTGTTTGCCTGAAACAGACGTGCCAAGATGCATATTTGGCCTGAGCAGTCGCAAATGCTTATATTTGTTTGATGCACAAGTGGCCTGTGCATGCGTTCATTTCGTATCATGTAATGCTCTTCTGCTCACGCTGGCTTTACCGCAGTGCTTTCGCAATGCAGTGAAGCTGAATCATTTTTTGGTAATTGTCTTTTTGTCTGTTTGAAAAGGACGTGCAAAGATGCATATTTGGCCTGAGCCGCCGCAAATGTCTATATTTGTTTGATGCACAAGTGGCCTGTGCATGCGTTCATTTCGTATCATGTATTGCTCTTCTGCTCACGCTGGCTTTACCGCAGTGCTTTTGCGATGCAGTGAAGCTTGGTAATATTTTAGTATTTGTTCTTTTGTTTCCCTGAAACAGATGTGCCAAGATGCATATTTGGCCTGAGCAGGCGCAAATGCTTATATTTGTATGATGCACAAGTGGCCTGTGCATGCGTTCATTTCGTATGATGTAATGCTCTTCTGCTCACGCTGGCTTTATCGCAGTGTTTTTGCAATGCAGTGAAGCTTGAACATATTTAAGTATTTGTTCTTTTGTTTGCCTGAAACGGACGCGCCCAGATGCATATTTGGCCTGAGCAGTCGCAAATGCTTATATTCGTTTGATGAACAAGCGGCCTGTGCATGCGTTCATTTCGTATCATATAATGCTCCTCTGCTCACGCTGGCTTTACCGCGTGCTTTCGCGATGCAATGAACCCTAATTATTATTTGGTAATTGTCTTTTTGTCTCCCTGAAACGGACGTGCCAAGATGCATATTTGGCCTGAGCAGTCACAAATGCTTATATTTGATTGATGCACAAGTGGCCTTTGCATGGGTTCATTTCGTATCATGTAATGCTCTTCTGCTCACGCTGGCTTTACCGCAGTGCTTTCGCGATGCAGTGAAGCTTGATCATAAATAAATATTTGTCCTTTTGTTTGCCTGAAACGGACGTGCCAAGATGCATATTTGGCCTGAGCAGTCGCAAATGCTTATAATGTTTGATGCACAAGTGGCCTGTGCATGCGTTCATTTCGTATCATGTCATGCTCATCTGCTCACGCTGGCTTTGCCGCAGTGCTGTCGCAATGCAGTGAAGCTTATTCATCTTTTGGTAATTGTTTTTTTGTCTCCCTGAATCGGACATGCCAAGATGCATATTTGGCCTGAGCAGTCGCAAATGCTTATATTTGTTTGAAGCACAAGTGCCCTGTGCATGCGTTTATTTCGTATCATGTCATGCTCATCTACTCACGCTGGCATACCGCAGTGCTTTTGCGATGCAGTGAAGCTTAATCATATTTCGGTATTTGTCCTTTTGTTTGCCTGAAACGGACGTGCCAAAATGCATATTTGGCCTGAGTAGTCGCAAATGCTTATATTTGTTTGATGCACAAGTGGCCTGTGCATGCGTTCATTTCGTATCATGTAATGGACTTTCGCTGACGCTGGCTTACCGCAGTGCTTTTGCGATGCAGTGAAGCTTAATCATCATTAAGTATTTGTCCTTTTTTGCCTGAAACGGACGTGCAAGATGCATATTTGGCCTGAGCAGTCGCAAATGCTTATATTTGTTTGATGCACAAGTGGCCCGGGCATGCGTTCATTTCGTATCATGTAATGCTCTTCTGCTCACACTGGCTTTTTTGCAGTGCTTCTGCGATGCATTAAAGCTTGATCATATTTTAGTATTTGTTCTTTTGTTTGCCTGAAACAGACGTGCCAAGATGCATATTTGGCCTGAGCAGTCGCAAATACTTATATTTGTTTGATGCACAAGTGGCCTGTGCATGTGTTCATTTCGTATCATGTAATACTCTTCTGCTCATGCTGGCTTTACCGCAGTATTTGTGCCATGCGGTGAAGCTTGCTAATAATTTACTATTTGTCCTTTTGTTTTCCTGAAACAGACGTGCCAAGATGCATATTTGGCCTGAGCAGTCGCAAATGCTTATATTTGTTTGATGCACAAGTGGCCTGTGCATGCGTACATTTCGTATCATTTAATGCTCTTCTGCTCATGCTGGCTTTACCGCAGTTCTTTCGCGATGCAGTGAAGCTTAATCATTTTTTGGTATTTGTCCTTTTGTTTGCCTGAAACAGACGTGAAAAGATGCATATTGGGCCTGAGAACTCGCAAATGCTTATATTTGTTTGATGCACAAGTGGCCTGTGCATGCGTTCATTTTGTATCGTGTATTGCTCTTCTGCTCACGCTGGCTTTACCGCAGTGCTTTCGCAATGCAGTGAAGCTTAATTATCTTTTGGTAATTGTTTTTTGTCTTCCTGAAATGGACGTGCCAAGATGCAGGTTTGGCCTGAGCAGTCGCAAATGCTTATATTTGTTTATGCCCAAGTGGCCTGTGCATGCGTTCATTTCGTATCATGTAATGCTCTTCTGCTCACGCTGGCTTTACCGCAGTGCTTTTGCGATGCAGTGAAGCTTGAACATATTTAAGTATTTGTTCTTTTGTTTGCCTGAAACGGACGTGCCCAGATGCATATTTGGCCTGAGCAGTCGCAAATGCTTATATTTGTTTGATGCACAAGTGGCCTGGGTATGCGTTCATTTCGTATCACCTAATGCTCTTGTGCTAACGCTGGCTTTACCGCAGGGCTTGTGCGATGTACTAAAGCTTGATAATATTTTAGTATTTGTTCTTTTGTTTGCCTGAAACAGATGTGCCAAGATGCATATTTGGCCTGATCAGTCGGAAAAGCTTATATTTGTTTGATGCACAAGTGGCCTGTGCATGCGTTCTTTCGTATAATGTAACGCTCTTTTGCTCACGCTGGCTTTACCGCAGTGCTTTTGCGTTTCAGTGAAGCTTGATCATAATTAAATATTTGTCCTTTTGTTTGCCTGAAACAGATGTGCCAAGATGCATATTTGGCGTGAGCAGTCGCAAATGCCTATAATGTTTAATGCACAAGTGGCCTATGCATGCGTTCATTTCGTATCATGTCATGCTCATCTGCTCACGCTGGCTTTGCCGCAGTGATTTTTGCGATGCAGTGAAGCGTAATCATCTTTTGATAATTGTCTTTTGTCTGTTTGAAAAGGACATTCCAAGATGCATATTCGGCCTGAGCAGTCGCAAATGCTTATACTTGTTTGATGCACAAGTGGCCTGTGCATGCGTTCATTTCGTATCATATAATGCTCCTCTGCTCACGCTGGCTTTACCGCGTGCTTTCGCGATGCAATGAAGCCAAATTATTATTTGGTAATTGTTTTTTTGTCTCCCTGAAACGGACGTGCCAAGATGCATATTTGGCCTGAGCAGTCGCAAAAGCTTATAATTGTTTGATGCACAAGTGGCCTGTGCATGTGTTCATTTCGTATCATGTAATACTCTTCTGCTCACGCTGGCTTTACCGCAAAGCTTTTGCGACGCAGTGAAGCTTGATAATATTTTAGTATTTGTCCTTTTGTTTGCCTGAAA
The DNA here is from genome assembly GCF_043290135.1 of Rhipicephalus microplus. Taxonomy (NCBI): domain Eukaryota; kingdom Metazoa; phylum Arthropoda; class Arachnida; order Ixodida; family Ixodidae; genus Rhipicephalus; species Rhipicephalus microplus. Next base: position 192,465,019 of record NC_134703.1, read on the forward strand.
CGGACGTTGGCTTTACCGCAGTGCTTTTGCGATGCAGTGTAGCTTGATAAATTTAATTTTTTGTCATTTTCTTTGCCTGAAACGGACGTGCCAAGATGCATATTTGGCCTGAGCATTCGCAAATGCTTATATTTGTTTGATGCACAAGTGGCCTGTGCATGCGTTCATTTCCTATCATGTAATGGTCTTCTGCTGACGCTGGCTTACCGCAGTGCTTTTGCGATGCAGCGAAGCTTAATCATCATTAATTATTTGTCCTTTGTTTGCCTGAAACGGACGTGCAAGATGCATATTTGGACTGAGCAGTCGCAAATGCTTATATTTGTTTGATGCACAAGTGGCCTGGGCATGCGTTCATTTCGTATCATCTAATGCTCTTGTGCTAACGCTGGCTTTACCGCAGGGCTTGTGCGATGTACTAAAGCTTGATAATATTTTAGTATTTGTTCTTTTGTTTGCCTGAAACAGATGTGCCAAGATGCATATTTGGCCTGAGCAGTCGCAAATGCTTATATTTGTATGATGCACAAGTGGCCTGTGCATGCGTTCATTTCGTATGATGTGATGCTCTTCTGCTCACGCTGGCTTTATCGCAGTGCTTTTTCGATGCAGTGAAGCTTGAACATATTTAAGTATTTGTTCTTTTGTTTGCCTGAAACGGACGCGCCCAGATGCATATTTGGCCTGAGCAGTCGCAAATGCTTATATTTGTTTGATGCACAAGTGGCCTGTGCATGCGTTCATTTCGTATCATATATTGCTCCTCTGCTCACGCTGGCTTTACCGCGTGCTTTCGCGATGCAGTGAAGCCTAATTATTATTTGGTAATTGTCTTTTTGTCTCCCTGAAACGGACGTGCCAAGATGCATATTTGGCCTGAGCAGTCGCAAATGCTTATATTTGTTTGATGCACAAGTGGCCTTTGCATGGGTTCATTTCGTGTCATGTAATGCTCTTCTGCTCACGCTGGCTTTAACGCAGTGCTTTCGCGACGCAGTGAAGCTTGATCATAATTAAATATTTGTCCTTTTGTTTGCCTGAAACGGACGTGCCAAGATGCATATTTGGCCTGAGCAGTCGCAAATGCTTATAATGTTTGATGCACAAGTGGCCTGTGCATGCGTTCATTTCGTATCATGTCATGCTCATCTGCTCACGCTGGCTTTGCCGCAGTGCTGTCGCAATGCAGTGAAGCTTATTCATGTTTTGGTAATTGTTTTTTTGTCTCCCTGAATCGAACATGCCAAGATGCATATTTGGCCTGAGCAGTCGCAAATGCTTATATTTGTTTGAAGCACAAGTGCCCTGTGCATGCGTTCATTTCGTATCATGTCATGCTCATCTGCTCACGCTGGCATACCGCAGTGCTTTTGCGATGCAGTGAAGCTTAATCATATTTAGGTATTTGTGCTTTTGTTTGCCTGAAATGGACGTGCCAAGATGCATATTTGGCCTGAGTAGTCGCAAATGCTTATATTTGTTTGATGCAAAAGTGGCCTGTGCATGCGTACATTTCGTATCATGTAATGCTCTTTGCTCACGCTGGATTTACCGCAAAGCTTTTGCGACGCAGTGAAGCTTGATAATATTTTAGTATTTGTCCTTTTGTTTGCCTGAAACGGACGTTGGCTTTACCGCAGTGCTTTTGCGTTGCAGTGAAGCTTGATAAATTTAATTTTTTGTCATTTTCCTAGCCTGAAACGGACGTGCCAAGATGCATATTTGGCCTGAGCATTCGCAAATGCTTATATTTGTTTGATGCACAAGTGGCCTGTGCATGCGTTCATTTCGTATCATGTAATGGTCTTTTGCTGACGCTGGCTTACCGCAGTGCTTTTGCGATGCAGTGAAGCTTAATCATCATTAAGTATTTGCCCTTTGTTTGCCTGAAACGGACGTGCAAGATGCATATTTGGCCTGAGCAGTCGCAAATGCTTATATTTGTTTGATGCACAAGTGGCCCGGGCATGCGTTCATTTCGTATCATGTAATGCTCTTCTGCTCACACTGGCTTTTTTGCAGTGCTTCTGCGATGCATTAAAGCTTGATCATATTTTAGTATTTGTTCTTTTGTTTGTCTGAAACAGACGTGCCAAGATGCATATTTGGCCTGAGCAGTCGCAAATGCTTATATTTGTTTGATGTACAAGTGGCCTGTGCATGCGTTCATTTCGTATCATGTAATGCTCTTCTGCTCACGCTGGCTTTACCGCAGTGCTTTTGCGATACAGTGAAGCTTGAACATATTTAAGTATTTGTTCTTTTGTTTGCCTGAAACGGACGTGCCAAGATGCATATTTGGCCTGAGCAGTCGCAAATGCTTATATTTGTTTGATGCACAAGTGGCCTGGGCATGCGTTCATTTCGTATCATCTAATGTTCTTGTGCTAACGCTGGCTTTACCACAGGGCTTGTGCGATGTACTAAAGCTTGATCATATTTTAGTATTTGTTCTTTTGTTTGCCTGAAACAGACGTGCCAAGATGCATATTCGGCCTGAGCAGTCGCAAATGCTTATATTTGATGATGCACAAGTGGCCTGTGCATGCGTTCATTTCGTATCATGTAATGCTCTTCTGCTCACCTTGGCTTTACCGCAGTGCTTTCGCGATGCGTGAAGCTTAATCATCTTTTGGTAATTGTCTTTTTGTTTCCCTGAAACGGACGTGCAAGATGCATATTTGGCCTGAGCAGTCGCAAATGCTTATATTTGTTTGATGCACAAGTGGCCCGGGCATGCGTTCATTTCGTATCATGTAATGCTCTTCTGCTCACACTGGCTTTTTTGCAGTGCTTCTGCGATGCATTAAAGCTTGATCATATTTTAGTATTTGTTCTTTTGTTTGCCTGAAACAGACGTGCCAAGATGCATATTTGGCCTGAGCAGTCGCAAATACTTATATTTGTTTGATGTACAAGTGGCCTGTGCATGCGTTCATTTCGTATCATGTAATGCTCTTCTGCTCACGCTGGCTTTACCGCAGTGCTTTTGCGATACAGTGAAGCTTGAACATATTTAAGTATTTGTTCTTTTGTTTGCCTGAAACGGACGTGCCAAGATGCAGATTTGGCCTGAGCAGTCGCAAATGCTTATATTTGTTTATGCACAAGTGGCCTGTGCATGCGTTTATTTCGTATGATGTAATGCTCTTCTGCTCACGCTGGCTTTACCGCAGGGCTTGTGCGATGTACTAAAGCTTGATCATATTTTAGTATTTGTTCTTTTGTTTGCCTGAAACAGACGTGCCACGATGCATATTTGGCCTGAGCAGTCGCAAATGCTTATATTTGTTTGATGCACAAGTGGTCTGTGCATGGGTTCATTTCGTATCATGCAATGCTCTTCTGCTCACCTTGGCTTTACCGCAGTGCTTTCGCGATGCGTGAAGCTTAATCATCTTTTGGTAATTGTCTTTTTGTTTCCCTGAAACGGACGTGCCAAGATGCATATTTAACCTTAGCAGTCGCAAATGCATATATTTGTTTGATACACAAGAGGCCTGTGCATGCGTTCATTTTGTATCATGTAATGCTCTTCTGCTCACGCTGGCTTTACCGCAGTGCTGTCGCAATGCAGTGAAGCCTAATCATCTTTTGGTAATTGTTTATTTGTCTCTCTGAAACGGACATGCCAAGATGCATATTTGGCCTGAGCCATCGCAAATGCTTATACTTGTTTGATGCACAAGTGGCCTGTTCATGCATTCATTTTGTATCACGTAGTGCTCTTCTGCTCACGCTAGCTTTACTGCAGTGCTTTCTCGATGCAGTGAAGCTTAATCATCTTTTGGTACTTGTCTTTTTGTCTACCTGAAACGGACGTGCCAAGATGCATATTTGGCCTGAGCAGTCGCAAATGCTTATATTTGTTTGATGCACAAGTGGCCTGTGCATGCGTTCTTTCGTATAATGTAACGCTCTTTTGCTCACGCTGGCTTTACCGCAGTGCTTTTGCGTTTCAGTGAAGCTTGATCATAACTAAATATTTGTCCTTTTGTTTGCCTGAAACAGACGTGCTAAGATGCATATTTGGCGTGAGCAGTCGCAAATGCCTATAATGTTTGAGGCACAAGTGGCCTATGCATGCGTTCATTTCGTATCATGTCATGCTCATCTGCTCACGCTGGCTTTGCCGCAGTGATTTTTGCGATGCAGTGAAGCGTAATCATCTTTTGATAATTGTCTTTTTGTCTGTTTGAAAAGGACATGCCAAGATGCATATTTGGCATGAGCAGTCGCAAATGCTTATACTTGTTTGATGCACAAGTGGCCTGTGCATGCGTTCATTTCGTATCATATAATGCTCCTCTGCTCACGCTGGCTTTACCGCGTGCTTTCGCGATGCAGTGAAGCCTAATTATTATTTGGTAATTGTCTTTTTGTCTCCCTGAAACGGACGTGCCAAGATGCATATTTGGCCTGAGCAGTCGCAAATGCTTATATTTGTTTGATGCACAAGTGGCCTGTGCATGTGTTCATTTCGTATCATGTAATACTCTTCTGCTCATGCTGGCTTTACCGCAGTATTTTTGCAATGCGGTGAAGCTTGCTAATAATTTACTATTTGTCCTTTTGTTTGCCTGAAACAGACGTGCCAAGATGCATATTTGGCCCGAGCAGTCGCAAATGCCTATATTTGTTTGATGCACAAGTGGCCTGTGCATGCGTACATTTCGTATCATTTAATGCTCTTCTGCTCATGCTGGCTTTACCGCAGTTCTTTCGCGATGCAATGAAGCTTAATCATTTTTTGGTATTTGTCCTTTTGTTTGCCGGAAACAGACGTGGAAAGATGCATATTGGGCCTGAGCACTCGCAAATGCTTATATTTGTTTGATGCACAAGTGGCCTGTGCATGCGTTCATTTCGTATCGTGTATTGCTCTTCTGCTCACGCTGGCTTTACCGCAGTGCTTTCGCAATGCAGTGAAGCTTAATTATCTTTTGGTAATTGTTTTTTGTCTTCCTGAAACGGACGTGCCAAGATGCAGGTTTGGCCTGAGCAGTCGCAAATGCTTATATTTGTTTATGCACAAGTGGCCTGTGCATGCGTTCATTTCGTATCATGTAATGCTCTTCTGCTCACGCTGGCTTTACCGCAGTGCTTTTGCGATGCAGTGAAGCTTGAACATATTTAAGTATTTGTTCTTTTGTTTGCCTGAAACGGACGTGCCCAGATGCATATTTGGCCTGAGCAGTCGCAAATGCTTATATTTGTTTGATGCACAAGTGGCCTGGGCATGCGTTCATTTCGTATCATCTAATGCTCTTGTGCTAACGCTGGCTTTACCGCAGGGCTTGTGCGATGTACTAAAGCTTGATAATATTTTAGTATTTGTTCTTTTGTTTGCCTGAAACAGATGTGCCAAGATGCATATTTGGCCTGAGCAGTCGGAAAAGCTTATATTTGTTTGATGCACAAGTGGCCTGTGCATGCGTTCTTTCGTATAATGTAACGCTCTTTTGCTCACGCTGGCTTTACCGCAGTGCTTTTGCGTTTCAGTGAAGCTTGATCATAATTAAATATTTGTCCTTTTGTTTGCCTGAAACAGACGTGCCAAGATGCATATTTGGCGTGAGCAGTCGCAAATGCCTATAATGTTTAATGCACAAGTGGCCTATGCATGCATTCATTTCGTATCATGTCATGCTCATCTGCTCACGCTGGCTTTGCCGCAGTGATTTTTGCGATGCAGTGAAGCGTAATCATCTTTTGATAATTGTCTTTTTGTCTGTTTGAAAAGGACATGCCAAGATGCATATTTCGCCTGAGCAGTCGCAAATGCTTATACTTGTTTGATGCACAAGTGCCCTGTGCATGCGTTCATTTCGTATCATATAATGCTCCTCTGCTCACGCTGGCTTTACCGCGTGCTTTCGCGATGCAGTGAAGCCTAGTTATTATTTGGTAATTGTCTTTTTGTCTCCTTGAAACGGACGTGCCAAGATGCATATTTGGCCTGAGCAGTCGCAAATGCTTATATTTGTTTGATGCACAAGTGGCCTGTGCATGTGTTCATTTCGTGTCATGTAATACTCTTCTGCTCATGCTGGCTTTACCGCAGTATTTTTGCGATGCGGTGAAGCTTGCTAATAATTTACTATTTGTCCTTTTGTTTGCCTGAAACAGACGTGCCAAGATGCATATTTGGCCTGAGCAGTCGCAAATGCTTATATTTGTTTGATGCACAAGTGGCCTGTGCATGCGTTCATTTCGTATCATGTAATGCTCTTCTGCTCACGCTGGCTTTACCGCAGCTCTTTCGCAATGCAGTGAAGCTTAATCATTTTTTGGTAATTGTCTTTTTGTCTGTTTGAAAAGGACGTGCCAAGATGCATATTTGGCCTGAGCCGCCGCAAATGTCTATATTTGTTTGATGCACAAGTGGCCTGTGCATGCCTTCATTTCGTATCATGTATTGCTCTTCTGCTCACGCTGGCTTTACCGCAGTGCTTTTGCGATGCAGTGAAGCTTGGTAATATTTTAGTATTTGTTCTTTTGTTTCCCTGAAACAGATGTGCCAAGATGCATATTTGGCCTGAGCAGTCGCAAATGCTTATATTTGTATGATGCACAGGTGGCCTTTGCATGCGTTCATTTCGTATGATGTAATGCTCTTCTGCTCACGCTGGCTTTATCGCAGTGTTTTTGCAATGCAGTGAAGCTTGAACATATTTAAGTATTTGTTCTTTTGTTTGCCTGAAACGGACGCGCCCAGATGCATATTTGGCCTGAGCAGTCGCAAATGCTTATATTCGTTTGATGAACAAGCGGCCTGTGCATGCGTTCATTTCGTATCATATAATGCTCCTCTGCTCACGCTGGCTTTACCGCGTGCTTTCGCGATGCAATGAAGCCTAATTATTATTTGGTAATTGTCTTTTTGTCTCCCTGAATCGGACATGCCAAGATGCATATTTGGCCTGAGCAGTCGCAAATGCTTATATTTGTTTGATGCACAAGTGGCCTGTGCATGCGTTCATTTCGTATCATGTAATGCTCTTCTGCTCACGCTGGCTTTACCGCAGCTCTTTCGCAATGCAGTGAAGCTTAATCATTTTTTGGTAATTGTCTTTTTGTCTGTTTGAAAAGGACGTGCCAAGATGCATATTTGGCCTGAGCCGCCGCAAATGTCTATATTTGTTTGATGCACAAGTGGCCTGTGCATGCGTTCATTTCGTATCATGTATTGCTCTTCTGCTCACGCTGGCTTTACCGCAGTGCTTTTGCGATGCAGTGAAGCTTGGTAATATTTTAGTATTTGTTCTTTTGTTTCCCTGAAACAGATGTGCCAAGATGCATATTTGGCCTGAGCAGTCACAAATGCTTATATTTGATTGATGCACAAGTGGCCTTTGCATGGGTTCATTTCGTATCATGTAATGCTCTTCTGCTCACGCTGGCTTTACCGCAGTGCTTTCGCGCGTCAGTGAAGCTTGATCATAAATAAATATTTGTCCTTTTGTTTGCCTGAAACGGACGTGCCAAGATGCATATTTGGCCTGAGCAGTCACAAATGCTTATAATGTTTGATGCACAAGTGGCCTGTGCATGCGTTCATTTCGTATCATGTCATGCTCATCTGCTCACGCTGGCTTTGCCGCAGTGCTGTCGCAATGCAGTGAAGCTTATTCATCTTTTGGTAATTGTTTTTTTGTCTCCCTGAATCGGACATGCCAAGATGCATATTTGGCCTGAGCAGTCGCAAATGCTTATATTTGTTTGAAGCACAAGTGCCCTGTGCATGCGTTTATTTCGTATCATGTCATGCTCATCTACTCACGCTGGCATACCGCAGTGCTTTTGCGATGCAGTGAAGCTTAATCATATTTCGGTATTTGTCCTTTTGTTTGCCTGAAACGGACGTGCCAAAATGCATATTTGGCCTGAGTAGTCGCAAATGCTTATATTTGTTTGATGCACAAGTGGCCTGTGCATGCGTTCATTTCGTATCATGTAATGGACTTTCGCTGAAGCTGGCTTACCGCAGTGCTTTTGCGATGCAGTGAAGCTTAATCATCATTAAGTATTTGTCCTTTTTTGCCTGAAACGGACGTGCAAGATGCATATTTGGCCTGAGCAGTCGCAAATGCTTATATTTGTTTGATGCACAAGTGGCCCGGGCATGCGTTCATTTCGTATCATGTAATGCTCTTCTGCTCACACTGGCTTTTTTGCAGTGCTTCTGCGATGCATTAAAGCTTGATCATATTTTAGTATTTGTTCTTTTGTTTGCCTGAAACAGACGTGCCAAGATGCATATTTGGCCTGAGCAGTCGCAAATACTTATATTTGTTTGATGCACAAGTGGCCTGTGCATGTGTTCACTTCGTATCATGTAATACTCTTCTGCTCATGCTGGCTTTACCGCAGTATTTGTGCCATGCGGTGAAGCTTGCTAATAATTTACTATTTGTCCTTTTGTTTTCCTGAAACAGACGTGCCAAGATGCATATTTGGCCTGAGCAGTCGCAAATGCTTATATTTGTTTGATGCACAAGTGGCCTGTGCATGCGTACATTTCGTATCATTTAATGCTCTTCTGCTCATGCTGGCTTTACCGCAGTTCTTTCGCGATGCAGTGAAGCTTAATCATTTTTTGGTATTTGTCCTTTTGTTTGCCTGAAACAGACGTGAAAAGATGCATATTGGGCCTGAGAACTCGCAAATGCTTATATTTGTTTGATGCACAAGTGGCCTGTGCATGCGTTCATTTCGTATCGTGTATTGCTCTTCTGCTCACGCTGGCTTTACCGCAGTGCTTTCGCAATGCAGTGAAGCTTAATTATCTTTTGGTAATTGTTTTTTGTCTTCCTGAAATGGACGTGCCAAGATGCAGGTTTGGCCTGAGCAGTCGCAAATGCTTATATTTGTTTATGCCCAAGTGGCCTGTGCATGCGTTCATTTCGTATCATGTAATGCTCTTCTGCTCACGCTGGCTTTACCGCAGTGCTTTTGCGATGCAGTGAAGCTTGAACATATTTAAGTATTTGTTCTTTTGTTTGCCTGAAACGGACGTGCCCAGATGCATATTTGGCCTGAGCAGTCGCAAATGCTTATATTTGTTTGATGCACAAGTGGCCTGGGTATGCGTTCATTTCGTATCACCTAATGCTCTTGTGCTAACGCTGGCTTTACCGCAGGGCTTGTGCGATGTACTAAAGCTTGATAATATTTTAGTATTTGTTCTTTTGTTTGCCTGAAACAGATGTGCCAAGATGCATATTTGGCCTGATCAGTCGGAAAAGCTTATATTTGTTTGATGCACAAGTGGCCTGTGCATGCGTTCTTTCGTATAATGTAACGCTTTTTTGCTCACGCTGGCTTTACCGCAGTGCTTTTGCGTTTCAGTGAAGCTTGATCATAATTAAATATTTGTCCTTTTGTTTGCCTGAAACAGATGTGCCAAGATGCATATTTGGCGTGAGCAGTCGCAAATGCCTATAATGTTTAATGCACAAGTGGCCTATGCATGCGTTCATTTCGTATCATGTCATGCTCATCTGCTCACGCTGGCTTTGCCGCAGTGATTTTTGCGATGCAGTGAAGCGTTATCATCTTTTGATAATTGCCTTTTGTCTGTTTGAAAAGGACATTCCAAGATGCATATTCGGCCTGAGCAGTCGCAAATGCTTATACTTGTTTGATGCACAAGTGGCCTGTGCATGCGTTCATTTCGTATCATATAATGCTCCTCTGCTCACGCTGGCTTTACCGCGTGCTTTCGCGATGCAGTGAAGCCAAATTATTATTTGGTAATTGTTTTTTTGTCTCCCTGAAACGGACGTGCCAAGATGCATATTTGGCCTGAGCAGTCGCAAAAGCTTATAATTGTTTGATGCACAAGTGGCCTGTGCATGTGTTCATTTCGTATCATGTAATACTCTTCTGCTCACGCTGGCTTTACCGCAAAGCTTTTGCGACGCAGTGAAGCTTGATAATATTTTAGTATTTGTCCTTTTGTTTGCCTGAAACGGACGTTGGCTTTACCGCAGTGCTTTTGCGGTGCAGTGTAGCTTGATAAATTTAATTTTTTGTCATTTTCTTTGCCTGAAACGGACGTGCCAAGATGCATATTTGGCCTGAGCATTCGCAAATGCTTATATTTGTTTGATGCACAAGTGGCCTGTGCATGCGTTCATTTCCTATCATGTAATGGTCTTCTGCTGACGCTGGCTTACCGCAGTGCTTTTGCGATGCAGTGAAGCTTAATCATCATTAATTATTTGTCCTTTGTTTGCCTGAAACGGACGTGCAAGATGCATATTTGGACTGAGCAGTCGCAAATGCTTATATTTGTTTGATGCACAAGTGGCCCGGGCATGCGTTCATTTCGTATCATGTAATGCTCTTCTGCTCACACTGGCTTTTTTGCAGTGCTTCTGCGATGCATTAAAGCTTGATCATATATTAGTATTTGTTCTTTTGTTTGCCTGAAACAGACGTGCCAAGATGCATATTTGGCCTGAGCAGTCGCAAATGCTTATATTTGTTTGATGCACAAGTGGCCTTTGCATGCGTTCATTTCGTATCATGTAATGCTCTTCTGCTCACCTTGGCTTTACCGCAGTGCTTTCGCGATGCGTGAAGCCTAATCATCTTTTGGTAATTGTCTTTTTGTTTCCCTGAAACGGACATGCCAAGATGCATATTTGGCCTGAGCCGTCGCAAATGCTTATATTTGTTTGATGCACAAGTGGCCTGTGCATGCATTCTTTTTGTATCACGTAGTGCTCTTCTGCTCACGCTGGCTTTACCGCAGTGCTTTCTCGATGCAGTGAAGCTTAATCGACTTTTGGTACTTGTCTTTTTGTCTACCTGAAACGGACGTGCCAAGATGCATATTTGGCCTGAGCAGTCGCAAATGCTTATATTTGTTTGATGCACAAGTGGCCTGGGCATGCGTTCATTTCGTATCATCTAATGCTCTTGTGCTAACGCTGGCTTTACCGCAGGGCTTGTGCGATGTACTAAAGCTTGATAATATTTTAGTATTTGTTCTTTTGTTTGCCTGAAACAGATGTGCCAAGATGCATATTTGGCCTGAGCAGTCGCAAATGCTTATATTTGTATGATGCACAAGTGGCCTGTGCATGCGTTCATTTCGTATGATGTGATGCTCTTCTGCTCACGCTGGCTTTATCGCAGTGCTTTTTCGATGCAGTGAAGCTTGATCATATTTTAGTATTTGTTCTTTTGTTTGCCTGAAACAGACGTGCCAAGATGCATATTTGGCCTGAGCAGTCGCAAATGCTTATATTTGTTTGATGCACAAGTGGCCTGTGCATGCGTTCATTTCGTATCATATATTGCTCCTCTGCTCACGCTGGCTTTACCGCGTGCTTTCGCGATGCAGTGAAGCCTAATTATTATTTGGTAATTGTCTTTTTGTCTCCCTGAAACGGACGTGCCAAGATGCATATTTGGCCTGAGCAGTCGCAAATGCTTATATTTGTTTGATGCACAAGTGGCCTTTGCATGGGTTCATTTCGTGTCATGTAATGCTCTTCTGCTCACGCTGGCTTTAACGCAGTGCTTTCGCGATGCAGTGAAGCTTGATCATAATTAAATATTTGTCCTTTTGTTTGCCTGAAACGGACGTGCCAAGATGCATATTTGGCCTGAGCAGTCGCAAATGCTTATAATGTTTGATGCACAAGTGGCCTGTGCATGCGTTCATTTCATATCATGTCATGCTCATCTGCTCACGCTGGCTTTGCCGCAGTGCTGTCGCAATGCAGTGAAGCTTATTCATCTTTTGGTAATTGTTTTTTTGTCTCCCTGAATCGAACATGCCAAGATGCATATTTGGCCTGAGCAGTCGCAAATGCTTATATTTGTTTGAAGCACAAGTGCCCTGTGCATGCGTTCATTTCGTATCATGTCATGCTCATCTGCTCACGCTGGCATACCGCAGTGCTTTTGCGATGCAGTGAAGCTTAATCATATTTAGGTATTTGTGCTTTTGTTTGCCTGAAATGGACGTGCCAAGATGCATATTTGGCCTGAGTAGTCGCAAATGCTTATATTTGTTTGATGCAAAAGTGGCCTGTGCATGCGTTCATTTCGTATCATGTAATGCTCTTCTGCTCACACTGGCTTTTTTGCAGTGCTTCTGCGATGCATTAAAGCTTGATCATATTTTAGTATTTGTTCTTTTGTTTGTCTGAAACAGACGTGCCAAGATTCATATTTGGCCTGAGCAGTCGCAAATGCTTATATTTGTTTGATGTACAAGTGGCCTGTGCATGCGTTCATTTCGTATCATGTAATGCTCTTCTGCTCACGCTGGCTTTACCGCAGTGCTTTTGCGATACAGTGAAGCTTGAACATATTTAAGTATTTGTTCTTTTGTTTGCCTGAAACGGACGTGCCAAGATGCATATTTGGCCTGAGCAGTCGCAAATGCTTATATTTGTTTGATGCACAAGTGGCCTGGGCATGCGTTCATTTCGTATCATCTAATGCTCTTGTGCTAACGCTGGCTTTACCACAGGGCTTGTGCGATGTACTAAAGCTTGATCATATTTTAGTATTTGTTCTTTTGTTTGCCTGAAACAGACGTGCCAAGATGCATATTCGGCCTGAGCAGTCGCAAATGCTTATATTTGATGATGCACAAGTGGCCTGTGCATGCGTTCATTTCGTATCATGTAATGCTCTTCTGCTCACCTTGGCTTTACCGCAGTGCTTACGCGATGCGTGAAGCTTAATCATCTTTTGGTAATTGTCTTTTTGTTTCCCTGAAACGGACGTGCCAAGATGCATATTTAACCTCAGCAGTCGCAAATGCTTATATTTGTTTGATGCACAAGAGGCCTGTGCATGCGTTCATTTTGTATCATGTAATGCTCTTCTGCCCACGCTGGCTTTACCGCAGTGCTGTCGCAATGCAGTGAAGCTTAATCATCTTTTGGTAATTGTTTATTTGTCTCTCTGAAACGAAATGCCAAGATGCGTACTTGGCCTGAGCCGTCGCAAATGCTTATATTTGTTTGATGCACAAGTGGCCTGTGCATGCATTCATTTTGTATCACGTAGTGCTCTTCTGCTCACGCTGGCTTTACCCCAGTGCTTTCTCGATGCAGTGAAGCTTAATCATCTTTTGGTACTTGTCTTTTTGTCTACCTGAAACGGACGTGCCAAGATGCATATTTGGCCTGAGCAGTCGGTAAAGCTTATATTTGTTTGATGCACAAGTGGCCTGTGCATGCGTTCTTTCGTATAATGTAACGCTCTTTTGCTCACGCTGGCTTTACCGCAGTGCTTTTGCGTTTCAGTGAAGCTTGATCATAATTAAATATTTGTCCTTTTGTTTGCCTGAAACAGACGTGCCAAGATGCATATTTGGCGTGAGCAGTCGCAAATGCCTATAATGTTTAATGCACAAGTGGCCTATGCATGCGTTCATTTCGTATCATGTCATGCTCATCTGCTCACGCTGGCTTTGCCGCAGTGATTTTTGCGATGCAGTGAAGCGTAATCATCTTTTGATAATTGTCTTTTGTCTGTTTGAAAAGGATATGCCAAGATGCATATTTGGCCTGAGCAGTCGCAAATGCTTATACTTGTTTGATGCACAAGTGGCCTGTGCATGCGTTCATTTCGTATCATATAATGCTCCTCTGCTCACGCTGGCTTTACCGCGTGCTTTCGCGATGCAGTGAAGCCTAATTATTATTTGGTAATTGTTTTTTTGTCTCCCTGAAACGGACGTGCCAAGATGCATATTTGGCCTGACCAGTCGCAAATGCTTATATTTGTTTGATGCACAAGTGGCCTGTGCATGTGTTCATTTCGTATCATGTAATACTCTTCTGCTCACGCTGGCTTTACCGCAGTATTTTTGCGATGCGGTGAAGCTTGCTAATAATTTACTATTTGTCCTTTTGTTTGCCTGAAACAGACGTGCCAAGATGCATATTTGGCCTGAGCAGTCGCAAATGCTTATATTTGTTTGATGCACAAGTGGCCTGTGCATGCGTACATTTCGTGTCATGTAATGCTCTTCTGCTCATGCTGGCTTTACCGCAGTTCTTTCGCGATGCAGTGACTCTTAATCATTTTTTGGTATTTGTCCTTTTGTTTGCCTGAAACAGACGTGAAAAGATGCATATTGGGCCTGAGCATTCGCAAATGCTTATATTTGTTTGATGCACAAGTGGCCTGTGCATGCGTTCATTTCGTATCATGTAATGCTCTTCTGCTCACGCTGGCTTTACCGCAGTGCTTTCGCAATGCAGTGAAGCTTAATCATCTTTTGGTAATTGTCTTTTTGTCTGTTTGAAAAGGACGTGCCAAGATGCATATTTGGCGTGAGCAGCCGCAAATGCCTATATTTGTTTGATGCACAAGTGGCCTGTGCATGCGTTCATTTCGTATCGTGTATTGCTCTTCTGCTCACGCTGGCTTTACCGCAGTGCTTTTGCAATGCAGTGAAGCCTAATTATCTTTTGGTAATTGTTTTTTGTCTCCCTGAAACGGACGTGCCAAGATGCAGATTTGGCCTGAGCAGTCGCAAATGCTTATATTTGTTTGATGCACAAGTGGCCTGTGCATGCGTTCATTTCGTATCGTGTATTGCTCTTCTGCTCACGCTGGCTTTACCGCAGTGCTTTTGCAATGCAGTGAAGCCTAATTATCTTTTGGTAATTGTTTTTTGTCTCCCTGAAACGGACGTGCCAAGATGCAGATTTGGCCTGAGCAGTCGCAAATGCTTATATTTGTTTATGCACAAGTGGCCTGCGCATGCGTTCATTTCGTATCATGTAATGCTCTTCTGCTCACGCTGGCTTTACCGCAGTGCTTTGCGATGCAGTGAAGCTTGAACATATTTAAGTATTTCTTCTTTTGTTTACCTGAAACGGACGTGCCCAGATGCATATTTGGCCTGAGTAGTCGCAAATGCTTATATTTGTTTGATGCACAAGTGGCCTGTGCATGCGTTCTTTCGTATAATGTAACGCTCTTTTGCTCACGCTGGCTTTACCGCAAAGCTTTTGCGACGCAGTGAAGCTTGATAATATTTTAGTATTTGTCCTTTTGTTTGCCTGAAACGGACGTTGGCTTTACCGCAGTGCTTTTGCGATGTAGTGAAGCTTGATCAAATTTAATTATTTGTCATTTTCTTTGCCTGAAACGGACGTGCCAAGATGCATATTTGGCCTGAGCATTCGCAAATGCTTATATTTGTTTGATGCACAAGTTGCCTGTGCTTGCGTTCATTTCGTATCATGTAATGCTCTTCTGCTCACGCTGGCTTACCGCAGTGCTTTTGCGATGCAGTGAAGCTTAATCATCATTAGGTATTTGTCCTTTGTTTGCCTGAAACGGACGTGCAATATGCATATTTGGCCTGAGCAGTCGCAAATGCTTATATTTGTTTGATGCACAAGTGGCCTGGGCATGCGTTCATTTTGTATCATGTAATGCTCTTCTGCTCACACTGGCTTTTTTGCAGTGCTTCTGCGATGCATTAAACCTTGATCATATTTTAGTATTTGTTCTTTTATTTGCCTGAAACAGACGTGCCAAGATGCATATTTTGCCTGAGCCGTCGCAAATACTTATATTTGTTTGATGCACAAGTGGCCTTTGCATCGGTTCATTTCGTATCATGTTATGCTCTTCTGCTCATGCTGGCTTTACCGCAGTGCTTTCGCGATGCAGTGAAGCTTGGTCATAATTAAATATTTGTCCTTTTGTTTGCCTGAAACGGACGTGCCAAGATGCATATTTGGCCTGAGCAGTCGCAAATGCTTATAGTGTAAGATGCACAAGTGGTCTGTGCATGCGTTCATTTCGTGTCATGTCATGCTCATCTGCTCACGCTGGCTTTGCCGCAGTGCTGTCGCAATGCAGTGAAGCTTATTCATCTTTTGGTAATTGTTTTTTTGTCTCCCTGAATCGGACATGCCAAGATGCATATTTGGCCTGAGCAGTCGCAAATGCTTATATTTGTTTGAAGCACAAGTGCCCTGTGCATGCGTTCATTTCGTATCATGTAATGCTCTTCTGCTCACGCTGGCATACCGCAGTGCTTTTGCGATGCAGTTAAGCTTAATCATATTTAGGTATTTGTCTTTTTGTTTGCCTGAAACGGACGTGCCAGGATGCATATTTGGCCTGAGTAGTCGCAAATGCTTATATTTGTTTGATGCAAAAGTGGCCTGTGCATGCGTACATTTCGTATCATGTAATGCTCTTTGCTCACGCTGGCTTTACCGCAAAGCTTTTGCGACGCAGAGAAGCTTGATAATATTTTAGTATTTGTCCTTTTGTTTGCCTGAAACGGACGTTGGCTTTACCGCAGTGCTTTTGCGATGCAGTGAAGCTTGATAAATTTAATTTTTGTCATTTTCTTTGCCTGAAACGGACGTGCCAAGATGCATATTTGGCCTGAGCATTCGCAAATGCTTATATTTGTTTGATGCACAAGTGGCCTGTGCATGCGTTCATTTCGTATCATGTAATGCTCTTCTGCTCACGCTGGCTTTACCGCAGTGCTTTTGCAATGCAGTGAAGCTTAATCATATTTAGGTATTTGTCCTTTTGTTTGCCTGAAACGGACGTGCCAAGATGCATATTTGGCCTGAGTAGTCGCAAATGCTTAATTTGTTTGATGCAAAAGTGGCCTGTGCATGCGTACATTTCGTATCATGTAATGCTCTTTGCTCACGCTGGATTTACCGCAAAGCTTTTGCGACGCAGTGAAGCTTGATAATATTTTAGTATTTGTCCTTTTGTTTGCCTGAAACGGACGTTGGCTTTACCGCAGTGCTTTTGCGATGCAGTGAAGCTTGATAAATTTAATTTTTTGTCATTTTCTTTGCCTGAAACGGACGTGCCAAGATGCATATTTGGCCTGAGCATTCGCAAATGGTTATATTTGTTTGATGCACATGTGGCCTGTGCATGCGTTCATTTCGTATGATGTAATGGTCTTCTGCTGACGCTGGCTTACTGCAGTGCTTTTGCGATGCAGTGAAGCTTAATCATCATTAATTATTTGTCCTTTGTTTGCCTGAAACGGACGTGCAAGATGCATATTTGGCCTGAGCAGTCGCAAATGCTTATACTTGTTTGATGCACAAGTGGCCTGTGCATGCGTTCATTTCGTATCATATAATGCTCCTCTGCTCACGCTGGCTTTACCGCGTGCTTTCGCGATGCAGTGAAGCCTAATTATTATTTGGTAATTGTTTTTTTTGTCTCCCTGAAACGGACGTGCCAAGATGCATATTTGGCCTGAGCAGTCGCAAATGCTTATATTTGTTTGATGCACAAGTGGCCTGTGCATGTGTTCATTTCGTATCATGTAATACTCTTCTGCTCACGCTGGCTTTACCGCAGTATTTTTGCGATGCGGTGAAGCTTGCTAATAATTTACTATTTGTCCTTTTGTTTGCCTGAAACAGACGTGCCAAGATGCATATTTGGCCTGAGCAGTCGCAAATGCTTATATTTGTTTGATGCACAAGTGGCCTGTGCATGCGTACATTTCGTATCATGTAATGCTCTTCTGCTCATGCTGCCTTTACCGCAGTTCTTTCGCGATGCAGTGAAGCTTAATCATTTCTTGGTATTTGTCCTTTTGTTTGCCTGAAACAGACGTGAAAAGATGCATATTGGGCCTGAGCATTCGCAAATGCTTATATTTGTTTGATGCTTAAGTGGCCTGTGCATGCGTTCATTTCGTATCATGTAATGCTCTTCTGCTCACGCTGGCTTTACCGCAGTGCTTTCGCAATGCAGTGAAGCTTAATCAACTTTTGGTAATTGTCTTTTTGTCTGTTTGAAAAGGACTTGCCAAGATGCATATTTGGCCTGAGCAGTCGCAAATGCTTATATTTGTTTGATGTACAAGTGGCCTGTGCATGCGTTCATTTCGTATCATGTAATGCTCTTCTGCTCACGCTGGCTTTACCGCAGTGCTTTTGCGATACAGTGAAGCTTGAACATATTTAAGTATTTGTTCTTTTGTTTCCTGAAACGGACGTGCCAAGATGCATATTTGGCCTGAGCAGTCGCAAATGCTTATATTGGTTTGATGCACAAGTGGCCTGTGCATGCGTTCATTTCGTATCATCTAATGCTCTTGTGCTAACGCTGGCTTTACCACAGGGCTTGTGCGATGTACTAAAGCTTGATCATATTTTAGTATTTGTTCTTTTGTTTGCCTGAAACAGACGTGCCAAGATGCATATTCGGCCTGAGCAGTCGCAAATGCTTATATTTGTTTGATGCACAAGTGGCCTGTGCATGCGTTCATTTCGTAACATGTAATGCTCTTCTGCTCACCTTGGCTTTACCGCAGTGCTTTCGCGATGCATGAAGCTTAATCATCTTTTGGTAATTGTCTTTTTGTTTCTCTGAAACGGACGTGCCAAGATGCATATTTAACCTCAGCAGTCGCAAATGCTTATATTTGTTTGATGCACAAGAGGCCTGTGCATGCGTTCATTTTGTATTATGTAATGCTCTTCTGCTCACGCTGGCTTTACCGCAGTGCTGTCGCAATGCAGTGAAGCTTAATCATCTTTTGGTAATTGTTTATTTGTCTCTCTGAAACGGACATGCCAAGATGCATACTTGGCCTGAGCCGTCGCAAATGCTTATATTTGTTTGATGCGCAAGTGGCCTGTGCATGCATTCATTTTGTATCACGTAGTGCTCTTCTGCTCACGCTGGCTTTACCCCAGTGCTTTCTCGATGCAGTGAAGCTTAATCATCTTTTGGTACTTCTCTTTTTGTCTACCTGAAACGGACGTGCCAAGATGCATAATTGGCCTGAGCAGTCGGAAAAGCTTATATTTGTTTGATGCACAAGTGGCCTGTGCATGCGTTCTTTCGCATAATGTAACGCTCTTTTGCTCACGCTGGCTTTACCGCAGTGCTTTTGCGTTTCAGTGAAGCTTGATCATAATTAAATATTTGTCCTTTTGTTTGCCTGAAACAGACGTGCCAAGATGCATATTTGACGTGAGCAGTCGCAAATGCCTATAATGCTTAATGCACAAGTGGCCTATGCATGCGTTCATTTCGTATCATGTCATGCTGATCTGCTCACGCTGGCTTTGCCGCAGTGATTTTTGCGATGCAGTGAAGCGTAATCATCTTTTGATAATTGTCTTTTGTCTGTTTGAAAAGGACATGCCAAGATGCATATTTGGCCTGAGCATTCGCAAATGCTTATATTTGTTTGATGCACAAGTGGCCTGTGCATGCGTTCATTTCGTATCATGTAATGCTCTTCTGCTCACGCTGGCTTTACCGCAGTGCTTTCGCAATGCAGTGAAGCTTAATCATCTTTTGGTAATTGTCTTTTTGTCTGTTTGAAAAGGACGTGCCAAGATGCATATTTGGCGTGAGCAGACGCAAATGCCTATATTTGTTTATGCACAAGTGGCCTGTGCATGCGTTCATTTCGTATCGTGTATTGCTCTTCTGCTCACGCTGGCTTTACCGCAGTGCTTTCGCAATGCAGTGAAGCTTAATTATCTTTTGGTAATTGTTTTTTGTCTCCCTGAAACGGACGTGCCAAGATGCAGATTTGGCCTGAGCAGTCGCAAATGCTTATATTTGTTTATGCACAAGTGGCCTGTGCATGCGTTCATTTCGTATCATGTAATGCTCTTCTGCTCACGCTGGCTTTACTGCAGTGCTTTGCGATGCAGTGAAGCTTGAACATATTTAAGTATTTGTTCTTTTGTTTACCTGAAACGGACGTGCCCAGATGCATATTTGGCCTGAGCAGTCGCAAATGCTTATATTTGTTTGATGCACAAGTGGCCTGTGCATGCGTTCTTTCGTATAATGTAACGCTCTTTTGCTCACGCTGGCTTTACCGCAAAGCTTTTGCGACGCAGTGAAGCTTGATAATATTTTAGTATTTGTCCTTTTGTTTGCCTTAAACGGACGTTGGCTTTACCGCAGTGCTTTTGCGATGTAGTGAAGCTTGATCAAATTTAAATATTTGTCATTTTCTTTGCCTGAAACGGACGTGCCAAGATGCATATTTGGCCTGAGCATTCGCAAATGCTTATATTTGTTTGATGCACAAGTTGCCTGTGCATGCGTTCATTTCGTATCATGTAATGCTCTTCTGCTCACGCTGGCTTACCGCAGTGCTTTTGCGATGCAGTGAAGCTTAATCATCATTAGGTATTTGTCCTTTGTTTGCCTGAAACGGACGTGCAAGATGCATATTTGGCCTGAGCAGTCGCAAATGCTTATATTTGTTTGATGCACAAGTGGCCTGGGCGTGCGTTCATTTTGTATCATGTAATGCTCTTCTGCTCACACTGGCTTTTTTGCAGTGCTTCTGCGATGCATTAAAGCTTGATCATATTTTAGTATTTGTTCTTTTATTTGCCTGAAACAGACGTGCCAAGATGCATATTATGCCTGAGCAGTCGCAAATGCTTATATTTGTTTGATGCACAAGTGGCCTTTGCATCGGTTCATTTCGTATCATGTTATGCTCTTCTGCTCATGCTGGCTTTACCGCAGTGCTTTCGCGATGCAGTGAAGCTTGGTCATAATTAAATATTTGTCCTTTTGTTTACCTGAAACGGACGTGCCAAGATGCATATTTGGCCTGAGCAGTCGCAAATGCTTATATTTGTTTGAAGCACAAGTGCCCTGTGCATGCGTTCATTTCGTATCATGTAATGCTCTTCTGCTCACGCTGGCATACCGCAGTTCTTTTGCGATGCAGTGAAGCTTAATCATATTTAGGTATTTGTCCTTTTGTTTGCCTGAAACGGACGTGCCAAGATGCATATTTGGCCTGAGTAGTCGCAAATGCTTATATTTGTTTGATGCAAAAGTGGCCTGCGCATGCGTACATTTCGTATCATGTAATGCTCTTTGCTCACGCTGGCTTTACCGCAAAGCTTTTGCGACGCAGTGAAGCTTGATAATATTTTAGTATTTGTCCTTTTGTTTGCCTGAAACGAACGTTGGCTTTACCGCAGTGCTTTTGCGATGCAGTGAAGCTTGATAAATTTAATTTTTTGTCATTTTCTTTGCCTGAAACGGACGTGCCAAGATGCATATTTGGCCTGAGCATTCGCAAATGCTTATATTTGTTTGATGCACAAGTGGCCTGTGCATGCGTTCATTTCGTATCATGTAATGCTCTTCTGCTCACGCTGGCTTTACCGCAGTGCTTTTGCAATGCAGTGAAGCTTAATCATATTTAGGTATTTGTCCTTTTGTTTGCCTGAAACGGATGTGCCAAGATGCATATTTGGCCTGAGTAGTCGCAAATGCTTATATTTGTTTGATGCAAAAGTGGCCTGTGCATGCGTACATTTCGTATCATGTAATGCTCTTTGCTCACGCTGGCTTTACCGCAAAGCTTTTGTGACGCAGTGAAGCTTGATAATATTTTAGTATTTGTCCTTTTGTTTGCCTGAAACGGACGTTGGCTTTACCGCAGTGCTTTTGCGATGCAGTGAAGCTTGATAAATTTAATTTTTTGTCATTTTCTTTGCCTGAAACGGACGTGCCAAGATGCATATTTGGCCTGAGCATTCGCAAATGCTTATATTTGTTTGATGCACAAGTGGCCTGTGCATGCGTTCATTTCGTATCATGTAATGGTCTTCTGCTGACGCTGGCTTACCGCAGTGCTTTTGCGATGCAGTGAAGCTTAATCATCATTAATTATTTGGCCTTTTTTGCCTGAAACGGACGTGCAAGATGCATATTAGGCCTGAGCAGTCGCAAATGCTTATACTTGTTTGACGCACAAGTGGCCTGTGCTTGCGTTCATTTCGTATCATATAATGCTCCTCTGCTCACGCTGGCTTTACCGCGTGCTTTCGCGATGCAGTGAAGCCTAATTATTATTTGGTAATTGTTTTTTTGTCTCCCTGAAACGGACGTGCCAAGATGCATATTTGGCCTGAGCAGTCACAAATGCTTATATTTGTTTGATGCACAAGTGGCCTGGGCATGCGTTCATTTCGTATCATGTAATGCTCTTCTGCTCACGCTGGCTTTACCGCAGTGCTGTCGCAATGCAGTGAAGCTTAATCATCTTTTGGTAATTGTTTATTTGTCTCTCTGAAACGGACATGCCAAGATGCATACTTGGCCTGAGCCGTCGCAAATGCTTATATTTGTTTGATGCACAAGTGGCCTGTGCATGCATTCATTTTGTATCACGTAGTGCTCTTCTGCTCACGCTGGCTTTACCCCAGTGCTTTCTCGATGCAGTGAAGCTTAATCATCTTTTGGTACTTGTCTTTTTGTCTACCTGAAACGGACGTGCCAAGATGCATATTTGGCCTGAGCAGTCGGAAAAGCTTATATTTGTTTGATGCACAAGTGGCCTGTGCATGCGTTCTTTCGTATAATGTAACGCTCTTTTGCTCACGCTGGCTTTACCGCAGTGCTTTTGCGTTTCAGTGAAGCTTGATCATAATTAAATATTTGTCCTTTTGTTTGCCTGAAACAGACGTGCCAAGATGCATATTTGACGTGAGCAGTCGCAAATGGCTATAAAGTTTAATGCACAAGTGGCCTATGCATGCGTTCGTTTCGTATCATGTCATGCTCATCTGCTCACGCTGGCTTTGCCGCAGTGATTTTTGCGATGCAGTGAAGCGTAATCATCTTTTGATAATTGTCTTTTGTCTGTTTGAAAAGGACATGCCAAGATGCATATTTGGCCTGAGCAGTCGCAAATGCTTATACTTGTTTGATGCACAAGTGGCCTGTGCATGCGTTCATTTCGTATCATATAATGCTCCTCTGCTCACGCTGGCTTTACCGCGTGCTTTCGCGATGCAGTGAAGCCAAATTATTATTTGGTAACTGTTTTTTTGTCTCCCTGAAACGGACGTGCCAAGATGCATATTTGGCCTGAGCAGTCGCAAATGCTTATAATTGTTTGATGCACAAGTGGCCTGTGCATGTGTTCATTTCGTATCATGTAATACTCTTCTGCTCACGCTGGCTTTACCGCAAAGCTCTTGCGACGCAGTGAAGCTTGATAATATTTTAGTATTTGTCCTTTTGTTTGCCTGAAACGGACGTTGGCTTTACCGCAGTGCTTTTGCGATGCAGTGTAGCTTGATAAATTTAATTTTTTGTCATTTTCTTTGCCTGAAACGGACGTGCCAAGATGCATTTTTGGCCTGAGCATTCGCAAATGCTTATATTTGTTTGATGCACAAGTGGCCTGTGCATGCGTTCATTTCCTATCATGTAATGGTCTTCTGCTGACGCTGGCTTACCGCAGTGCTTTTGCGATGCAGTGAAGCTTAATCATCATTAATTATTTGTCCTTTGTTTGCCTGAAACGGACGTGCAAGATGCTTATTTGGACTGAGCAGTCGCAAATGCTTATATTTGTTTGATGTACAAGTGGCCTGTGCATGCGTTCATTTCGTATCATGTAATGCTCTTCTGCTCACGCTGGCTTTACCGCAGTGCTTTTGCGATACAGTGAAGCTTGAACATATTTAAGTATTTGTTCTTTTGTTTCCTGAAACGGACGTGCCAAGATGCATATTTGGCCTGAGCAGTCGCAAATGCTTATATTGGTTTGATGCACAAGTGGCCTGGGCATGCGTTCATTTCGTATCATCTAATGCTCTTGTGCTAACGCTGGCTTTACCACAGGGCTTGTGCGATGTACTAAAGCTTGATCATATTTTAGTATTTGTTCTTTTGTTTGCCTGAAACAGACGTGCCAAGATGCATATTCGGCCTGAGCAGTCGCAAATGCTTATATTTGTTTGATGCACAAGTGGCCTGTGCATGCGTTCATTTCGTAACATGTAATGCTCTTCTGCTCACCTTGGCTTTACCGCAGTGCTTTCGCGATGCGTGAAGCTTAATCATCTTTTGGTAATTGTCTTTTTGTTTCTCTGAAACGGACGTGCCAAGATGCATATTTAACCTCAGCAGTCGCAAATGCTTATATTTGTTTGATGCACAAGAGGCCTGTGCATGCGTTCATTTTGTATCATGTAATGCGCTTCTGCTCACGCTGGCTTTACCGCAGTGCTTTCGCGATGCAGTGAAGCTTGGTCATAATTAAATATTTGTCCTTTTGTTTACCTGAAACGGACGTGCCAAGATGCATATTTGGCCTGAGCAGTCGCAAATGCTTATATTTGTTTGAAGCACAAGTGCCCTGTGCATGCGTTCATTTCGTATCATGTAATGCTCTTCTGCTCACGCTGGCATACCGCAGTTCTTTTGCGATGCAGTGAAGCTTAATCATATTTAGGTATTTGTCCTTTTGTTTGCCTGAAACGGACGTGCCAAGATGCATATTTGGCCTGAGTAGTCGCAAATGCTTATATTTGTTTGATGCAAAAGTGGCCTGCGCATGCGTACATTTCGTATCATGTAATGCTCTTTGCTCACGCTGGCTTTACCGCAAAGCTTTTGCGACGCAGTGAAGCTTGATAATATTTTAGTATTTGTCCTTTTGTTTGCCTGAAACGAACGTTGGCTTTACCGCAGTGCTTTTGCGATGCAGTGAAGCTTGATAAATTTAATTTTTTGTCATTTTCTTTGCCTGAAACGGACGTGCCAAGATGCATATTTGGCCTGAGCATTCGCAAATGCTTATATTTGTTTGATGCACAAGTGGCCTGTGCATGCGTTCATTTCGTATCATGTAATGCTCTTCTGCTCACGCTGGCTTTACCGCAGTGCTTTTGCAATGCAGTGAAGCTTAATCATATTTAGGTATTTGTCCTTTTGTTTGCCTGAAACGGATGTGCCAAGATGCATATTTGGCCTGAGTAGTCGCAAATGCTTATATTTGTTTGATGCAAAAGTGGCCTGTGCATGCGTACATTTCGTATCATGTAATGCTCTTTGCTCACGCTGGCTTTACCGCAAAGCTTTTGTGACGCAGTGAAGCTTGATAATATTTTAGTATTTGTCCTTTTGTTTGCCTGAAACGGACGTTGGCTTTACCGCAGTGCTTTTGCGATGCAGTGAAGCTTGATAAATTTAATTTTTTGTCATTTTCTTTGCCTGAAACGGACGTGCCCAGATGCATATTTGGCCTGAGCAGTCGCAAATGCTTATATTTGTTTGATGCACAAGTGGCCTGTGCATGCGTTCTTTCGTATAATGTAACGCTCTTTTGCTCACGCTGGCTTTACCGCAAAGCTTTTGCGACGCAGTGAAGCTTGATAATATTTTAGTATTTGTCCTTTTGTTTGCCTTAAACGGACGTTGGCTTTACCGCAGTGCTTTTGCGATGTAGTGAAGCTTGATCAAATTTAAATATTTGTCATTTTCTTTGCCTGAAACGGACGTGCCAAGATGCATATTTGGCCTGAGCATTCGCAAATGCTTATATTTGTTTGATGCACAAGTTGCCTGTGCATGCGTTCATTTCGTATCATGTAATGCTCTTCTGCTCACGCTGGCTTACCGCAGTGCTTTTGCGATGCAGTGAAGCTTAATCATCATTAGGTATTTGTCCTTTGTTTGCCTGAAACGGATGTGCAAGATGCATATTTGGCCTGAGCAGTCGCAAATGCTTATATTTGTTTGATGCACAAGTGGCCTGGGCGTGCGTTCATTTTGTATCATGTAATGCTCTTCTGCTCACACTGGCTTTTTTGCAGTGCTTCTGCGATGCATTAAAGCTTGATCATATTTTAGTATTTGTTCTTTTATTTGCCTGAAACAGACGTGCCAAGATGCATATTTTGCCTGACTAGTCGCAAATGCTTATATTTGTTTGATGCACAAGTGGCCTTTGCATCGGTTCATTTCGTATCATGTTATGCTCTTCTGCTCATGCTGGCTTTACCGCAGTGCTTTCGCGATGCAGTGAAGCTTGGTCATAATTAAATATTTGTCCTTTTGTTTACCTGAAACGGACGTGCCAAGATGCATATTTGGCCTGAGCAGTCGCAAATGCTTATATTTGTTTGAAGCACAAGTGCCCTGTGCATGCGTTCATTTCGTATCATGTAATGCTCTTCTGCTCACGCTGGCATACCGCAGTTCTTTTGCGATGCAGTGAAGCTTAATCATATTTAGGTATTTGTCCTTTTGTTTGCCTGAAACGGACGTGCCAAGATGCATATTTGGCCTGAGTAGTCGCAAATGCTTATATTTGTTTGATGCAAAAGTGGCCTGCGCATGCGTACATTTCGTATCATGTAATGCTCTTTGCTCACGCTGGCTTTACCGCAAAGCTTTTGCGACGCAGTGAAGCTTGATAATATTTTAGTATTTGTCCTTTTGTTTGCCTGAAACGAACGTTGGCTTTACCGCAGTGCTTTTGCGATGCAGTGAAGCTTGATAAATTTAATTTTTTGTCATTTTCTTTGCCTGAAACGGACGTGCCAAGATGCATATTTGGCCTGAGCATTCGCAAATGCTTATATTTGTTTGATGCACAAGTGGCCTGTGCATGCGTTCATTTCGTATCATGTAATGCTCTTCTGCTCACGCTGGCTTTACCGCAGTGCTTTTGCAATGCAGTGAAGCTTAATCATATTTAGGTATTTGTCCTTTTGTTTGCCTGAAACGGATGTGCCAAGATGCATATTTGGCCTGAGTAGTCGCAAATGCTTATATTTGTTTGATGCAAAAGTGGCCTGTGCATGCGTACATTTCGTATCATGTAATGCTCTTTGCTCACGCTGGCTTTACCGCAAAGCTTTTGTGACGCAGTGAAGCTTGATAATATTTTAGTATTTGTCCTTTTGTTTGCCTGAAACGGACGTTGGCTTTACCGCAGTGCTTTTGCGATGCAGTGAAGCTTGATAAATTTAATTTTTTGTCATTTTCTTTGCCTGAAACGGACGTGCCAAGATGCATATTTGGCCTGAGCATTCGCAAATGCTTATATTTGTTTGATGCACAAGTGGCCTGTGCATGCGTTCATTTCGTATCATGTAATGGTCTTCTGCTGACGCTGGCTTACCGCAGTGCTTTTGCGATGCAGTGAAGCTTAATCATCATTAATTATTTGGCCTTTTTTGCCTGAAACGGACGTGCAAGATGCATATTAGGCCTGAGCAGTCGCAAATGCTTATACTTGTTTGACGCACAAGTGGCCTGTGCTTGCGTTCATTTCGTATCATATAATGCTCCTCTGCTCACGCTGGCTTTACCGCGTGCTTTCGCGATGCAGTGAAGCCTAATTATTATTTGGTAATTGTTTTTTTGTCTCCCTGAAACGGACGTGCCAAGATGCATATTTGGCCTGAGCAGTCACAAATGCTTATATTTGTTTGATGCACAAGTGGCCTGGGCATGCGTTCATTTCGTATCATGTAATGCTCTTCTGCTCACGCTGGCTTTACCGCAGTGCTGTCGCAATGCAGTGAAGCTTAATCATCTTTTGGTAATTGTTTATTTGTCTCTCTGAAACGGACATGCCAAGATGCATACTTGGCCTGAGCCGTCGCAAATGCTTATATTTGTTTGATGCACAAGTGGCCTGTGCATGCATTCATTTTGTATCACGTAGTGCTCTTCTGCTCACGCTGGCTTTACCCCAGTGCTTTCTCGATGCAGTGAAGCTTAATCATCTTTTGGTACTTGTCTTTTTGTCTACCTGAAACGGACGTGCCAAGATGCATATTTGGCCTGAGCAGTCGGAAAAGCTTATATTTGTTTGATGCACAAGTGGCCTGTGCATGCGTTCTTTCGTATAATGTAACGCTCTTTTGCTCACGCTGGCTTTACCGCAGTGCTTTTGCGTTTCAGTGAAGCTTGATCATAATTAAATATTTGTCCTTTTGTTTGCCTGAAACAGACGTGCCAAGATGCATATTTGACGTGAGCAGTCGCAAATGCCTATAAAGTTTAATGCACAAGTGGCCTATGCATGCGTTCGTTTCGTATCATGTCATGCTCATCTGCTCACGCTGGCTTTGCCGCAGTGATTTTTGCGATGCAGTGAAGCGTAATCATCTTTTGATAATTGTCTTTTGTCTGTTTGAAAAGGACATGCCAAGATGCATATTTGGCCTGAGCAGTCGCAAATGCTTATACTTGTTTGATGCACAAGTGGCCTGTGCATGCGTTCATTTCGTATCATATAATGCTCCTCTGCTCACGCTGGCTTTACCGCGTGCTTTCGCGATGCAGTGAAGCCAAATTATTATTTGGTAACTGTTTTTTTGTCTCCCTGAAACGGACGTGCCAAGATGCATATTTGGCCTGAGCAGTCGCAAATGCTTATAATTGTTTGATGCACAAGTGGCCTGTGCATGTGTTCATTTCGTATCATGTAATACTCTTCTGCTCACGCTGGCTTTACCGCAAAGCTCTTGCGACGCAGTGAAGCTTGATAATATTTTAGTATTTGTCCTTTTGTTTGCCTGAAACGGACGTTGGCTTTACCGCAGTGCTTTTGCGATGCAGTGTAGCTTGATAAATTTAATTTTTTGTCATTTTCTTTGCCTGAAACGGACGTGCCAAGATGCATTTTTGGCCTGAGCATTCGCAAATGCTTATATTTGTTTGATGCACAAGTGGCCTGTGCATGCGTTCATTTCCTATCATGTAATGGTCTTCTGCTGACGCTGGCTTACCGCAGTGCTTTTGCGATGCAGTGAAGCTTAATCATCATTAATTATTTGTCCTTTGTTTGCCTGAAACGGACGTGCAAGATGCTTATTTGGACTGAGCAGTCGCAAATGCTTATATTTGTTTGATGTACAAGTGGCCTGTGCATGCGTTCATTTCGTATCATGTAATGCTCTTCTGCTCACGCTGGCTTTACCGCAGTGCTTTTGCGATACAGTGAAGCTTGAACATATTTAAGTATTTGTTCTTTTGTTTCCTGAAACGGACGTGCCAAGATGCATATTTTGCCTGAGCAGTCGCAAATGCTTATATTGGTTTGATGCACAAGTGGCCTGGGCATGCGTTCATTTCGTATCATCTAATGCTCTTGTGCTAACGCTGGCTTTACCACAGGGCTTGTGCGATGTACTAAAGCTTGATCATATTTTAGTATTTGTTCTTTTGTTTGCCTGAAACAGACGTGCCAAGATGCATATTCGGCCTGAGCAGTCGCAAATGCTTATATTTGTTTGATGCACAAGTGGCCTGTGCATGCGTTCATTTCGTAACATGTAATGCTCTTCTGCTCACCTTGGCTTTACCGCAGTGCTTTCGCGATGCGTGAAGCTTAATCATCTTTTGGTAATTGTCTTTTTGTTTCTCTGAAACGGACGTGCCAAGATGCATATTTAACCTCAGCAGTCGCAAATGCTTATATTTGTTTGATGCACAAGAGGCCTGTGCATGCGTTCATTTTGTATCATGTAATGCTCTTCTGCTCACGCTGGCTTTACCGCAGTGCTGTCGCAATGCAGTGAAGCTTAATCATCTTTTGGTAATTGTTTATTTGTCTCTCTGAAACGGACATGCCAAGATGCATACTTGGCCTGAGCCGTCGCAAATGCTTATATTTGTTTGATGCGCAAGTGGCCTGTGCATGCATTCATTTTGTATCACGTAGTGCTCTTCTGCTCACGCTGGCTTTACCCCAGTGCTTTCTCGATGCAGTGAAGCTTAATCATCTTTTGGTACTTCTCTTTTTGTCTACCTGAAACGGACGTGCCAAGATGCATAATTGGCCTGAGCAGTCGGAAAAGCTTATATTTGTTTGATGCACAAGTGGCCTGTGCATGCGTTCTTTCGCATAATGTAACGCTCTTTTGCTCACGCTGGCTTTACCGCAGTGCTTTTGCGTTTCAGTGAAGCTTGATCATAATTAAATATTTGTCCTTTTGTTTGCCTGAAACAGACGTGCCAAGATGCATATTTGACGTGAGCAGTCGCAAATGCCTATAATGCTTAATGCACAAGTGGCCTATGCATGCGTTCATTTCGTATCATGTCATGCTCATCTGCTCACGCTGGCTTTGCCGCAGTGATTTTTGCGATGCAGTGAAGCGTAATCATCTTTTGATAATTGTCTTTTGTCTGTTTGAAAAGGACATGCCAAGATGCATATTTGGCCTGAGCATTCGCAAATGCTTATATTTGTTTGATGCACAAGTGGCCTGTGCATGCGTTCATTTCGTATCATGTAATGCTCTTCTGCTCACGCTGGCTTTACCGCAGTGCTTTCGCAATGCAGTGAAGCTTAATCATCTTTTGGTAATTGTCTTTTTGTCTGTTTGAAAAGGACGTGCCAAGATGCATATTTGGCGTGAGCAGACGCAAATGCCTATATTTGTTTATGCACAAGTGGCCTGTGCATGCGTTCATTTCGTATCGTGTATTGCTCTTCTGCTCACGCTGGCTTTACCGCAGTGCTTTCGCAATGCAGTGAAGCTTAATTATCTTTTGGTAATTGTTTTTTGTCTCCCTGAAACGGACGTGCCAAGATGCAGATTTGGCCTGAGCAGTCGCAAATGCTTATATTTGTTTATGCAGAAGTGGCCTGTGCATGCGTTCATTTCGTATCATGTAATGCTCTTCTGCTCACGCTGGCTTTACTGCAGTGCTTTGCGATGCAGTGAAGCTTGAACATATTTAAGTATTTGTTCTTTTGTTTACCTGAAACGGACGTGCCCAGATGCATATTTGGCCTGAGCAGTCGCAAATGCTTATATTTGTTTGATGCACAAGTGGCCTGTGCATGCGTTCTTTCGTATAATGTAACGCTCTTTTGCTCACGCTGGCTTTACCGCAAAGCTTTTGCGACGCAGTGAAGCTTGATAATATTTTAGTATTTGTCCTTTTGTTTGCCTTAAACGGACGTTGGCTTTACCGCAGTGCTTTTGCGATGTAGTGAAGCTTGATCAAATTTAAATATTTGTCATTTTCTTTGCCTGAAACGGACGTGCCAAGATGCATATTTGGCCTGAGCATTCGCAAATGCTTATATTTGTTTGATGCACAAGTTGCCTGTGCATGCGTTCATTTCGTATCATGTAATGCTCTTCTGCTCACGCTGGCTTACCGCAGTGCTTTTGCGATGCAGTGAAGCTTAATCATCATTAGGTATTTGTCCTTTGTTTGCCTGAAACGGACGTGCAAGATGCATATTTGGCCTGAGCAGTCGCAAATGCTTATATTTGTTTGATGCACAAGTGGCCTGGGCGTGCGTTCATTTTGTATCATGTAATGCTCTTCTGCTCACACTGGCTTTTTTGCAG
This sequence comes from Rhipicephalus microplus, assembly GCF_043290135.1. NCBI lineage: Eukaryota > Metazoa > Arthropoda > Arachnida > Ixodida > Ixodidae > Rhipicephalus > Rhipicephalus microplus. The sequence continues at coordinate 192,496,146 of NC_134703.1, forward strand.
TGCTTCTGCGATGCATTAAAGCTTGATCATATTTTAGTATTTGTTCTTTTATTTGCCTGAAACAGACGTGCCAAGATGCATATTTTGCCTGAGCAGTCGCAAATGCTTATATTTGTTTGATGCACAAGTGGCCTTTGCATCGGTTCATTTCGTATCATGTTATGCTCTTCTGCTCATGCTGGCTTTACCGCAGTGCTTTCGCGATGCAGTGAAGCTTGGTCATAATTAAATATTTGTCCTTTTGTTTACCTGAAACGGACGTGCCAAGATGCATATTTGGCCTGAGCAGTCGCAAATGCTTATATTTGTTTGAAGCACAAGTGCCCTGTGCATGCGTTCATTTCGTATCATGTAATGCTCTTCTGCTCACGCTGGCATACCGCAGTTCTTTTGCGATGCAGTGAAGCTTAATCATATTTAGGTATTTGTCCTTTTGTTTGCCTGAAACGGACGTGCCAAGATGCATATTTGGCCTGAGTAGTCGCAAATGCTTATATTTGTTTGATGCAAAAGTGGCCTGCGCATGCGTACATTTCGTATCATGTAATGCTCTTTGCTCACGCTGGCTTTACCGCAAAGCTTTTGCGACGCAGTGAAGCTTGATAATATTTTAGTATTTGTCCTTTTGTTTGCCTGAAACGGACGTTGGCTTTACCGCAGTGCTTTTGCGATGCAGTGAAGCTTGATAAATTTAATTTTTTGTCATTTTCTTTGCCTGAAACGGACGTGCCAAGATGCATATTTGGCCTGAGCATTCGCAAATGCTTATATTTGTTTGATGCACAAGTGGCCTGTGCATGCGTTCATTTCGTATCATGTAATGCTCTTCTGCTCACGCTGGCTTTACCGCAGTGCTTTTGCAATGCAGTGAAGCTTAATCATATTTAGGTATTTGTCCTTTTGTTTGCCTGAAACGGACGTGCCAAGATGCATATTTGGCCTGAGTAGTCGCAAATGCTTATATTTGTTTGATGCAAAAGTGGCCTGTGCATGCGTACATTTCGTATCATGTAATGCTCTTTGCTCACGCTGGCTTTACAGCAAAGCTTTTGTGACGCAGTGAAGCTTGATAATATTTTAGTATTTGTCCTTTTGTTTGCCTGAAACGGACGTTGTCTTTACCGCAGTGCTTTTGCGATGCAGTGAAGCTTGATTAATTTAATTTTTTGTCATTTTCTTTGCCTGAAACGGACGTGCCAAGATGCATATTTGGCCTGAGCATTCGCAAATGCTTATATTTGTTTGATGCACAAGTGGCCTGTGCATGCGTTCATTTCGTATCATGTAATGGTCTTCTGCTGACGCTGGCTTACCGCAGTGCTTTTGCGATGCAGTGAAGCTTAATCATCATTAATTATTTGGCCTTTTTTGCCTGAAACGGACGTGCAAGATGCATATTAGGCCTGAGCAGTCGCAAATGCTTATACTTGTTTGATGCACAAGTGGCCTGTGCTTGCGTTCATTTCGTATCATATAATGCTCCTCTGCTCACGCTGGCTTTACCGCGTGCTTTCGCGATGCAGTGAAGCCTAATTATTATTTGGTAATTGTTTTTTTGTCTCCCTGAAACGGACGTGCCAAGATGCATATTTGGCCTGAGCAGTCACAAATGTTTATATTTATTTGATGCACAAGTGGCCTGGGCATGCGTTCATTTCGTATCATGTAATGCTCTTCTGCTCACGCTGGCTTTACCGCAGTGCTGTCGCAATGCAGTGAAGCTTAATCATCTTTTGGTAATTGTTTATTTGTCTCTCTGAAACGGACATGCCAAGATGCATACTTGGCCTGAGCCGTCGCAAATGCTTATATTTGTTTGATGCACAAGTGGCCTGTGCATGCATTCATTTTGTATCACGTAGTGCTCTTCTGCTCACGCTGGCTTTACCCCAGTGCTTTCTCGATGCAGTGAAGCTTAATCATCTTTTGGTACTTGTCTTTTTGTCTACCTGAAACGGACGTGCCAAGATGCATATTTGGCCTGAGCAGTCGGAAAAGCTTATATTTGTTTGATGCACAAGTGGCCTGTGCATGCGTTCTTTCGTATAATGTAACGCTCTTTTGCTCACGCTGGCTTTACCGCAGTGCTTTTGCGTTTCAGTGAAGCTTGATCATAATTAAATATTTGTCCTTTTGTTTGCCTGAAACAGACGTGCCAAGATGCATATTTGACGTGAGCAGTCGCAAATGCCTATAAAGTTTAATGCACAAGTGGCCTATGCATGCGTTCGTTTCGTATCATGTCATGCTCATCTGCTCACGCTGGCTTTGCCGCAGTGATTTTTGCGATGCAGTGAAGCGTAATCATCTTTTGATAATTGTCTTTTGTCTGTTTGAAAAGGACATGCCAAGATGCATATTTGGCCTGAGCAGTCGCAAATGCTTATACTTGTTTGATGCACAAGTGGCCTGTGCATGCGTTCATTTCGTATCATATAATGCTCCTCTGCTCACGCTGGCTTTACCGCGTGCTTTCGCGATGCAGTGAAGCCAAATTATTATTTGGTAACTGTTTTTTTGTCTCCCTGAAACGGACGTGCCAAGATGCATATTTGGCCTGAGCAGTCGCAAATGCTTATAATTGTTTGATGCACAAGTGGCCTGTGCATGTGTTCATTTCGTATCAAGTAATACTCTTCTGCTCACGCTGGCTTTACCGCAAAGCTCTTGCGACGCCGTGAAGCTTGATAATATTTTAGTATTTGTCCTTTTGTTTGCCTGAAACGGACGTTGGCTTTACCGCAGTGCTTTTGCGATGCAGTGTAGCTTGATAAATTTAATTTTTTGTCATTTTCTTTGCCTGAAACGGACGTGCCAAGATGCATATTTGGCCTGAGCATTCGCAAATGCTTATATTTGTTTGATGAACAAGTGGCCTGTGCATGCGTTCATTTCCTATCATGTAATGGTCTTCTGCTGACGCTGGCTTACCGCAGTGCTTTTGCGATGCAGTGAAGCTTAATCATCATTAATTATTTGTCCTTTGTTTGCCTGAAACGGACGTGCAAGATGCTTATTTGAACTGAGCAGTCGCAAATGCTTATATTTGTTTGATGCACAAGTGGCCCGGGCATGCGTTCATTTCGTATCATGTAGTGCTCTTCTGCTTACACTGGCTTTTTTGCAGTGCTTCTGCGATGCATTAAAGCTTGATCATATTTTAGTATTTGTTCTTTTGTTTGCCTGAAACAGACGTGCCAAGATGCATATTTGGCCTGAGCAGTCGCAAATGCTTATATTTGTTTGATGCACAAGTGGCCTTTGCATGCGTTCATTTCGTATCATGTAATGCTCTTCTGCTCACCTTGGCTTTACCGCAGTGCTTTCGCGATGCGTGAAGCCTAATAATCTTTTGGTAATTGTCTTTTTGTTTCCCTGAAACGGACATGCCAAGATGCATATTTGGCCTGAGCCGTCGCAAATGCTTATATTTGTTTGATGCACAAGTGGCCTGTGCATGCATTCATTTTGTATCACGTAGTGCTCTTCTGCTCACGCTGGCTTTACCGCAGTGCTTTCTCGATGCAGTGAAGCTTAATCGACTTTTGGTACTTGTCTTTTTGTCTACCTGAAACGGACGTGCCAAGATGCATATTTGGCCTGAGCAGTCGCAAATGCTTATATTTGTTTGATGCACAATTGGCCTGGGCATGCGTTCATTTCGTATCATCTAATGCTCTTGTGCTAACGCTGGCTTTACCGCAGGGCTTGTGCGATGTACTAAAGCTTGATAATATTTTAGTATTTGTTCTTTTGTTTGCCTGAAACAGATGTGCCAAGATGCATATTTGGCCTGAGCAGTCGCAAATGCTTATATTTGTATGATGCACAAGTGGCCTGTGCATGCGTTCATTTCGTATGATGTAATGCTCTTCTGCTCACGCTGGCTTTATTGCAGTGCTTTTTCGATGCAGTGAAGCTTGAACATATTTAAGTATTTGTTCTTTTGTTTGCCTGAAACGGACGCACCCAGATGCATATTTGGCCTGAGCAGTCGCAAATGCTTATATTTGTTTGATGCACAAGTGGCCTGTGCATGCGTTCATTTCGTATCATATAATGCTCCTCTGCTCACGTTGGATTTACCGCGTGCTTTCGCGATGCAGTGAAGCCTAATTATTATTTGGTATTTGTCTTTTTGTCTCCCTGAAACGGACGTGCCAAGATGCATATTTGGCCTGAGCAGTCGCAAATGCTTATATTTGTTTGATGCACAAGTGGCCTTTGCATGGGTTCATTTCGTGTCATGTAATGCTCTTCTGCTCACGCTGGCTTTACCGCAGTGCTTTCGCGATGCAGTGAAGCTTGATCATAATTAAATATTTGTCCTTTTGTTTGCCTGAAACGGACGTGCCAAGATGCATATTTGGCCTGAGCAGTCGCAAATGCTTATAATGTTTGATGCACAAGTGGCCTGTGCATGCGTTCATTTCGTATCATGTCATGCTCATCTGCTCACGCTGGCTTTGCCGCAGTGCTGTCGCAATGCAGTGAAGCTTATTCATCTTTTGGTAATTGTTTTTTTGTCTCCCTGAATCGGACATGCCAAGATGCATATTTGGCCTGAGCAGTCGCAAATGCTTATATTTGTTTGAAGCACAAGTGCCCTGTGCATGCGTTCATTTCGTATCATGTCATGCTCATCTGCTCACGCTGGCATACCGCAGTGCTTTTGCGATGCAGTGAAGCTTAATCATATTTAGGTATTTGTGCTTTTGTTTGCCTGAAATGGACGTGCCAAGATGCATATTTGGCCTGAGTAGTCGCAAATGCTTATATTTGTTTGATGCAAAAGTGGCCTGTGCATGCGTACATTTCGTATCATGTAGTGCTCTTTGCTCACGCTGGATTTACCGCAAAGCTTTTGCGACGCAGTGAAGCTTGATAATATTTTAGTATTTCTCCTTTTGTTTGCCTGAAACGGACGTTGGCTTTACCGCAGTGCTTTTGCGATGCAGTGAAGCTTGATAAATTTAATTTTTTGTCATTTTCCTAGCCTGAAACGGACGTGCCAAGATGCATAGTTGGCCTGAGCATTCGCAAATGCTTATATTTGTTTGATGCACAAGTGGCCTGTGCATGCGTTCATTTCGTATCATGTAATGGTCTTTTGCTGACGCTGGCTTACCGCAGTGCTTTTGCGATGCAGTGAAGCTTAATCATCATTAAGTATTTGTCCTTTGTTTGCCTGAAACGGACGTGCAAGATGCATATTTGGCCTGAGCAGTCGCAAATGCTTATATTTGTTTGATGCACAAGTGGCCCGGGCATGCGTTCATTTCGTATCATGTAATGCTCTTCTGCTCACACTGGCTTTTTTGCAGTGCTTCTGCGATGCATTAAAGCTTGATCATATTTTAGTATTTGTTCTTTTGTTTGTCTGAAACAGACGTGCCAAGATGCATATTTGGCCTGAGCAGTCGCAAATGCTTATATTTGTTTGATGTACAAGTGGCCTGTGCATGCGTTCATTTCGTATCATGTAATGCTCTTCTGCTCACGCTGGCTTTACCGCAGTGCTTTTGCGATACAGTGAAGCTTGAACATATTTAAGTATTTGTTCTTTTGTTTGCCTGAAACGGACGTGCCAAGATGCATATTTGGCCTGAGCAGTCGCAAATGCTTATATTTGTTTGATGCACAAGTGGCCTGGGCATGCGTTCACTTCGTATCATCTAATGCTCTTGTGCTAACGCTGGCTTTACCACAGGGCTTGTGCGATGTACTAAAGCTTGATCATATTTTAGTATTTGTTCTTTTGTTTGCCTGAAACAGACGTGCCAAGATGCATATTCGGCCTGAGCAGTCGCAAATGCTTATATTTGTTTGATGCACAAGTGGCCTGTGCATGCGTTCATTTCGTATCATGTAATGCTCTTCTGCTCACCTTGGCTTTACCGCAGTGCTGTCGCAATGCAGTGAAGCTTAATCATCTTTTGGTAATTGTTTATTTGTCTCTCTGAAACTAAATGCCAAGCTGCATACTTGGCCTGAGCCGTCGCAAATGCTTATATTTGTTTGATGCACAAGTGGCCTGTGCATGCATTCATTTTGTATCACGTAGTGCTCTTCTGCTCACGCTGGCTTTACCCCAGTGCTTTCTCGATGCAGTGAAGCTTAATCATCTTTTGGTACTTGTCTTTTTGTCTACCTGAAACGGACGTGCCAAGATGCATATTTGGCCTGAGCAGTCGGAAAAGCTTATATTTGTTTGATGCACAAGTGGCCTGTGCATGCGTTCTTTCGTACAATGTAACGCTCTTTTGCTCACGCTGGCTTTACCGCAGTGCTTTTGCGTTTCAGTGAAGCTTGATCATAATTAAATATTTGTCCTTTTGTTTGCCTGAAACAGACGTGCCAAGATGCATATTTGGCGTGAGCAGTCGCAAATGCCTATAATGTTTAATGCACAAGTGGCCTATGCATGCGTTCATTTCGTATCATGTCATGCTCATCTGCTCACGCTGGCTTTGCCGCAGTGATTTTTGCGATGCAGTAAAGCGTAATCATCTTTTCATAATTGTCTTTTGTCTGTTTGAAAAGGACATGCCAAGATGCATATTTGGACTGAGCAGTCGCAAATGCTTATACTTGTTTGATGCACAAGTGGCCTGTGCATGCGTTCATTTCGTATCATATAATGCTCCTCTGCTCACGCTGGCTTTACCGCGTGCTTTCGCGATGCAGTGAAGCCTAATTATTATTTGGTAATTGTTTTTTTGTCTCCCTGAAACGGACGTGCCAAGATGCATATTTGGCCTGAGCAGTCGCAAATGCTTATATTTGTTTGATGCACAAGTGGCCTGTGCATGTGTTCATTTCGTATCATGTAATACTCTTCTGCTCACGCTGGCTTTACCGCAGTATTTTTGCGATGCGGTGAAGCTTGCTAATAATTTACTATTTGTCCTTTTGTTTGCCTGAAACAGACGTGCCAAGATGCATATTTGGCCTGAGCAGTCGCAAATGCTTATATTTGTTTGATGCACAAGTGGCCTGTGCATGCGTACATTTCGTATCATGTAATGCTCTTCTGCTCATGCTGGCTTTACCGCAGTTCTTTCGCGATGCAGTGACGCTTAATCATTTTTTGGTATTTGTCCTTTTGTTTGCCTGAAACAGACGTGAAAAGATGCATATTGGGCCTGAGCATTCGTAAATGCTTATATTTGTTTGATGCAGAAGTGGCCTGTGCATGCGTTCATTTCGTATCATGTAATGCTCTTCTGCTCACGCTGGCTTTACCGCAGTGCTTTCGCAATGCAGTGAAGCTTAATCATCTTTTGGTAATTGTCTTTTTGTCTGTTTGAAAAGGACGTTTCAAGATGCATATTTGGCGTGAGCAGCCGCAAATGCCTATATTTGTTTGATGCACAAGTGGCCTGTGCGTTCGTTCATTTCGTATCGTGTATTGCTCTTCTGCTCACGCTGGCTTTACCGCAGTGATTTCGCAATGCAGTGAAGCTTAATTATCTTTTGGTAATTGTATTTTGTCTCCCTGAAACGGACGTGCCAAGATGCAGATTTGGCCTGAGCAGTCGCAAATGCTTATATTTGTTTATGCACAAGTGGCCTGTGCATGCGTTCATTTCGTATCATGTAATGCTCTTCTGCTCACGCTGGCTTTACCGCAGTGCTTTGCGATGCAGTGAAGCTTGAACATATTTAAGTATTTGTTCTTTTGTTTACCTGAAACGGACGTGCCCAGATGCATATTTGGCCTGAGCAGTCGCAAATGCTTATATTTGTTTGATGCACAAGTGGCCTGTGCATGCGTTCTTTCGTATAATGTAACGCTCTTTTGCTCACGCTGGCTTTACCGCAAAGCTTTTGCGACGCAGTGAAGCTTGATAACATTTATTATTTGTCCTTTTGTTTGCCTGAAACGGACGTTGGCTTTACCGCAGTGCTTTTGCGATGTAGTGAAGCTTGATCAAATTTAATTATTTGTCATTTTCTTTGCCTGAAACGGACGTGCCAAGATGCATATTTGGCCTGAGCATTCGCAAATGCTTATATTTAATTGATGCACAAGTTACCTGTGCATACGTTCATTTCGTATCATGTAATGCTCTTCTGCTCACGCTGGCTTACCGCAGTGCTTTTGCAATGCAGTGAAGCTTAATCATCATTAGGTATTTGTCCTTTGTTTGCCTGAAACGGACGTGCAAGATGCATATTTGGCCTGAGCAGTCGCAAATGCTTATATTTGTTTGATGCACAAGTGGCCTGGGCATGCGTTCATTTTGTATCATGTAATGCTCTTCTGCTCACACTGGCTTTTTTGCAGTGCTTCTGCGATGCATTAAAGCTTGATCATATTTTAGTATTTGTTCTTTTATTTGCCTGAAACAGACGTGCCAAGATGCATATTTTGCCTGAGCAGTCGCAAATGCTTATATTTGTTTGATGCACAAGTGGCCTTTGCATCGGTTCATTTCGTATCATGTTATGCTCTTCTGCTCATGCTGGCTTTACCGCAGTGCTTTCGCGATGCAGTGAAGCTTGGTCATAATTAAATATTTGTCCTTTTGTTTGCCTGAAACGGACGTGCCAAGATGCATATTTGGCCTGAGCAGTCGCAAATGCTTATAATGTAAGATGCACAAGTGGTCTGTGCATGCGTTCATTTCGTGTCATGTCATGCTCATCTGCTCACGCTGGCTTTGCCGCAGTGCTGTCGCAATGCAGTGAAGCTTATTCATCTTTTGGTAATTGTTTTTTTGTCTCCCTGACTCGGACATGCCAAGATGCATATTTAGCCTGAGCAGTCGCAAATGCTTATATTTGTTTGAAGCACAAGTGCCCTGTGCATGCGTTCATTTTGTATCATGTAATGCTCTTCTGCTCACGCTGGCATACCGCAGTGCTTTTGCGATGCAGTTAAGCTTAATCATATTTAGGTATTTGTCCTTTTGTTTGCCTGAAATGGACGTGCCAATATGCATATTTGGCCTGAGTAGTCGCAAATGCTTATATTTGTTTGATGCAAAAGTGGCCTGTGCATGCGTATATTTCGTATCATGTAATGCTCTTTGCTCACGCTGGCTTTACCGCAAAGCTTTTGCGACGCAGTGAAGCTTGATAATATTTTAGTAAATGTCCTTTTGTTTGCCTGAAACGGACGTTGGCTTTACCGCAGTGCTTTTGCGATGCAGTGAAGCTTGATAAATTTAATTTTTGTCATTTTCTTTGCCTGAAACGGACGTGCCAAGATGCATATTTGGCGTGAGCATTCGCAAATGCTTATATTTGTTTGATGCACAAGTGGCCTGTGCATGCGTTCATTTCGTATCATGTAATGCTCTTCTGCTCACGCTGGCTTTACCGCAGTGCTTTTGCAATGCAGTGAAGCTTAATCATATTTAGGTATTTGTCCTTTTGTTTGCCTGAAACGGACGTGCCAAGATGCATATTTTGCCCGAGTAGTCGCAAATGCTTATATTTGTTTGATGCAAAAGTGGCCTGTGCATGCGTACATTTCGTATCATGTAATGCTCTTTGCTCACGCTGGCTTTCCTGCAAAGCTTTTGCGACGCAGTGAAGCTTGATAATATTTTAGTAAATGTCCTTTTGTTTGCCTGAAACGGACGTTGGCTTTACCGCAGTGCTTTTGCGATGCAGTGAAGCTTGATAAATTTAATTTTTTGTCATTTTCTTTGCCTGAAACGGACGTGCCAAGATGCATATTTGGCCTGAGCATTCGCAAATGCTTATATTTGTTTGATGCACATGTGGCCTGTGCATGCGTTCATTTCGTATGATGTAATGGTCTTCTGCTGACGCTGGCTTACCGCAGTGCTTTTGCGATGCAGTGAAGCTTAATCATCATTATTTATTTGTCCTTTGTTTGCCTGAAACTGACGTGCAAGATGCATATTTGGCCTGAGCAGTCGCAAATGCTTATACTTGTTTGATGCACAAGTGGCCTGTGCATGCGTTCATTTCGTATCATATAATGCTCCTCTGCTCACGCTGGCTTTACCGCGTGCTTTCGCGATGCAGTGAAGCCTAATTATTATTTGGTAATTGTTTTTTTGTCTCCCTGAAACGGACGTGCCAAGATGCATATTTGGCCTGAGCAGTCGCAAATGCTTATATTTGTTTGATGCACAAGTGGCCTGTGCATGTGTTCATTTCGTATCATGTAATACTCTTCTGCTCACGCTGGCTTTACCGCAGTATTTTTGCGATGCGGTGAAGCTTGCTAATAATTTACTATTTGTCCTTTTGTTTGCCTGAAACAGACGTGCCAAGATGCATATTTGGCCTGAGCAGTCGCAAATGCTTATATTTGTTTGATGCACAAGTGGCCTGTGCATGCGTACATTTCGTATCATGTAATGCTCTTCTGCTCATGCTGGCTTTACCGCAGTTCTTTCGCGATGCAGTGAAGCTTAATCATTTTTTGGTATTTGTCCTTTTGTTTGCCTGAAACAGACGTGAAAAGATGCATATTGGGCCTGAGCTTTCGCAAATGCTTATATTTGTTTGATGCTTAAGTGGCCTGTGCATGCGTTCATTTCGTATCATGTAATGCTCTTCTGCTCACGCTGGCTTTACCGCAGTGCTTTAGCAATGCAGTGAAGCTTAATCATCTTTTGGTTATTGTCTTTTTGTCTGTTTGAAAATGACGTGCCAAGATGCATATTTGGCCTTAGCAGTCGCAAATGCTTATATTTGTTTGATGTACAAGTGGCCTGTGCATGCGTTCATTTCGTATCATGTAATGCTCTTCTGCTCACGCTGGCTTTACCGCAGTGCTTTTGCGATACAGTGAAGCTTGAACATATTTAAGTATTTGTTCTTTTGTTTGCCTGAAACGGACGTGCCAAGATGCATATTCGGCCTGAGCAGTCGCAAATGCTTATATTTGTTTGATGCACAAGTGGCCTGTGCATGCGTTCATTTCATATCATGTAATGCTCTTCTGCTCACCTTGGCTTTACCGCAGTGCTTTCGCGATGCGTGAAGCTTAATCATCTTTTGGTAATTGTCTTTTTGTTTCCCTGAAACGGACGTGCCAAGATGCATATTTAACCTCAGCAGTCGCAAATGCTTATATTTGTTTGATGCACAAGAGGCCTGTGCATGCGTTCATTTTGTATCATGTAATGCTCTTCTGCTCACGCTGGCTTTACCGCAGTGCTGTCGCAATGCAGTGAAGCCTAATAATCTTTTGGTAATTGTTTATTTGTCTCTCTGAAACGGACATGCCAAGATGCATACTTGGCCTGAGCCGTCGCAAATGCTTATATTTGTTTGATGCACAAGTGGCCTGTGCATGCATTCATTTTGTATCACGTAGTGCTCTTCTGCTCACGCTGGCTTTACCCCAGTGCTTTCTCGATGCAGTGAAGCTTAATCATCTTTTGGTACTTGTCTTTTTGTCTACCTGAAACGGACGTGCCAAGATGCATAATTGGCCTGAGCAGTCGTAAAAGCTTATATTTGTTTGATGCACAAGTGGCCTGTGCATGCGTTCTTTCGTATAATGTAACGCTCTTTTGCTCACGCTGGCTTTACCGCAGTGCTTTTGCGTTTCAGTGAAGCTTGATCATAATTAAATATTTGTCCTTTTGTTTGCCTGAAACAGACGTGCCAAGATGCATATTTGGCGTGAGCAGTCGCAAATGCCTATAATGTTTAATGCACAAGTGGCCTATGCATGCGTTCATTTCGTATCATGTCATGCTCATCTGCTCACGCTGGCTTTGCCGCAGTGATTTCGCAATGCAGTGAAGCTTAATCATCTTTTGGTAATTGTCTTTTTGTCTGTTTGAAAAGGACGTTTCAAGATGCATATTTGGCGTGAGCAGCCGCAAATGCCTATATTTGTTTGATGCACAAGTGGCCTGTGCGTTCGTTCATTTCGTATCGTGTATTGCTCTTCTGCTCACGCTGGCTTTACCGCAGTGATTTCGCAATGCAGTGAAGCTTAATTATCTTTTGGTAATTGTATTTTGTCTCCCTGAAACGGACGTGCCAAGATGCAGATTTGGCCTGAGCAGTCGCAAATGCTTATATTTGTTTATGCACAAGTGGCCTGTGCATGCGTTCATTTCGTATCATGTAATGCTCTTCTGCTCACGCTGGCTTTACCGCAGTGCTTTGCGATGCAGTGAAGCTTGAACATATTTAAGTATTTGTTCTTTTGTTTACCTGAAACGGACGTGCCCAGATGCATATTTGGCCTGAGCAGTCGCAAATGCTTATATTTGTTTGATGCACAAGTGGCCTGTGCATGCGTTCTTTCGTATAATGTAACGCTCTTTTGCTCACGCTGGCTTTACCGCAAAGCTTTTGCGACGCAGTGAAGCTTGATAACATTTATTATTTGTCCTTTTGTTTGCCTGAAACGGACGTTGGCTTTACCGCAGTGCTTTTGCGATGTAGTGAAGCTTGATCAAATTTAATTATTTGTCATTTTCTTTGCCTGAAACGGACGTGCCAAGATGCATATTTGGCCTGAGCATTCGCAAATGCTTATATTTAATTGATGCACAAGTTACCTGTGCATACGTTCATTTCGTATCATGTAATGCTCTTCTGCTCACGCTGGCTTACCGCAGTGCTTTTGCAATGCAGTGAAGCTTAATCATCATTAGGTATTTGTCCTTTGTTTGCCTGAAACGGACGTGCAAGATGCATATTTGGCCTGAGCAGTCGCAAATGCTTATATTTGTTTGATGCACAAGTGGCCTGGGCATGCGTTCATTTTGTATCATGTAATGCTCTTCTGCTCACACTGGCTTTTTTGCAGTGCTTCTGCGATGCATTAAAGCTTGATCATATTTTAGTATTTGTTCTTTTATTTGCCTGAAACAGACGTGCCAAGATGCATATTTTGCCTGAGCAGTCGCAAATGCTTATATTTGTTTGATGCACAAGTGGCCTTTGCATCGGTTCATTTCGTATCATGTTATGCTCTTCTGCTCATGCTGGCTTTACCGCAGTGCTTTCGCGATGCAGTGAAGCTTGGTCATAATTAAATATTTGTCCTTTTGTTTGCCTGAAACGGACGTGCCAAGATGCATATTTGGCCTGAGCAGTCGCAAATGCTTATAATGTAAGATGCACAAGTGGTCTGTGCATGCGTTCATTTCGTGTCATGTCATGCTCATCTGCTCACGCTGGCTTTGCCGCAGTGCTGTCGCAATGCAGTGAAGCTTATTCATCTTTTGGTAATTGTTTTTTTGTCTCCCTGACTCGGACATGCCAAGATGCATATTTAGCCTGAGCAGTCGCAAATGCTTATATTTGTTTGAAGCACAAGTGCCCTGTGCATGCGTTCATTTTGTATCATGTAATGCTCTTCTGCTCACGCTGGCATACCGCAGTGCTTTTGCGATGCAGTTAAGCTTAATCATATTTAGGTATTTGTCCTTTTGTTTGCCTGAAATGGACGTGCCAATATGCATATTTGGCCTGAGTAGTCGCAAATGCTTATATTTGTTTGATGCAAAAGTGGCCTGTGCATGCGTATATTTCGTATCATGTAATGCTCTTTGCTCACGCTGGCTTTACCGCAAAGCTTTTGCGACGCAGTGAAGCTTGATAATATTTTAGTAAATGTCCTTTTGTTTGCCTGAAACGGACGTTGGCTTTACCGCAGTGCTTTTGCGATGCAGTGAAGCTTGATAAATTTAATTTTTGTCATTTTCTTTGCCTGAAACGGACGTGCCAAGATGCATATTTGGCGTGAGCATTCGCAAATGCTTATATTTGTTTGATGCACAAGTGGCCTGTGCATGCGTTCATTTCGTATCATGTAATGCTCTTCTGCTCACGCTGGCTTTACCGCAGTGCTTTTGCAATGCAGTGAAGCTTAATCATATTTAGGTATTTGTCCTTTTGTTTGCCTGAAACGGACGTGCCAAGATGCATATTTTGCCCGAGTAGTCGCAAATGCTTATATTTGTTTGATGCAAAAGTGGCCTGTGCATGCGTACATTTCGTATCATGTAATGCTCTTTGCTCACGCTGGCTTTCCTGCAAAGCTTTTGCGACGCAGTGAAGCTTGATAATATTTTAGTAAATGTCCTTTTGTTTGCCTGAAACGGACGTTGGCTTTACCGCAGTGCTTTTGCGATGCAGTGAAGCTTGATAAATTTAATTTTTTGTCATTTTCTTTGCCTGAAACGGACGTGCCAAGATGCATATTTGGCCTGAGCATTCGCAAATGCTTATATTTGTTTGATGCACATGTGGCCTGTGCATGCGTTCATTTCGTATGATGTAATGGTCTTCTGCTGACGCTGGCTTACCGCAGTGCTTTTGCGATGCAGTGAAGCTTAATCATCATTATTTATTTGTCCTTTGTTTGCCTGAAACTGACGTGCAAGATGCATATTTGGCCTGAGCAGTCGCAAATGCTTATACTTGTTTGATGCACAAGTGGCCTGTGCATGCGTTCATTTCGTATCATATAATGCTCCTCTGCTCACGCTGGCTTTACCGCGTGCTTTCGCGATGCAGTGAAGCCTAATTATTATTTGGTAATTGTTTTTTTGTCTCCCTGAAACGGACGTGCCAAGATGCATATTTGGCCTGAGCAGTCGCAAATGCTTATATTTGTTTGATGCACAAGTGGCCTGTGCATGTGTTCATTTCGTATCATGTAATACTCTTCTGCTCACGCTGGCTTTACCGCAGTATTTTTGCGATGCGGTGAAGCTTGCTAATAATTTACTATTTGTCCTTTTGTTTGCCTGAAACAGACGTGCCAAGATGCATATTTGGCCTGAGCAGTCGCAAATGCTTATATTTGTTTGATGCACAAGTGGCCTGTGCATGCGTACATTTCGTATCATGTAATGCTCTTCTGCTCATGCTGGCTTTACCGCAGTTCTTTCGCGATGCAGTGAAGCTTAATCATTTTTTGGTATTTGTCCTTTTGTTTGCCTGAAACAGACGTGAAAAGATGCATATTGGGCCTGAGCTTTCGCAAATGCTTATATTTGTTTGATGCTTAAGTGGCCTGTGCATGCGTTCATTTCGTATCATGTAATGCTCTTCTGCTCACGCTGGCTTTACCGCAGTGCTTTAGCAATGCAGTGAAGCTTAATCATCTTTTGGTTATTGTCTTTTTGTCTGTTTGAAAATGACGTGCCAAGATGCATATTTGGCCTTAGCAGTCGCAAATGCTTATATTTGTTTGATGTACAAGTGGCCTGTGCATGCGTTCATTTCGTATCATGTAATGCTCTTCTGCTCACGCTGGCTTTACCGCAGTGCTTTTGCGATACAGTGAAGCTTGAACATATTTAAGTATTTGTTCTTTTGTTTGCCTGAAACGGACGTGCCAAGATGCATATTCGGCCTGAGCAGTCGCAAATGCTTATATTTGTTTGATGCACAAGTGGCCTGTGCATGCGTTCATTTCATATCATGTAATGCTCTTCTGCTCACCTTGGCTTTACCGCAGTGCTTTCGCGATGCGTGAAGCTTAATCATCTTTTGGTAATTGTCTTTTTGTTTCCCTGAAACGGACGTGCCAAGATGCATATTTAACCTCAGCAGTCGCAAATGCTTATATTTGTTTGATGCACAAGAGGCCTGTGCATGCGTTCATTTTGTATCATGTAATGCTCTTCTGCTCACGCTGGCTTTACCGCAGTGCTGTCGCAATGCAGTGAAGCCTAATAATCTTTTGGTAATTGTTTATTTGTCTCTCTGAAACGGACATGCCAAGATGCATACTTGGCCTGAGCCGTCGCAAATGCTTATATTTGTTTGATGCACAAGTGGCCTGTGCATGCATTCATTTTGTATCACGTAGTGCTCTTCTGCTCACGCTGGCTTTACCCCAGTGCTTTCTCGATGCAGTGAAGCTTAATCATCTTTTGGTACTTGTCTTTTTGTCTACCTGAAACGGACGTGCCAAGATGCATAATTGGCCTGAGCAGTCGTAAAAGCTTATATTTGTTTGATGCACAAGTGGCCTGTGCATGCGTTCTTTCGTATAATGTAACGCTCTTTTGCTCACGCTGGCTTTACCGCAGTGCTTTTGCGTTTCAGTGAAGCTTGATCATAATTAAATATTTGTCCTTTTGTTTGCCTGAAACAGACGTGCCAAGATGCATATTTGGCGTGAGCAGTCGCAAATGCCTATAATGTTTAATGCACAAGTGGCCTATGCATGCGTTCATTTCGTATCATGTCATGCTCATCTGCTCACGCTGGCTTTGCCGCAGTGATTTTTGCGATGCAGTGAAGCGTAATCATCTTTTGATAATTGTCTTTTGTCTGTTTGAAAAGGACATGCCAAGATGCATATTTGGCCTGAGCATTCGCAAATGCTTATATTTGTTTGATGCACAAGTGGCCTGTGCATGCGTTCATTTCGTATCGTGTATTGCGCTTCTGCTCACGCTGGCATTACCGCAGTGCTTTCGCAATGCAGTGAAGCTTAATTATCTTTTGGTAATTGTTTTTTGTCTCCCTGAAACGGACGTGCCAAGATGCAGATTTGGCCTGAGCAGTCGCAAATGCTTATATTTGTTTGATGCACAAGTGGCCTGTGCATGCGTTCATTTCGTATCATGTAATGCTCTTCTGCTCACGCTGGCTTTACCGCAGTGCTTTTGCAATGCAGTGAAGCTTAATCTTATTTAGGTATTTGTCCTTTTGTTTGCCTGAAACGGACGTGCCAAGATGCATATTTGGCCTGAGTAGTCGCAAATGCTTATATTTGTTTGATGCAAAAGTGGCCTGTGCATGCGTACATTTCGTATCATGTAATGCTCTTCTGCTCACACTGGCTTTTTTGCAGTGCTTCTGCGATGCATTAAAGCTTGATCATATTTTAGTATTTGTTCTTTTATTTGCCTGAAACAGACGTGCCAAGATGCATATTTTGCCTGAGCAGTCGCAAATGCTTATATTTGTTTGATGCACAAGTGGCCTTCGCATCGGTTCATTTCGTATCATGTTATGCTCTTCTGCTCATGCTGGCTTTACCGCAGTGCTTTCGCGATGCATTGAAGCTTGGTCATAATTAAATATTTGTCCTTTTGTTTACCTGAAACGGACGTGCCAAGATGCATATTTGGCCTGAGCAGTCGCAAATGCTTATATTTGTTTGAAGCACAAGTGCCCTGTGCATGCGTTCATTTCGTATCATGTAATGCTCTTCTGCCCACGCTGGCATACCGCAGTGCTTTTGCGATGCAGTGAAGCTTAATCATATTTAGGTATTTGTCCTTTTGTTTGCCTGAAACGGACGTGCCAAGATGCATATTTGGCCTGAGTAGTCGCAAATGCTTATATTTGTTTGATGCAAAAGTGGCCTGTGCATGCGTACATTTCGTATCATGTAATGCTCTTTGCTCACGCTGGCTTTACCGCAAAGCTTTTGCGACGCAGTGAAGCTTGATAATATTTTAGTATTTGTCCTTTTGTTTGCCTGAAACGGACGTTGACTTTACCGCAGTGCTTTTGCGATGCAGTGAAGCTTGATAAATTTAATTTTTTGTCATTTTCTTTGCCTGAAACGGACGTGCCAAGATGCATATTTGGCCTGAGCATTCGCAAATGCTTATATTTGTTTGATGCACAAGTGGCCTGTGCATGCGTTCATTTCGTATCATGTAATGCTCTTCTGCTCACGCTGGCTTTACCGCAGTGCTTTTGCAATGCAGTGAAGCTTAATCATCATTAATTATTTGTCCTTTTTTTGCCTGAAACGGACGTGCAAGATGCATATTTGGCCTGAGCAGTCGCAAATGCTTATACTTGTTTGATGCACAAGTGGCCTGTGCATGCGTTCATTTCGTATCATATAATGCTCCTCTGCTCACGCTGGCTTTACCGCGTGCTTTCGCGATGCAGCGAAGCGTAATTATTATTTGGTAATTGTTTTTTTGTCTCCCTGAAACGGACGTGCCAAGATGAATATTTGGCTTGAGCAGTCGCAAATGCTTATATTTGTTTGATGCACAAGTGGCCTGTGCATGTGTTCATTTCGTATCATGTAATACTCTTCTGCTCACGCTGGCTTTACCGCAGTATTTTTGCGATGCGGTGAATCTTGCTAATAATTTACTATTTGTCCTTTTGTTTGCCTGAAACAGACGTGCCAAGATGCATATTTGGCCTGAGCAGTCGCAAATGCTTATATTTGTTTGATGCACAAGTGGCCTGTGCATGCGTACATTTCGTATCATGTAATGCTCTTCTGCTCATGCTGGCTTTACCGCAGTTCTTTCGTGATGCAGTGAAGCTTAATCAATTTTTGGTATTTGTCGTTTTGTTTGCCTGAAACAGACGTGAAAAGATGCATATTGGGCCTGAGCATTCGCAAATGCTTATATTTGTTTGATGCACAAGTGGCCTGTGCATGCGTTCATTTCGTATCATGTAATGCTCTTCTGCTCACGCTGGCTTTACCGCAGTGCTTTCGCAATGCAGTGAAGCCTAATTATCTTTTGGTAATTGTTTTTTGTCTCCCTGAAACGGACGTGCCAAGATGCAGATTTGGCCTGAGCAGCCGCAAATGCTTATATTTGTTTATGCACAAGTGGCCTGTGCATGCGTTCCTTTCGTATCATTTAATGCTCTTCTGCTCACGCTGGCTTTACCGCAGTGCTTTGCGATGCAGTGAAGCTTGAACATATTTAAGTATTTGTTCTTTTGTTTACCTGAAACAGACGTGCCCAGATGCATATTTGGCCTGAGCAGTCGCAAATGCTTATATTTGTTTGATGCACAAGTGGCCTGTGCATGCGTTCTTTCGTAGAATGTAACGCTCTTTTGCTCACGCTGGCTTTACCGCAAAGCTTTTGCGACGCAGTGAAGCTTGATAATATTTTAGTATTTGTCCTTTTGTTTGCCTGAAACGGACGTTGGCTTTACCGCAGTGCTTTTGCGATGTAGTGAAGCTTGATCAAATTTAATTATTTGTCATTTTCTTTGCCTAAAACGGACGTGCCAAGATGCATATTTGGCCTGAGCATTCGCAAATGCTTATATTTGTTTGATGCACAAGTTGCCTGTGCATGCGTTCATTTCGTATCATGTAATGCTCTTCTGCTCACGCTGGCTTACCGCAGTGCTTTTGCGATGCAGTGAAGCTTAATCATCATTAGGTATTTGTCCTTTGTTTGCCTGAAACGGACGTGCAAGATGCATATTTGGCCTGAGCAGTCGCAAATGCTTATATTTGTTTGATGCACAAGTGGCCTGGGCATGCGTTCATTTTGTATCATGTAATGCTCTTCTGCTCACACTGGCTTTTTTGCAGTGCTTCTGCGATGCATTAAAGCTTGATCATATTTTAGTATTTGTTCTTTTATTTGCCTGAAACAGACGTGCCAAGATGCATATTTTGCCTGAGCAGTCGCAAATGCTTATATTTCTTTGATGCACAAGTGGCCTTTGCATCGGTTCATTTCGTATCATGTTATGCTCTTCTGCTCATGCTGGCTTTACCGCAGTGCTTTCGCGATGCAGTGAAGCTTGGTCATAATTAAATATTTGTCCTTTTGTTTGCCTGAAACGGACGTGCCAAGATGCATATTTGGCTTGAGCAGTCGCAAGTGTTTATAATGTAAGATGCACAAGTGGTCTGTGCATGCGTTCATTTCGTGTCATGTCATGCTCATCTGCTCACGCTGGCTTTGCTGCAGTGCTGTCGCAATGCAGTGAAGCTTATTCATCTTTTGGTAATTGTTTTTTTGTCTCCCTGAATCGGACATGCCAAGATGCATATTTGGCCTGAGCAGTCGCAAATGCTTATATTTGTTTGAAGCACAAGTGCCCTGTGCATGCGTTCATTTTGTATCATGTAATGCTCTTCTGCTCACGCTGGCATACCGCAGTGCTTTTGCGATGCAGTGAAGCTTAATCATATTTAGGTATTTGTCCTTTTGTTTGCCTGAAACGGACATGCCAAGATGCATATTTGGCCTGAGTAGTCGCAAATGCTTATATTTGTTTGATGCAAAAGTGGCCTGTGCATGCGTACATTTCGTATCATGTAATGCTCTTTGCTCACGCTGGCTTTACCGCAAAGCTTTTGCGACGCAGTGAAGCTTGATAATATTTTAGTATTTGTCCTTTTGTTTGCCTGAAACGGACGTTGGCTTTACCGCAGTGCTTTTGCGATGCAGTGAAGCTTGATAAATTTAATTTTTGTCATTTTCTTTGCCTGAAACGGACGTGCCAAGATGCATATTTGGCGTGAGCATTCGCAAATGCTTATATTTGTTTGATGCACAAGTGGCCTGTGCATGCATTCATTTTGTATCACGTAGTGCTCTTCTGCTCACGCTGGCTTTACCCCAGTGCTTTCTCGATGCAGTGAAGCTTAATCATCTTTTGGTACTTGTCTTTTTGTCTACCTGAAACGGACGTGCCAAGATGCATAATTGGCCTGAGCAGTCGTAAAAGCTTATATTTGTTTGATGCACAAGTGGCCTGTGCATGCGTTCTTTCGTATAATGTAACGCTCTTTTGCTCACGCTGGCTTTACCGCAGTGCTTTTGCGTTTCAGTGAAGCTTGATCATAATTAAATATTTGTCCTTTTGTTTGCCTGAAACAGACGTGCCAAGATGCATATTTGGCGTGAGCAGTCGCAAATGCCTATAATGTTTAATGCACAAGTGGCCTATGCATGCGTTCATTTCGTATCATGTCATGCTCATCTGCTCACGCTGGCTTTGCCGCAGTGATTTTTGCGATGCAGTGAAGCGTAATCATCTTTTGATAATTGTCTTTTGTCTGTTTGAAAAGGACATGCCAAGATGCATATTTGGCCTGAGCATTCGCAAATGCTTATATTTGTTTGATGCACAAGTGGCCTGTGCATGCGTTCATTTCGTATCGTGTATTGCTCTTCTGCTCACGCTGGCTTTACCGCAGTGCTTTCGCAATGCAGTGAAGCTTAATTATCTTTTGGTAATTGTTTTTTGTCTCCCTGAAACGGACGTGCCAAGATGCAGATTTGGCCTGAGCAGTCGCAAATGCTTATATTTGTTTATGCACAAGTGGCCTGTGCATGCGTTCATTTCGTATCATGTAATGCTCTTCTGCTCACGCTGGCTTTACCGCAGTGCTTTGCGATGCAGTGGAGCTTGAACATATTTAAGTATTTGTTCTTTTGTTTACCTGAAACGGACGTGCCCAGATGCATATTTGGCCTGAGCAGTCGCAAATGCTTATATTTGTTTGATGCACAAGTGGCCTGTGCATGCGTTCTTTCGTATAATGTAACGCTCTTTTGCTCACGCTGGCTTTACCGCACAGCTTTTGCGACACAGTGAAGCTTGATAATATTTTAGTATTTGTCCTTTTGTTTGCCTGAAACGGACGTTGGCTTTACCGCAGTGCTTTTGCGATGTAGTGAAGCTTGATCAAATTTAAATATTTGTCATTTTCTTTGCCTGAAACGGACGTGCCAAGATGCATATTTGGCCTGAGCATTCGCAAATGCTTATATTTGTTTGATGCACAAGTTGCCTGTGCATGCGTTCATGTCGTATCATGTAATGCTCTTCTGCTCACGCTGGCTTACCGCAGTGCTTTTGCGATGCAGTGAAGCTTAATCATCATTAGGTATTTGTCCTTTGTTTGCCTGAAACGGACGTGCAAGATGCATATTTGGCCTGAGCAGTCGCAAATGCTTATATTTGTTTGATGCACAAGTGGCCTGGGCGTGCGTTCATTTTGTATCATGTAATGCTCTTCTGCTCACACTGGCTTTTTTGCAGTGCTTCTGCGATGCATTAAAGCTTGATCATATTTTAATATTTGTTCTTTTATTTGCCTGAAACAGACGTGCCAAGATGCATATTTTGCCTGAGCAGTCGCAAATGCTTATATTTGTTTGATGCACAAGTGGCCTTTGCATCGGTTCATTTCGTATCATGTTATGCTCTTCTGCTCATGCTGGCTTTACCGCAGTGCTTTCGCGATGCAGTGAAGCTTGGTCATAATTAAATATTTGTCCTTTTGCTTACCTGAAACGGACGTGCCAAGATGCATATTTGGCCTGAGCAGTCGCAAATGCTTATATTTGTTTGAAGCACAAGTGCCCTGTGCATGCGTTCATTTCGTATCATGTAATGCTCTTCTGCTCACGCTGGCATACCGCAGTGCTTTTGCGATGCAGTGAAGCTTAATCATATTTAGGTATTTGTCCTTTTGTTTGCCTGAAACGGACGTGCCAAGATGCATATTTGGCCTGAGTAGTCGCAAATGCTTATATTTGTTTGATGCAAAAGTGGCCTGTGCATGCGTACATTTCGTATCATGTAATGCTCTTTGCTCACGCTGGCTTTACCGCAAAGCTTTTGCGACACAGTGAAGCTTGATAATATTTTAGTATTTGTCCTTTTGTTTGCCTGAAACGGACGTTGGCTTTACCGCAGTGCTTTTGCGATGCAGTGAAGCTTGATAAATTTAATTTTTTGTCATTTTCTTTGCCTGAAACGGACGTGCCAAGATGCATATTTGGCCTGAGCATTCGCAAATGCTTATATTTGTTTGATGCACAAGTGGCCTGTGCATGCGTTCATTTCGTATCATGTAATGCTCTTCTGCTCACGCTGGCTTTACCGCAGTGCTTTTGCAATGCAGTGAAGCTTAATCTTATTTAGGTATTTGTCCTTTTGTTTGCCTGAAACGGACGTGCCAAGATGCATATTTGGCCTGAGTAGTCGCAAATGCTTATATTTGTTTGATGCAAAAGTGGCCTGTGCATGCGTACATTTCGTATCATGTAATGCTCTTCTGTTCACACTGGCTTTTTTGCAGTGCTTCTGCGATGCATTAAAGCTTGATCATATTTTAGTATTTGTTCTTTTATTTGCCTGAAACAGACGTGCCAAGATGCATATTTTGCCTGAGCAGTCGCAAATGCTTATATTTGTTTGATGCACAAGTGGCCTTTGCATCGGTTCATTTCGTATCATGTTATGCTCTTCTGCTCATGCTGGCTTTACCGCAGTGCTTTCGCGATGCAGTGAAGCTTGGTCATAATTAAATATTTGTCCTTTTGTTTACCTGAAACGGACGTGCCAAGATGCATATTTGGCCTGAGCAGTCGCAAATGCTTATATTTGTTTGAAGCACAAGTGCCCTGTGCATGCGTTCATTTCGTATCATGTAATGCTCTTCTGCTCACGCTGGCATACCGCAGTGCTTTTGCGATGCAGTGAAGCTTAATCATATTTAGGTATTTGTCCTTTTGTTTGCCTGAAACGGACGTGCCAAGATGCATATTTGGCCTGAGTAGTCGCAAATGCTTATATTTGTTTGATGCAAAATTGGCCTGTGCATGCGTACATTTCGTATCATGTAATGCTCTTTGCTCACGCTGGCTTTACCGCAAAGCTTTTGCGACGCAGTGAAGCTTGATAATATTTTAGTATTTGTCCTTTTGTTTGCCTGAAACGGACGTTTTCTTTACCGCAGTGCTTTTGCGATGCAGTGAAGCTTGATAAATTTAATTTTTTGTCATTTTCTTTGCCTGAAACGGACGTGCCAAGATGCATATTTGGCCTGAGCATTCGCAAATGCTTATATTTGTTTGATGCACAAATGGCCTGTGCATGCGTTCATTTCGTATCATGTAATGCTCTTCTGCTCACGCTGGCTTTACCGCAGTGCTTTTGCAATGCAGTGAAGCTTAATCATCATTAATTATTTGTCCTTTTTTTGCCTGAAACGGACGTGCAAGATGCATATTTGGCCTGAGCAGTCGCAAATGCTTATACTTGTTTGATGCACAAGTGGCCTGTGCATGCGTTCATTTCGTATCATATAATGCTCCTCTGCTCACGCTGGCTTTACCGCGTGCTTTCGCGATGCAGCGAAGCGTAATTATTATTTGGTAATTGTTTTTTTGTCTCCCTGAAACGGACGTGCCAAGATGCATATTTGGCTTGAGCAGTCGCAAATGCTTATATTTGTTTGATGCACAAGTGGCCTGTGGATGTGTTCATTTCGTATCATGTAATACTCTTCTGCTCACGCTGGCTTTACCGCAGTATTTTTGCGATGCGGTGAATCTTGCTAATAATTTACTATTTGTCCCTTTGTTTGCCTGAAACAGACGTGCCAAGATGCATATTTGGCCTGAGCAGTCGCAAATGCTTATATTTGTTTGATGCACAAGTGGCCTGTGCATGCGTACATTTCGTATCATGTAATGCTCTTCTGCTCATGCTGGCTTTACCGCAGTGCTTTCGCAATGCAGTGAAGCTTAATTATCTTTTGGTAATTGTTTTTTGTCTCCCTGAAACGGACGTGCCAAGATGCAGATTTGGCCTGAGCAGTCGCAAATGCTTATATTTGTTTATGCACAAGTGGCCTGTGCATGCGTTCATTTCGTATCATTTAATGCTCTTCTGCTCACGCTGGCTTCACCGCAGTGCTTTCGCAATGCAGTGAAGCTTAATTATCTTTTGGTAATTGTTTTTTGTCTCCCTGAAACGGACGTGCCAAGATGCAGATTTGGCCTGAGCAGTCGCAAATGCTTATATTTGTTTATGCACAAGTGGCCTGTGCATGCGTTCCTTTCGTATCATGTAATGCTCTTCTGCTCACGCTGGCTTTACCGCAGTGCTTTGCGATGCAGTGAAGCTTGAACATATTTAAGTATTTGTTCTTTTGTTTACCTGAAACGGACGTGCCCAGATGCATATTTGGCCTGAGCAGTCGCAAATGCTTATATTTGTTTGATGCACAAGTGGCCTGTGCATGCGTTCTTTCGTATAATGTAACGCTCTTTTGCTCACGCTGGCTTTACCGCAAAGCTTTTGCGACGCAGTGAAGCTTGATAATATTTTAGTATTTGTCCTTTTGTTTGCCTGAAACGGACGTTGGCTTTACCGCAGTGCTTTTGCGATGTAGTGAAGCTTGATCAAATTTAATTATTTGTCATTTTCTTTGCCTGAAACGGACGTGCCAAGATGCATATTTGGCCTGAGCATTCGCAAATGCTTATATTTGTTTGATGCACAAGTTGCCTGTGCATGCGTTCATTTCGTATCATGTAATGCTCTTCTGCTCACGCTGGCTTACCGCAGTGCTTTTGCGATGCAGTGAAGCTTAATCATCATTAGGTATTTGTCCTTTGTTTGCCTGAAACGGACGTGCAAGATGCATATTTGGCCTGAGCAGTCGCAAATGCTTATATTTGTTTGATGCACAAGTGGCCTGGGCATGCGTTCATTTTGTATCATGTAATGCTCTTCTGCTCACACTGGCTTTTTTGCAGTGCTTCTGCGATGCATTAAAGCTTGATCATATTTTAGTATTTGTTCTTTTATTTGCCTGAAACAGACGTGCCAAGATGCATTATTTGCCTGAGCAGTCGCAAATGCTTATAGTTGTTTGATGCACAAGTGGCCTTTGCATCGGTTCATTTCGTATCATGTTATGCTCTTCTGCTCATGCTGGCTTTACCGCAGTGCTTTCGCGATGCAGTGAAGCTTGGTCATAATTAAATATTTGTCCTTTTGTTTGCCTGAAACGGACGTGCCAAGATGCATATTTGGCCTGAGCAGTCGCAAATGCTTATATTTGTTTGAAGCACAAGTGTCCTGTGCATGCGTTCATTTTGTATCATGTAATGCTCTTCTGCTCACGCTGGCATACCGCAGTGCTTTTGCGATGCAGTTAAGCTTAATCATATTTAGGTATTTGTCCTTTTGTTTGCCTGAAACGGACGTGCCAAGATGCATATTTGGCCTGAGTAGTCGCAAATGCTTATATTTGTTTGATGCAAAAGTGGCTTGTGCATGCGTACATTTCGTATCATGTAATGCTCTTTGCTCACGCTGGCTTTACCGCAAAGCTTTTGCGACGCAGTGAAGCTTGATAATATTTTGGTATTTGTCCTTTTGTTTGCCTGAAACGGACGTTGGCTTTACCGCAGTGCTTTTGCGATGCAGTGAAGCTTGATAAATTTAATTTTTGTCATTTTCTTTGCCTGAAACGGACGTGCCAAGATGCATATTTGGCGTGAGCATTCGCAAATGCTTATATTTGTTTGATGCACAAGTGGCCTGTGCATGCGTTCATTTCGTATCATGTAATGCTCTTCTGCTCACGCTGGCTTTACCGCAGTGCTTTTGCAATGCAGTGAAGCTTAATCATATTTAGGTATTTGTCCTTTTGTTTGCCTGAAACGGACGTGCCAAGATGCATATTTGGCCTGAGTAGTCGCAAATGCTTATATTTGTTTGATGCAAAAGTGGCCTGTGCATGCGTACATTTCGTATCATGTAATGCTCTTTGCTCACGCTGGCTTTCCTGCAAAGCTTTTGCGACGCAGTGAAGCTTGATAATATTTTAGTAAATGTCCTTTTGTTTGCCTGAAACGGACGTTGGCTTTACCGCAGTGCTTTTGCGATGCAGTGAAGCTTGATAAATTTAATTTTTTGTCATTTTCTTTGCCTGAAACGGACGTGCCAAGATGCATATTTGGCCTGAGCATTCGCAAATGCTTATATTTGTTTGATGCACATGTGGCCTGTGCATGCGTTCATTTCGTATGATGTAATGGTCTTCTGCTGACGCTAGCTTACCGCAGTGCTTTTGCGATGCAGTGAAGCTTAGTCATCATTAATTATTTGTCCTTTGTTTGCCTGAAACGGACGTGCAAGATGCATATTTGGCCTGAGCAGTCGCAAATGCTTATACTTGTTTGATGCACAAGTGGCCTGTGCATGCGTTCATTTCGTATCATATAATGCTCCTCCGCTCACGCTGGCTTTACCGCGTGCTTTCGCGATGCAGTGAAGCCTAATTATTATTTGGTAATTGTTTTTTTGTCTCCCTGAAACGGACGTGCCAAGATGCATATTTGGCCTGAGCAGTCGCAAATGCTTATATTTGTTTGATGCACAAGTGGCCTGTGCATGTGTTCATTTCGTATCATGTAATACTCTTCTGCTCACGCTGGCTTTACCGCAGTATTTTTGCGATGCGGTGAAGCTTGCTAATAATTTACTATTTGTCCTTTTGTTTGCCTGAAACAGACGTGCCAAGATGCATATTTGGCCTGAGCAGTCGCAAATGCTTATATTTGTTTGATGCACAAGTGGCCTGTGCATGCGTACATTTCGTATCATGTAATGCTCTTCTGCTCACGCTGGCTTTACCGCAGTGCTTTCGCAATGCAGTGAAGCTTAATCATCTTTTGGTAATTGTCTTTTTGTCTGTTTGAAAAGGACGTGCCAAGATGCATATTTGGCCTTAGCAGTCGCAAATGCTTATATTTGTTTGATGTACAAGTGGCCTGTGCATGCGTTCATTTCGTATCATGTAATGCTCTTCTGCTCACGCTGGCTTTACCGCAGTGCTTTTGCGATACAGTGAAGCTTGAACATATTTAAGTATTTGTTCTTTTGTTTGCCTGAAACGGACGTGCCAAGATGCATATTTGGCCTGAGCAGTCGCAAATGCTTATATTTGTTTGATGCACAAGTGGCCTGGGCATGCGTTCATTTCGTATCATCTAATGCTCTTGTGCTAACGCTGGCTTTACCACAGGGCTTGTGCGATGTACTAAAGCTTGATCGTATTTCAGTATTTGTTCTTTTGTTTGCCTGAAACAGACGTGCCAAGATGCATATTCGGCCTGAGCAGTCGCAAATGCTTATATTTGTTTGATGCACAAGTGGCCTGTGCATGCGTTCATTTCGTATCATGTAATGCTCTTCTGCTCACCTTGGCTTTACCGCAGTGCTTTCGCGATGCGTGAAGCCTAATCATCTTTTGGTAATTGTCTTTTTGTTTCCCTGAAACGGACGTGCCAAGATGCATACTTAACCTCAGCAGTCGCAAATGCTTATATTTGTTTGATGCACAAGAGGCCTGTGCATGCGTTCATTTTGTATCATGTAA
The DNA here is from genome assembly GCF_043290135.1 of Rhipicephalus microplus. Taxonomy (NCBI): domain Eukaryota; kingdom Metazoa; phylum Arthropoda; class Arachnida; order Ixodida; family Ixodidae; genus Rhipicephalus; species Rhipicephalus microplus. Next base: position 192,524,002 of record NC_134703.1, read on the forward strand.
TGCTCTTCTGCTCACGCTGGCTTTACCGAAGTGCTGTCGCAATGCAGTGAAGCCTAATAATCTTTTGGTAATTGTTTATTTGTCTCTCTGAAACGGACATGCCAAGATGCATACTTGGCCTGAGCCGTCGCAAATGCTTATATTTGTTTGATGCACAAGTGGCCTGTGCATGCATTCATTTTGTATCACGTAGTGCTCTTCTGCTCACGCTGGCTTTACCCCAGTGCTTTCTCGATGCAGTGAAGCTTAATCATTTTTTGGTACTTGTCTTTTTGTCTACCTGAAACGGACGTGCCAAGATGCATAATTGGCCTGAGCAGTCGTAAAAGCTTATATTTGTTTGATGCACAAGTGGCCTGTGCATGCGTTCTTTCGTATAATGTAACGCTCTTTTGCTCACGCTGGCTTTACCGCAGTGCTTTTGCGTTTCAGTGAAGCTTGAACATAATTAAATATTTGTCCTTTTGTTTGCCTGAAACAGACGTGCCAAGATGCATATTTGGCGTGAGCAGTCGCAAATGCCTATAATGTTTAATGCACAAGTGGCCTTTGCATGCGTTCATTTCGTATCATGTCATGCTCATCTGCTCACGCTGGCTTTGCCGCAGTGATTTTTGCGATGCAGTGAAGCGTAATCATCTTTTGATAATTGTCTTTTGTCTGTTTGAAAAGGACATGCCAAGATGCATATTTGGCCTGAGCATTCGCAAATGCTTATATTTGTTTGATGCACAAGTGGCCTGTGCATGCGTTCATTTCGTATCGAGTATTGCTCTTCTGCTCACGCTGGCTTTACCGCAGTGCTTTCGCAATGCAGTGAAGCTTAATTATCTTTTGGTAATTGTTTTTTGTCTCCCTGAAACGGACGTGCCAAGATGCAGATTTGGCCTGAGCAGTCGCAAATGCTTATATTTGTTTATGCACAAGTGGCCTGTGCATGCGTTCATTTCGTATCATGTAATGCTCTTCTGCTCACGCTGGCTTTACCGCAGTGCTTTGCGATGCAGTGGAGCTTGAACATATTTAAGTATTTGTTCTTTTGTTTACCTGAAACGGACGTGCCCAGATGCATATTTGGCCTGAGCAGTCGCAAATGCTTATATTTGTTTGATGCACAAGTGGCCTGTGCATGCGTTCTTTCTTATAATGTAACGCTCTTTTGCTCACGCTGGCTTTACCGCAAAGCTTTTGCGACACAGTGAAGCTTGATAATATTTTAGTATTTGTCCTTTTGTTTGCCTGAAACGGACGTTGGCTTTACCGCAGTGCTTTTGCGATGTAGTGAAGCTTGATCAAATTTAAATATTTGTCATTTTCTTTGTCTGAAACGGACGTGCCAAGATGCATATTTGGCCTGAGCATTCGCAAATGCTTATATTTGTTTGATGCACAAGTTGCCTGTGCATGCGTTCATTTCGTATCATGTAATGCTCTTCTGCTCACGCTGGCTTACCGCAGTGCTTTTGCGATGCAGTGAAGCTTAATCATCATTAGGTATTTGTCCTTTGTTTGCCTGAAACGGACGTGCAAGATGCATATTTGGCCTGAGCAGTCGCAAATGCTTATATTTGTTTGATGCACAAGTGGCCTGGGCGTGCGTTCATTTTGTATCATGTAATGCTCTTCTGCTCACACTGGCTTTTTTGCAGTGCTTCTGCGATGCATTAAAGCTTGATCATATTTTAGTATTTGTTCTTTTATTTGCCTGAAACAGACGTGCCAAGATGCATATTTTGCCTGAGAAGTCGCAAATGCTTATATTTGTTTGATGCACAAGTGGCCTTTGCATCGGTTCATTTCGTATCATGTTATGCTCTTCTGCTCATGCTGGCTTTACCGCAGTGCTTTCGCGATGTAGTGAAGCTTGGTCATAATTAAAGATTTGTCCTTTTGTTTACCTGAAACGGACGTGCCAAGATGCATATTTGGCCTGAGCAGTCGCAAATGCTTATATTTGTTTGAAGCACAAGTGCCCTGTGCATGCGTTCATTTCGTATCATGTAATGCTCTTCTGCTCACGCTGGCATACCGCAGTGCTTTTGCGATGCAGTGAAGCTTAATCATATTTAGGTATTTGTCCTTTTGTTTGCCTGAAACGGACGTGCCAAGATGCATATTTGGCCTGAGTAGTCGCAAATGCTTATATTTGTTTGATGCAAAAGTGGCCTGTGCATGCGTACATTTCGTATCATGTAATGCTCTTTGCTCACGCTGGCTTTACCGCAAAGCTTTTGCGACGCAGTGAAGCTTGATAATATTTTGGTATTTGTCCTTTTGTTTGCCTGAAACGGACGTTGGCTTTACCGCAGTGCTTTTGCGATGCAGTGAAGCTTGATAAATTTAATTTTTGTCATTTTCTTTGCCTGAAACGGACGTGCCAAGATGCATATTTGGCGTGAGCATTCGCAAATGCTTATATTTGTTTGATGCACAAGTGGCCTGTGCATGCGTTCATTTCGTATCATGTAATGCTCTTCTGCTCACGCTGGCTTTACCGCAGTGCTTTTGCAATGCAGTGAAGCTTAATCATATTTAGGTATTTGTCCTTTTGTTTGCCTGAAACGGACGTGCCAAGATGCATATTTGGCCTGAGTAGTCGCAAATGCTTATATTTGTTTGATGCAAAAGTGGCCTGTGCATGCGTACATTTCGTATCATGTAATGCTCTTTGCTCACGCTGGCTTTCCTGCAAAGCTTTTGCGACGCAGTGAAGCTTGATAATATTTTAGTAAATGTCCTTTTGTTTGCCTGAAACGGACGTTGGCTTTACCGCAGTGCTTTTGCGATGCAGTGAAGCTTGATAAATTTAATTTTTTGTCATTTTCTTTGCCTGAAACGGACGTGCCAAGATGCATATTTGGCCTGAGCATTCGCAAATGCTTATATTTGTTTGATGCACATGTGGCCTGTGCATGCGTTCATTTCGTATGATGTAATGGTCTTCTGCTGACGCTAGCTTACCGCAGTGCTTTTGCGATGCAGTGAAGCTTAGTCATCATTAATTATTTGTCCTTTGTTTGCCTGAAACGGACGTGCAAGATGCATATTTGGCCTGAGCAGTCGCAAATGCTTATACTTGTTTGATGCACAAGTGGCCTGTGCATGCGTTCATTTCGTATCATATAATGCTCCTCCGCTCACGCTGGCTTTACCGCGTGCTTTCGCGATGCAGTGAAGCCTAATTATTATTTGGTAATTGTTTTTTTGTCTCCCTGAAACGGACGTGCCAAGATGCATATTTGGCCTGAGCAGTCGCAAATGCTTATATTTGTTTGATGCACAAGTGGCCTGTGCATGTGTTCATTTCGTATCATGTAATACTCTTCTGCTCACGCTGGCTTTACCGCAGTATTTTTGCGATGCGGTGAAGCTTGCTAATAATTTACTATTTGTCCTTTTGTTTGCCTGAAACAGACGTGCCAAGATGCATATTTGGCCTGAGCAGTCGCAAATGCTTATATTTGTTTGATGCACAAGTGGCCTGTGCATGCGTACATTTCGTATCATGTAATGCTCTTCTGCTCACGCTGGCTTTACCGCAGTGCTTTCGCAATGCAGTGAAGCTTAATCATCTTTTGGTAATTGTCTTTTTGTCTGTTTGAAAAGGACGTGCCAAGATGCATATTTGGCCTTAGCAGTCGCAAATGCTTATATTTGTTTGATGTACAAGTGGCCTGTGCATGCGTTCATTTCGTATCATGTAATGCTCTTCTGCTCACGCTGGCTTTACCGCAGTGCTTTTGCGATACAGTGAAGCTTGAACATATTTAAGTATTTGTTCTTTTGTTTGCCTGAAACGGACGTGCCAAGATGCATATTTGGCCTGAGCAGTCGCAAATGCTTATATTTGTTTGATGCACAAGTGGCCTGGGCATGCGTTCATTTCGTATCATCTAATGCTCTTGTGCTAACGCTGGCTTTACCACAGGGCTTGTGCGATGTACTAAAGCTTGATCGTATTTCAGTATTTGTTCTTTTGTTTGCCTGAAACAGACGTGCCAAGATGCATATTCGGCCTGAGCAGTCGCAAATGCTTATATTTGTTTGATGCACAAGTGGCCTGTGCATGCGTTCATTTCGTATCATGTAATGCTCTTCTGCTCACCTTGGCTTTACCGCAGTGCTTTCGCGATGCGTGAAGCCTAATCATCTTTTGGTAATTGTCTTTTTGTTTCCCTGAAACGGACGTGCCAAGATGCATACTTAACCTCAGCAGTCGCAAATGCTTATATTTGTTTGATGCACAAGAGGCCTGTGCATGCGTTCATTTTGTATCATGTAATGCTCTTCTGCTCACGCTGGCTTTACCGAAGTGCTGTCGCAATGCAGTGAAGCCTAATAATCTTTTGGTAATTGTTTATTTGTCTCTCTGAAACGGACATGCCAAGATGCATACTTGGCCTGAGCCGTCGCAAATGCTTATATTTGTTTGATGCACAAGTGGCCTGTGCATGCATTCATTTTGTATCACGTAGTGCTCTTCTGCTCACGCTGGCTTTACCCCAGTGCTTTCTCGATGCAGTGAAGCTTAATCATTTTTTGGTACTTGTCTTTTTGTCTACCTGAAACGGACGTGCCAAGATGCATAATTGGCCTGAGCAGTCGTAAAAGCTTATATTTGTTTGATGCACAAGTGGCCTGTGCATGCGTTCTTTCGTATAATGTAACGCTCTTTTGCTCACGCTGGCTTTACCGCAGTGCTTTTGCGTTTCAGTGAAGCTTGAACATAATTAAATATTTGTCCTTTTGTTTGCCTGAAACAGACGTGCCAAGATGCATATTTGGCGTGAGCAGTCGCAAATGCCTATAATGTTTAATGCACAAGTGGCCTTTGCATGCGTTCATTTCGTATCATGTCATGCTCATCTGCTCACGCTGGCTTTGCCGCAGTGATTTTTGCGATGCAGTGAAGCGTAATCATCTTTTGATAATTGTCTTTTGTCTGTTTGAAAAGGACATGCCAAGATGCATATTTGGCCTGAGCATTCGCAAATGCTTATATTTGTTTGATGCACAAGTGGCCTGTGCATGCGTTCATTTCGTATCGAGTATTGCTCTTCTGCTCACGCTGGCTTTACCGCAGTGCTTTCGCAATGCAGTGAAGCTTAATTATCTTTTGGTAATTGTTTTTTGTCTCCCTGAAAAGGACGTGCCAAGATGCAGATTTGGCCTGAGCAGTCGCAAATGCTTATATTTGTTTATGCACAAGTGGCCTGTGCATGCGTTCATTTCGTATCATGTAATGCTCTTCTGCTCACGCTGGCTTTACCGCAGTGCTTTGCGATGCAGTGGAGCTTGAACATATTTAAGTATTTGTTCTTTTGTTTACCTGAAACGGACGTGCCCAGATGCATATTTGGCCTGAGCAGTCGCAAATGCTTATATTTGTTTGATGCACAAGTGGCCTGTGCATGCGTTCTTTCTTATAATGTAACGCTCTTTTGCTCACGCTGGCTTTACCGCAAAGCTTTTGCGACACAGTGAAGCTTGATAATATTTTAGTATTTGTCCTTTTGTTTGCCTGAAACGGACGTTGGCTTTACCGCAGTGCTTTTGCGATGTAGTGAAGCTTGATCAAATTTAAATATTTGTCATTTTCTTTGTCTGAAACGGACGTGCCAAGATGCATATTTGGCCTGAGCATTCGCAAATGCTTATATTTGTTTGATGCACAAGTTGCCTGTGCATGCGTTCATTTCGTATCATGTAATGCTCTTCTGCTCACGCTGGCTTACCGCAGTGCTTTTGCGATGCAGTGAAGCTTAATCATCATTAGGTATTTGTCCTTTGTTTGCCTGAAACGGACGTGCAAGATGCATATTTGGCCTGAGCAGTCGCAAATGCTTATATTTGTTTGATGCACAAGTGGCCTGGGCGTGCGTTCATTTTGTATCATGTAATGCTCTTCTGCTCACACTGGCTTTTTTGCAGTGCTTCTGCGATGCATTAAAGCTTGATCATATTTTAGTATTTGTTCTTTTATTTGCCTGAAACAGACGTGCCAAGATGCATATTTTGCCTGAGAAGTCGCAAATGCTTATATTTGTTTGATGCACAAGTGGCCTTTGCATCGGTTCATTTCGTATCATGTTATGCTCTTCTGCTCATGCTGGCTTTACCGCAGTGCTTTCGCGATGTAGTGAAGCTTGGTCATAATTAAAGATTTGTCCTTTTGTTTACCTGAAACGGACGTGCCAAGATGCATATTTGGCCTGAGCAGTCGCAAATGCTTATATTTGTTTGAAGCACAAGTGCCCTGTGCATGCGTTCATTTCGTATCATGTAATGCTCTTCTGCTCACGCTGGCATACCGCAGTGCTTTTGCGATGCAGTGAAGCTTAATCATATTTAGGTATTTGTCCTTTTGTTTGCCTGAAACGGACGTGCCAAGATGCATATTTGGCCTGAGTAGTCGCAAATGCTTATATTTGTTTGATGCAAAAGTGGCCTGTGCATGCGTACATTTCGTATCATGTAATGCTCTTTGCTCACGCTGGCTTTACCGCAAAGCTTTTGCGACGCAGTGAAGCTTGATAATATTTTAGTATTTGTCCTTTTGTTTGCCTGAAACGGACGTTGGCTTTACCGCAGTGCTTTTGCGATGCAGTGAAGCTTGATAAATTTAATTTTTTGTCATTTTCTTTGCCTGAAACGGACGTGCCAAGATGCATATTTGGCCTGAGCATTCGCAAATGCTTATATTTGTTTGATGCACAAGTGGCCTGTGCATGCGTTCATTTCGTATCATGTAATGCTCTTCTGCTCACGCTGGCTTTACCGCAGTGCTTTTGCAATGCAGTGAAGCTTAATCTTATTTAGGTATTTGTCCTTTTGTTTGCCTGAAACGGACGTGCCAAGATGCATATTTGGCCTGAGTAGTCGCAAATGCTTATATTTGTTTGATGCAAAAGTGGCCTGTGCATGCGTACATTTCGTATCATGTAATGCTCTTCTGCTCACACTGGCTTTTTTGCAGTGCTTCTGCGATGCATTAAAGCTTGATCATATTTTAGTATTTGTTCTTTTATTTGCCTGAAACAGACGTGCCAAGATGCATATTTTGCCTGAGCAGTCGCAAATGCTTATATTTGTTTGATGCACAAGTGGCCTTTGCATCGGTTCATTTCGTATCATGTTATGCTCTTCTGCTCATGCTGGCTTTACCGCAGTGCTTTCGCGATGCAGTGAACCTTGGTCATAATTAAATATTTGTCCTTTTGTTTACCTGAAACGGACGTGCCAAGATGCATATTTGGCCTGAGCAGTCGCAAATGCTTATATTTGTTTAAAGCACAAGTGCCCTGTGCATGCGTTCATTTCGTATCATGTAATGCTCTTCTGCTCACGCTGGCATACCGCAGTGCTTTTGCGATGCAGTGAAGCTTAATCATATTTAGGTATTTGTCCTTTTGTTTGCCTGAAACGGACGTGCCAAGATGCATATTTGGCCTGAGTAGTCGCAAATGCTTATATTTGTTTGATGCAAAAGTGGCCTGTGCATGCGTACATTTCGTATCATGTAATGCTCTTTGCTCACGCTGGCTTTACCGCAAAGCTTTTGCGACGCAGTGAAGCTTGATAATATTTTAGTATTTGTCCTTTTGTTTGCCTGAAACGGACGTTGGCTTTACCGCAGTGCTTTTGCGATGCAGTGAAGCTTGATAAATTTAATTTTTTGTCATTTTCTTTGCCTGAAACGGACGTGCCAAGATGCATATTTGGCCTGAGCATTCGCAAATGCTTATATTTGTTTGATGCACAAGTGGCCTGTGCATGCGTTCATTTCGTATCATGTAATGCTCTTCTGCTCACGCTGGCTTTACCGCAGTGCTTTTGCAATGCAGTGAAGCTTAATCATCATTAATTATTTGTCCTTTTTTTGCCTGAAACGGACGTGCAAGATGCATATTTGGCCTGAGCAGTCGCAAATGCTTATACTTGTTTGATGCACAAGTGGCCTGTGCATGCGTTCATTTCGTATCATATAATGCTCCTCTGCTCACGCTGGCTTTACCGCGTGCTTTCGCGATGCAGCGAAGCGTAATTATTATTTGGTAATTGTTTTTTTGTCTCCCTGAAACGGACGTGCCAAGATGCATATTTGGCTTGAGCAGTCGCAAATGCTTATATTTGTTTGATGCACAAGTGGCCTGTGCATGTGTTCATTTCGTATCATGTAATACTCTTCTGCTCACGCTGGCTTTTCCGCAGTATTTTTGCGATGCGGTGAATCTTGCTAATAATTTACTATTTGTCCTTTTGTTTGCCTGAAACAGACGTGCCAAGATGCATATTTGGCCTGAGCAGTCGCAAATGCTTATATTTGTTTGATGCACAATGGCCTGTGCATGCGTACATTTCGTATCATGTAATGCTCTTCTGCTCATGCTGGCTTTACCGCAGTTCTTTCGCGATGCAGTGAAGCTTAATCAATTTTTGGTATTTGTCCTTTTGTTTGCCTGAAACAGACGTGAAAAGATGCATATTGGGCATGAGCATTCGCAAATGCTTATATTTGTTTGATGCACAAGTGGCCTGTGCATGCGTTCATTTCGTATCATGTAATGCTCTTCTGCTCACGCTGGCTTTACCGCAGTGCTTTCGCAATGCAGTGAAGCTTAATTATCTTTTGGTAATTGTTTTTTGTCTCCCTGAAACGGACGTGCCAAGATGCAGATTTGGCCTGAGCAGTCGCAAATGCTTATATTTGTTTATGCACAAGTGGCCTGTGCATGCGTTCCTTTCGTATCATGTAATGCTCTTCTGCTCACGCTGGCTTTACCGCAGTGCTTTGCGATGCAGTGAAGCTTGAACATATTTAAGTATTTGTTCTTTTGTTTACCTGAAACGGACGTGCCCAGATGCATATTTGGCCTGAGCAGTCGCAAATGCTTATATTTGTTTGATGCACAAGTGGCCTGTGCATGCGTTCTTTCGTATAATGTAACGCTCTTTTGCTCACGCTGGCTTTACCGCAAAGCTTTGCGACGCAGTGAAGCTTGATAATATTTTAGTATTTGTCCTTTTGTTTGCCTGAAACGGACGTTGGCTTTACCGCAGTGCTTTTGCGATGTAGTGAAGCTTGATCAAATTTAATTATTTGTCATTTTCTTTGCCTGAAACGGACGTGCCAAGATGCATATTTGGCCTGAGCATTCGCAAATGCTTATATTTGTTTGATGCACAAGTTGCCTGTGCATGCGTTCATTTCGTATCATGTAATGCTCTTCTGCTCACGCTGGCTTGCCGCCGTGCTTTTGCGATGCAGTGAAGCTTAATCATCATTAGGTATTTGTCCTTTGTTTGCCTGAAACGGACGTGCAAGATGCATATTTGGCCTGAGCAGTCGCAAATGCTTATATTTGTTTGATGCACAAGTGGCCTGGGCATGCGTTCATTTTGTATCATGTAATGCTCTTCTGCTCACACTGGCTTTTTTGCAGTGCTTCTGCGATGCATTAAAGCTTGATCATATTTTAGTATTTGTTCTTTTATTTGCCTGAAACAGACGTGCCAAGATGCATATTTTGCCTGAGCAGTCGCAAATGCTTATATTTCTTTGATGCACAAGTGGCCTTTGCATCGGTTCATTTCGTATCATGTTATGCTCTTCTGCTCATGCTGGCTTTACCGCAGTGCTTTCGCGATGCAGTGAAGCTTGGTCATAATTAAATATTTGTCCTTTTGTTTGCCTGAAACGGACGTGCCAAGATGCATATTTGGCCTGAGCAGTCGCAAGTGTTTATAATGTAAGATGCACAAGTGGTCTGTGCATGCGTTCATTTCGTGTCATGTCAAGCTCATCTGCTCACGCTGGCTTTGCCGCAGTGCTGTCGCAATGCAGTGAAGCTTATTCATCTTTTGGTAATTGTTTTTTTGTCTCCCTGAATCGGACATGCCAAGATGCATATTTGGCCTGAGCAGTCGCAAATGCTTATATTTGTTTGAAGCACAAGTGCCCTGTGCATGCGTTCATTTCGTATCATGTAATGCTCTTCTGCTCACGCTGGCATACCGCAGTGCTTTTGCGATGCAGTGAAGCTTAATCATATTTAGGTATTTGTCCTTTTGTTTGCCTGAAACGGACATGCCAAGATGCATATTTGGCCTGAGTAGTCGCAAATGCTTATATTTGTTTGATGCAAAAGTGGCCTGTGCATGTGTACATTTTGTATCATGTAATGCTCTTTGCTCACGCTGGCTTTACCGCAAAGCTTTTGCGATGCAGTGAAGCTTGATAATATTTTAGTATTTGTCCTTTTGTTTGCCTGAAACGGACGTTGGCTTTACCGCAGTGCTTTTGCGATGCAGTGAAGCTTGATAAATTTAATTTTTTGTCATTTTCTTTGCCTGAAACCGACGTGCCAAGACGCATATTTGGCGTGAGCAGTCGCAAATGCCTATAATGTCTAATGCACAAGTGGCCTATGCATGCGTTCATTTCGTATCATGTCATGCTCATCTGCTCACGCTGGCTTTGCCGCAGAGATTTTTGCGATGCAGTGAAGCGTAATCATCTTTTGATAATTGTCTTTTGTCTGTTTGAAAAGGACATGCCAAGATGCATATTTGGCCTGAGCATTCGCAAATGCTTATATTTGTTTGATGCACAAGTGGCCTGTGCATGCGTTCATTTCGTATCATGTAATGCTCTTCTGCTCACGCTGGCTTTACCGCAGTGCTTTCGCAATGCAGTGAAGCTTAATCATCTTTTGGTAATTGTCTTTTTGTCTGTTTGAAAAGGACGTGCCAAGATGCATATTTGGCGTGAGCAGCCGCAAATGCCTATATTTGTTTGATGCACAAGTGGCCTGTGCATGCGTTCATTTCGTATCGTGTATTGCTCTTCTGCTCAAGCTGGCTTTACCGCAGTGCTTTCGCAATGCAGTGAAGCCTAATTATCTTTTGGTAATTGTTTTTTGTCTCCCTGAAACGGACGTGCCAAGATGCAGATTTGGCCTGAGCAGTCGCAAATGCTTATATTTGTTTATGCACAAGTGGCCTGTGCATGCGTTCATTTCGTATCATGTAATGCTCTTCTGCTCACGCTGGCTTTACCGCAGTGCTTTGCGATGCAGTGAAGCTTGAACATATTTAAGTATTTGTTCTTTTGTTTACCTGAAACGGACGTGCCCAGATGCATATTTGGCCTGAGCAGTCGCAAATGCTTATATTTGTTTGATGCACAAGTGGCCTGTGCATGCGTTCTTTCGTATAATGTAACGCTCTTTTGCTCACGCTGGCTTTACCGCAAAGCTTTTGCGACGCAGTGAAGCTTGATAATATTTTAGTATTTGTCCTTTTGTTTGCCTGAAACGAACGTTGGCTTTACCGCAGTGCTTTTGCGATGTAGTGAAGCTTGATCAAATTTAATTATTTGTCATTTTCTTTGCCTGAAACGGACGTGCCAAGATGCATATTTGGCCTGAGCAGTCGCAAATGCTTATATTTGTTTAAAGCGCAAGTGCCCTGTGCATGCGTTCATTTCGTATCATGTAATGCTCTTCTGCTCACGCTGGCATACCGCAGTGCTTTTGCGATGCAGTGAAGCTTAATCATATTTAGGTATTTGTCCTTTTGTTTGCCTGAAACGGACGTGCCAAGATGCATATTTGGCCTGAGTAGTCGCAAATGCTTATATTTGTTTGATGCAAAAGTGGCCTGTGCATGCGTACATTTCGTATCATGTAATGCTCTTTGCTCACGCTGGCTTTACCGCAAAGCTTTTGCGACGCAGTGAAGCTTGATAATATTTTAGTATTTGTCCTTTTGTTTGCCTGAAACGGACGTTGGCTTTACCGCAGTGCTTTTGCGATGCAGTGAAGCTTGATAAATTTAATTTTTTGTCATTTTCTTTGCCTGAAACGGACGTGCCAAGATGCATATTTGGCCTGAGCATTCGCAAATGCTTATATTTGTTTGATGCACAAGTGGCCTGTGCATGCGTTCATTTCGTATCATGTAATGCTCTTCTGCTCACGCTGGCTTTACCGCAGTGCTTTTGCAATGCAGTGAAGCTTAATCATCATTAATTATTTGTCCTTTTTTTGCCTGAAACGGACGTGCAAGATGCATATTTGGCCTGAGCAGTCGCAAATGCTTATACTTGTTTGATGCACAAGTGGCCTGTGCATGCGTTCATTTCGTATCATATAATGCTCCTCTGCTCACGCTGGCTTTACCGCGTGCTTTCGCGATGCAGCGAAGCGTAATTATTATTTGGTAATTGTTTTTTTGTCTCCCTGAAACGGACGTGCCAAGATGCATATTTGGCTTGAGCAGTCGCAAATGCTTATATTTGTTTGATGCACAAGTGGCCTGTGCATGTGTTCATTTCGTATCATGTAATACTCTTCTGCTCACGCTGGCTTTTCCGCAGTATTTTTGCGATGCGGTGAATCTTGCTAATAATTTACTATTTGTCCTTTTGTTTGCCTGAAACAGACGTGCCAAGATGCATATTTGGCCTGAGCAGTCGCAAATGCTTATATTTGTTTGATGCACAATGGCCTGTGCATGCGTACATTTCGTATCATGTAATGCTCTTCTGCTCATGCTGGCTTTACCGCAGTTCTTTCGCGATGCAGTGAAGCTTAATCAATTTTTGGTATTTGTCCTTTTGTTTGCCTGAAACAGACGTGAAAAGATGCATATTGGGCATGAGCATTCGCAAATGCTTATATTTGTTTGATGCACAAGTGGCCTGTGCATGCGTTCATTTCGTATCATGTAATGCTCTTCTGCTCACGCTGGCTTTACCGCAGTGCTTTGCGATGCAGTGAAGCTTGAACATATTTAAGTATTTGTTCTTTTGTTTACCTGAAACGGACGTGCCCAGATGCATATTTGGCCTGAGCAGTCGCAAATGCTTATATTTGTTTGATGCACAAGTGGCCTGTGCATGCGTTCTTTCGTATAATGTAACGCTCTTTTGCTCACGCTGGCTTTACCGCAAAGCTTTGCGACGCAGTGAAGCTTGATAATATTTTAGTATTTGTCCTTTTGTTTGCCTGAAACGGACGTTGGCTTTACCGCAGTGCTTTTGCGATGTAGTGAAGCTTGATCAAATTTAATTATTTGTCATTTTCTTTGCCTGAAACGGACGCTCCAAGATGCATATTTGGCCTGAGCATTCGCAAATGCTTATATTTGTTTGATGCACAAGTTGCCTGTGCATGCGTTCATTTCGTATCATGTAATGCTCTTCTGCTCACGCTGGCTTGCCGCCGTGCTTTTGCGATGCAGTGAAGCTTAATCATCATTAGGTATTTGTCCTTTGTTTGCCTGAAACGGACGTGCAAGATGCATATTTGGCCTGAGCAGTCGCAAATGCTTATATTTGTTTGATGCACAAGTGGCCTGGGCATGCGTTCATTTTGTATCATGTAATGCTCTTCTGCTCACACTGGCTTTTTTGCAGTGCTTCTGCGATGCATTAAAGCTTGATCATATTTTAGTATTTGTTCTTTTATTTGCCTGAAACAGACGTGCCAAGATGCATATTTTGCCTGAGCAGTCGCAAATGCTTATATTTCTTTGATGCACAAGTGGCCTTTGCATCGGTTCATTTCGTATCATGTTATGCTCTTCTGCTCATGCTGGCTTTACCGCAGTGCTTTCGCGATGCAGTGAAGCTTGGTCATAATTAAATATTTGTCCTTTTGTTTGCCTGAAACGGACGTGCCAAGATGCATATTTGGCCTGAGCAGTCGCAAGTGTTTATAATGTAAGATGCACAAGTGGTCTGTGCATGCGTTCATTTCGTGTCATGTCAAGCTCATCTGCTCACGCTGGCTTTGCCGCAGTGCTGTCGCAATGCAGTGAAGCTTATTCATCTTTTGGTAATTGTTTTTTTGTCTCCCTGAATCGGACATGCCAAGATGCATATTTGGCCTGAGCAGTCGCAAATGCTTATATTTGTTTGAAGCACAAGTGCCCTGTGCATGCGTTCATTTCGTATCATGTAATGCTCTTCTGCTCACGCTGGCATACCGCAGTGCTTTTGCGATGCAGTGAAGCTTAATCATATTTAGGTATTTGTCCTTTTGTTTGCCTGAAACGGACATGCCAAGATGCATATTTGGCCTGAGTAGTCGCAAATGCTTATATTTGTTTGATGCAAAAGTGGCCTGTGCATGTGTACATTTTGTATCATGTATTGCTCTTTGCTCACGCTGGCTTTACCGCAAAGCTTTTGCGATGCAGTGAAGCTTGATAATATTTTAGTATTTGTCCTTTTGTTTGCCTGAAACGGACGTTGGCTTTACCGCAGTGCTTTTGCGATGCAGTGAAGCTTGATAAATTTAATTTTTTGTCATTTTCTTTGCCTGAAACCGACGTGCCAAGATGCATATTTGGCGTGAGCAGTCGCAAATGCCTATAATGTTTAATGCACAAGTGGCCTATGCATGCGTTCATTTCGTATCATGTCATGCTCATCTGCTCACGCTGGCTTTGCCGCAGAGATTTTTGCGATGCAGTGAAGCGTAATCATCTTTTGATAATTGTCTTTTGTCTGTTTGAAAAGGACATGCCAAGATGCATATTTGGCCTGAGCATTCGCAAATGCTTATATTTGTTTGATGCACAAGTGGCCTGTGCATGCGTTCATTTCGTATCATGTAATGCTCTTCTGCTCACGCTGGCTTTACCGCAGTGCTTTCGCAATGCAGTGAAGCTTAATCATCTTTTGGTAATTGTCTTTTTGTCTGTTTGAAAAGGACGTGCCAAGATGCATATTTGGCGTGAGCAGCCGCAAATGCCTATATTTGTTTGATGCACAAGTGGCCTGTGCATGCGTTCATTTCGTATCGTGTATTGCTCTTCTGCTCAAGCTGGCTTTACCGCAGTGCTTTCGCAATGCAGTGAAGCCTAATTATCTTTTGGTAATTGTTTTTTGTCTCCCTGAAACGGACGTGCCAAGATGCAGATTTGGCCTGAGCAGTCGCAAATGCTTATATTTGTTTATGCACAAGTGGCCTGTGCATGCGTTCATTTCGTATCATGTAATGCTCTTCTGCTCACGCTGGCTTTACCGCAGTGCTTTGCGATGCAGTGAAGCTTGAACATATTTAAGTATTTGTTCTTTTGTTTACCTGAAACGGACGTGCCCAGATGCATATTTGGCCTGAGCAGTCGCAAATGCTTATATTTGTTTGATGCACAAGTGGCCTGTGCATGCGTTCTTTCGTATAATGTAACGCTCTTTTGCTCACGCTGGCTTTACCGCAAAGCTTTTGCGACGCAGTGAAGCTTGATAATATTTTAGTATTTGTCCTTTTGTTTGCCTGAAACGAACGTTGGCTTTACCGCAGTGCTTTTGCGATGTAGTGAAGCTTGATCAAATTTAATTATTTGTCATTTTCTTTGCCTGAAACGGACGTGCCAAGATGCATATTTGGCCTGAGCAGTCGCAAATGCTTATATTTGTTTAAAGCACAAGTGCCCTGTGCATGCGTTCATTTCGTATCATGTAATGCTCTTCTGCTCACGCTGGCATACCGCAGTGCTTTTGCGATGCAGTGAAGCTTAATCATATTTAGGTATTTGTCCTTTTGTTTGCCTGAAACGGACGTGCCAAGATGCATATTTGGCCTGAGTAGTCGCAAATGCTTATATTTGTTTGATGCAAAAGTGGCCTGTGCATGCGTACATTTCGTATCATGTAATGCTCTTTGCTCACGCTGGCTTTACCGCAAAGCTTTTGCGACGCAGTGAAGCTTGATAATATTTTAGTATTTGTCCTTTTGTTTGCCTGAAACGGACGTTGGCTTTACCGCAGTGCTTTTGCGATGCAGTGAAGCTTGATAAATTTAATTTTTTGTCATTTTCTTTGCCTGAAACGGACGTGCCAAGATGCATATTTGGCCTGAGCATTCGCAAATGCTTATATTTGTTTGATGCACAAGTGGCCTGTGCATGCGTTCATTTCGTATCATGTAATGCTCTTCTGCTCACGCTGGCTTTACCGCAGTGCTTTTGCAATGCAGTGAAGCTTAATCATCATTAATTATTTGTCCTTTTTTTGCCTGAAACGGACGTGCAAGATGCATATTTGGCCTGAGCAGTCGCAAATGCTTATACTTGTTTGATGCACAAGTGGCCTGTGCATGCGTTCATTTCGTATCATATAATGCTCCTCTGCTCACGCTGGCTTTACCGCGTGCTTTCGCGATGCAGCGAAGCGTAATTATTATTTGGTAATTGTTTTTTGTCTCCCTGAAACGGACGTGCCAAGATGCATATTTGGCTTGAGCAGTCGCAAATGCTTATATTTGTTTGATGCACAAGTGGCCTGTGCATGTGTTCATTTCGTATCATGTAATACTCTTCTGCTCACGCTGGCTTTTCCGCAGTATTTTTGCGATGCGGTGAATCTTGCTAATAATTTACTATTTGTCCTTTTGTTTGCCTGAAACAGACGTGCCAAGATGCATATTTGGCCTGAGCAGTCGCAAATGCTTATATTTGTTTGATGCACAATGGCCTGTGCATGCGTACATTTCGTATCATGTAATGCTCTTCTGCTCATGCTGGCTTTACCGCAGTTCTTTCGCGATGCAGTGAAGCTTAATCAATTTTTGGTATTTGTCCTTTTGTTTGCCTGAAACAGACGTGAAAAGATGCATATTGGGCATGAGCATTCGCAAATGCTTATATTTGTTTGATGCACAAGTGGCCTGTGCATGCGTTCATTTCGTATCATGTAATGCTCTTCTGCTCACGCTGGCTTTACCGCAGTGCTTTCGCAATGCAGTGAAGCTTAATTATCTTTTGGTAATTGTTTTTTGTCTCCCTGAAACGGACGTGCCAAGATGCAGATTTGGCCTGAGCAGTCGCAAATGCTTATATTTTTTTATGCACAAGTGGCCTGTGCATGCGTTCCTTTCGTATCATGTAATGCTCTTCTGCTCACGCTGGCTTTACCGCAGTGCTTTGCGATGCAGTGAAGCTTGAACATATTTAAGTATTTGTTCTTTTGTTTACCTGAAACGGACGTGCCCAGATGCATATTTGGCCTGAGCAGTCGGAAATGCTTATATTTGTTTGATGCACAAGTGGCCTGTGCATGCGTTCTTTCGTATAATGTAACGCTCTTTTGCTCACGCTGGCTTTACCGCAAAGCTTTGCGACGCAGTGAAGCTTGATAATATTTTAGTATTTGTCCTTTTGTTTGCCTGAAACGGACGTTGGCTTTACCGCAGTGCTTTTGCGATGTAGTGAAGCTTGATCAAATTTAATTATTTCTCATTTTCTTTGCCTGAAACGGACGTGCCAAGATGCATATTTGGCCTGAGCATTCGCAAATGCTTATATTTGTTTGATGCACAAGTTGCCTGTGCATGCGTTCATTTCGTATCATGTAATGCTCTTCTGCTCACGCTGGCTTGCCGCCGTGCTTTTGCGATGCAGTGAAGCTTAATCATCATTAGGTATTTGTCCTTTGTTTGCCTGAAACGGACGTGCAAGATGCATATTTGGCCTGAGCAGTCGCAAATGCTTATATTTGTTTGATGCACAAGTGGCCTGGGCATGCGTTCATTTTGTATCATGTAATGCTCTTCTGCTCACACTGGCTTTTTTGCAGTGCTTCTGCGATGCATTAAAGCTTGATCATATTTTAGTATTTGTTCTTTTATTTGCCTGAAACAGACGTGCCAAGATGCATATTTTGCCTGAGCAGTCGCAAATGCTTATATTTCTTTGATGCACAAGTGGCCTTTGCATCGGTTCATTTCGTATCATGTTATGCTCTTCTGCTCATGCTGGCTTTACCGCAGTGCTTTCGCGATGCAGTGAAGCTTGGTCATAATTAAATATTTGTCCTTTTGTTTGCCTGAAACGGACGTGCCAAGATGCATATTTGGCCTGAGCAGTCGCAAGTGTTTATAATGTAAGATGCACAAGTGGTCTGTGCATGCGTTCATTTCGTGTCATGTCAAGCTCATCTGCTCACGCTGGCTTTGCCGCAGTGCTGTCGCAATGCAGTGAAGCTTATTCATCTTTTGGTAATTGTTTTTTTGTCTCCCTGAATCGGACATGCCAAGATGCATATTTGGCCTGAGCAGTCGCAAATGCTTATATTTGTTTGAAGCACAAGTGGCCTGTGCATGCGTTCATTTCGTATCATATAATGCTCCTCTGCTCACGCTGGCTTTACCGCGTGCTTTCGCGATGCAGCGAAGCGTAATTATTATTTGGTAATTGTTTTTTTTGTCTCCCTGAAACGGACGTGCCAAGATGCATATTTGGCTTGAGCAGTCGCAAATGCTTATATTTGTTTGATGCACAAGTGGCCTGTGCATGTGTTCATTTCGTATCATGTAATACTCTTCTGCTCACGCTGGCTTTTCCGCAGTATTTTTGCGATGCGGTGAATCTTGCTAATAATTTACTATTTGTCCTTTTGTTTGCCTGAAACAGACGTGCCAAGATGCATATTTGGCCTGAGCAGTCGCAAATGCTTATATTTGTTTGATGCACAATGGCCTGTGCATGCGTACATTTCGTATCATGTAATGCTCTTCTGCTCATGCTGGCTTTACCGCAGTTCTTTCGCGATGCAGTGAAGCTTAATCAATTTTTGGTATTTGTCCTTTTGTTTGCCTGAAACAGACGTGAAAAGATGCATATTGGGCATGAGCATTCGCAAATGCTTATATTTGTTTGATGCACAAGTGGCCTGTGCATGCGTTCATTTCGTATCATGTAATGCTCTTCTGCTCACGCTGGCTTTACCGCAGTGCTTTCGCAATGCAGTGAAGCTTAATTATCTTTTGGTAATTGTTTTTTGTCTCCCTGAAACGGACGTGCCAAGATGCAGATTTGGCCTGAGCAGTCGCAAATGCTTATATTTGTTTATGCACAAGTGGCCTGTGCATGCGTTCCTTTCGTATCATGTAATGCTCTTCTGCTCACGCTGGCTTTACCGCAGTGCTTTGCGATGCAGTGAAGCTTGAACATATTTAAGTATTTGTTCTTTTGTTTACCTGAAACGGACGTGCCCAGATGCATATTTGGCCTGAGCAGTCGCAAATGCTTATATTTGTTTGATGCACAAGTGGCCTGTGCATGCGTTCTTTCGTATAATGTAACGCTCTTTTGCTCACGCTGGCTTTACCGCAAAGCTTTGCGACGCAGTGAAGCTTGATAATATTTTAGTATTTGTCCTTTTGTTTGCCTGAAACGGACGTTGGCTTTACCGCAGTGCTTTTGCGATGTAGTGAAGCTTGATCAAATTTAATTATTTGTCATTTTCTTTGCCTGAAACGGACGTGCCAAGATGCATATTTGGCCTGAGCATTCGCAAATGCTTATATTTGTTTGATGCACAAGTTGCCTGTGCATGCGTTCATTTCGTATCATGTAATGCTGTTCTGCTCACGCTGGCTTGCCGCCGTGCTTTTGCGATGCAGTGAAGCTTAATCATCATTAGGTATTTGTCCTTTGTTTGCCTGAAACGGACGTGCAAGATGCATATTTGGCCTGAGCAGTCGCAAATGCTTATATTTGTTTGATGCACAAGTGGCCTGGGCATGCGTTCATTTTGTATCATGTAATGCTCTTCTGCTCACACTGGCTTTTTTACAGTGCTTCTGCGATGCATTAAAGCTTGATCATATTTTAGTATTTGTTCTTTTATTTGCCTGAAACAGACGTGCCAAGATGCATATTTTGCCTGAGCAGTCGCAAATGCTTATATTTCTTTGATGCACAAGTGGCCTTTGCATCGGTTCATTTCGTATCATGTTATGCTCTTCTGCTCATGCTGGCTTTACCGCAGTGCTTTCGCGATGCAGTGAAGCTTGGTCATAATTAAATATTTGTCCTTTTGTTTGCCTGAAACGGACGTGCCAAGATGCATATTTGGCCTGAGCAGTCGCAAGTGTTTATAATGTAAGATGCACAAGTGGTCTGTGCATGCGTTCATTTCGTGTCATGTCAAGCTCATCTGCTCACGCTGGCTTTGCCGCAGTGCTGTCGCAATGCAGTGAAGCTTATTCATCTTTTGGTAATTGTTTTTTTGTCTCCCTGAATCGGACATGCCAAGATGCATATTTGGCCTGAGCAGTCGCAAATGCTTATATTTGTTTGAAGCACAAGTGCCCTGTGCATGCGTTCATTTCGTATCATGTAATGCTCTTCTGCTCACGCTGGCATACCGCAGTGCTTTTGCGATGCAGTGAAGCTTAATCATATTTAGGTATTTGTCCTTTTGTTTGCCTGAAACGGACATGCCAAGATGCATATTTGGCCTGAGTAGTCGCAAATGCTTATATTTGTTTGATGCAAAAGTGGCCTGTGCATGTGTACATTTTGTATCATGTAATGCTCTTTGCTCACGCTGGCTTTACCGCAAAGCTTTTGCGATGCAGTGAAGCTTGATAATATTTTAGTATTTGTCCTTTTGTTTGCCTGAAACGGACGTTGGCTTTACCGCAGTGCTTTTGCGATGCAGTGAAGCTTGATAAATTTAATTTTTTGTCATTTTCTTTGCCTGAAACCGACGTGCCAAGATGCATATTTGGCGTGAGCAGTCGCAAATGCCTATAATGTTTAATGCACAAGTGGCCTATGCATGCGTTCATTTCGTATCATGTCATGCTCATCTGCTCACGCTGGCTTTGCCGCAGAGATTTTTGCGATGCAGTGAAGCGTAATCATCTTTTGATAATTGTCTTTTGTCTGTTTGAAAAGGACATGCCAAGATGCATATTTGGCCTGAGCATTCGCAAATGCTTATATTTGTTTGATGCACAAGTGGCCTGTGCATGCGTTCATTTCGTATCATGTAATGCTCTTCTGCTCACGCTGGCTTTACCGCAGTGCTTTCGCAATGCAGTGAAGCTTAATCATCTTTTGGTAATTGTCTTTTTGTCTGTTTGAAAAGGACGTGCCAAGATGCATATTTGGCGTGAGCAGCCGCAAATGCCTATATTTGTTTGATGCACAAGTGGCCTGTGCATGCGTTCATTTCGTATCGTGTATTGCTCTTCTGCTCAAGCTGGCTTTACCGCAGTGCTTTCGCAATGCAGTGAAGCCTAATTATCTTTTGGTAATTGTTTTTTGTCTCCCTGAAACGGACGTGCCAAGATGCAGATTTGGCCTAAGCAGTCGCAAATGCTTATATTTGTTTATGCACAAGTGGCCTGTGCATGCGTTCATTTCGTATCATGTAATGCTCTTCTGCTCACGCTGGCTTTACCGCAGTGCTTTGCGATGCAGTGAAGCTTGAACATATTTAAGTATTTGTTCTTTTGTTTACCTGAAACGGACGTGCCCAGATGCATATTTGGCCTGAGCAGTCGCAAATGCTTATATTTGTTTGATGCACAAGTGGCCTGTGCATGCGTTCTTTCGTATAATGTAACGCTCTTTTGCTCACGCTGGCTTTACCGCAAAGCTTTTGCGACGCAGTGAAGCTTGATAATATTTTAGTATTTGTCCTTTTGTTTGCCTGAAACGAACGTTGGCTTTACCGCAGTGCTTTTGCGATGTAGTGAAGCTTGATCAAATTTAATTATTTGTCATTTTCTTTGCCTGAAACGGACGTGCCAAGATGCATATTTGGCCTGAGCAGTCGCAAATGCTTATATTTGTTTAAAGCACAAGTGCCCTGTGCATGCGTTCATTTCGTATCATGTAATGCTCTTCTGCTCACGCTGGCATACCGCAGTGCTTTTGCGATGCAGTGAAGCTTAATCATATTTAGGTATTTGTCCTTTTGTTTGCCTGAAACGGACGTGCCAAGATGCATATTTGGCCTGAGTAGTCGCAAATGCTTATATTTGTTTGATGCAAAAGTGGCCTGTGCATGCGTACATTTCGTATCATGTAATGCTCTTTGCTCACGCTGGCTTTACCGCAAAGCTTTTGCGACGCAGTGAAGCTTGATAATATTTTAGTATTTGACCTTTTGTTTGCCTGAAACGGACGTTGGCTTTACCGCAGTGCTTTTGCGATGCAGTGAAGCTTGATAAATTTAATTTTTTGTCATTTTCTTTGCCTGAAACGGACGTGCCAAGATGCATATTTGGCCTGAGCATTCGCAAATGCTTATATTTGTTTGATGCACAAGTGGCCTGTGCATGCGTTCATTTCGTATCATGTAATGCTCTTCTGCTCACGCTGGCTTTACCGCAGTGCTTTTGCAATGCAGTGAAGCTTAATCATCATTAATTATTTGTCCTTTTTTTGCCTGAAACGGACGTGCAAGATGCATATTTGGCCTGAGCAGTCGCAAATGCTTATACTTGTTTGATGCACAAGTGGCCTGTGCATGCGTTCATTTCGTATCATATAATGCTCCTCTGCTCAAGCTGGCTTTACCGCGTGCTTTCGCGATGCAGCGAAGCGTAATTATTATTTGGTAATTGTTTTTTTGTCTCCCTGAAACGGACGTGCCAAGATGCATATTTGGCTTGAGCAGTCGCAAATGCTTATATTTGTTTGATGCACAAGTGGCCTGTGCATGTGTTCATTTCGTATCATGTAATACTCTTCTGCTCACGCTGGCTTTTCCGCAGTATTTTTGCGATGCGGTGAATCTTGCTAATAATTTACTATTTGTCCTTTTGTTTGCCTGAAACAGACGTGCCAAGATGCATATTTGGCCTGAGCAGTCGCAAATGCTTATATTTGTTTGATGCACAATGGCCTGTGCATGCGTACATTTCGTATCATGTAATGCTCTTCTGCTCACGCTGGCTTTACCGCAGTGCTTTCGCAATGCAGTGAAGCTTAATCATCTTTTGGTAATTGTCTTTTTGTCTGTTTGAAAAGGACGTGCCAAGATGCATATTTGGCGTGAGCAGCCGCAAATGCCTATATTTGTTTGATGCACAAGTGGCCTGTGCATGCGTTCATTTCGTATCGTGTATTGCTCTTCTGCTCAAGCTGGCTTTACCGCAGTGCTTTCGCAATGCAGTGAAGCCTAATTATCTTTTGGTAATTGTTTTTTGTCTCCCTGAAACGGACGTGCCAAGATGCAGATTTGGCCTGAGCAGTCGCAAATGCTTATATTTGTTTATGCACAAGTGGCCTGTGCATGCGTTCATTTCGTATCATGTAATGCTCTTCTGCTCACGCTGGCTTTACCGCAGTGCTTTGCGATGCAGTGAAGCTTGAACATATTTAAGTATTTGTTCTTTTGTTTACCTGAAACGGACGTGCCCAGATGCATATTTGGCCTGAGCAGTCGCAAATGCTTATATTTGTTTGATGCACAAGTGGCCTGTGCATGCGTTCTTTCGTATAATGTAACGCTCTTTTGCTCACGCTGGCTTTACCGCAAAGCTTTTGCGACGCAGTGAAGCTTGATAATATTTTAGTATTTGTCCTTTTGTTTGCCTGAAACGAACGTTGGCTTTACCGCAGTGCTTTTGCGATGTAGTGAAGCTTGATCAAATTTAATTATTTGTCATTTTCTTTGCCTGAAACGGACGTGCCAAGATGCATATTTGGCCTGAGCATTCGCAAATGCTTATATTTGTTTGATGCACAAGTTGCCTGTGCATGCGTTCATTTCGTATCATGTAATGCTCTTCTGCTCACGCTGGCTTACCGCAGTGCTTTTGCGATGCAGTGAAGCTTAATCATCTTTAGGTATTTGTCCTTTGTTTGCCTGAAACGGACGTGCAAGATGCATATTTGGCCTGAGCAGTCGCAAATGCTTATATTTGTTTGATGCACAAGTGGCCTGGGCGTGCGTTCATTTTGTATCAAGTAATGCTCTTCTGCTCACACTGGCTTTTTTTGCAGTGCTTCTGCGATGCATCAAAGCTTGATCATATTTTAGTATTTGTTCTTTTATTTGCCTGAAACAGACGTGCCAAGATGCATATTTTGCCTGAGCAGTCGCAAATGCTTATATTTGATGCACAAGTGGCCTTTGCATCGGTTCATTTCGTATCATGTTATGCTCTTCTGCTCATGCTGGCTTTACCGCAGTGCTTTCGCGATGCAGTGAAGCTTGGTCATAATTAAATATTTGTCCTTTTGTTTACCTGAAACGGACGTGCCAAGATGCATATTTGGCCTGAGCAGTCGCAAATGCTTATATTTGTTTGAAGCACAAGTGCCCTGTGCATGCGTTCATTTCGTATCATGTAATGCTCTTCTGCTCACGCTGGCATACCGCAGTGCTTTTGCGATGCAGTGAAGCTTAATCATATTTAGGTATTTGTCCTTTTGTTTGCCTGAAACGGACGTGCCAAGATGCATATTTGGCCTGAGTAGTCGCAAATGCTTATATTTGTTTGATGCAAAAGTGGCCTGTGCATGCGTACATATCGTATCATGTAATGCTCTTTGCTCACGCTGGCTTTACCGCAAAGCTTTTGCGACGCAGTGAAGCTTGATAATATTTTAGTATTTGTCCTTTTGTTTGCCTGAAACGGACGTTGGCTTTACCGCAGTGCTTTTGCGATGCAGTGAAGCTTGATAAATTTAATGTTTTGTCATTTTCTTTGCCTGAAACGGACGTGCCAAGATGCATATTTGGCCTGAGCATTCGCAAATGCTTATATTTGTTTGATGCACAAGTGGCCTGTGCATGCGTTCATTTCGTATCATGTAATGGTCTTCTGCTGACGCTGGCTTACCGCAGTGCTTTTGCGATGCAGTGAAGCTTAATCATCATTAATTATTTGTCCTTTTTTTGCCTGAAACGGACGTGCAAGATGCATATTTGGCCTGAGCAGTCGCAAATGCTTATACTTGTTTGATGCACAAGTGGCCTGTGCATGCGTTCATTTCGTATCATATAATGCTCCTCTGCTCACGCTGGCTTTACCGCGTGCTTTCGCGATGCAGTGAAGCCTAATTATTATTTGGTAATTGTTTTTTTGTCTCCCTGAAACGGACGTGCCAAGATGCATATTTGGCCTGAGCAGTCGCAAATGCTTATATTTGTTTGATGCACAAGTGGCCTGTGCATGTGTTCATTTCGTATCATGTAATACTCTTCTGCTCACGCTGGCTTTACCGCAGCTTTTTTGCGATGCGGTAAATCTTGCTTATAATTTACTATTTGTCCTTTTGTTTGCCTGAAACAGACGTGCCAAGATGCATAATTGGCCTGAGCAGTCGCAAATGCTTATATTTGTTTGATGCACAAGTGGCCTGTGCATGCGTACATTACGTATCATGTAATGCTGTTCTGCTCATACTGGCTTTACCGCAGTTCTTTCGCGATGCAGTGAAGCTTAATCAATTTTTGGTATTTGTCCTTTTGTTTGCCTGAAACAGACGTGAAAAGATGCATATTGGGCCTGAGCATTCGCAAATGCTTATATTTGTTTGATGCACAAGTGGCCTGTGCATGCGTTCATTTCGTATCATGTAATGCTCTTCTGCTCACGCTGGCTTTACCGCAGTGCTTTCGCAATGCAGTGAAGCTTAATTATCTTTTGGTAATTGTTTTTTGTCTCCCTGAAACGGACGTGCCAAGATGCAGATTTGGCCTGAGCAGTCGCAAATGCTTATATTTGTTTATGCACAAGTGGCCTGTGCATGCGTTCCTTTCGTATCATGTAATGCTCTTCTGCTCACGCTGGCTTTACCGCAGTGCTTTGCGATGCAGTGAAGCTTGAACATATTTAAGTATTTGTTCTTTTGTTTACCTGAAACGGACGTGCCCAGATGCATATTTGGCCTGAGCAGTCGCAAATGCTTATATTTGTTTGATGCACAAGTGGCCTGTGCATGCGTTCTTTCGTATAATGTAACGCTCTTTTGCTCACGCTGGCTTTACCGCAAAGCTTTTGCGACGCAGTGAAGCTTGATAATATTTTAGTATTTGTCCTTTTGTTTGCCTGAAACGGACGTTGGCTTTACCGCCGTGCTTTTGCGATGTAGTGAAGCTTGATCAAATATAATTATTTGTCATTTTCTTTGCCTGAAACGGACGTGCCAAGATGCATATTTGGCCTGAGCATTCGCAAATGCTTATATTTGTTTGATGCACAAGTTTCCTGTGCATGCGTTCATTTCGTATCATGTAATGCTCTTCTGCTCACGCTGGCTTACCGCAGTGCTTTTGCGATGCAGTGAAGCTTAATCATCATTAGGTATTTGTCCTTTGTTTGCCTGAAACGGACGTGCAAGATGCATATTTGGCCTGAGCAGTCGCAAATGCTTATATTTGTTTGATGCACAAGTGGCCTGGGCATGCGTTCATTTTGTATCATGTAATGCTCTTCTGCTCACACTGGCTTTTTTGCAGTGCTTCTGCGATGCATTAAAGCTTGATCATATTTTAGTATTTGTTCTTTTATTTGCCTGAAACAGACGTGCCAAGATGCATATTTTGCCTGAGCAGTCGCAAATGCTTATATTTCTTTGATGCACAAGTGGCCTTTGCATCGGTTCATTTCGTATCATGTTATGCTCTTCTGCTCATGCTGGCTTTATCGCAGTGCTTTCGCGATGCAGTGAAGCTTGGTCATAATTAAATATTTGTCCTTTTGTTTGCCTGAAACGGACGTGCCAAGATGCATATTTGGCCTGAGCAGTCGCAAATGCTTATAATGTAAGATGCACAAGTGGTCTGTGCATGCGTTCATTTCGTGTCATGTCATGCTCATCTGCTCACGCTGGCTTTGCCGCAGTGCTGTCGCAATGCAGTGAAGCTTATTCATCTTTTGGTAATTGTTTTTTTGTCTCCCTGAATCGGACATGCCAAGATGCATATTTGGCCTGAGCAGTCGCAAATGCTTATATTTGTTTGAAGCACAAGTGCCCTGTGCATGCGTTCATTTCGTATCATGTAATGCTCTTCTGCTCACGCTGGCATACCGCAGTGCTTTTGCGATGCAGTGAAGCTTAATCATATTTAGGTATTTGTCCTTTTGTTTGCCTAAAACGGACATGCCAAGATGCATATTTGGCCTGAGTAGTCGCAAATGCTTATATTTGTTTGATGCAAAAGTGGCCTGTGCATGTGTACATTTTGTATCATGTAATGCTCTTTGCTCACGCTGGCTTTACCGCAAAGCTTTTGCGACGCAGTGAAGCTTGATAATATTTTAGTATTTGTACTTTTGTTTGCCTGAAACTGACGTTGGCTTTACCGCAGTGCTTTTGCGCTGCAGTGAAGCTTGTTAAATTTAATTTTTTGTCATTTTCTTTGCCTGAAACGGACGTGCCAAGATGCATATTTGGCCTGAGCATTCGCAAATGCTTATATTTGTTTGATGCACAAGTGGCCTGTGCATGCGTTCATTTCGTATCATGTAATGCTCTTCTGCTCACGCTGGCTTTACCGCAGTGCTTTTGCGATGCAGTGAAGCTTAATCATATTTAGGTATTTGTCCTATTGTTTGCCTGAAACGGACGTGCCAAGATGCATATTTGGCCTGAGTAGTCGCAAATGCGTATATTTGTTTGATGCAAAAGTGGCCTGTGCATGCGTACATTTCGTATCATGTAATGCTCTTTGCCCACGCTGGCTTTACCGCAAAGCTTTTGCGACGCAGTGAAGCTTAATAATATTTTAGTATTTGTGCTTTTGTTTGCCTGAAACGGACGTTGGCTTTACCGCAGTGCTTTTGCGATGCAGTGAAGCTTGATAAATTTAATTTTTTGTCATTTTCTTTGCCTGAAACGGACGTGCCAATATGCATATTTGGCCTGAGCATTCGCAAATGCTTTTATTTTTTGATGCACAAGTGGCCTGTGCATGCGTTCATTTCGTATCATGTAATGGTCTTCTGCTGACGCTGGCTTACCGCAGTGCTTTTGCGATGCAGTGAAGCTTAATCATCTATAATTATTTGTCCTTTGTTTGCCTGAAACGGACGTGCAAGATGCATATTTGGCCTGAGCAGTCGCAAATGCTTATATTTGTTTGATGCACAAGTGGCCCGGGCATGCGTTCATTTCGTATCATGTAATGCTCTTCTGCTCACCTTGGCTTTACCGCAGTGCTTTCGCGATGCGTGAAGCTTAATCATCTTTTGGTAATTGTCTTTTTGTTTCCCTGAAACGGACATGCCAAGATGCATATTTGGCCTGAGCAGACGCAAATGCTTATATTTGTTTGATGCACAAGTGGCCTGTGCATGCGTTCTTTCGTATAATCTAACGCTTTTTTGCTCACGCTGGCTTTACCGCAGTGCTTTTGCGTTTCAGTGAAGCTTGATAATAATTAAATATTTGTCCTTTTGTTTGCCGGAAACAGACGTGCCAAGATGCATATATGGCGTGAGCAGTCGCAAATGCCTATAATGTTTGATGCACAAGTGGCTTATGCATGCGTTCATTTCGTATCATGTACTGCTCATCTGCTCACGCTGGCTTTGCCGCAGTGATTTTTGCGATGCAGTGAAGCGTAATCATCTTTTGATAATTGTCTTTTTGTCTGTTTGAAAAGGACATGCCAAGATGCATATTTGGCCTGAGCAGTCGCAAATGATTATACTTGTTTGATGCACAAGTGGCCTGTGCATGCGTTCATTTCGTATAATATAATGCTCTAGTGCTAACGCTGGCTTTACCGCAGGGCTTGTGCGATGTACTAAAGCTTGATCATATTTTAGTATTTGTTCTTTTGTTTGCCTGAAACAGACGTGCCAAGATGCATTTTTGGCCTGAGCACTTGCGAATGCTTATATTTGTTTGATGCACAAGTGGCCTGTGCATGCGTTCATTTCGTATCATGTAATGCTATTCTGCTCACGCTGGATTTACCGCAGTGATTTATGCGATGCAGTGAAGCTTAATCGTTTTTTGTTAATTGTCTTTTTGTTTCCCTGAAACGGACGTGTCAAGATGCATATTTAACCTCAGCAGTCGCAAATGCTTATATTTGTTTGATGCACAAGAGGCCTGTGCATGCGTTCATTTCGTATCATGTAATGCTCTTCTGCTCACGCTGGCTTTACCGCAGTGCTGTCGCAATGCAGTGAAGCTTAATCATCATTTGGTAATTGTTTTTTTGTCTCTCTGAAACGGACATGCCAAGATGCATATTTGATCTGAGCAGTCGCAAATGCTTATATTTGTTTGATGCACAAGTGGCCTGTGCATGCGTTCATTTCGTATCATGTAGTGCTCTTCTGCTCACGCTGGCTTTACCGCAGTGCTTTCGCGATGCAGTGAAGGTTAATCTTCTTTTGGTACTTGTCTTTTTGTCTACCTGAAACGGACGTGCCAAGATGCATATTTGGCCTGAGCATTCGCAAATGCTTATATTTGTTTGATGCACAAGTGGCCTTTGCATGGGTTCATTTCGTATCATGTTATGCTCTTCTGCTCATACTGGCTTTACCGCAGTGCTTTCGCGATGCAGTGAACCTTAATCATCTTTTGGTACTTGTCTTTTTGTCTACCTGAAACGGACGTGCCAAGATGCATATTTGGCCTGAGCAGTCGCAAATGCTTATATTTGTTTGATGCACAAGTGGCCTGTGCATGCGTTCTTTCGTATAATTTAACGCTCTTTTGCTCACGCTGGCTTTACCGCAGTGCTTTTGCGTTTCAGTGAAGCTTGATCATAATTAAATATTTGTCCTTTTGTTTGCCTGAAACAGACGTGCCAAGATGCATATTTGGCGTGAGCAGTCGCAAATGCCTATAATGTTTGATGCACAAGTGGCCTATGCATGCGTTCATTTCGTATCATGTCATGCTCATCTGCTCACGCTGGCTTTGCCGCAGTGATTTTTGCGATGCAGTGAAGCGTAAGCATCTTTTGATAATTGTCTTTTTGTCTGTTTGAAAAGGACAAGACAAGATGCATATTTGGCCTGAGCAGTCGCAAATGCTTATACTTGTTTGATGCACAAGTGGCCTGTGCATGCGTTCATTTCGTATAATATAATGCTCCTCTGCTCACGCTGGCTTTACCGCGTGCTTTCGCGATGCAGTGAAGCCTAATTATTATTTGGTAATTGTCTTTTTGTCTCCCTGATACGGACGTGCCAAGATGCATATTTGGCCTGAGCAGTCGCAAATGCTTATATTTGTTTGATGCACAAGTGGCCTGTGCATGTGTTCATTTCGTATCATGTAATACTCTTCTGCTCACGCTGGCTTTACCGCAGTATTTTTGCGATGCGGTGAAGCTTGCTAATAATTTACTATTTGTTCTTTTGTTTGCCTGAAACAGACGTGCCAAGATGCATATTTGGCCTGAGCAGTCGCAAATGCTTATATTTGTTTGATGCACAAGTGGCCTGGGCATGCGTTCATTTCGTATCATGTAATGCTCTTCTGCTCACACTGGCTTTTTTGCAGTGCTTCTGCGATGCAATAAAGCTTGATCATATTTTAGTATTTGTTCTTTTGTTTGGCTGAAACAGACGTGCCAAGATGCATATTTTGCCTGAGCAGTCGCAAATGCTTATATTTGTTTGATGCACAAGTGGCCTTTGCATGGGTCCATTTCGTATCATGTAATACTCTTCTGCTCACTCTGGCTTTACCGCAGTATTTTCGCGATGCGGTGAAGCTTGCTAATAATTTACTATTTGTCCTTTTGTTTGCCTGAAACGGACGTGCCAAGATGCATATTTGGCCTGAGCAGTCGCAAATGCGTATAATGTATGATGCACAAGTGGCCTGTGCATGCCTTCATTTCGTGTCATGTCATGCTCATCTGCTCACGCTGGCTTTGCCGCGGTGCTGTCGCAATGCAGTGAAGCTTATTCATCTTTTGGTAATTGTTTTTTTGTCTCCCTGAATCGGACATGCCAAGATGCATATTTGGCCTGAGCAGTCGCAAATGCTTATATTTGTTTAAAGCACAAGTGCCCTGTGCATGCGTTCATTTCGTATCATGTCATGCTCATCTGCTCACGCTGGCATACCGCAGTGCTTTTGCGATGCAGTGAAGCTTAATATATTTAGGTATTTGTCCTTTTGTTTGCCTGAAACGGACGTGCCAAGATGCATATTTGGCCTGAGTAGTCGCAAATGGTTATATTTGTTTGATGCAAAAGTGGCCTGTGCACGCGTACACTTCGTATCATGTAATGCTCTTTGCTCACGCTGGCTTTACCGTAAAGCTTTTGCGACGCAGTGAAGCTTGATAATATTTTAGAATTTGTCCTTGTTTGCCTGAAACGGACGTTGGCTTTACCGCAGTGCTTTTGCTATGCAGTGAAGCTTGATAAACTTAATTTTTTGTCATTTTCTTTGCCTGAAACGGATGTGGCAAGATGCATATTTGGCCTGAGCATTCGCAAATGCTTATATTTGTTTGATGCACAAGTGGCCTGTGCATGCGTTCATTTCGTATCATGTAATGGTCTTCTGCTGACGCTGGCTTACCGCAGTGCTTTTGCGATGCAGTGAAGCTTAATCATCATTAGGTATTTGTCCTTAGTTTGCCTGAAACGGACGTGCAAGATGCATATTTGGCCTGAGCAGTCGCAAATGCTTATATTTGTTTGATGCACAAGTGGCCTGGGCATGCGTTCATTTCGTATCATCTAATGCTCTTGTGCTAGCGCTGGCTTTACCGCAGGGCGTGTGCGATGTACTAAAGCTTGATCATATTTTAGTATTTGTTCTTTTGTTTGCCTGAAACAGACGTGCCAAGAGTCATATTTGACCTGAGCAGTCGCAAATGCTTATATTTGTTTGATGCACAAGTGGCCTGTGCATGCGTTCATTTCGTATCATGTAATGCTCTTCTGCTCACCTTGGCTTTACCGCAGTGCTTTCGCGATGCGTGAAGCTTGAACATATTTAAGTATTTGTTTTTTTGTTTGCCTGAAACGGACGCGCCCAGATGCATAGTTGGCCTGAGAAGTCGCAAATGCTTATATTTGTTTGATGCACGAGTGGCCTGTGCATGCGTTCATTTCGTATCATATAATGCTCCTCTGCTCACGCTGGCTTTACCGCGTGCTTTCGCGATGCAGTAAAGCCTAATTATTGTTTGGTAATTGTCTTTTTGTCCCCCTGAAACGGACGTGCTAAGATGCATATTTGGCCTGAGCAGTCGCAAATGCTTATATTTGTTTGATGCACAAGTGGCCTGTGCATGTGTTCATTTCGTATCATGTAATAGTCTTCTGCTCACGCTGGCTTTACCGCAGTATTTTTGCGATGCGGTGAAGCTTGCTAATAATTTACTATTTGTCCTTTTGTTTGCCTGAAACAGACGTGCCAAGATGCATATTTTGCCTGAGCACTCGCAAATGCTTATATTTGTTTGATGCACAACTGGCCTGTGCATGCGTACATTTCGTATCATGTAATGCTCTTCTGCTCATGCTGGCTTTACCGAAGTTCTTTCGCGATGCAGTGAAGCCTAATCATTTTTTGGTATTTGTCCTTTTGTTTGCCTGAAACAGACGTGAAAAGATGCATATTGGGCCTGAGCACTCGCAAATGCTTATATTTGTTTGATGCACAAGTGGCCTGTGCATGCGTTCATTTCGTATCATGTAATGCTCTTCTGCTCACGCTGGCTTTACCGCAGTGCTTTCGCAATGCAGTGAAGCTTAATCATCTTTTGGTAATTGTCTTTTTGTCTGTTTGAAAAGGACGTGCCAAGATGCATATTTGGCCTGAGCAGTCGCAAATGCTTTTTTGTTTGATGCACAAGTGGCCTGGGCATGCGTTCATTTCGTATCATCAAATGCTCTCGTGCTAACGCTCGTTTTACCGCAGGGCTTGTGCGATGTACTAAAGCTTGATCATATTTTAGTATTTGTTCTTTTGTTTGCCTGAAACAGACGTGCCAAGATGCATATTTGGCCTGAGCACTCGCGAATGCTTATATTTGTTTGATGCACAAGTGGCCTGTGCATGCGTTCATTTCGTATCATGTAATGCTATTCTGCTCACGCTAGATTTACCGCAGTGATTTATGTTATGCAGTGAAGCTTAATCATCTTTTGGTAATTGTCTTTTTGTTTCCCTGAAACGGACGTGTCAAGATGCATATTTAACCTCAGCAGTCGCAAATGCTTATATTTGTTTGATGCACAAGAGGCCTGTGCATGCGTTCATTTCGTATCATGTAATGCTCTTCTGCTCACGCTGGCTTTACCGCCGTGCTTTCGCGATGCAGTGAAGCTTAATCTTCTTTTGGTACTTGTCTTTTTGTCTACCTGAAACGGACGTGCCAAGATGCATATTTGGCCTGAGCAGACGCAAATGCTTATATTTGTTTGATGCAAAAGTGGCCTGTGCATGCGTACATTTCGTATCATGTAATGCTCTTTGCTCACGCTGGCTTTACCGTAAAGCTTTTGCGACGCAGTGAAGCTTGATAATATTTTAGAATTTGTCCTTTTGTTTGCCTGAAACGGACGTTGGCTTTACCGCAGTGCTTTTGCTATGCAGTGAAGCTTGATAAACTTAATTTTTTGTCATTTTCTTTGCCTGAAACGGATGTGCCAAGATGCATATTTGGCCTGAGCATTCGCAAATGCTTATATTTGTTTGATGCACAAGTGGCCTGTGCATGCGTTCATTTCGTATCATGTAATGGTCTTCTGCTGACGCTGGCTTACCGCTGTGCTTTTGCGATGCAGTGAAGCTTAATCATCATTAAGTATTTGTCCTTTGTTTGCCTGAAACGGACGTGCAAGATGCATATTTGGCCTGAGCAGTCGCAAATGCTTATATTTGTTTGTTGCACAAGTGGCCTGGGCATGCGTTCATTTCGTATCATCTAATGCTCTTGTGCTAACGCTGGCTTTACCGCAGGGCTTGTGCGATGTACTAAAGCTTGATCATATTTTAGTATTTGTTCTTTTGTTTGCCTGAAACAGACGTGCCAAGAGTCATATTTGACCTGAGCAGTCGCAAATGCTTATATTTGTTTGATGCACAAGTGGCCTGTGCATGCGTTCATTTCGTATCATGTAATGCTCTTCTGCTCACCTTGGCTTTACCGCAGTGCTTTCGCGATGCGTGAAGCTTGAACATATTTAAGTATTTGTTCTTTTGTTTGCCTGAAACGGACGCGCCCAGATGCATATTTGGCCTGAGCAGTCGCAAATGCTTTTATTTGTTTGATGCACAAGTGGCCTGTGCATGTGTTCATTTCGTATCATGTAATACTCTTCTGCTCACGCTGGCTTTACCGCAGTAATTTGGCGATGCGGTGAAGCTTGCTAATAATTTACTATTTGTCCTTTTGTTTGCCTGAAACAGACGTGCCAAGATGCATATTTTGCCTGAGCACTCGCAAATGCTTATATTTGTTTGATGCACAAGTGGCCTGTGCATGCGTACATTTCGTATCATGTAATGCTCTTCTGCTCATGCTGGCTTTACCGAAGTTCTTTCGCGATGCAGTGAAGCCTAATCTTTTTTTGGTATTTGTCCTTTTGTTTGCCTGAAACAGACGTGAAAAGATGCATATCGGGCCTGAGCACTCGCAAATGCTTATATTTGTTTGATGCAC
Organism: Rhipicephalus microplus; assembly: GCF_043290135.1. Lineage (NCBI taxonomy): Eukaryota > Metazoa > Arthropoda > Arachnida > Ixodida > Ixodidae > Rhipicephalus > Rhipicephalus microplus. The sequence continues at coordinate 192,558,371 of NC_134703.1, forward strand.
AAGTGGCCTGTGCATGCGTTCATTTCGTATCATGTAATGCTCTTCTGCTCACGCTGGCTTTACCGCAGTGCTTTCGCAATGCAGTGAAGCTTAATCATCTTTTGGTAATTGTCTTTTTGTCTGTTTGAAAAGGACGTGCCAAGATGCATATTTGGCCTGAGCAGCCGCAAATGCTTATATTTGTTTGATGCACACGTGGCCTGTGCATGCGTTCATTTCGTATCGTGTATTGCTCTTCTGCTCACGCTGGCTTTACCGCAGTGCTTTCGAAATGCAGTGAAGCCTAATTATCTTTTGGTAATTGTTTTATGTCTCCCTGAAACGGACGTGCCAAGATGCATATTTGGCCTGAGCAGTCGCAAATGCTTTTTTGTTTGATGCACAAGTGGCCTGGGCATGCGTTCATTTCGTATCATCAAATGCTCTCGTGCTAACGCTCGTTTTACCGCAGGGCTTGTGCGATGTACTAAAGCTTGATCATATTTTAGTATTTGTTCTTTTGTTTGCCTGAAACAGACGTGCCAAGATGCATATTTTGCCTGAGCACTCGCGAATGCTTATATTTGTTTGATGCACAAGTGGCCTGTGCCTGCGTTCATTTCGTATCATGTATTGCTATTCTGCTCACGCTGGATTTACCGCAGTGATTTATGTGATGCAGTGAAGTTAATCATCTTTTGGTAATTGTCTTTTTCTTTCCCTGAAAGGGACGTGTCAAGATGCATATTTAACCTCAGCAGTCGCAAATGCTTATATTTGTTTGATGCACAAGAGGCCTGTGCATGCGTTCATTTCGTATCATGTAATGCTCTTCTGCTCACGCTGGCTTTACCGCCGTGCTTTCGCGATGCAGTGAAGCTTAATCTTCTTTTGGTACTTGTCTTTTTGTCTACCTGAAACGGACGTGCCAAGATGCATATTTGGCCTGAGCAGTCGCAAATGCTTATATTTGTTTGATGCACAAGTGGCCTGGGCATGCGTTCATTTCGTATCATCTAATGCTCTTGTGCTAACGCTGGCTTTACCGCAGGGCTTGTGCGTTGTACTAAAGCTTGATCATATTTTAGTATTTGTTCTTTTGTTTGCCTGAAACAGACGTGCCAAGATGCATATCTGGCCTGAGCAATCGCAAATGCTTATATTATTTTGATGCACAAGTGGCCTGTGCATGCGTTCATTTTGTATCATGTAATGCTCTTCTGCTCACGCTGGCTTTACCGCAGTGCTTTCGCGACGCGGTGAAGCTTGATAATATTTTAGTATTTGTCCTTTTGTTTGCCTGGCTTTACCGCATTGCTTTGCGATGCAGTGAAGCTTGATCAAATTTAATTCTTTGTCATTTTCTTTGCCTGAAACGGACGTGCCAAGATGCATAATTGGCCTGAGCATTCGCAAATGCTTATATTTGTTTGATGCTCAAGTGGCCTGTGCATGCGTTCATTTCGTATCATGTAATGCTCTTCTGCTCATGCTGGCTTACCGCAGTGCTTTTGCGATGCAGTGAAGCTTAATCATCTTTAATATTTGTCCTTTGTTTGCCTGAAACGGACATGCAAGATGCATATTTGGCCTGAGCAGTCGCAAATGCTTATATTTGTTTGATGCACAAGTGGCCTGGGCATGCGTTCATTTCGTATCATGTAATGCTCTTCTGCTCACGCTGGCTTTACCGTAGGGCTTGTGCGATGAACTAAAGCTTGATCATATTTTAGTGTTTGTTCTTTTGTTTGCCTGAAACAGACGTGCCAAGAGTCATATTTGACCTGAGCAGTCGCAAATGCTTATATTTGTTTGATGCACAAGTGGCCTGTGCATGCGTTCATTTCGTATCATGTAATGCTCTTCTGCTCACCTTGGCTTTACAGCAGTGCTTTCGCGATGCGTGAAGCTTGAACATATTTAAGTATTTGTTCTTTTGTTTGCCTGAAACGGACGCGCCCAGATGCATATTTGGCCTGAGCAGTCGCAAATGCTTATATTTGTTTGATGCACAAGTGGCCTGTGCATGCGTTCATTTCGTATCATATAATGCTCCTCTGGTCACGCTGGCTTTACCGCGTGCTTTCGCGATGCAGTAAAGCCTACTTATTATTTGGTAATTGTCTTTTTGTCTCCCTGAAACGGACGTGCTAAGATGCATATTTGGCCTGAGCAGTCGCAAATGCTTATATTTGTTTGATGCACAAGTGGCCTGTGCATGTGTTCATTTCGTATCATGTAATACTCTTCTGCTCACGCTGGCTTTACCGCAGTAATTTGGCGATGCGGTAAAGCTTGCTAATAATTTACTATTTGTCCTTTTGTTTGCCTGAAACAGACGTGCCAAGATGCATATTTTGCCTGAGCACTCGCAAATGCTTATATTTGTTTGATGCACAAGTGGCCTGTGCATGCGTACATTTCGTATCATGTAATGCTCTTCTGCTCATGCTGGCTTTACCGAAGTTCTTTCGCGATGCAGTGAAGCCTAATCTTTTTTTGGTATTTGTCCTTTTGTTTGCCTGAAACAGACGTGAAAAGATGCATATTGGGCCTGAGCACTCGCAAATGCTTATATTTGTTTGATGCACAAGTGGCCTGTGCATGCGTTCATTTCGTATCATGTAATGCTCTTCTGCTCACGCTGGCTTTACCGCAGTGCTTTCGCAATGCAGTGAAGCTTAATCATCTTTTGGTAATTGTCTTTTTGTCTGTTTGAAAAGGATGTGCCAAGATGCATATTTGGCCTGAGCAGCCGCATATGCTTATATTTGTTTGATGCACACGTGGCCTGTGCATGCGTTCATTTCGTATCGTGTATTGCTCTTCTGCTCACGCTGGCTTTACCGCAGTGCTTTCGAAATGCAGTGAAGCCTAATTATCTTTTGGTAATTGTTTTTTGTCTCCCTGAAACGGACGTGCCAAGATGCATATTTGGCCTGAGCAGTCGCAAATGCTTTTTTGTTTGATGCACAAGTGGCCTGGGCATGCGTTCATTTCGTATCATCAAATGCTCTCGTGCTAACGCTCGTTTTACCGCAGGGCTTGTGCGATGTACTAAAGCTTGATCATATTTTAGTATTTGTTCTTTTGTTTGCCTGAAACAGACGTGCCAAGATGCATATTTGGCCTGAGCACTCGTGAATGCTTATATTTGTTTGATGCACAAGTGGCCTGTGCATGCGTTCATTTCGTATCATGTATTGCTATTCTGCTCACGCTGGAATTACCGCAGTGATTTATGTGATGCAGTGAAGCTTAATCATCTTTTGGTAATTGTCTTTTTGTTTCCCTGAAACGGACCTGTCAAGATGCATATTTAACCTCAGCAGTCGCAAATGCTTATATTTGTTTGATGCACAAGAGGCCTGTGCATGCGTTCATTTCGTATCATGTAATGCTCTTCTGCTCACGCTGGCTTTACCGCCGTGCTTTCGCGATGCAGTGAAGCTTAATCTTCTTTTGGTACTTGTCTTTTTGTCTACCTGAAACGGACGTGCCAAGATGCATATTTGGCCTGAGCAGTCGCAAATGCTTATATTTGTTTGATGCACAAGTGGCCTGGGCATGCGTTCATTTCGTATCATCTAATGCTCTTGTGCTAACGCTGGCTTTACCGCAGGGCTTGTGCGTTGTACTAAAACTTGATCATATTTTAGTATTTGTTCTTTTGTTTGCCTGAAACAGACGTGCCAAGATGCATATCTGGCCTGAGCAATCGCAAATGCTTATATTATTTTGATGCACAAGTGGCCTGTGCATGCGTTCATTTTGTATCATGTAATGCTCTTCTGCTCACGCTGGCTTTACCGCAGTGCTTTCGCGACGCGGTGAAGCTTGATAATATTTTAGTATTTGTCCTTTTGTTTGCCTGAAACGGACGTTGGCTTTACCGCATTGCTTTGCGATGCAGTGAAGCTTGATCAAATTTAATTCTTTGTCATTTTCTTTGCCTGAAACGGACGTGCCAAGATGCATAATTGGCCTGAGCTTTCGCAAATGCTTATATTTGTTTGATGCTCAAGTGGCCTGGGCATGCGTTCACTTCGTATCATGTAATGCTCTTCTGCTCATGCTGGCTTACCGCAGTGCTTTTGCGATGCAGTGAAGCTTAATCATCTTTAATATTTGTCCTTTGTTTGCCTGAAACGGACGTGCAAGATGCATATTTGGCCTGAGCAGTCGCAAATGCTTATATTTGTTTGATGCACAAGTGGCCTGGGCATGCGTTCATTTCGTATCATGTAATGCTCTTCTGCTCACACTGGCTTTTTTGCTGTGCTTCTGCGATGCATTAAAGCTTGATCATATTTTAGTATTTGTTCTTTTGTTTGCCTGAAACAGATGTGCCAAGATGCATATTTGGCCTGAGCAATCGCAAATGCTTATATTTGTTTGATGCACAAGTGGCCTGTGCATGCGTTCATTTCGTATCATGTAATGCTCTTCTGCTCACGCTGGCTTTACCGTAGTGCTTTCGCGATGCAGTGAAGCTTAATCATTTTTTGGTAATTGTCTATTTGTCTCCCTGAAACGAACGTGCCCAGATGCATATCTGGCCTGAGCAGTCGCAAATGCTTATATTTGTTTGATGCACAAGTGGCCTGGGCATGCGTTCATTTCGTATCATCTAATGCTCTTGTGCTAACGCTGGCTTTACCGCAGGGCTTGTGCGATGTACTAAAGCTTGATCATATTTTAGTATTTTTTCTTTTGTTTGCCTGAAACTGACGTGCCAAGATGCATATTTCGCCTGAGCAGTCGCAAATGCTTATATTTGTTTGATGCACAAGCGGCCTGTGCATTCGTTCATTTCGTATCATGTATAGCTCTTCTGCTCACGCTGGCTTTACCGCAGTGATTTATGCGATGCAGTGAAGCTTATTCATCTTTTGGTAATTTTCTTTTTGTCTGTTTGAAATGGACGTGTTAAGATGCTTATTTGGCCTGAGCAGTCGCAAATGCTTATACTTGTTTGATGCACAAGTGGCCTGTGCCTGCGTTCATTTCGTATCATATTTCCACGTTTCATTTCCCAAGTTTTTGTTATCGTCCCAAAACACCACAAACCAGATGTCACGGGGTCGTGACGCGGCCGAAGACAGGAAACTTCGTGTTGGGATTTAACTGTTTATTTGGGCGAACCAGTGCCCGGTAAAGGGAAAGTCTAATTACAGCAGCAGTCTTGCGCAGATAGCAGTCTCGGACTGATAGCGGCGAGCGCAGCGTCGGCCTTCGATCAACAACTGACAAGCGGCGAAGCGCGTCGGCATTTATACTCTTGCCGTCGAATGTTCTAGCGTTATCGCTGGTGGTGGTGTAGCTTCCAGAACAATCTGTACCGTTCGCACAGTGGGCGTGATCTTATCGAAATGATCTACAACAGTCCGGAACCTTCTAGAAAACTGCAGGCGCGGTTTGCGCTGAGAATCGTGTGGTGTTTTGGGACGATAACAAAAACTTGGGAAATGAAACGTGGCATTGCCCCCCTCTGAAAAAAGGCATCGTCCCTATGCTTTAACTAAAGATGAAAGTACAATAATAATGCAAGAAAGTACAATGAATAAATTCCGATACAACACTAATACAAAAGAACACTGGTTCAGTTTGTTAACGCGCATGAAACGGCTTGAGGCGCGCGACATGTACGATTTTAGGTCGCGATCGGCGTCGTTGAGAGTTCGTGATGCCGTCGGGGACAACCTCGTAATCAAGTGGGCCGAGACGTCGAACCACCCTGTAAGGTCCGAAGTACCGTCGCAGAAGCTTTTCACTTAGTCCACGTCGGCGTATCGGCGTCCACACCCAAACACGTTCACCGGGCTGGTATTCCACGAAGCGTCGTCGAAGGTTGTAACGGTGGCTGTCGGTCGTCTGTTGATTTTTGATACGGAGACGCGCAAGTTGTCGGGCTTCTTCGGCGCGTTGAAGGTACTCGCTCACATCGAGGTTTTCGTCGTCGGTGACGTTGGGTAACATGGCATCGAGCGTCGTTGCCGGGCTCCTTCCGTAGACCAATTTGTATGGAGATATCTGCGTCGTCTCCTGCACCGCCGTGTTGTATGCGAAGGTCACATACGGAAGAATGGCGTCCCACGTCTTGTGTTCGACATCGACGTACATTGACAGCATGCCGGCGATCGTCTTGTTAAGCCGCTCGGTGAGGCCGTTGGTCTGTGGGTGGTACGCTGTCGTCCGGCGGTGGTTTGTTTGGCTGTATGCCAAGATCGCTTGAGTTTAGTCGGCAGTGAATGCCGTTCCTCTGTCGGTGATAAGGACCTCCGGGGCGCCGTGACGTAGGACGATATTTTCGACGAAGAACTTAGCTACCTCAGATGCACTGCCTTTTGGCAGGGCTTTTGTCTCGGCGTAGCGGGTGAGGTAGTCGGTAGCTACCACGATCCACTTGTTTCCGAAAGCCGACGGCGGGAACGGCCCCAGTAGGTCCATACCAATCTGCTGGAAAGGTCGGCAATGTGGATCAATTGGCTGCAGAAGTCCCGCTGTCCTTGTCGGTGGTGTCTTGCGTCGCTGACAGTCCCGGCATGTTCTCACATAACGAGTGACGTCGGTGGTAAGACGTGGTCAGTAGTACCTTTCTTGTATCCTCGCGAGCGTGCGAGAAACACCGAGGTGCCCTGCCGTCGGATCACCGTGCAGGGCCTGCAGGAGTTCTGGTCGCAGAGCTGAAGGCACCACAAGGAGGTACTTAGCTCGAAGCGGTGAAAAGTTTTTCTTTTGTAGAAGAACGCTTCGTAGAAAGAACGACGCAGTTGCGCGCTTGAATACCTTCGGGACTTCGGCGGTCCGGCCTTCGAGGTATTCTATTAGGGCCTTAAGATCCGGGTCGGCCCTCTGTCGTTCAGCGAAGTCGTCGGTAGTTATCGTTCCTAAGAAGTAGTCGTCATCCGGGTCGTCGGGTAGCGGTTGGTCTACAGGCGCACGAGAGAGACAGTCGGCGTCGGAGTGTTTTTTGCCGGACTTGTAAATGACAGTAATGTCATATTCTTGAAGTCTCAGGCTCCATCGTGCGAGGCGACCTGAAGGGTCCTTCAAGGTGGCTAGCCAACACAATGCGTGGTGATCGCTCACAACTTTGAAGGGCCTGCCGTAGAGGTAGGGGCGAAATTTTGACGTAGCCCAGATGATGGCGAGGCACTCCTTTTCTGTTGTGGAATAATTTGCTTCTGCTTTGGATAGCGATCGGCTGGCGTAACTAATAACCCTTTCAAGTCCGTCAGCCTTCTGCACAAGAACGGCGCCAAGACCTACGCTGCTTGCGTCAGTATGTATTTCTGTCTCGGCGAATTCGTCAAAATGGGCAAGTAACGGAGGCGTCTGGAGGCGATGTTTAAGCTCCTGGAAAGCGTGTTCCTGCGGCGTTTCCCACTTAAACTCCACGTCGGCCTTGGTAAGGTTAGTGAGAGGATCGGCGATGCGGGCGAAGTTTTTCACGAACCGCCTATAATAGGCACACAGGCCCAGAAATCGGCGCACGGCTTTCTTGTCAGTGGGCGGCGGGAAGTCGGCGATGGCGGCTGTTTTCCGTGGATCGGGATGAACTCCAGACTTGCTGATAACGTGCCCCAGAAACAAGAGCTCCTCATACGCGAATCTGCACTTTTCTGGCTTCAGTGTGAGTCCGGAAGTCTTGATGGCTTGAAGTACAGCTTCAAGGCGCCGAAGATGCTCGTCGAAACTCGAGGAAAACACGACGACGTCGTCCAAGTACACAAGGCAAGTCTGCCACTTCAATCCTGCCAGTACTGTATCCATAACGCGTTGAAAAGTTGCAGGTGCTGAGCAAAGGCCGAAGGGCATCACCTCAAACTCGAAAAGGCCGTCCGGTGTTATAAACGCCGTCTTCTCTCGGTCTCTTTCGTCGACTTCGATTTGCCAATAGCCAGTCTTGAGGTCCATTGACGAAAAGTACTTGGCGTTATGGAGCCGATCAAGTGCGTCGTCTATTCGTGGGAGAGGATACACGTCCTTTCTTGTGATTTTGTTCAGGCGGCAATAATCGACGCAGAAACGTAGGGTCCCATCCTTTTTCTTCACTAATACCACGGGGGATGCCCATGGACTCTTGGACGGCTGGATAATGTGATCCCGCAGCATTTCATCAACTTGTCTCTTCATGGCCTCACGTTCTCGCGTCGAAACCCTGTACGGACTCTGACGGAGTGGTCTGGCATTTTCTTCGGTTATGATGCGATGTTTCGTGTTGGGGTCTGCCGAATTTTCGATGACGACGAAAAGCAATCTTTGTATTGCAGGAGCAGGGCCTTGAGCTGTTCTTGCTTATCGTTCGGAAGTCTGGGATTGACGTCTAAAGCTATGGGAGGGGCTTGGTTCCTCTGAGCAGGTTCCGCAGAATCGGCGAGGGCGAAAGCACTGGTGGCTTCGACAATTTTTTCGATGTATGCGACCGTTGTTCCTTTGTTCACATGTTTGTACTCATTGCTGAAATTCGTGAGCATAACCGTTGCTTTACCTCCCCGCAGCTCTGCTATTCCTCTTGCGACGCAAATATTTCGGGTGACCAACAGATGCTGACTGCCTTCAACGACGCCTTCCAAGTCAGGTGATTTAGGTGCGCCGACTGAAATAATGACGCTTGAGCGAGGCGGAATGGTGACTTGTTCTTCCAGCACATTCAAGGCATGGTGTCCTGACGGCGTGCGCGGCGGTAGCGCTTCTTCTGTAGATAAAGTTATCGACTTTGTTTTTAGGTTGATGACAGCACCATGGAGGCATAAGAAGTCCATGCCATGGATGACATCTCTCGAGCAACGCTGTAGGACTACGAAGTCTGTAGGATAAATACGGCCGTTAATGGTGACTCTCGCTGTGCAGATTCCTGCAGGCGTTACGAGATGACCTCCGGCTGTGCGGATTTCAGGGCCTTTCCAAGCTGTCCTAACTTTCTTTAACTTCGCTGCGAACGACCCACTGATGACAGAATAGTCGGCTCCAGTATCGACGAGAGCGGTCACACTGTGGCCATCGATAAGAACGTCGAGGTCGCTAGTTCGCCGTCTCGCATTACAGTTAGGGCGTGGCGTCGGGTCACGGCTGCGTCGGCTTGTTCCGCTGCTTCCCTGTTGCGTCATCAGGCCACCTTAGGTAAGTGAGCTTTCGCCGTCAGAGGTTCGCCTGTTTGGCGTTGTGTTCGGAAAGCTCCGTCGCGGCGTCGTCGTCGTTGGAGGATCTTCGGTAGTTCGTCGCACAGCAACCGCATTTCCACCGGTTGCTGCCCTTAGTTTCCCGGATACGGGCTAGGAGACCGGCCCCGCGTTGGGCCAGAGTACTGCCGGAGGTGCGGTGACATGTGGCGGCTGGGCGACGGCGAACGGGAAGGACTTCGTGGTGTCCATTGAGTTCCTGCCAGGTAGTCGGCGATGTCACGTGGCCGATCTCCTGGCTGCGGACGCGGTGCATTGACGGCGAAGCCACGCAGTCCCATCTGTCGGTACTTGCAACGGCGGTATGTGTGCCTGGCCTCGCCGTAGTGGTAGCAGAGCGGGCGGTTGTCAGGTGCACGCCAAACGTCCGTTTTCCTCGGTGCACTGCGCTGGCCCGCGGGGGAACGGTAGGACGTCGGTGGTGGTGGTGGCGGCGGTGGGGTCTGGCGACGGAAGTGCGACGGGGCGGCGTTTTGGCGTGGACGGGGAGGAGCGTTGGGGCGCACTGCAGCGGCGTAGCTCATAGTTGCTGGCTCGGGCGGCGGTGTTTCGGGAATTCGAAGCGATTGCCGGACTTCTCGCACAATGTCGGCGATCGAATCCACTTGAGGCTGCGCCGAAGGCAACAGTTTGCGCAGCTCTTCCCGCACGATCGCTCGGATGGTTTCACGCAGGTCGTCGGAGTCACTGGCTTGAGCAGCAGCGCATTCTGGAGTCAGGCGACGATTATATTGTCTGGTGCGCATGTCCAGCGTTTTTTCGATGGTGGTCGCCTCGGATACAAATTTCTGGACGGTGTTCGGTGGATTCCTCATTAGTCCCGCGAAGAGCTCCTGTTTGACCCCTCGCATGAGGAAACGAACTTTCTTTTCCTCAGGCATGTCTGGGTCAGCGTGACGGAATAGGCAGGTCATCTCCTCTGTGAAAATTCCAACCTTTTCATTTGGTAGCTGAACCCGGGTCTCGAGCAGAGCAGCGGCTTTCTTTTTGCGAGCGACGCTCGCGAACGTTTGCAGAAATGCACCGCAGAAGACATCCCACGTTCGGAGCGTGGACTCCCGATTCTCTAGCCAAGTCCTTGCGGTGTCTTCCAGGTAAAAGTACACACGACGGAGCTTTTCTTCGTTGTCCCAGTGGTTGAGGGCGGCCACACGGTCGTATGTTTCTAGCCAGGTTTCCGGGTATTCAAACGGTGAGCCATGAAACGTTGGCGGTTCCCTGGGTAATGAATGACGATCGTGGGCTGGGAAGCTCCGGTTGTCATTGTCGCTGCCGTCGAGGTCATGGTCTTGGTCTTCCGCACCTTGTCTGGTAGAAGGCCATACTCCGGTGGGAGACCTTGCTGTCGGCGGCTCGTTCGCTGCTCTTGGTTGGCGTCGGTATCTTCTTCCCGACGGGGGCTGGGTTCACGGCTTGACGGGGGCGTCCGGTACATGAACGAAGCAGCACCTCCACCAGATGTCACGGGGTCGTGACGCGGCCGAAGACAGGAAACTTCGTGTTGGGATTTAACTGTTTATTTGGGCGAACCTGTGCCCGGTAAAGGGAAAGTCTAATTAAAGCAGCAGTCTTGCGCAGATAGCAGTCTCGGACTGATAGCGGCGAGCACAGCGTCGGCCTTCGATCAACAACTGACAAGCGGCGAAGCGCGTCGGCATTTATACTCTTGCCGTCGAATGTTCTAGCGTTATCGCTGGTGGTGGCATAGCTTCCAGAACAATCTGTACCGTTCGCACAGTGGGCGTGATCTTATCGAAATGATCTACTACAGTCCGGAACCTTCTAGAAAACTGCAGGCGCGGTTTGCGCTGAGAATCGTGTGGTGTTTTGGGACGATAACAAAAACTTGGGAAATGAAACGTGGCAATATAATGCTCTTCTGCTCACGCTGGCTTTACCGCGTGCTTTCGCGATGCAGTGAAGCTTAATTATCTTTTGGTAATTGTATTTTTGTCTCCCTGAAACGGACGTGCCAAGATGCATATTTGGCCTGAGCAGTCGCAAATGCTTATATTTGCTTGATGCACAAGTGGCCTGTGCATGTGTTCATTTCGTATCATGTAATGCTCTTCTGCTCACGCTGGCTTTACCGCAGTAGTTTTGCGATGCGGTGAAGCTTGCTAATAATTTATTATTTGTCCTTTTGTTTGCCTGAAACAGACGTGTCAAGATGCATATTTGGCCTGAGCAGTCACAAATGCTTATATTTGTTTGATGCACAAGTGGCCTTGCATGCGTTCATTTCGTATCATGTAATGCTCTTCTGCTCATGCTGGATTTACCGCAGTTCTTTCGGGATGCAGTGAAGCTTAATCATTTTTTGGTAGTTGTCCTTTCGTTTGCCTGAAACAGACGTGAAAAGATGCATATTGGGCCTCAGCACTCGCAAATGCTTATATTTGTTTGATGCACAAGTGGCCTGTGCATGCGTTCATTTCGTATCATGTAATGCTCTTCTGCTCACGCTGGCTTTACCGCAGTGCTGTCGCAATGCAGTGAAGCTTAATCATCTTTTGGTAATTGTCTTTTTGTCTGTTTGAAAAGGACGTGCCAAGATGCATATTTGGCCTGAGCAGTCGCAAATGCTTATGTTTGTTTGATGCACAAGTGGCCTGTGCAAGCGTTCATTTCGTATCATGTAATGCTCTTCTGCTCACGCTGGCTTTACCGCAGTGCTTTTGCGATGCAGTGAAGCTTGAACATATTTAAGTATTTGTTCTTTTGTGGCCTGAAACGGACGTGCCCAGATGCATATTTGGCCATAGCAGTCGCAAATGCTTATATTTGTTTGATGCACAAGTGGCCTGTGCATGCGTTCATTTCGTATCATGTAATGCTCTTCTGCTCACGCTGGCTTTACCGCAGTGCTTTTGCGATGCAGTGAAGCTTGAACATATTTAAGTATTTGTTCTTTTGTTGGCCTGAAACGGACGTGCCCAGATGCATATTTGGCCTGAGCAGTCGCAAATGCTTATATTTGTTTGATGCACAAGTGGCCTTGCATGCGTTCATTTCGTATCATGTAATGCTCTTCTGCTCATGCTGGCTTTACCGCAGTTCTTTCGGGATGCAGTGAAGCTTAATCATTTTTTGGTAGTTGTCCTTTTGTTTGCCTGAAACAGACGTGAAAAGATGCATATTGGGCCTCAGCACTCGCAAATGCTTATATTTGTTTGATGCACAAGTGGCCTGTGCATGCGTTCATTTCGTATCATGTAATGCTCTTCTGCTCACGCTGGCTTTACCGCAGTGCTGTCGCAATGCAGTGAAGCTTAATCATCTTTTGGTAATTGTCTTTTTGTCTGTTTGAAAAGGACGTGCCAAGATGCATATTTGGCCTGAGCACTCGCAAATGCTTATATTTGTTTGATGCACAAGTGGCCTGTGCATGCGTTCATTTCGTATCATGTAATGCTCTTCTGCTCACGCTGGCTTTACCGCAGTGCTGTCGCAATGCAGTGAAGCCTAATCATCTTTTGGTAATTGTCTTTTTGTCTGTTTGAAAAGGACGTGCCAAGATGCATATTTGGCCTGAGCAGTCGCAAATGCTTATATTTGTTTGATGCACAAGTGGCCTGTGCATGCGTTCATTTCGTATCATGTAATGCTCTTTTGCTCACGCTGGCTTTACCGCAGTGCTTTTGCGATGCAGTGAAGCTTGAACATATTTAAGTATTTGTTCTTTTGTTTGCCTGAAACGGACGTGCCCAGATGCATATTTGGCCTGAGCAGTCGCAAATGCTTATATTTGTTTGATGCACAAGCGGCCTGGGGATGCGTTCATTTTGTATCATGTAATGCTCTTGTGCTAACGCTGGCTTTACCGCAGTGCTTTTGCAATGCTGTGAAGCTTGAAGATATTTAAGTATTTGTTCTTTTGTTTGCCTGAAACGGACGGGCCCAGATGCATATTTGGCCTGAGCAGTCGCAAATGCTTATATTTGTTTGATGCACAAGCGGCCTGGGCATGCGTTCATTTCGTATATTGTAACGCTCTTTTGCTCACCCTGGCATACCGCAGTGCTTTTGCTATGCAGTGAAGCTTAATCATATTTAAGTATTTGTCCTTTTGTTTGCCTGAAACGGACGTGCCAAGATTCATATTTGGCCTGAGCAGTCGCAAATGCTTATATTTGTTTGATGCACAAGTGGCCTGTGCATGCGTTCATTTCGTATCATGTAATGCTCTTTGCTCACGCTGTCTTTACCGCAAAGCTTTTGCGACGCAGTGAAGCTTGATAATATTTTAGTATTTGTCTTTTTGTTTGCCTGAAACGGACGTTGGCTTTACCGCAGTGCTTTTGCGATGCAGTGAAGCTTGATCAAATTTAATTATTTGTCATTTTCTTTGCCTGAAACGGACGTGCCAAGATGCATATTTTTCCTGAGCATTCGCAAATGCCTATATTTGTTTGATGCACAAGTGGCCTGTGCATGCGTTCATTTCGTATCATGTAATGCTCTTCTGCTCACGCTGGCTTACCGCAGTGCTTTTGCGATGCAGTGAAGCCTAATCATAATTAAGTATTTGTCCTTTGTTTGCCTGAAACGGACGTGCAAGATGCATATTTGGCCTGAGCAGTCGCAAATGCTTATATTTGTTTGATGCACAAGTGGCCTGGGCATGCGTTCATTTCGTATCATGTAATGCTCTTCTGCTCACACTGGCTTTTTTGCAGTGCTTCTGCGATGCATTAAAGCTTGATCATATTTTAGTATTTGTTGTTTTGTTTGCCTGAAACAGACGTGCCAAGATGCATATTTGGCCTGAGCAGTTGCAAATGCTTATATTTGTTTGATGCACAAGTGGCCTTTGCATGGGTTCATTTCGTATCATGTAATGCTCTTCTGCTCACGCTGGCTTTACCGCAGTGCTTTCGCGATGCAGTGAAGCTTGAACTTATTTAAGTTTTTGTTCTTTTGTTTGCCTGAAACGGACGTGCCCAGATGCATATTTGGCGTAAGCAGTCGCAAATGCTTATATTTGTTTGATGCACAAGCGGCCTGGGGATGCGTTCATTTCGTATCATGTAATGCTCTTGTGCTAACGCTGGCTTTACCGAAGTGCTGTCGCAATGCAGTGAAGCTTATTCATCTTTTGGTAATTGTTTTTTTGTCTCCCTGAATCGGACATGCCAAGATGCATATTTGACCTGAGCAGTCGCAAATGCTTATATTTGTTTAATGCACAAGTGCCCTGTGCATGCGTTCATTTCGTATAATGTAATGCTCTTCTGCTCATGCTGGCATACCGCAGTGCTTTTGCCATGCAGTGAAGCTTAATCATATTTAGGTATTTGTCCTTTTGTTTGCCTGAAACGGACGTGCCAAGATGCATATTTGGCCTGGTAGTCGCAAATGCTTATATTTTTTTGATGCACAAGTGGCCTGTGCATGCGTTTATTTCGTATCATGTAATGCTCTTGGCTCACGCTGGCTTTACCGCAGTGCTTTTGCGACGCGGTGAAGCTTGATAATATTTTAGTATTTGTCCTTTTGTTTGCCTGAAAAGGACGTTGGCTTTACCGCAGTGCTTTGCAATGCAGTGAAGCTTGATCAAATTAAATTCTTTGTCATTTCCTTTGCCTGAAACGGACGTGCCAAGATGCATATTTGGCCTGAGCAATCGCAAATGCTTATAATTGTTTGATGCACAAGTGGCCTGTGCATGCGTTCATTTCGTATCATGTAATGCTCTTCTGCTCACGCTGGCTTTACCGCAGTGCTTTTACGATGCAGTGAAGCTTGAACATATTTAGGTATTTGTTCTTTTGTTTGCCTGAAACGGACGTGAACAGATGCATATCTGGCTTGAGCAGTCGCAAATGCTTATATTTGTTTGATGCACAAGTGGCCGGGGCATGTGTTCATTTCGTATCATCTAATGCTCTTGTGCTAACGCTGACTTTACCTCAGGACTTTTGCGATGCGTGAAGCTTAATCATCTTTTGGTAATTGTCTTTTTGTTTCCCTGAAACGGACGTGCCAAGATGCATATTTAACCTCAGCAGTCGCAAATGCTTATAATTGTTTGATGCACAAGAGGCCTGTGCATGCGTTCATTTCGTATCATGTAATGCTCTTCTGCTTACGCTGGATTTACCGCAGTGCTGTGGGAATGTAGTGAAGCTTAATCATCATTTGGTAATTGTTTTTGTGTCTCTCTGAAACGGACATGCCAAGATGCATATTTGGCGTGAGCAGTCGCAAATGCTTATATTTGTTTGATGCACAAGTGGCCTGTGCATGCGTTCATTTCGCATCATGTAGTGCTCTTCTGCTCACGCTGGCTTTACCGCAGTGCTTTCGCGATGCAGTGAAGCTTAATCATCTTTTGGTACTTGTCTTTTTGTCTAACTGAAACGGACGTGCCAAGATGCATATTTGGCCTGAGCAGTCGCAAATGCTTATATTTGTTTGATGCACTAGTGGCCTTTGCATGCGTTCTTTCGTATAATGTAACGCTGTTTTGCTCACGCTGGCATACCGCAGTGCTTTTGCGATGCAGTGAAGCTTAATCATATTTAAGTATTTGTCCTTTTGTTTGCCTGAAACGGACGTGCCAAGATGCATATTTGGCCTGAGCAGTCGCAAATGCTTATATTTGTTTGATGCACAAGTGGCCTGTGCATGCGTTCATTTCGTATCATGTAATGCTCTTTGCTCACGCTGTCTTTACCGCAAAGCTTTTGCGACGCAGTGAAGCTTGATAATATTTTAGTATTTGTCCTTTTGTTTGCCTGAAACGGACGTCGGCTTTACCGCAGTGCTTTTGCGATGCAGTGAAACTTGATCAAGTTTAAATATTTGTCATTTTCTTTGCCTGAAACGGCCGTGCCAAGATGCATATTTGGCCTGAGCAGTCGCAAATGCTTATATTTGTTTGATGCACAAGCGGCCTGGGGATGCGTTCATTTCGTATCATGTAATGCTCTTCTGCTCACGCTGGCTTTACCGCAGTGCTTTTACGATGCAGTGAAGCTTGAACATATTTAAGTATTTGTTCTTTTGTTTGCCTGAAACGGACGGGCCCAGATGCATATCTGGCTTGAGCAGTCGCAAATGCTTATATTTGTTTGATGCACAAGTGGCCTGGGCATGTGTTCATTTCGTATCATCTAATGCTCTTGTGCTAACGCTGGCTTTACCGCAGGGCTTGTGCGATGTATTAAAGCTTGATCATATTTTAGTATTAGTTCTTTTGTTTGGCTGAAACAGACGTGCCAAGATGCATATTTGGCCTAAGCAGTCGCAAATGCTAATAATTGTCTGATCCACAAGTGGCCTGTGCATGCGTTCATTTCGTATCCTGTAATGCTCTTCTGCTCACCTTGGCTTTACCGCAGTGCTTTCGCGATGCGTGAAGCTTAATCATCTTTTGGTAATTGTCTTTTTGTTTCCCTGAAACGGACGTGCCAAGATGCATATTTAACCTCAGCAGTCGCAAATGCTTATAATTGTTTGATGCACAAGAGGCCTGTGCATGCGTTCATTTCGTATCATGTAATGCTCTTCTGCTTACGCTGGCTTTACTGCAGTGCTGTGGCAATGCAGTGAAGCTTAATCATCATTTAGTAATTGTTTTTGTGTCTCTCTGAAACGGACATGCCAAGATGCATATTTGGCCTGAGCAGTCGCAAATGCTTATATTTGTTTGATGCACAAGTGGCCTGTGCATGCGTTCATTTCGTATCCTGTAGTGCTCTTCTGCTCACGCTGGCTTTACCGCAGTGCTTTCGCGATGCAGTGAAGCTTAATCATCTTTTGGTACTTGTCTTTTTGTCTACCTGAAACGGACGTGCCAAGATGCATATTTGTCCTGAGCAGTCGCAAATGCTTATATTTGTTTGATGCACTAGTGGCCTGTGCATGCGTTCTTTCGTATAATGTAACGCTCTTTTGCTCACGCTGGCATACCGCAGTGCTTTTGCGTTGCAGTGAAGCTTAATCATATTTAAGTATTTGTCCTTTTGTTTGCCTGAAACGGACGCGCCAAGATGCATATTTGGCCTGAGCAGTCGCAAATGCTTATATTTGTTTGACGCACAAGTGGCCTGTGCATGCGTTCATTTCGTATCATGTAATGCTCTTTGCTCACGCTGGCTTTACCGCGAAGCTTTTGCGACGCAGTGAAGCTTGATTATATTTTAGTATTTGTCCTTTTGTTTGCCTGAAACGGATGTTGGCTTTATCGCAGCGCTTTTACGATGCAGTGAAGCTTGATCAAATTTAATTATTTGTCATTTTCTTTGCCTGAAACGGACGTGCCAAGATGCATATTTGGCCTGAGCATTCGCAAATGCTTATATTTGTTTGATGCACAAGTGGCCTGTGCATGCGTTCATTTCGTATCTTGTAATGCTCTTTTGCTGGCGCTGGCTTACCGCAGTGCTTTTGCGATGCAGTGAAGCTTAATCATCATTAGGTATTTCTCCTTTGTTTGCCTGAAACGGACGTGCAAGATGCATATTTGGCCTGAGCAGTCGCAAATGCGTATATTTGTTTGATGCCCAAGTGGCCTGGGCATGCGTTCATTTCGTATCATTTAGTACTTTTCTGCTCACACTGGCTTTTTTGCAGTGCTTCTGCGATGCATTAAAGCTTGATCATATTTTAGTATTTATTCTTTTGTTTGCCTGAAACAGACGTGCCAAGATGCATATTTGGCCTGAGCAGTCACAAATGCTTATATTTGTTTGATGCACAAGTGGCCTTTGCATGGGTTCATTTCGTATCATGTAATGCTCTTCTGCTCACGCTGGCTTTACCGCAGTGCTTTCGCGATGCAGTGAAGCTTGGTCATAATTAAATATTTGTCCTTTTGTTTGCCTGAAACGGACGTGCCAAGATGCATATTTGGCCTGAGCAGTCGCAAATGCTTATAATGTAAGATGCACAAGTGGTCTGTGCATGCGTTCATTTCGTGTCATGTCATGCTCATCTGCTCACGCTGGCTTTGCCGCAGTGCTGTCGCAATGCAGTGAAGCTTATTCATCTTTTGGTAATTGTTTTTTTGTCTCCCTGAATCGGACATGCCAAGATGCATATTTGGCCTGAGCAGTCGCAAATGCTTATATTTGTTTGAAGCACAAGTGCCCTGTGCATGCGTTCATTTCGTATCATGTAATGCTCTTCTGCTCACGCTGGCATACCGCAGTGCTTTTGCGATGCAGTGAAGCTTAATCATATTTAGGTATTTGTCCTTTTGTTTGCCTAAAACGGACATGCCAAGATGCATATTTGGCCTGAGTAGTCGCAAATGCTTATATTTGTTTGATGCAAAAGTGGCCTGTGCATGTGTACATTTTGTATCATGTAATGCTCTTTGCTCACGCTGGCTTTACCGCAAAGCTTTTGCGACGCAGTGAAGCTTGATAATATTTTAGTATTTGTACTTTTGTTTGCCTGAAACTGACGTTGGCTTTACCGCAGTGCTTTTGCGCTGCAGTGAAGCTTGTTAAATTTAATTTTTTGTCATTTTCTTTGCCTGAAACGGACGTGCCAAGATGCATATTTGGCCTGAGCATTCGCAAATGCTTATATTTGTTTGATGCACAAGTGGCCTGTGCATGCGTTCATTTCGTATCATGTAATGCTCTTCTGCTCACGCTGGCTTTACCGCAGTGCTTTTGCGATGCAGTGAAGCTTAATCATATTTAGGTATTTGTCCTATTGTTTGCCTGAAACGGACGTGCCAAGATGCATATTTGGCCTGAGTAGTCGCAAATGCGTATATTTGTTTGATGCAAAAGTGGCCTGTGCATGCGTACATTTCGTATCATGTAATGCTCTTTGCCCACGCTGGCTTTACCGCAAAGCTTTTGCGACGCAGTGAAGCTTAATAATATTTTAGTATTTGTGCTTTTGTTTGCCTGAAACGGACGTTGGCTTTACCGCAGTGCTTTTGCGATGCAGTGAAGCTTGATAAATTTAATTTTTTGTCATTTTCTTTGCCTGAAACGGACGTGCCAATATGCATATTTGGCCTGAGCATTCGCAAATGCTTTTATTTTTTGATGCACAAGTGGCCTGTGCATGCGTTCATTTCGTATCATGTAATGGTCTTCTGCTGACGCTGGCTTACCGCAGTGCTTTTGCGATGCAGTGAAGCTTAATCATCTATAATTATTTGTCCTTTGTTTGCCTGAAACGGACGTGCAAGATGCATATTTGGCCTGAGCAGTCGCAAATGCTTATATTTGTTTGATGCACAAGTGGCCCGGGCATGCGTTCATTTCGTATCATGTAATGCTCTTCTGCTCACCTTGGCTTTACCGCAGTGCTTTCGCGATGCGTGAAGCTTAATCATCTTTTGGTAATTGTCTTTTTGTTTCCCTGAAACGGACATGCCAAGATGCATATTTGGCCTGAGCAGACGCAAATGCTTATATTTGTTTGATGCACAAGTGGCCTGTGCATGCGTTCTTTCGTATAATCTAACGCTTTTTTGCTCACGCTGGCTTTACCGCAGTGCTTTTGCGTTTCAGTGAAGCTTGATAATAATTAAATATTTGTCCTTTTGTTTGCCGGAAACAGACGTGCCAAGATGCATATATGGCGTGAGCAGTCGCAAATGCCTATAATGTTTGATGCACAAGTGGCTTATGCATGCGTTCATTTCGTATCATGTACTGCTCATCTGCTCACGCTGGCTTTGCCGCAGTGATTTTTGCGATGCAGTGAAGCGTAATCATCTTTTGATAATTGTCTTTTTGTCTGTTTGAAAAGGACATGCCAAGATGCATATTTGGCCTGAGCAGTCGCAAATGATTATACTTGTTTGATGCACAAGTGGCCTGTGCATGCGTTCATTTCGTATAATATAATGCTCTAGTGCTAACGCTGGCTTTACCGCAGGGCTTGTGCGATGTACTAAAGCTTGATCATATTTTAGTATTTGTTCTTTTGTTTGCCTGAAACAGACGTGCCAAGATGCATTTTTGGCCTGAGCACTTGCGAATGCTTATATTTGTTTGATGCACAAGTGGCCTGTGCATGCGTTCATTTCGTATCATGTAATGCTATTCTGCTCACGCTGGATTTACCGCAGTGATTTATGCGATGCAGTGAAGCTTAATCATTTTTTGTTAATTGTCTTTTTGTTTCCCTGAAACGGACGTGTCAAGATGCATATTTAACCTCAGCAGTCGCAAATGCTTATATTTGTTTGATGCACAAGAGGCCTGTGCATGCGTTCATTTCGTATCATGTAATGCTCTTCTGCTCACGCTGGCTTTACCGCAGTGCTGTCGCAATGCAGTGAAGCTTAATCATCATTTGGTAATTGTTTTTTTGTCTCTCTGAAACGGACATGCCAAGATGCATATTTGATCTGAGCAGTCGCAAATGCTTATATTTGTTTGATGCACAAGTGGCCTGTGCATGCGTTCATTTCGTATCATGTAGTGCTCTTCTGCTCACGCTGGCTTTACCGCAGTGCTTTCGCGATGCAGTGAAGGTTAATCTTCTTTTGGTACTTGTCTTTTTGTCTACCTGAAACGGACGTGCCAAGATGCATATTTGGCCTGAGCATTCGCAAATGCTTATATTTGTTTGATGCACAAGTGGCCTTTGCATGGGTTCATTTCGTATCATGTTATGCTCTTCTGCTCATACTGGCTTTACCGCAGTGCTTTCGCGATGCAGTGAACCTTAATCATCTTTTGGTACTTGTCTTTTGGTCTACCTGAAACGGACGTGCCAAGATGCATATTTGGCCTGAGCAGTCGCAAATGCTTATATTTGTTTGATGCACAAGTGGCCTGTGCATGCGTTCTTTCGTATAATTTAACGCTCTTTTGCTCACGCTGGCTTTACCGCAGTGCTTTTGCGTTTCAGTGAAGCTTGATCATAATTAAATATTTGTCCTTTTGTTTGCCTGAAACAGACGTGCCAAGATGCATATTTGGCGTGAGCAGTCGCAAATGCCTATAATGTTTGATGCACAAGTGGCCTATGCATGCGTTCATTTCGTATCATGTCATGCTCATCTGCTCACGCTGGCTTTGCCGCAGTGATTTTTGCGATGCAGTGAAGCGTAAGCATCTTTTGATAATTGTCTTTTTGTCTGTTTGAAAAGGACAAGACAAGATGCATATTTGGCCTGAGCAGTCGCAAATGCTTATACTTGTTTGATGCACAAGTGGCCTGTGCATGCGTTCATTTCGTATAATATAATGCTCCTCTGCTCACGCTGGCTTTACCGCGTGCTTTCGCGATGCAGTGAAGCCTAATTATTATTTGGTAATTGTCTTTTTGTCTCCCTGATACGGACGTGCCAAGATGCATATTTGGCCTGAGCAGTCGCAAATGCTTATATTTGTTTGATGCACAAGTGGCCTGTGCATGTGTTCATTTCGTATCATGTAATACTCTTCTGCTCACGCTGGCTTTACCGCAGTATTTTTGCGATGCGGTGAAGCTTGCTAATAATTTACTATTTGTTCTTTTGTTTGCCTGAAACAGACGTGCCAAGATGCATATTTGGCCTGAGCAGTCGCAAATGCTTATATTTGTTTGATGCACAAGTGGCCTGGGCATGCGTTCATTTCGTATCATGTAATGCTCTTCTGCTCACACTGGCTTTTTTGCAGTGCTTCTGCGATGCAATAAAGCTTGATCATATTTTAGTATTTGTTCTTTTGTTTGGCTGAAACAGACGTGCCAAGATGCATATTTTGCCTGAGCAGTCGCAAATGCTTATATTTGTTTGATGCACAAGTGGCCTTTGCATGGGTCCATTTCGTATCATGTAATACTCTTCTGCTCACTCTGGCTTTACCGCAGTATTTTCGCGATGCGGTGAAGCTTGCTAATAATTTACTATTTGTCCTTTTGTTTGCCTGAAACGGACGTGCCAAGATGCATATTTGGCCTGAGCAGTCGCAAATGCGTATAATGTATGATGCACAAGTGGCCTGTGCATGCCTTCATTTCGTGTCATGTCATGCTCATCTGCTCACGCTGGCTTTGCCGCGGTGCTGTCGCAATGCAGTGAAGCTTATTCATCTTTTGGTAATTGTTTTTTTGTCTCCCTGAATCGGACATGCCAAGATGCATATTTGGCCTGAGCAGTCGCAAATGCTTATATTTGTTTAAAGCACAAGTGCCCTGTGCATGCGTTCATTTCGTATCATGTCATGCTCATCTGCTCACGCTGGCATACCGCAGTGCTTTTGCGATGCAGTGAAGCTTAATAATATTTAGGTATTTGTCCTTTTGTTTGCCTGAAACGGACGTGCCAAGATGCATATTTGGCCTGAGTAGTCGCAAATGGTTATATTTGTTTGATGCAAAAGTGGCCTGTGCACGCGTACACTTCGTATCATGTAATGCTCTTTGCTCACGCTGGCTTTACCGTAAAGCTTTTGCGACGCAGTGAAGCTTGATAATATTTTAGAATTTGTCCTTGTTTGCCTGAAACGGACGTTGGCTTTACCGCAGTGCTTTTGCTATGCAGTGAAGCTTGATAAACTTAATTTTTTGTCATTTTCTTTGCCTGAAACGGATGTGGCAAGATGCATATTTGGCCTGAGCATTCGCAAATGCTTATATTTGTTTGATGCACAAGTGGCCTGTGCATGCGTTCATTTCGTATCATGTAATGGTCTTCTGCTGACGCTGGCTTACCGCAGTGCTTTTGCGATGCAGTGAAGCTTAATCATCATTAGGTATTTGTCCTTAGTTTGCCTGAAACGGACGTGCAAGATGCATATTTGGCCTGAGCAGTCGCAAATGCTTATATTTGTTTGATGCACAAGTGGCCTGGGCATGCGTTCATTTCGTATCATCTAATGCTCTTGTGCTAGCGCTGGCTTTACCGCAGGGCGTGTGCGATGTACTAAAGCTTGATCATATTTTAGTATTTGTTCTTTTGTTTGCCTGAAACAGACGTGCCAAGAGTCATATTTGACCTGAGCAGTCGCAAATGCTTATATTTGTTTGATGCACAAGTGGCCTGTGCATGCGTTCATTTCGTATCATGTAATGCTCTTCTGCTCACCTTGGCTTTACCGCAGTGCTTTCGCGATGCGTGAAGCTTGAACATATTTAAGTATTTGTTTTTTTGTTTGCCTGAAACGGACGCGCCCAGATGCATATTTGGCCTGAGAAGTCGCAAATGCTTATATTTGTTTGATGCACGAGTGGCCTGTGCATGCGTTCATTTCGTATCATATAATGCTCCTCTGCTCACGCTGGCTTTACCGCGTGCTTTCGCGATGCAGTAAAGCCTAATTATTGTTTGGTAATTGTCTTTTTGTCCCCCTGAAACGGACGTGCTAAGATGCATATTTGGCCTGAGCAGTCGCAAATGCTTATATTTGTTTGATGCACAAGTGGCCTGTGCATGTGTTCATTTCGTATCATGTAATAGTCTTCTGCTCACGCTGGCTTTACCGCAGTATTTTTGCGATGCGGTGAAGCTTGCTAATAATTTACTATTTGTCCTTTTGTTTGCCTGAAACAGACGTGCCAAGATGCATATTTTGCCTGAGCACTCGCAAATGCTTATATTTGTTTGATGCACAACTGGCCTGTGCATGCGTACATTTCGTATCATGTAATGCTCTTCTGCTCATGCTGGCTTTACCGAAGTTCTTTCGCGATGCAGTGAAGCCTAATCATTTTTTGGTATTTGTCCTTTTGTTTGCCTGAAACAGACGTGAAAAGATGCATATTGGGCCTGAGCACTCGCAAATGCTTATATTTGTTTGATGCACAAGTGGCCTGTGCATGCGTTCATTTCGTATCATGTAATGCTCTTCTGCTCACGCTGGCTTTACCGCAGTGCTTTCGCAATGCAGTGAAGCTTAATCATCTTTTGGTAATTGTCTTTTTGTCTGTTTGAAAAGGACGTGCCAAGATGCATATTTGGCCTGAGCAGTCGCAAATGCTTTTTTGTTTGATGCACAAGTGGCCTGGGCATGCGTTCATTTCGTATCATCAAATGCTCTCGTGCTAACGCTCGTTTTACCGCAGGGCTTGTGCGATGTACTAAAGCTTGATCATATTTTAGTATTTGTTCTTTTGTTTGCCTGAAACAGACGTGCCAAGATGCATATTTGGCCTGAGCACTCGCGAATGCTTATATTTGTTTGATGCACAAGTGGCCTGTGCATGCGTTCATTTCGTATCATGTAATGCTATTCTGCTCACGCTAGATTTACCGCAGTGATTTATGTTATGCAGTGAAGCTTAATCATCTTTTGGTAATTGTCTTGTTGTTTCCCTGAAACGGACGTGTCAAGATGCATATTTAACCTCAGCAGTCGCAAATGCTTATATTTGTTTGATGCACAAGAGGCCTGTGCATGCGTTCATTTCGTATCATGTAATGCTCTTCTGCTCACGCTGGCTTTACCGCCGTGCTTTCGCGATGCAGTGAAGCTTAATCTTCTTTTGGTACTTGTCTTTTTGTCTACCTGAAACGGACGTGCCAAGATGCATATTTGGCCTGAGCAGACGCAAATGCTTATATTTGTTTGATGCAAAAGTGGCCTGTGCATGCGTACATTTCGTATCATGTAATGCTCTTTGCTCACGCTGGCTTTACCGTAAAGCTTTTGCGACGCAGTGAAGCTTGATAATATTTTAGAATTTGTCCTTTTGTTTGCCTGAAACGGACGTTGGCTTTACCGCAGTGCTTTTGCTATGCAGTGAAGCTTGATAAACTTAATTTTTTGTCATTTTCTTTGCCTGAAACGGATGTGCCAAGATGCATATTTGGCCTGAGCATTCGCAAATGCTTATATTTGTTTGATGCACAAGTGGCCTGTGCATGCGTTCATTTCGTATCATGTAATGGTCTTCTGCTGACGCTGGCTTACCGCTGTGCTTTTGCGATGCAGTGAAGCTTAATCATCATTAAGTATTTGTCCTTTGTTTGCCTGAAACGGACGTGCAAGATGCATATTTGGCCTGAGCAGTCGCAAATGCTTATATTTGTTTGTTGCACAAGTGGCCTGGGCATGCGTTCATTTCGTATCATCTAATGCTCTTGTGCTAACGCTGGCTTTACCGCAGGGCTTGTGCGATGTACTAAAGCTTGATCATATTTTAGTATTTGTTCTTTTGTTTGCCTGAAACAGACGTGCCAAGAGTCATATTTGACCTGAGCAGTCGCAAATGCTTATATTTGTTTGATGCACAAGTGGCCTGTGCATGCGTTCATTTCGTATCATGTAATGCTCTTCTGCTCACCTTGGCTTTACCGCAGTGCTTTCGCGATGCGTGAAGCTTGAACATATTTAAGTATTTGTTCTTTTGTTTGCCTGAAACGGACGCGCCCAGATGCATATTTGGCCTGAGCAGTCGCAAATGCTTTTATTTGTTTGATGCACAAGTGGCCTGTGCATGTGTTCATTTCGTATCATGTAATACTCTTCTGCTCACGCTGGCTTTACCGCAGTAATTTGGCGATGCGGTGAAGCTTGCTAATAATTTACTATTTGTCCTTTTGTTTGCCTGAAACAGACGTGCCAAGATGCATATTTTGCCTGAGCACTCGCAAATGCTTATATTTGTTTGATGCACAAGTGGCCTGTGCATGCGTACATTTCGTATCATGTAATGCTCTTCTGCTCATGCTGGCTTTACCGAAGTTCTTTCGCGATGCAGTGAAGCCTAATCTTTTTTTGGTATTTGTCCTTTTGTTTGCCTGAAACAGACGTGAAAAGATGCATATCGGGCCTGAGCACTCGCAAATGCTTATATTTGTTTGATGCACAAGTGGCCTGTGCATGCGTTCATTTCGTATCATGTAATGCTCTTCTGCTCACGCTGGCTTTACCGCAGTGCTTTCGCAATGCAGTGAAGCTTAATCATCTTTTGGTAATTGTCTTTTTGTCTGTTTGAAAAGGACGTGCCAAGATGCATATTTGGCCTGAGCAGCCGCAAATGCTTATATTTGTTTGATGCACACGTGGCCTGTGCATGCGTTCATTTCGTATCGTGTATTGCTCTTCTGCTCACGCTGGCTTTACCGCAGTGCTTTCAAAATGCAGTGAAGCCTAATTATCTTTTGGTAATTGTTTTATGTCTCCCTGAAACGGACGTGCCAAGATGCATATTTGGCCTGAGCAGTCGCAAATGCTTTTTTGTTTGATGCACAAGTGGCCTGGGCATGCGTTCATTTCGTATCATCAAATGCTCTCGTGCTAACGCTCGTTTTACCGCAGGGCTTGTGCGATGTACTAAAGCTTGATCATATTTTAGTATTTGTTCTTTTGTTTGCCTGAAACAGACGTGCCAAGATGCATATTTGGCCTGAGCACTCGCGAATGCTTATATTTGTTTGATGCACAAGTGGCCTGTGCCTGCGTTCATTTCGTATCATGTATTGCTATTCTGCTCACGCTGGATTTACCGCAGTGATTTATGTGATGCAGTGAAGTTAATCATCTTTTGGTAATTGTCTTTTTCTTTCCCTGAAAGGGACGTGTCAAGATGCATATTTAACCTCAGCAGTCGCAAATGCTTATATTTGTTTGATGCACAAGAGGCCTGTGCATGCGTTCATTTCGTATCATGTAATGCTCTTCTGCTCACGCTGGCTTTACCGCCGTGCTTTCGCGATGCAGTGAAGCTTAATCTTCTTTTGGTACTTGTCTTTTTGTCTACCTGAAACGGACGTGCCAAGATGCATATTTGGCCTGAGCAGTCGCAAATGCTTATATTTGTTTGATGCACAAGTGGCCTGGGCATGCGTTCATTTCGTATCATCTAATGCTCTTGTGCTAACGCTGGCTTTACCGCAGGGCTTGTGCGTTGTACTAAAGCTTGATCATATTTTAGTATTTGTTCTTTTGTTTGCCTGAAACAGACGTGCCAAGATGCATATCTGGCCTGAGCAATCGCAAATGCTTATATTATTTTGATGCACAAGTGGCCTGTGCATGCGTTCATTTTGTATCATGTAATGCTCTTCTGCTCACGCTGGCTTTACCGCAGTGCTTTCGCGACGCGGTGAAGCTTGATAATATTTTAGTATTTGTCCTTTTGTTTGCCTGGCTTTACCGCATTGCTTTGCGATGCAGTGAAGCTTGATCAAATTTAATTCTTTGTCATTTTCTTTGCCTGAAACGGACGTGCCAAGATGCATAATTGGCCTGAGCATTCGCAAATGCTTATATTTGTTTGATGCTCAAGTGGCCTGTGCATGCGTTCATTTCGTATCATGTAATGCTCTTCTGCTCATGCTGGCTTACCGCAGTGCTTTTGCGATGCAGTGAAGCTTAATCATCTTTAATATTTGTCCTTTGTTTGCCTGAAACGGACATGCAAGATGCATATTTGGCCTGAGCAGTCGCAAATGCTTATATTTGTTTGATGCACAAGTGGCCTGGGCATGCGTTCATTTCGTATCATGTAATGCTCTTCTGCTCACGCTGGCTTTACCGCAGGGCTTGTGCGATGAACTAAAGCTTGATCATATTTTAGTGTTTGTTCTTTTGTTTGCCTGAAACAGACGTGCCAAGAGTCATATTTGACCTGAGCAGTCGCAAATGCTTATATTTGTTTGATGCACAAGTGGCCTGTGCATGCGTTCATTTCGTATCATGTAATGCTCTTCTGCTCACCTTGGCTTTACAGCAGTGCTTTCGCGATGCGTGAAGCTTGAACATATTTAAGTATTTGTTCTTTTGTTTGCCTGAAACGGACGCGCCCAGATGCATATTTGGCCTGAGCAGTCGCAAATGCTTATATTTGTTTGATGCACAAGTGGCCTGTGCATGCGTTCATTTCGTATCATATAATGCTCCTCTGGTCACGCTGGCTTTACCGCGTGCTTTCGCGATGCAGTAAAGCCTACTTATTATTTGGTAATTGTCTTTTTGTCTCCCTGAAACGGACGTGCTAAGATGCATATTTGGCCTGAGCAGTCGCAAATGCTTATATTTGTTTGATGCACAAGTGGCCTGTGCATGTGTTCATTTCGTATCATGTAATACTCTTCTGCTCACGCTGGCTTTACCGCAGTAATTTGGCGATGCGGTAAAGCTTGCTAATAATTTACTATTTGTCCTTTTGTTTGCCTGAAACAGACGTGCCAAGATGCATATTTTGCCTGAGCACTCGCAAATGCTTATATTTGTTTGATGCACAAGTGGCCTGTGCATGCGTACATTTCGTATCATGTAATGCTCTTCTGCTCATGCTGGCTTTACCGAAGTTCTTTCGCGATGCAGTGAAGCCTAATCTTTTTTTGGTATTTGTCCTTTTGTTTGCCTGAAACAGACGTGAAAAGATGCATATTGGGCCTGAGCACTCGCAAATGCTTATATTTGTTTGATGCACAAGTGGCCTGTGCATGCGTTCATTTCGTATCATGTAATGCTCTTCTGCTCACGCTGGCTTTACCGCAGTGCTTTCGCAATGCAGTGAAGCTTAATCATCTTTTGGTAATTGTCTTTTTGTCTGTTTGAAAAGGATGTGCCAAGATGCATATTTGGCCTGAGCAGCCGCATATGCTTATATTTGTTTGATGCACACGTGGCCTGTGCATGCGTTCATTTCGTATCGTGTATTGCTCTTCTGCTCACGCTGGCTTTACCGCAGTGCTTTCGAAATGCAGTGAAGCCTAATTATCTTTTGGTAATTGTTTTTTGTCTCCCTGAAACGGACGTGCCAAGATGCATATTTGGCCTGAGCAGTCGCAAATGCTTTTTTGTTTGATGCACAAGTGGCCTGGGCATGCGTTCATTTCGTATCATCAAATGCTCTCGTGCTAACGCTCGTTTTACCGCAGGGCTTGTGCGATGTACTAAAGCTTGATCATATTTTAGTATTTGTTCTTTTGTTTGCCTGAAACAGACGTGCCAAGATGCATATTTGGCCTGAGCACTCGTGAATGCTTATATTTGTTTGATGCACAAGTGGCCTGTGCATGCGTTCATTTCGTATCATGTATTGCTATTCTGCTCACGCTGGATTTACCGCAGTGATTTATGTGATGCAGTGAAGCTTAATCATCTTTTGGTAATTGTCTTTTTGTTTCCCTGAAACGGACCTGTCAAGATGCATATTTAACCTCAGCAGTCGCAAATGCTTATATTTGTTTGATGCACAAGAGGCCTGTGCATGCGTTCATTTCGTATCATGTAATGCTCTTCTGCTCACGCTGGCTTTACCGCCGTGCTTTCGCGATGCAGTGAAGCTTAATCTTCTTTTGGTACTTGTCTTTTTGTCTACCTGAAACGGACGTGCCAAGATGCATATTTGGCCTGAGCAGTCGCAAATGCTTATATTTGTTTGATGCACAAGTGGCCTGGGCATGCGTTCATTTCGTATCATCTAATGCTCTTGTGCTAACGCTGGCTTTACCGCAGGGCTTGTGCGTTGTACTAAAACTTGATCATATTTTAGTATTTGTTCTTTTGTTTGCCTGAAACAGACGTGCCAAGATGCATATCTGGCCTGAGCAATCGCAAATGCTTATATTATTTTGATGCACAAGTGGCCTGTG
Source organism: Rhipicephalus microplus (assembly GCF_043290135.1). NCBI lineage: Eukaryota > Metazoa > Arthropoda > Arachnida > Ixodida > Ixodidae > Rhipicephalus > Rhipicephalus microplus. The sequence goes on from NC_134703.1 coordinate 192,587,999, forward strand.
CATGCGTTCATTTTGTATCATGTAATGCTCTTCTGCTCACGCTGGCTTTACCGCAGTGCTTTCGCGACGCGGTGAAGCTTGATAATATTTTAGTATTTGTCCTTTTGTTTGCCTGAAACGGACGTTGGCTTTACCGCATTGCTTTGCGATGCAGTGAAGCTTGATCAAATTTAATTCTTTGTCATTTTCTTTGCCTGAAACGGACGTGCCAAGATGCATAATTGGCCTGAGCTTTCGCAAATGCTTATATTTGTTTGATGCTCAAGTGGCCTGGGCATGCGTTCACTTCGTATCATGTAATGCTCTTCTGCTCATGCTGGCTTACCGCAGTGCTTTTGCGATGCAGTGAAGCTTAATCATCTTTAATATTTGTCCTTTGTTTGCCTGAAACTGACGTGCCAAGATGCATATTTCGCCTGAGCAGTCGCAAATGCTTATATTTGTTTGATGCACAAGTGGCCTGTGCATTCGTTCATTTCGTATCATGTATAGCTCTTCTGCTCACGCTGGCTTTACCGCAGTGATTTATGCGATGCAGTGAAGCTTATTCATCTTTTGGTAATTTTCTTTTTGTCTGTTTGAAATGGACGTGCCAAGATGCTTATTTGGCCTGAGCAGTCGCAAATGCTTATACTTGTTTGATGCACAAGTGGCCTGTGCCTGCGTTCATTTCGTATCATATTTCCACGTTTCATTTCCCAAGTTTTTGTTATCGTCCCAAAACACCACAAACCAGATGTCACGGGGTCGTGACGCGGCCGAAGACAGGAAACTTCGTGTTGGGATTTAACTGTTTATTTGGGCGAACCTGTGCCCGGTAAAGGGAAAGTCTAATTACAGCAGCAGTCTTGCGCAGATAGCAGTCTCGGACTGATAGCGGCGAGCGCAGCGTCGGCCTTCGATCAACAACTGACAAGCGGCGAAGCGCGTCGGCATTTATACTCTTGCCGTCGAATGTTCTAGCGTTATCGCTGGTGGTGGTGTAGCTTCCAGAACAATCTGTACCGTTCGCACAGTGGGCGTGATCTTATCGAAATGATCTACAACAGTCCGGAACCTTCTAGAAAACTGCAGGCGCGGTTTGCGCTGAGAATCGTGTGGTGTTTTGGGACGATAACAAAAACTTGGGAAATGAAACGTGGCATTGCCCCCCTCTGAAAAAAGGCATCGTCCCTATGCTTTAACTAAAGATGAAAGTACAATAATAATGCAAGAAAGTACAATGAATAAATTCCGATACAACACTAATACAAAAGAACACTGGTTCAGTTTGTTAACGCGCATGAAACGGCTTGAGGCGCGCGACATGTACGATTTTAGGTCGCGATCGGCGTCGTTGAGAGTTCGTGATGCCGTCGGGGACAACCTCGTAATCAAGTGGGCCGAGACGTCGAACCACCCTGTAAGGTCCGAAGTACCGTCGCAGAAGCTTTTCACTTAGTCCACGTCGGCGTATCGGCGTCCACACCCAAACACGTTCACCGGGCTGGTATTCCACGAAGCGTCGTCGAAGGTTGTAACGGTGGCTGTCGGTCGTCTGTTGATTTTTGATACGGAGACGCGCAAGTTGTCGGGCTTCTTCGGCGCGTTGAAGGTACTCGCTCACATCGAGGTTTTCGTCGTCGGTGACGTTGGGTAACATGGCATCGAGCGTCGTTGCCGGGCTCCTTCCGTAGACCAATTTGTATGGAGATATCTGCGTCGTCTCCTGCACCGCCGTGTTGTATGCGAAGGTCACATACGGAAGAATGGCGTCCCACGTCTTGTGTTCGACATCGACGTACATTGACAGCATGCCGGCGATCGTCTTGTTAAGCCGCTCGGTGAGGCCGTTGGTCTGTGGGTGGTACGCTGTCGTCCGGCGGTGGTTTGTTTGGCTGTATGCCAAGATCGCTTGAGTTTAGTCGGCAGTGAATGCCGTTCCTCTGTCGGTGATAAGGACCTCCGGGGCGCCGTGACGTAGGACGATATTTTCGACGAAGAACTTAGCTACCTCAGATGCACTGCCTTTTGGCAGGGCTTTTGTCTCGGCGTAGCGGGTGAGGTAGTCGGTAGCTACCACGATCCACTTGTTTCCGAAAGCCGACGGCGGGAACGGCCCCAGTAGGTCCATACCAATCTGCTGGAAAGGTCGGCAATGTGGATCAATTGGCTGCAGAAGTCCCGCTGTCCTTGTCGGTGGTGTCTTGCGTCGCTGACAGTCCCGGCATGTTCTCACATAACGAGTGACGTCGGTGGTAAGACGTGGTCAGTAGTACCTTTCTTGTATCCTCGCGAGCGTGCGAGAAACACCGAGGTGCCCTGCCGTCGGATCACCGTGCAGGGCCTGCAGGAGTTCTGGTCGCAGAGCTGAAGGCACCACAAGGAGGTACTTAGCTCGAAGCGGTGAAAAGTTTTTCTTTTGTAGAAGAACGCTTCGTAGAAAGAACGACGCAGTTGCGCGCTTGAATACCTTCGGGACTTCGGCGGTCCGGCCTTCGAGGTATTCTATTAGGGCCTTAAGATCCGGGTCGGCCCTCTGTCGTTCAGCGAAGTCGTCGGTAGTTATCGTTCCTAAGAAGTAGTCGTCATCCGGGTCGTCGGGTAGCGGTTGGTCTACAGGCGCACGAGAGAGACAGTCGGCGTCGGAGTGTTTTTTGCCGGACTTGTAAATGACAGTAATGTCATATTCTTGAAGTCTCAGGCTCCATCGTGCGAGGCGACCTGAAGGGTCCTTCAAGGTGGCTAGCCAACACAATGCGTGGTGATCGCTCACAACTTTGAAGGGCCTGCCGTAGAGGTAGGGGCGAAATTTTGACGTAGCCCAGATGATGGCGAGGCACTCCTTTTCTGTTGTGGAATAATTTGCTTCTGCTTTGGATAGCGATCGGCTGGCGTAACTAATAACCCTTTCAAGTCCGTCAGCCTTCTGCACAAGAACGGCGCCAAGACCTACGCTGCTTGCGTCAGTATGTATTTCTGTCTCGGCGAATTCGTCAAAATGGGCAAGTAACGGAGGCGTCTGGAGGCGATGTTTAAGCTCCTGGAAAGCGTGTTCCTGCGGCGTTTCCCACTTAAACTCCACGTCGGCCTTGGTAAGGTTAGTGAGAGGATCGGCGATGCGGGCGAAGTTTTTCACGAACCGCCTATAATAGGCACACAGGCCCAGAAATCGGCGCACGGCTTTCTTGTCAGTGGGCGGCGGGAAGTCGGCGATGGCGGCTGTTTTCCGTGGATCGGGATGAACTCCAGACTTGCTGATAACGTGCCCCAGAAACAAGAGCTCCTCATACGCGAATCTGCACTTTTCTGGCTTCAGTGTGAGTCCGGAAGTCTTGATGGCTTGAAGTACAGCTTCAAGGCGCCGAAGATGCTCGTCGAAACTCGAGGAAAACACGACGACGTCGTCCAAGTACACAAGGCAAGTCTGCCACTTCAATCCTGCCAGTACTGTATCCATAACGCGTTGAAAAGTTGCAGGTGCTGAGCAAAGGCCGAAGGGCATCACCTCAAACTCGAAAAGGCCGTCCGGTGTTATAAACGCCGTCTTCTCTCGGTCTCTTTCGTCGACTTCGATTTGCCAATAGCCAGTCTTGAGGTCCATTGACGAAAAGTACTTGGCGTTATGGAGCCGATCAAGTGCGTCGTCTATTCGTGGGAGAGGATACACGTCCTTTCTTGTGATTTTGTTCAGGCGGCAATAATCGACGCAGAAACGTAGGGTCCCATCCTTTTTCTTCACTAATACCACGGGGGATGCCCATGGACTCTTGGACGGCTGGATAATGTGATCCCGCAGCATTTCATCAACTTGTCTCTTCATGGCCTCACGTTCTCGCGTCGAAACCCTGTACGGACTCTGACGGAGTGGTCTGGCATTTTCTTCGGTTATGATGCGATGTTTCGTGTTGGGGTCTGCCGAATTTTCGATGACGACGAAAAGCAATCTTTGTATTGCAGGAGCAGGGCCTTGAGCTGTTCTTGCTTATCGTTCGGAAGTCTGGGATTGACGTCTAAAGCTATGGGAGGGGCTTGGTTCCTCTGAGCAGGTTCCGCAGAATCGGCGAGGGCGAAAGCACTGGTGGCTTCGACAATTTTTTCGATGTATGCGACCGTTGTTCCTTTGTTCACATGTTTGTACTCATTGCTGAAATTCGTGAGCATAACCGTTGCTTTACCTCCCCGCAGCTCTGCTATTCCTCTTGCGACGCAAATATTTCGGGTGACCAACAGATGCTGACTGCCTTCAACGACGCCTTCCAAGTCAGGTGATTTAGGTGCGCCGACTGAAATAATGACGCTTGAGCGAGGCGGAATGGTGACTTGTTCTTCCAGCACATTCAAGGCATGGTGTCCTGACGGCGTGCGCGGCGGTAGCGCTTCTTCTGTAGATAAAGTTATCGACTTTGTTTTTAGGTTGATGACAGCACCATGGAGGCATAAGAAGTCCATGCCATGGATGACATCTCTCGAGCAACGCTGTAGGACTACGAAGTCTGTAGGATAAATACGGCCGTTAATGGTGACTCTCGCTGTGCAGATTCCTGCAGGCGTTACGAGATGACCTCCGGCTGTGCGGATTTCAGGGCCTTTCCAAGCTGTCCTAACTTTCTTTAACTTCGCTGCGAACGACCCACTGATGACAGAATAGTCGGCTCCAGTATCGACGAGAGCGGTCACACTGTGGCCATCGATAAGAACGTCGAGGTCGCTAGTTCGCCGTCTCGCATTACAGTTAGGGCGTGGCGTCGGGTCACGGCTGCGTCGGCTTGTTCCGCTGCTTCCCTGTTGCGTCATCAGGCCACCTTAGGTAAGTGAGCTTTCGCCGTCAGAGGTTCGCCTGTTTGGCGTTGTGTTCGGAAAGCTCCGTCGCGGCGTCGTCGTCGTTGGAGGATCTTCGGTAGTTCGTCGCACAGCAACCGCATTTCCACCGGTTGCTGCCCTTAGTTTCCCGGATACGGGCTAGGAGACCGGCCCCGCGTTGGGCCAGAGTACTGCCGGAGGTGCGGTGACATGTGGCGGCTGGGCGACGGCGAACGGGAAGGACTTCGTGGTGTCCATTGAGTTCCTGCCAGGTAGTCGGCGATGTCACGTGGCCGATCTCCTGGCTGCGGACGCGGTGCATTGACGGCGAAGCCACGCAGTCCCATCTGTCGGTACTTGCAACGGCGGTATGTGTGCCTGGCCTCGCCGTAGTGGTAGCAGAGCGGGCGGTTGTCAGGTGCACGCCAAACGTCCGTTTTCCTCGGTGCACTGCGCTGGCCCGCGGGGGAACGGTAGGACGTCGGTGGTGGTGGTGGCGGCGGTGGGGTCTGGCGACGGAAGTGCGACGGGGCGGCGTTTTGGCGTGGACGGGGAGGAGCGTTGGGGCGCACTGCAGCGGCGTAGCTCATAGTTGCTGGCTCGGGCGGCGGTGTTTCGGGAATTCGAAGCGATTGCCGGACTTCTCGCACAATGTCGGCGATCGAATCCACTTGAGGCTGCGCCGAAGGCAACAGTTTGCGCAGCTCTTCCCGCACGATCGCTCGGATGGTTTCACGCAGGTTGTCGGAGTCACTGGCTTGAGCAGCAGCGCATTCTGGAGTCAGGCGACGATTATATTGTCTGGTGCGCATGTCCAGCGTTTTTTCGATGGTGGTCGCCTCGGATACAAATTTCTGGACGGTGTTCGGTGGATTCCTCATTAGTCCCGCGAAGAGCTCCTGTTTGACCCCTCGCATGAGGAAACGAACTTTCTTTTCCTCAGGCATGTCTGGGTCAGCGTGACGGAATAGGCAGGTCATCTCCTCTGTGAAAATTCCAACCTTTTCATTTGGTAGCTGAACCCGGGTCTCGAGCAGAGCAGCGGCTTTCTTTTTGCGAGCGACGCTCGCGAACGTTTGCAGAAATGCACCGCAGAAGACATCCCACGTTCGGAGCGTGGACTCCCGATTCTCTAGCCAAGTCCTTGCGGTGTCTTCCAGGTAAAAGTACACACGACGGAGCTTTTCTTCGTTGTCCCAGTGGTTGAGGGCGGCCACACGGTCGTATGTTTCTAGCCAGGTTTCCGGGTATTCAAACGGTGAGCCATGAAACGTTGGCGGTTCCCTGGGTAATGAATGACGATCGTGGGCTGGGAAGCTCCGGTTGTCATTGTCGCTGCCGTCGAGGTCATGGTCTTGGTCTTCCGCACCTTGTCTGGTAGAAGGCCATACTCCGGTGGGAGACCTTGCTGTCGGCGGCTCGTTCGCTGCTCTTGGTTGGCGTCGGTATCTTCTTCCCGACGGGGGCTGGGTTCACGGCTTGACGGGGGCGTCCGGTACATGAACGAAGCAGCACCTCCACCAGATGTCACGGGGTCGTGACGCGGCCGAAGACAGGAAACTTCGTGTTGGGATTTAACTGTTTATTTGGGCGAACCTGTGCCCGGTAAAGGGAAAGTCTAATTAAAGCAGCAGTCTTGCGCAGATAGCAGTCTCGGACTGATAGCGGCGAGCGCAGCGTCGGCCTTCGATCAACAACTGACAAGCGGCGAAGCGCGTCGGCATTTATACTCTTGCCGTCGAATGTTCTAGCGTTATCGCTGGTGGTGGCATAGCTTCCAGAACAATCTGTACCGTTCGCACAGTGGGCGTGATCTTATCGAAATGATCTACTACAGTCCGGAACCTTCTAGAAAACTGCAGGCGCGGTTTGCGCTGAGAATCGTGTGGTGTTTTGGGACGATAACAAAAACTTGGGAAATGAAACGTGGCAATATAATGCTCTTCTGCTCACGCTGGCTTTACCGCGTGCTTTCGCGATGCAGTGAAGCTTAATTATCTTTTGGTAATTGTATTTTTGTCTCCCTGAAACGGACGTGCCAAGATGCATATTTGGCCTGAGCAGTCGCAAATGCTTATATTTGCTTGATGCACAAGTGGCCTGTGCATGTGTTCATTTCGTATCATGTAATGCTCTTCTGCTCACGCTGGCTTTACCGCAGTAGTTTTGCGATGCGGTGAAGCTTGCTAATAATTTATTATTTGTCCTTTTGTTTGCCTGAAACAGACGTGTCAAGATGCATATTTGGCCTGAGCAGTCACAAATGCTTATATTTGTTTGATGCACAAGTGGCCTTGCATGCGTTCATTTCGTATCATGTAATGCTCTTCTGCTCATGCTGGATTTACCGCAGTTCTTTCGGGATGCAGTGAAGCTTAATCATTTTTTGGTAGTTGTCCTTTCGTTTGCCTGAAACAGACGTGAAAAGATGCATATTGGGCCTCAGCACTCGCAAATGCTTATATTTGTTTGATGCACAAGTGGCCTGTGCATGCGTTCATTTCGTATCATGTAATGCTCTTCTGCTCACGCTGGCTTTACCGCAGTGCTGTCGAAATGCAGTGAAGCTTAATCATCTTTTGGTAATTGTCTTTTTGTCTGTTTGAAAAGGACGTGCCAAGATGCATATTTGGCCTGAGCAGTCGCAAATGCTTATGTTTGTTTGATGCACAAGTGGCCTGTGCAAGCGTTCATTTCGTATCATGTAATGCTCTTCTGCTCACGCTGGCTTTACCGCAGTGCTTTTGCGATGCAGTGAAGCTTGAACATATTTAAGTATTTGTTCTTTTGTGGCCTGAAACGGACGTGCCCAGATGCATATTTGGCCATAGCAGTCGCAAATGCTTATATTTGTTTGATGCACAAGTGGCCTGTGCATGCGTTCATTTCGTATCATGTAATGCTCTTCTGCTCACGCTGGCTTTACCGCAGTGCTTTTGCGATGCAGTGAAGCTTGAACATATTTAAGTATTTGTTCTTTTGTTGGCCTGAAACGGACGTGCCCAGATGCATATTTGGCCTGAGCAGTCGCAAATGCTTATATTTGTTTGATGCACAAGTGGCCTTGCATGCGTTCATTTCGTATCATGTAATGCTCTTCTGCTCATGCTGGCTTTACCGCAGTTCTTTCGGGATGCAGTGAAGCTTAATCATTTTTTGGTAGTTGTCCTTTTGTTTGCCTGAAACAGACGTGAAAAGATGCATATTGGGCCTCAGCACTCGCAAATGCTTATATTTGTTTGATGCACAAGTGGCCTGTGCATGCGTTCATTTCGTATCATGTAATGCTCTTCTGCTCACGCTGGCTTTACCGCAGTGCTGTCGCAATGCAGTGAAGCTTAATCATCTTTTGGTAATTGTCTTTTTGTCTGTTTGAAAAGGACGTGCCAAGATGCATATTTGGCCTGAGCACTCGCAAATGCTTATATTTGTTTGATGCACAAGTGGCCTGTGCATGCGTTCATTTCGTATCATGTAATGCTCTTCTGCTCACGCTGGCTTTACCGCAGTGCTGTCGCAATGCAGTGAAGCCTAATCATCTTTTGGTAATTGTCTTTTTGTCTGTTTGAAAAGGACGTGCCAAGATGCATATTTGGCCTGAGCAGTCGCAAATGCTTATATTTGTTTGATGCACAAGTGGCCTGTGCATGCGTTCATTTCGTATCATGTAATGCTCTTTTGCTCACGCTGGCTTTACCGCAGTGCTTTTGCGATGCAGTGAAGCTTGAACATATTTAGGTATTTGTTCTTTTGTTTGCCTGAAACGGACGTGCCCAGATGCATATTTGGCCTGAGCAGTCGCAAATGCTTATATTTGTTTGATGCACAAGCGGCCTGGGGATGCGTTCATTTTGTATCATGTAATGCTCTTGTGCTAACGCTGGCTTTACCGCAGTGCTTTTGCAATGCTGTGAAGCTTGAAGATATTTAAGTATTTGTTCTTTTGTTTGCCTGAAACGGACGGGCCCAGATGCATATTTGGCCTGAGCAGTCGCAAATGCTTATATTTGTTTGATGCACAAGCGGCCTGGGCATGCGTTCATTTCGTATATTGTAACGCTCTTTTGCTCACCCTGGCATACCGCAGTGCTTTTGCTATGCAGTGAAGCTTAATCATATTTAAGTATTTGTCCTTTTGTTTGCCTGAAACGGACGTGCCAAGATTCATATTTGGCCTGAGCAGTCGCAAATGCTTATATTTGTTTGATGCACAAGTGGCCTGTGCATGCGTTCATTTCGTATCATGTAATGCTCTTTGCTCACGCTGTCTTTACCGCAAAGCTTTTGCGACGCAGTGAAGCTTGATAATATTTTAGTATTTGTCTTTTTGTTTGCCTGAAACGGACGTTGGCTTTACCGCAGTGCTTTTGCGATGCAGTGAAGCTTGATCAAATTTAATTATTTGTCATTTTCTTTGCCTGAAACGGACGTGCCAAGATGCATATTTTTCCTGAGCATTCGCAAATGCCTATATTTGTTTGATGCACAAGTGGCCTGTGCATGCGTTCATTTCGTATCATGTAATGCTCTTCTGCTCACGCTGGCTTACCGCAGTGCTTTTGCGATGCAGTGAAGCCTAATCATAATTAAGTATTTGTCCTTTGTTTGCCTGAAACGGACGTGCAAGATGCATATTTGGCCTGAGCAGTCGCAAATGCTTATATTTGTTTGATGCACAAGTGGCCTGGGCATGCGTTCATTTCGTATCATGTAATGCTCTTCTGCTCACACTGGCTTTTTTGCAGTGCTTCTGCGATGCATTAAAGCTTGATCATATTTTAGTATTTGTTGTTTTGTTTGCCTGAAACAGACGTGCCAAGATGCATATTTGGCCTGAGCAGTTGCAAATGCTTATATTTGTTTGATGCACAAGTGGCCTTTGCATGGGTTCATTTCGTATCATGTAATGCTCTTCTGCTCACGCTGGCTTTACCGCAGTGCTTTCGCGATGCAGTGAAGCTTGAACTTATTTAAGTTTTTGTTCTTTTGTTTGCCTGAAACGGACGTGCCCAGATGCATATTTGGCGTAAGCAGTCGCAAATGCTTATATTTGTTTGATGCACAAGCGGCCTGGGGATGCGTTCATTTCGTATCATGTAATGCTCTTGTGCTAACGCTGGCTTTACCGAAGTGCTGTCGCAATGCAGTGAAGCTTATTCATCTTTTGGTAATTGTTTTTTTGTCTCCCTGAATCGGACATGCCAAGATGCATATTTGACCTGAGCAGTCGCAAATGCTTATATTTGTTTAATGCACAAGTGCCCTGTGCATGCGTTCATTTCGTATAATGTAATGCTCTTCTGCTCATGCTGGCATACCGCAGTGCTTTTGCCATGCAGTGAAGCTTAATCATATTTAGGTATTTGTCCTTTTGTTTGCCTGAAACGGACGTGCCAAGATGCATATTTGGCCTGGTAGTCGCAAATGCTTATATTTTTTTGATGCACAAGTGGCCTGTGCATGCGTTTATTTCGTATCATGTAATGCTCTTGGCTCACGCTGGCTTTACCGCAGTGCTTTTGCGACGCGGTGAAGCTTGATAATATTTTAGTATTTGTCCTTTTGTTTGCCTGAAAAGGACGTTGGCTTTACCGCAGTGCTTTGCAATGCAGTGAAGCTTGATCAAATTAAATTCTTTGTCATTTCCTTTGCCTGAAACGGACGTGCCAAGATGCATATTTGGCCTGAGCAATCGCAAATGCTTATAATTGTTTGATGCACAAGTGGCCTGTGCATGCGTTCATTTCGTATCATGTAATGCTCTTCTGCTCACGCTGGCTTTACCGCAGTGCTTTTACGATGCAGTGAAGCTTGAACATATTTAGGTATTTGTTCTTTTGTTTGCCTGAAACGGACGTGAACAGATGCATATCTGGCTTGAGCAGTCGCAAATGCTTATATTTGTTTGATGCACAAGTGGCCGGGGCATGTGTTCATTTCGTATCATCTAATGCTCTTGTGCTAACGCTGACTTTACCTCAGGACTTTTGCGATGCGTGAAGCTTAATCATCTTTTGGTAATTGTCTTTTTGTTTCCCTGAAACGGACGTGCCAAGATGCATATTTAACCTCAGCAGTCGCAAATGCTTATAATTGTTTGATGCACAAGAGGCCTGTGCATGCGTTCATTTCGTATCATGTAATGCTCTTCTGCTTACGCTGGATTTACCGCAGTGCTGTGGGAATGTAGTGAAGCTTAATCATCATTTGGTAATTGTTTTTGTGTCTCTCTGAAACGGACATGCCAAGATGCATATTTGGCGTGAGCAGTCACAAATGCTTATATTTGTTTGATGCACAAGTGGCCTGTGCATGCGTTCATTTCGTATCATGTAGTGCTCTTCTGCTCACGCTGGCTTTACCGCAGTGCTTTCGCGATGCAGTGAAGCTTAATCATCTTTTGGTACTTGTCTTTTTGTCTAACTGAAACGGACGTGCCAAGATGCATATTTGGCCTGAGCAGTCGCAAATGCTTATATTTGTTTGATGCACTAGTGGCCTTTGCATGCGTTCTTTCGTATAATGTAACGCTGTTTTGCTCACGCTGGCATACCGCAGTGCTTTTGCGATGCAGTGAAGCTTAATCATATTTAAGTATTTGTCCTTTTGTTTGCCTGAAACGGACGTGCCAAGATGCATATTTGGCCTGAGCAGTCGCAAATGCTTATATTTGTTTGATGCACAAGTGGCCTGTGCATGCGTTCATTTCGTATCATGTAATGCTCTTTGCTCACGCTGTCTTTACCGCAAAGCTTTTGCGACGCAGTGAAGCTTGATAATATTTTAGTATTTGTCCTTTTGTTTGCCTGAAACGGACGTCGGCTTTACCGCAGTGCTTTTGCGATGCAGTGAAACTTGATCAAGTTTAAATATTTGTCATTTTCTTTGCCTGAAACGGCCGTGCCAAGATGCATATTTGGCCTGAGCAGTCGCAAATGCTTATATTTGTTTGATGCACAAGCGGCCTGGGGATGCGTTCATTTCGTATCATGTAATGCTCTTCTGCTCACGCTGGCTTTACCGCAGTGCTTTTACGATGCAGTGAAGCTTGAACATATTTAAGTATTTGTTCTTTTGTTTGCCTGAAACGGACGGGCCCAGATGCATATCTGGCTTGAGCAGTCGCAAATGCTTATATTTGTTTGATGCACAAGTGGCCTGGGCATGTGTTCATTTCGTATCATCTAATGCTCTTGTGCTAACGCTGGCTTTACCGCAGGGCTTGTGCGATGTATTAAAGCTTGATCATATTTTAGTATTAGTTCTTTTGTTTGGCTGAAACAGACGTGCCAAGATGCATATTTGGCCTAAGCAGTCGCAAATGCTAATAATTGTCTGATCCACAAGTGGCCTGTGCATGCGTTCATTTCGTATCCTGTAATGCTCTCCTGCTCACCTTGGCTTTACCGCAGTGCTTTCGCGATGCGTGAAGCTTAATCATCTTTTGGTAATTGTCTTTTTGTTTCCCTGAAACGGACGTGCCAAGATGCATATTTAACCTCAGCAGTCGCAAATGCTTATAATTGTTTGATGCACAAGAGGCCTGTGCATGCGTTCATTTCGTATCATGTAATGCTCTTCTGCTTACGCTGGCTTTACTGCAGTGCTGTGGCAATGCAGTGAAGCTTAATCATCATTTAGTAATTGTTTTTGTGTCTCTCTGAAACGGACATGCCAAGATGCATATTTGGCCTGAGCAGTCGCAAATGCTTATATTTGTTTGATGCACAAGTGGCCTGTGCATGCGTTCATTTCGTATCCTGTAGTGCTCTTCTGCTCACGCTGGCTTTACCGCAGTGCTTTCGCGATGCAGTGAAGCTTAATCATCTTTTGGTACTTGTCTTTTTGTCTACCTGAAACGGACGTGCCAAGATGCATATTTGTCCTGAGCAGTCGCAAATGCTTATATTTGTTTGATGCACTAGTGGCCTGTGCATGCGTTCTTTCGTATAATGTAACGCTCTTTTGCTCACGCTGGCATACCGCAGTGCTTTTGCGTTGCAGTGAAGCTTAATCATATTTAAGTATTTGTCCTTTTGTTTGCCTGAAACGGACGCGCCAAGATGCATATTTGGCCTGAGCAGTCGCAAATGCTTATATTTGTTTGACGCACAAGTGGCCTGTGCATGCGTTCATTTCGTATCATGTAATGCTCTTTGCTCACGCTGGCTTTACCGCGAAGCTTTTGCGACGCAGTGAAGCTTGATTATATTTTAGTATTTGTCCTTTTGTTTGCCTGAAACGGATGTTGGCTTTATCGCAGCGCTTTTACGATGCAGTGAAGCTTGATCAAATTTAATTATTTGTCATTTTCTTTGCCTGAAACGGACGTGCCAAGATGCATATTTGGCCTGAGCATTCGCAAATGCTTATATTTGTTTGATGCACAAGTGGCCTGTGCATGCGTTCATTTCGTATCTTGTAATGCTCTTTTGCTGGCGCTGGCTTACCGCAGTGCTTTTGCGATGCAGTGAAGCTTAATCATCATTAGGTATTTCTCCTTTGTTTGCCTGAAACGGACGTGCAAGATGCATATTTGGCCTGAGCAGTCGCAAATGCGTATATTTGTTTGATGCCCAAGTGGCCTGGGCATGCGTTCATTTCGTATCATTTAGTACTTTTCTGCTCACACTGGCTTTTTTGCAGTGCTTCTGCGATGCATTAAAGCTTGATCATATTTTAGTATTTATTCTTTTGTTTGCCTGAAACAGACGTGCCAAGATGCATATTTGGCCTGAGCAGTCACAAATGCTTATATTTGTTTGATGCACAAGTGGCCTTTGCATGGGTTCATTTCGTATCATGTAATGCTCTTCTGCTCACGCTGGCTTTACCGCAGTGCTTTCGCGATGCAGTGAAGCTTGATCATAATTAAATATTTGTCCTTTTGTTTGCCTGAAACGGACGTGCCAAGATGCATATTTGGCCTGAGCAGTCGCAAATGCTTATAATGTTTGAATCACAAGTGGCCTGTGCATGCGTTCATTTCCTATCATGTCATGCTCATCTGCTCACGCTGGCTTTGCCGCAGTGCTGTCGCAATGCAGTGAAATTTATTCATCTTTTGGTAATTGTTTTTTGTCTCCCTGAATCGGACATGCCAAGATGCATATTTGGCCTGGTAGTCGCAAATGCTTATATTTTTTTGATGCACAAGTGGCCTGTGCATGCGTTCATTTCGTATCATGTAATGCTCTTTGCTCACGCTGGCTTTACCGCAGTTCTTTTGCGACGCGGTGAAGCTTGATAATATTTTAGTATTTGTCCTTTTGTTTGCCTGAAAAGGACGTTGGCTTTACCGCAGTGCTTTGCAATGCAGTGAAGCTTGATCAAATTAAATTCTGTGTCATTTTCTTTGCCTGAAACGGACGTGCCAAGATGCATATTTGGCTTGAGCAATCGCAAATGCTTATAATTGTTTGATGCACAAGTGGCCTGTGCATGCGTTCATTTCGTATCATGTAATGCTCTTCTGCTCACGCTGGCTTTACCGCAGTGCTTTTACGATGCAGTGAAGCTTGATCATATTTTAGTATTTGTTCTTTTGTTTGCCTGAAACAGACGTGCCAAGATGCATATTTGGCCTGAGCAGTCGCAAATGCTAATATTTGTTTGATGCACTAGTGGCCTGTGCATGCGTTCATTTCGTATCCTGTAATGCTCTTCTGCTCACCTTGGCTTTACCGCAGTGCTTTCGCGATGCGTGAAGCTTAATATCTTTTGGTAATTGTCTTTTTGTTTCCCTGAAACGGACGTGCCAAGATGCATATTTAACCTCAGCAGTCGCAAATGCTTATAATTGTTTGATGCACAAGAGGCCTGTGCATGCGTTCATTTCGTATCATGTAATGCTCTTCTGCTTACGCTGGCTTTACCGCAGTGCTGTGGCAATGCAGTGAAGCTTAATCATCATTTGGTAATTGTTTTTGTGTCTCTCTGAAACGGACATGCGAAGATGCATATTTGGCCTGAGCAGTCGCAAATGCTTATATTTGTTTGATGCGCAAGTGGCCTGTGCATGCGTTCATTTCGTATCATGTAGTGCTCTTCTGCTCACGCTGGCTTTACCGCAGTGCTTTCGCGATGCAGTGAAGCTTAATCATCTTTTGGTACTTGTCTTTTTGTCTAACTGAAACGGACGTGCCAAGATGCATATTTGGCCTGAGCAGTCGCAAATGCTTATATTTGTTTGATGCACAAGTGGCCTGTGCATGCGTTCATTTTGTATCATGTAATGCTCTTTGCTCACGCTGTCTTTACCGCAAAGCTTTCGCGACGCAGTGAAGCTTGATAATATTTTAGTATTTGTCCTTTTGTTTGCCTGAAACGGACGTTGGCTTTACCGCAGTGCTTTTGCGATGCAGTGAAACTTGATCAAGTTTAATTATTTGTCATTTTCTTTGCCTTAAACGGCCGTGCCAAGATGCATATTTGGCCTGAGCATTCGCAAATGCTTATATTTGTTTGATGCACAAGTGGCCTGTGCATGCGTTCATTTTGTATCATGTAATGCTCTTCTGCTCACGCTGGCTTACCGCAGTGCTTTTGCGATGCAGTGAAGCTTAATCATAATATAAGTATTTGTCCTTTGTTTGCCTGAAACGGACGTGCAAGATGCATATTTGGCCTGAGCAGTCGCAAATGCTTATATTTGTTTGATGCAAAAGTGGCCTGGGCATGCGTTCATTTCGTATCCTGTAATGCTCTTCTGCTCACCTTGGCTTTACCGCAGTGCTTTCGCGATGCGTGAAGCTTAATCATCTTTTGGTAATTGTCTTTTTGTTTCCCTGAAACGGACGTGCCAAGATGCATATTTAACCTCAGCAGTCGCAAATGCTTATAATTGTTTGATGCACAAGAGGCCTGTGCATGCGTTCATTTCGTATCATGTAATGCTCTTCTGCTTACGCTGTCTTTACCGCAGTGCTTTTACGATGCAGTGAAGCTTGATCATATTTTAGTATTTGTTCTTTTGTTTGCCTGAAACAGACGTGCCAAGATGCATATTTGGCCTGAGCAGTCGCAAATGCTAATATTTGTTTGATGCACTAGTGGCCTGTGCATGCGTTCATTTCGTATCATGTAATGCTCTTCTGCTCACGCTGGCTTTACCGCAGTGCTTTTACGATGCAGTGAAGCTTGATCATATTTTAGTATTTGTTCTTTTGTTTGCCTGAAACAGACGTGCCAAGATGCATATTTGGCCTGAGCAGTCGCAAATGCTAATATTTGTTTGATGCACTAGTGGCCTGTGCATGCGTTCATTTCGTATCCTGTAATGCTCTTCTGCTCACCTTGGCTTTACCGCAGTGCTATCGCGATGCGTGAAGCTTAATCATCTTTTGGTAATTGTCTTTTTGTTTCCCTGAAACGGACGTGCCAAGATGCATATTTAACCTCAGCAGTCGCAAATGCTTATAATTGTTTGATGCACAAGAGGCCTGTGCATGCGTTCATTTCGTATCATGTAATGCTCTTCTGCTTACGCTGGCGTTACCGCAGTGCTGTGGCAATGCAGTGAAGCTTAATCATCATTTCGTAATTGTTTTTGTGTCTCTCTGAAACGGACATGCCAAGATGCATATTTGGCCTGAGCAGTCGCAAATGCTTATATTTGTTTGATGCGCAAGTGGCCTGTGCATGCGTTCATTTCGTATCATGTAGTGCTCTTCTGCTCACGCTGGCTTTACCGCAGTGCTTTCGCGATGCAGTGAAGCTTAATCATCCTTTGGTACTTGTCTTTTTGTCTAACTGAAACGGACGTGCCAAGATGCATATTTGGCCTGAGCAGTCGCAAATGTTTATATTTTTTTGATGCACTAGTGGCCTGTGCATGCGTTCTTTCGTATAATGTAACGCTCTTTTGCTCACGCTGGCATACCGCAGTGCTTGTGATGCAATGAAGCTTAATCATATTTAAGTATTTGTCCTTTTGTTTGCCTGAAACGGACGTGCCAAGATGCACATTTGGCCTGAGCAGTCGCAAATGCTTATATTTGTTTGATGCACAAGTGGCCTGTGCATGCGTTCATTTCGTATCATGTAATGCTCTTTGCTCACGCTGTCTTTACCGCAAAGCTTTCGCGACGCAGTGAAGCTTGATAATATTTTAGTATTTGTCCTTTTGTTTGCCTGAAACGGACGTTGGCTTTACCGCAGTGCTTTTGCGATGCAGTGAAACTTGATCAAGTTTAATTATTTGTCATTTTCTTTGCCTTAAACGGCCGTGCCAAGATGCATATTTGGCCTGAGCATTCGCAAATGCTTATATTTGTTTGATGCACAAGTGGCCTGTGCATGCGTTCATTTTGTATCATGTAATGCTCTTCTGCTCACGCTGGCTTACCGCAGTGCTTTTGCGATGCAGTGAAGCTTAATCATAATATAAGTATTTGTCCTTTGTTTGCCTGAAATGGACGTGCAAGATGCATATTTGGCCTGAGCAGTCGCAAATGCTTATATTTGTTTGATGCAAAAGTGGCCTGGGCATGCGTTCATTTCGTATCATGTAATGCTCTTCTGCTCACACTGGCTTTTTTGCAGTGCTTCTGCGATGCATTAAAGCTTGATCATATTTTAGTATTTGTTCTTTTGTTTGCCTGAAACAGACGTGCCAAGATGCATATTTGGCCTGAGCAGTCGCAAATGCTTATATTTGCTTGATGCACAAGTGGCCTTTGCATGGGTTCATTTCGTATCATGTAATGCTCTTCTGCTCACGCTGGCTTTACCGTAGTGCTTTCGCGATGCAGTGAAGCTTGAACATATTTAAGTATTTGTTCTTTTGTTTGCCTGAAACTGACGTGCCCAGATGCATATTTGGCCTGAGCAGTCGCAAATGCTTATATTGTTTGAAGCACAAGTGACCTGTGCATGCGTTCATTTCGTATCATGTCATGCTCATCTGCTCACGCTGGCTTTGCCGCAGTGCTGTCGCAATGCAGTGAAATTTATTCATCTTTTGGTAATTGTTTTTTGTCTCCCTGAATCGGACATGCCAAGATGCATATTTGGCCTGAGCATTCGCAAATGCTTATACTTGTTTGATGCACAAGTGGCCTGTGCATGTGTTCATTTCGTATCATGTAATGCTCTTCTGCTCACGCTGGCTTTACCGCAGTATTTTTGCGATGCGGTGAAGCTTGCTAATAATTTACTATTTGTCCTTTTGTTTGCCTGAAACAGACGTGCCAAGAGGCATATTTGGCCTGAGCAGTCGCAAATGCTTATAATTGTTTGATGCACAAGTGGCCTTGCATGCGTTCATTTCGTATCATGTAATGCTCTTCTGCTCATTCTGGCTTTACTGCAGTTCTTTCGGGATGCAATGAAGCTTAATCATTTTTTGGTAATTGTCCTTTTGTTTGCCTGAAACAGACGTGAAAAGATGCATATTGGGCCTCAGCACTCGCAAATGCTTATATTTGTTTGATGCACAAGTGGCCTGTGCATGCGTTCATTTCGTATCATGTAATGCTCTTCCTCTCACGCTGGCTTTACCGCAGTGCTGTCGCAATGCAGTGAAGCTTAATCATCTTTTGGTAATTGTCTTTTTGTCTGTTTGAAAAGGACGTGCCAAGATGCATATTTGGCCTGAGCAGTCACAAATGCTTATATTTGTTTGATGCACAAGTGGCCTGTGCATGCGTTAATTTCGTAACATGTATTGCTCTTCTGCTCACGCTGGCTTTACCGCAGTGCTTTCGCAATGCAGTGAAGCTTAATTATCTTTTGGTAATTGTTTTTTTGGGTCCCTGAAACAGACGTGCCAAGATGCATATTTGGCCTGAGCCGTCGCAAATGCTTATGTTTGTTTGATGTACAAGTGGCCTGTGCATGCGTTCATCTCGTATTGTGTAATGCTCTTCTGCTCACGCTGGCTTTACCGCAGTGCTTTTGCGATGCAGTGAAGCTTGAACATATTTAAGTATTTGTTCTTTTGTTGGCCTGAAACGGACGTGCCCAGATGCATATTTGGCCTGAGCAGTCGCAAATGCTTATATTTGTTTGATGCCCAAGTGGCCCGGGCATGCGTTCATTTCGTATCATCTAGTGCTCTTCTGCTCACACTGGCTTTTTTGCAGTGCTTCTGCGATGCAATAAAACTTGATTATATTTAGGTATTTGTTCTTTTGTTTGCCTGAAACAGACGTGCCAAGATGCATATTTGGCCTGAGCAGTCGCAAATGCTTATATTTGTTTGATGCACAAGTGGCCTTTGCATGGGTTCATTTCGTATAATGTAACGCTCTTTTGCTCACGCTGGCATACCGCAGTGCTTTTGCGATGCAGTGAAGCTTAATCATAATTAAGTATTTGTCCTTTTGTTTGCCTGAAACGGACGTGCCAAGATGCATATTTGGCCTGAGCAGTCGCAAATGCTTATATTTGTTTGACGCACAAGTGGCCTGTGCATGCGTTCATTTCGTATTATGTAATGCTCTTTGCTCACGCTGGCTTTACCGCGAAGTTTTTGCGACGCAGTGAAGCCTAATAATAATTTAGTATTTGTCCTTTTGTTTGCCTGAAACGGATGTTGGCTTTATCGCAGTGCTTTTACGATGCAGTGAAGCTTGATCAAATTTATTTATTTGTCATTTTCTTTGCCTAAAACGGACGTGCCAAGATGCATATTAGGCCTGAGCATTCGCAAATGCTTATATTTGTTTGATGCACAAGTGGCCTGTGCATGCGTTCATTTCGTATCTTGTAATGCTCTTTTGCTGGCGCTGGCTTACCGCAGTGCTTTTGCGATGCAGTGAAGCTTAATCATCATTAGGTATTTCTCCTTTGTTTGCCTGAAACGGACGTGCAAGATGCATATTTGGCCTGAGCAGTCGCAAATGCTTATATTTGTTTGATGCCCAAGTGGCCTGGGCATGCGTTCATTTCGTATCATTTAGTGCTCTTCTGCTCACACTGGCTTTTTTGCAGTGCTTCTGCGATGCATTAAAGCTTGATCATATTTTAGTATTTGTTCTTTTGTTTGCCTGAAACAGACGTGCCAAGATGCATATTTGGCCTGAGCAGTCACAAATGCTTATATTTGTTTGATGCACAAGTGGCCTTTGCATGGGTTCATTTCGTATCATGTAATGCTCTTCTGCTCACGCTGGCTTTACCGCAGTGCTTTCGCGATGCAGTGAAGCTTGATCATAATTAAATATTTGTCCTTTTGTTTGCCTGAAACGGACGTGCCAAGATGCATATTTGGCCTGAGCAGTCGCAAATGCTTATGATGTTTGAATCACAAGTGGCCTGTGCATGCGTTCATTTCCTATCATGTCATGCTCATCTGCTCACGCTGGCTTTGCCGCAGTGCTGTCGCAACGCAGTGAAATTTATTCATCTTTTGGTAATTGTTTTTTGTCTCCCTGAATCGGACATGCCAAGATGCATATTTGGCCTGGTAGTCGCAAATGCTTATATTTTTTTGATGCACAAGTGGCCTGTGCATGCGTTCATTTCGTATCATGTAATGCTCTTTGCTCACGCTGGCTTTACCGCAGTTCTTTTGCGACGCGGTGAAGCTTGATAGTATTTTAGTATTTGTCCTTTTGTTTGCCTGAAAAGGACGTTGGCTTTACCGCAGTGCTTTGCAATGCAGTGAAGCTTGATCAAATTAAATTCTGTGTCATTTTCTTTGCCTGAAACGGACGTGCCAAGATGCATATTTGGCTTGAGCAATCGCAAATGCTTATAATTGTTTGATGCACAAGTGGCCTGTGCATGCGTTCATTTCGTATCATGTAATGCTCTTCTGCTCACGCTGGCTTTACCGCAGTGCTTTTACGATGCAGTGAAGCTTGATCATATTTTAGTATTTGTTCTTTTGTTTGCCTGAAACAGACGTGCCAAGATGCATATTTGGCCTGAGCAGTCGCAAATGCTAATATTTGTTTGATGCACTAGTGGCCTGTGCATGCGTTCATTTCGTATCCTGTAATGCTCTTCTGCTCACCTTGGCTTTACCGCAGTGCTTTCGCGATGCGTGAAGCTTAATCATCTTTTGGTAATTGTCTTTTTGTTTCCCTGAAACGGACGTGCCAAGATGCATATTTAACCTCAGCAGTCGCAAATGCTTATAATTGTTTGATGCACAAGAGGCCTGTGCATGCGTTCATTTCGTATCATGTAATGCTCTTCTGCTTACGCTGGCTTTACCGCAGTGCTGTGGCAATGCAGTGAAGCTTAATCATCATTTGGTAATTGTTTTTGTGTCTCTCTGAAACGGACATGCGAAGATGCATATTTGGCCTGAGCAGTCGCAAATGCTTATATTTGTTTGATGCGCAAGTGGCCTGTGCATGCGTTCATTTCGTATCATGTAGGGCTCTTCTGCTCACGCTGGCTTTACCGCAGTGTTTTCGCGATGCAGTGAAGCTTAATCATCTTTTGGTACTTGTCTTTTTGTCTAACTGAAACGGACGTGCCAAGATGCATATTTGGCCTGAGCAGTCGCAAATGTTTATATTTGTTTCATGCACTAGTGGCCTGTGCATGCGTTCTTTCGTATAATGTAACGCTCTTTTGCTCACGCTGGCATACCGCAGTGCTTTTGCGATGCAATGAAGCTTAATCATATTTAAGTATTTGTCCTTTTGTTTGCCTGAAACGGACGTGCCAAGATGCACATTTGGCCTGAGCAGTCGCAAATGCTTATATTTGTTTGATGCACAAGTGGCCTGTGCATGCGTTCATTTCGTATCATGTAATGCTCTTTGCTCACGCTGTCTTTACCGCAAAGCTTTCGCGACGCAGTGAAGCTTGATAATATTTTAGTATTTGTCCTTTTGTTTGCCTGAAACGGACGTTGGCTTTACCGCAGTGCTTTTGCGATGCAGTGAAACTTGATCAAGTTTAATTATTTGTCATTTTCTTTGCCTTAAACGGCCGTGCCAAGATGCATATTTGGCCTGAGCATTCGCAAATGCTTATATTTGTTTGATGCACAAGTGGCCTGTGCATGCGTTCATTTTGTATCATGTAATGCTCTTCTGCTCACGCTGTCTTTACCGCAGTGCTTTTACGATGCAGTGAAGCTTGATCATATTTTAGTATTTGTTCTTTTGTTTGCCTGAAACAGACGTGCCAAGATGCATATTTGGCCTGAGCAGTCGCAAATGCTAATATTTGTTTGATGCACTAGTGGCCTGTGCATGCGTTCATTTCGTATCATGTAATGCTCTTCTGCTCACGCTGGCTTTACCGCAGTGCTTTTACGATGCAGTGAAGCTTGATCATATTTTAGTATTTGTTCTTTTGTTTGCCTGAAACAGACGTGCCAAGATGCATATTTGGCCTGAGCAGTCGCAAATGCTAATATTTGTTTGATGCACTAGTGGCCTGTGCATGCGTTCATTTCGTATCCTTTAATGCTCTTCTGCTCACCTTGGCTTTACCGCAGTGCTATCGCGATGCGTGAAGCTTAATCATCTTTTGGTAATTGTCTTTTTGTTTCCCTGAAACAGTCGTGCCAAGATGCATATTTAACCTCAGCAGTCGCAAATGCTTATAATTGTTTGATGCACAAGAGGCCTGTGCATGCGTTCATTTCGTATCATGTAATGCTCTTCTGCTTACGCTGGCGTTACCGCAGTGCTGTGGCAATGCAGTGAAGCTTAATCATCATATGGTAATTGTTTTTGTGTCTCTCTGAAACGAACATGCCAAGATGCATATTTGGCCTGAGCAGTCGCAAATGCTTATATTTGTTTGATGCGCAAGTGGCCTGTGCATGCGTTCATTTCGTATCATGTAGTGCTCTTCTGCTCACGCTGGCTTTACCGCAGTGCTTTCGCGATGCAGTGAAGCTTAATCATCTTTTGGTACTTGTCTTTTTGTCTAACTGAAACGGACGTGCCAAGATGCATATTTGGCCTGAGCAGTCGCAAATGTTTATATTTGTTTGATGCACTAGTGGCCTGTGCATGCGTTCTTTCGTATAATGTAACGCTCTTTTGCTCACGCTGGCATACCGCAGTGCTTTTGCGATGCAATGAAGCTTAATCATATTTAAGTATTTGTCCTTTTGTTTGCCTGAAACGGACGTGCCAAGATGCACATTTGGCCTGAGCAGTCGCAAATGCTTATATTTGTTTGATGCACAAGTGGCCTGTGCATGCGTTCATTTCGTATCATGTAATGCTCTTTGCTCACGCTGTCTTTACCGCAAAGCTTTCGCGACGCAGTGAAGCTTGATAATATTTTAGTATTTGTCCTTTTGTTTGCCTGAAACGGACGTTGGCTTTACCGCAGTGCTTTTGCGATGCAGTGAAACTTGATCAAGTTTAATTATTTGTCATTTTCTTTGCCTTAAACGGCCGTGCCAAGATGCATATTTGGCCTGAGCATTCGCAAATGCTTATATTTGTTTGATGCACAAGTGGCCTGTGCATGCGTTCATTTTGTATCATGTAATGCTCTTCTGCTCACGCTGGCTTACCGCAGTGCTTTTGCGATGCAGTGAAGCTTAATCATAATATAAGTATTTGTCCTTTGTTTGCCTGAAACGGACGTGCAAGATGCATATTTGGCCTGAGCAGTCGCAAATGCTTATATTTGTTTGATGCAAAAGTGGCCTGGGCATGCGTTCATTTCGTATCATGTAATGCTCTTCTGCTCACACTGGCTTTTTTGCAGTGCTTCTGCGATGCATTAAAGCTTGATCATATTTTAGTATTTGTTCTTTTGTTTGCCTGAAACAGACGTGCCAAGATGCATATTTGGCCTGAGCAGTCGCAAATGCTTATATTTGTTTGATGCACAAGTGGCCTTTGCATGGGTTCATTTCGTATCATGTAATGCTCTTCTGCTCACGCTGGCTTTACCGTAGTGCTTTCGCGATGCAGTGAAGCTTGAACATATTTAAGTATTTGTTCTTTTGTTTGCCTGAAACTGACGTGCCCAGATGCATATTTGGCCTGAGCAGTCGCAAATGCTTATATTGTTTGAAGCACAAGTGGCCTTTGCATGCGTTCATTTCGTATCATGTCATGCTCATCTGCTCACGCTGGCTTTGCCGCAGTGCTCTCGCAATGCAGTGAAATTTATTCATCTTTTGGTAATTGTTTTTTGTCTCCCTGAATCGGACATGCCAAGATGCATATTTGGCCTGAGCATTCGCAAATGCTTATACTTGTTTGATGCACAAGTGGCCTGTGCATGTGTTCATTTCGTATCATGTAATGCTCTTCTGCTCACGCTGGCTTTACCGCAGTATATTTGCGATCCGGTGAAGCTTGCTAATAATTTACTATTTGTCCTTTTGTTTGCCTGAAACAGACGTGCCAAGATGCATATTTGGCCTGAGCAGTCGCAAATGCTTATAATTGTTTGATGCACAAGTGGCCTTGCATGCGTTCATTTCGTATCATGTAATGCTCTTCTGCTCATTCTGGCTTTACCGCAGTTCTTTCGGGATGCAGTGAAGCTTAATCATTTTTTGGTAATTGTCCTTTTGTTTGCCTGAAACAGACGTGAAAAGATGCATATTGGGCCTCAGCACTCGCAAATGCTTATATTTGTTTGATGCACAAGTGGCCGGTGCATGCGTTCATTTCGTATCATGTAATGCTCTTCCTCTCACGCTGGCTTTACCGCAGTGCTGTCGCAATGCAGTGAAGCTTAATCATCTTTTGGTAATTGTCTTTTTGTCTGTTTGAAAAGGACGTGCCAAGATGCATATTTGGCCTGAGCAGTCACAAATGCTTATATTTGTTTGATGCACAAGTGGCCTGTGCATGCGTTCATTTCGTAACATGTATTGCTCTTCTGCTCACGCTGGCTTTACCGCAGTGCTTTCGCAATGCAGTGAAGCTTAATTATCTTTTGGTAATTGTTTTTTGTCTCCCTGAAACAGACGTGCCAAGATGCATATTTGGCCTGAGCCGTCGCAAATGCTTATGTTTGTTTGATGCACAAGTGGCCTGTGCATGCGTTCATCTCGTATTGTGTAATGCTCTTCTGCTCATGCTGGCTTTACCGCAGTGCTTTTGCGATGCAGTGAAGCTTGAACATATTTAAGTATTTGTTCTTTTGTTGGCCTGAAATGGACGTGCCCAGATGCATATTTGGCCTGAGCAGTCGCAAATGCTTATATTTGTTTGATGCCCAAGTGGCCCAGGCATGCGTTCATTTCGTATCATCTAGTGCTCTTCTGCTCACACTGGCTTTTTTGCAGTGCTTCTGCGATGCAATAAAGCTTGATTATATTTAGGTATTTGTTCTTTTGTTTGCCTGAAACAGACGTGCCGAGATGCATATTTGGCCTGAGCAGTCGCAAATGCTTATATTTGTTTGATGCACAAGTGGCCTTTGCATGGGTTCATTTCGTATAATGTAACGCTCTTTTGCTCACGCTGGCATACCGCAGTGCTTTTGCGATGCAGTGAAGCTTAATCATATTTAAGTATTTGTCCTTTTGTTTGCCTGAAACGGACGTGCCAAGATGCATATTTGGCCTGAGCAGTCGCAAATGCTTATATTTGTTTGACGCACAAGTGGCCTGTGCATGCGTTCATTTCGTATCATGTAATGCTCTTTGCTCACGCTGGCTTTACCGCGAAGTTTTTGCGACGCAGTGAAGCTTAATAATATTTTAGTATTTGTCCTTTTGTTTGCCTGAAACGGATGTTGGCTTTATCGCAGTGCTTTTACGATGCAGTGAAGCTTGATCAAATTTATTTATTTGTCATTTTCTTTGCCTAAAACGGACGTGCCAAGATGCATATTTGGCCTGAGCATTCGCAAATGCTTATATTTGTTTGATGCACAAGTGGCCTGTGCATGCGTTCATTTCGAATCTTGTAATGCTCTTTTGCTGGCGCTGGCTTACCGCAGTGCTTTTGCGATGCAGTGAAGCTTAATCATCATTAGGTATTTCTCCTTTGTTTGCCTGAAACGGACGTGCAAGATGCATATTTGGCCTGAGCAGTCGCAAATGCTTATATTTGTTTGATGCCCAAGTGGCCTGGGCATGCGTTCATTTCGTATCATTTAGTGCTCTTCTGCTCACACTGGCTTTTTTGCAGTGCTTCTGCGATGCATTAAAGCTTGATCATAATTAAATATTTGTCCTTTTGTTTGCCTGAAACGGACGTGCCAAGATGCATATTTGGCCTGAGCAGTCGCAAATGCTTATAATGTTTGAAGCACAAGTGGCCTGTGCATGCGTTCATTTCGTATCATGTCATGCTCATTTGCTCACGCTGGCTTTGCCGCAGTGCTGTCGCAATGCAGTGAAATTTATTCATCTTTTGGTAATTGTTTTTTGTCTCCCTGAATCGGACATGCCAAGATGCATATTTGGCATGAGCATTCGCAAATGCTTATATTTGTTTGATGCACAGGTGGCCTGTGCATGCGTTCATTTCGTATCATGTAATGCTCTTCTGCTCACGCTGGCTTACCGCAGTGCTTTTGCAATGCAGTGAACCTTAATCATCATTAAATATTTGTCCTTTGTTTGCCTGAAACGGACGTGCAAGATGGATATTTGGCCTGAGCAGTCGCAAATGCTTATATTTGTTTGATGCACAAGTGGCCTGGGCATGCGTTCATTTCGTATCATGTAATGCTCTTCCGCTCACACTGGCTTTTTTGCAGTGCTTCTGCGATGCATTAAAGCGTGAGCATATTTTAGTATTTGTTCTTTTGTTTGCCTGAAACAGACGTGCCAAGATGCATATTTGACCTGAGCAGTCGCAAATGCTTATAATTGTTTGATGCACAAGTGGCCTTTGCATGGGTTCATTTCGTATCATGTAATGCTCTTCTGCTCACGCTGGCTTTACCGCAGTGCTTTCGCGATGCAGTGAAGCTTAATCATTTTTTGGTAATTGTCTATTTGTCTCCCTGAAACGAACGTGCCAAGATGCATATTTGGCCTGATCAATCGCAAATGCTTATACTTGTTTGATGCACAAGTGGCCTGTGCATGCGTTCATTTCGTATCATGTAATGCTCTTCTGCTCACGCTGGCTTTACCGCAGTGCTTTTACGATGCAGTGAAGCTTGAACATAATTAGGTATTTGTTCTTTTGTTTGCCTGAAATGGACGTGCCCAAATGCATATCTGGCCTGAGCAGTCGCAAATGCTTATATTTGTTTCATGCACAAGTGGCCTGGGCATGCGTTCATTTTGTATCATCTAATGCTCTTGTGCTAACGCTGGCTTTACCGCAGTGCTGTTGCGATGGAGTGAAGCTTGAACATATTTAAGTATTTGTTCTTTTGTTTGCCTAAAACGGACGTGCCAAGATGCATATTTGGCCTGAGCACTCGCGAATGCTTATACTTGTTTGATGCACAAGTGGCCTGTGCATGCGTTCATTTCGTATCAAGTAATGCTCATCTGCTCACGCTGGCTTTACCGCAGTGCTTTCGCGATGCAGTGAAGCTTGATCATAATTAAATATTTGTCCTTTTGTTTGCCTGAAACGGACGTGCCAAGATGCATATTTGGCCTGAGCAGTCGCAAATGCTTATATTGTTTGAAGCACAAGTGGCCGGTGCATGCGTTCATTTCGTATCATGTCATGCTCATCTGCTCACGCTGGCTTTGCCGCAGTGCTGTCGCAATGCAGTGAAATTTATTCATCTTTTGGTAATTGTTTTTTGTCTCCCTGAATCGGACATGCCAAGATGCATATTTGGCCTGAGCATTCGCAAATGCTTATACTTGTTTGATGCACAAGTGGCCTTGCATGCGTTCATTTCGTATCAAGTAATGCTCTTCTGCTCATGCTGGCTTTACCGCAGTTCTTCCGGGATGCAGTGAAGCTTAATCATTTTTTGGTAATTGTCCTTTTGTTTGCCTGAAACAGACGTGAAAAGATGCATATTGGGCCTCAGCACTCGCAAATGCTTATATTTGTTTGATGCACAAGTGGCCTGTGCATGCGTTCATTTCGTATCATGTTTTGCTCTTCTGCTCACGCTGGCTTTACCGCAGTGCTTTCGCAATGCAGTGAAGCTTAATTATCTTTTGGTAATTGTTTTTTTGTCTCCCTGAAACAGACGTGCCAAGATGCATATTTGGCCTGAGCAGTCGCAAATGCTTATGTTTGTTTGATGCACAAGTGGCCTGTGCATGCGTTCATCTCGTATCGTGTAATGCTCCTCTGCTCACGCTGGCTTTACCGCAGTGCTTTTGCGATGCAGTGAAGCTTGAACATATTTAAGTATTTGTTCTTTTGTTGGCCTGAAACGGACGTACCCAGATGCATATTTGGCCTGAGCAGTCGCAAATGCTTATATTTGTTTGAAGCCCAAGTGGCCCGGGCATGCGTTCATTTCGTATCATCTAGTGCTCTTCTGCTCACACTGGCTTTTTTTGCAGTGCTTCTGCGATGCATTAAAGCTTGATCATATTTTAGTATTTGTTCTTTTGTTTGCCTGAAACAGACGTGCCAAGATGCATATTTGGCCTGAGCAGTCGCAAATGCTTATATTTGTTTGATGCACAAGTGGCCTTTGCATGGGTTCATTTCGTATCATGTAATGCTCTTCTGCTCACGCTGGCTTTACCGCAGTGCTTTCGCGATGCAGTGAAGCTTGATCATAATTAAATATTTGTCCTTTTGTTTGCCTGAAACGGACGTGCCCAGATGCATATTTGGCCTGAGCAGTCGCAAATGCTTATATTTGTTTGATGCACAAGCGGCCTGGGCATGCGTTCATTTCGTATCATGTAATGCTCTTGTGCTAACTCTGGCTTTACCGAGGTGCTTTTGCGATGCAGTGAAGCTTGAACATATTTAAGTATTTGTTGTTTTGTTTGCCTAAAACGGACGTGCCCAGATGCATATTTGGCCTGAGCAGTCGCAAATGCTTATATTTGTTTGATGCACAGGCGGCCTGGGCATGCGTTCATTTCGTATATTGTAACGCTCTTTTGCTCACGCTGGCTTTACCGCAGTGCTTTTGGGATGCAGTGAAGCTTGAACATATTTAAGTATTTGTTCTTTTGTTTGCCTGAAACGGACGTGCCAAGATGCATATTTGGCCTGAGCAGTCGCAAATGCTTATATTTGTTTGATGCACAGGTGGCCTGTGCATGCGTTCGATCCGTATCATGTAATGCTCTTTGCTCACGCTGGCTTTACCGCAAAGCTTTTGCGACGCAGTGAAGCTTGATAATATTTTAGTATTTGTCCTTTTGTTTGCCTGAAATGGACGTTGGCTTTACCGCAGTGCTTTTGCCATGCAGTGAAGCTTGATCAAATTTAAATATTTGTCATTTTCTTTGCCTGAAACGGACGTGCCAAGATGCATATTTGGCCTGAGCATTCGCAAATGCTTATATTTGTTTGACGCACAATTGGCCTTGCATGCGTTCATTTCGTATCATGTAATGCTCTTCTGCTCATGCTGGCTTTACTGCAGTTCTTTCGGGATGCAGTGAAGCTTATACATTTTTTGGTAATTGTCCTTTTGTTTGCCTGAAACAGACGTGAAAAGATGCATATTGGGCCTCAGCACTCGCAAATGCTTATATTTGTTTGATGCACAAGTGGCCTGTGCATGCGTTCATTTCTTATCATGTAATGCTCTTCCTCTCACGCTGGCTTTACCGCAGTGCCGTCGCAATGCAGTGAAGCTTAATCATCTTTTGGTAATTGTCTTTTTGTCTGTTTGAAAAGGACATGCCAAGATGCATATTTGGCCTGAGCAGTCACAAATGCTTATATTTGTTTGATGCACAAGTGGCCTGTGCATGCGTTCATTTCGTAACATGTATTGCTCTTCTGCTCACGCTGGCTTTACCGCAGTGCTTTCGCAATGCAGTGAAGCTTAATTATCTTTTGGTAATTGTTTTTTTCTCTCCCTGAAACAGACGTGCCAAGATGCATATTTGGCCCGAGCCGTCGCAAATGCTTATGTTTGTTTGATGCACAAGTGGCCTGTGCATGCGTTCATCTCGTATCGTGTAATGCTCTTCTGCTCACGCTGGCTTTACCGCAGTGCTTTTGCGATGCAGTGAAGCTTGAACATATTTAAGTATTTATTCTTTTGTTGGCCTGAAACGGACGGGCCCAGATGCATATTTGGCCTGAGCAGTCGCAAATGCTTATATTTGTTTGATGCCCAAGTGGCCCGGGCATGCGTTCATTTCGTATCATCTAGTGCTCTTCTGCTCACACTGGCTTTTTTGCAGTGCTTCTGCGATGCATTAAAGCTTGATCATATTTTAGTATTTGTTCTTTTGTTTGCCTGAAACAGACGTGCCAAGATGCATATTTGGCCTGAGCAGTCGCAAATGCTTATATTTGTTTGATGCACAAGTGGCCTTTGCATGGGTTCATTTCGTATAATGTAACGCTCTGTTGCTCACGCTGGCAT
Source organism: Rhipicephalus microplus (assembly GCF_043290135.1). Classification (NCBI taxonomy): domain Eukaryota; kingdom Metazoa; phylum Arthropoda; class Arachnida; order Ixodida; family Ixodidae; genus Rhipicephalus; species Rhipicephalus microplus. The sequence continues at coordinate 192,618,125 of NC_134703.1, forward strand.
ACCGCAGTGCTTTTGCGATGCAGTGAAGCTTAATCATAATTAAGTATTTGTCCTTTTGTTTGCCTGAAACGGACATGCCAAGATGCATATTTGGCCTGAGCAGTCGCAAATGCTTATATTTGTTTGACGCACAAGTGGCCTGTGCATGCGTTCATTTCGTATCATGTAATGCTCTTTGCTCACGCTGGCTTTACCGCGAAGTTTTTGCGACGCAGTGAAGCTTGATAATATTTTAGTATTTGTCCTTTTGTTTGCCTGAAACGGATGTTGGCTTTATCGCAGTGCTTTTACGATGCAGTGAAGCTTGATCAAATTTATTTATTTGTCATTTTCTTTGCCTGAAACGGACGTGCCAAGATGCATATTTGGCTTGAGCATTCGCAAATGCTTATATTTGTTTGATGCACAAGTGGCCTGGGCATGCGTTCATTTCGTATCTTGTAATGCTCTTTTGCTGGCGCTGGCTTACCGCAGTGCTTTTGCGATGCAGTGAAGCTTAATTATCATTAGGTATTTCTCCTTTGTTTGCCTGAAACGGACGCGCAAGATGCATATTTGGCCTGAGCAGTCGCAAATGCTTATATTTGTTTGATGCCCAAGTGGCCTGGGCATGCGTTCATTTCGTATCATTTGGTGCTCTTCTGCTCACACTGGCTTTTTTGCAGTGCTTCTGCGATGCAATAAAGCTTGATCATATTTTAGTATTTGTTCTTTTGTTTGCCTGAAACAGACGTGCCAAGATGCATATTTGGCCTGAGCAGTCGCAAATGCTTATATTTGTTTGATGCACAAGTGGCCTTTGCATGGGTTCATTTCGTATCATGTAAAGCTCTTCTGCTCACGCTGGCTTTACCGCAGTGCTTTCGCGATGCAGTGAAGCTTGATCACAATTAAATATTTTTCCTTTTGTTTGCCTGAAACGGACGTGCCAAGATGCATATTTGTCCTGAGCAGTCGCAAATGCTTATAATGTTTGAAGCACAGTGGCCTGTGCATGCGTTCATTTCGTATCATGGCATGCTCATTTGCTCACGCTGGCTTTGCCGCAGTGCTGTCGCAATGCAGTGAAATTTATTCATCTTTTGGTAATTGTTTTTTGTCTCCCTGAATCGGACATGCCAAGATGCATATTTGGCATGAGCATTCGCAAATGCTTATATTTGTTTGATGCACAGGTGGCCTGTGCATGCGTTCATTTCGTATCATGTAATGCTCTTCTGCTCACGCTGGCTTACCGCAGTGCTTTTGCGATGCAGTGAAGCCTAATCATCATTAAATATTTGTCCTTTGTTTGCCTGAAACGGACGTGCAAGATGGATATTTGGCCTGAGCAGTCGCAAATGCTTATATTTGTTTGATGCACAAGTGGCCTGGGCATGCGTTCATTTCGTATCATGTAATGCTCTTCTGCTCACACTGGCTTTTTTGCAGTGCTTCTGCGATGCATTAAAGCGTGAGCATGTTTTAGTATTTGTTCTTTTGTTTGCCTGAAACAGACGTGCCAAGATGCATATTTGACCTGAGCAGTCGCAAATGCTTATAATTGTTTGATGCACAAGTGGCCTTTGCATGGGTTCATTTCGTATCATGTAATGCTCTTCATCTCACGCTGGCTTTACCGCAGTGCTTTCGCGATGCAGTGAAGCTTAATCATTTTTTGGTAATTGTCTATTTCTCTCCCTGAAACGAACGTGCCAAGATGCATATTTGGCCTGAGCAATCGCAAATGCTTATATTTTTTGATGCACAAGTGGCCTGTGCATGCGTTCATTTCGTATCATGTAATGCTCTTCTGCTCACGCTGTCTTTACCGCAGTGCTTTTACGATGCAGTGAAGCTTGAACATATTTAGGTATTTGTTCTTTTGTTTGCCTGAAATGGACGTGCCCAGATGCATATCTGGCCTGAGCCGTCGCAAATGCTTATGTTTGTTTGATGCACAAGTGGCCTGTGCATGCGTTCATCTCGTATTGTGTAATGCTCTTCTGCTCACGCTGGCTTTACCGCAGTGCTTTTGCGATGCAGTGAAGCTTGAACATATTTAAGTATTTGTTCTTTTGTTGGCCTGAAATGGACGTGCCCAGATGCATATTTGGCCTGAGCAGTCGCAAATGCTTATATTTGTTTGATGCCCAAGTGGCCCAGGCATGCGTTCATTTCGTATCATCTAGTGCTCTTCTGCTCACACTGGCTTTTTTGCAGTGCTTCTGCGATGCAATAAAGCTTGATTATATTTAGGTATTTGTTCTTTTGTTTGCCTGAAACAGACGTGCCAAGATGCATATTTGGCCTGAGCAGTCGCAAATGCTTATATTTGTTTGATGCACAAGTGGCCTTTGCATGGGTTCATTTCGTATAATGTAACGCTCTTTTGCTCACGCTGGCATACCGCAGTGCTTTTGCGATGCAGTGAAGCTTAATCATATTTAAGTATTTGTCCTTTTGTTTGCCTGAAACGGACGTGCCAAGATGCATATTTGGCCTGAGCAGTCGCAAATGCTTATATTTGTTTGACGCACAAGTGGCCTGTGCATGCGTTCATTTCGTATCATGTAATGCTCTTTGCTCACGCTGGCTTTACCGCGAAGTTTTTGCGACGCAGTGAAGCTTAATAATATTTTAGTATTTGTCCTTTTGTTTGCCTGAAACGGATGTTGGCTTTATCGCAGTGCTTTTACGATGCAGTGAAGCTTGATCAAATTTATTTATTTGTCATTTTCTTTGCCTAAAACGGACGTGCCAAGATGCATATTTGGCCTGAGCATTCGCAAATGCTTATATTTGTTTGATGCACAAGTGGCCTGTGCATGCGTTCATTTCGAATCTTGTAATGCTCTTTTGCTGGCGCTGGCTTACCGCAGTGCTTTTGCGATGCAGTGAAGCTTAATCATCATTAGGTATTTCTCCTTTGTTTGCCTGAAACGGACGTGCAAGATGCATATTTGGCCTGAGCAGTCGCAAATGCTTATATTTGTTTGATGCCCAAGTGGCCTGGGCATGCGTTCATTTCGTATCATTTAGTGCTCTTCTGCTCACACTGGCTTTTTTGCAGTGCTTCTGCGATGCATTAAAGCTTGATCATAATTAAATATTTGTCCTTTTGTTTGCCTGAAACGGACGTGCCAAGATGCATATTTGGCCTGAGCAGTCGCAAATGCTTATAATGTTTGAAGCACAAGTGGCCTGTGCATGCGTTCATTTCGTATCATGTCATGCTCATTTGCTCACGCTGGCTTTGCCGCAGTGCTGTCGCAATGCAGTGAAATTTATTCATCTTTTGGTAATTGTTTTTTGTCTCCCTGAATCGGACATGCCAAGATGCATATTTGGCATGAGCATTCGCAAATGCTTATATTTGTTTGATGCACAGGTGGCCTGTGCATGCGTTCATTTCGTATCATGTAATGCTCTTCTGCTCACGCTGGCTTACCGCAGTGCTTTTGCAATGCAGTGAACCTTAATCATCATTAAATATTTGTCCTTTGTTTGCCTGAAACGGACGTGCAAGATGGATATTTGGCCTGAGCAGTCGCAAATGCTTATATTTGTTTGATGCACAAGTGGCCTGGGCATGCGTTCATTTCGTATCATGTAATGCTCTTCCGCTCACACTGGCTTTTTTGCAGTGCTTCTGCGATGCATTAAAGCGTGAGCATATTTTAGTATTTGTTCTTTTGTTTGCCTGAAACAGACGTGCCAAGATGCATATTTGACCTGAGCAGTCGCAAATGCTTATAATTGTTTGATGCACAAGTGGCCTTTGCATGGGTTCATTTCGTATCATGTAATGCTCTTCTGCTCACGCTGGCTTTACCGCAGTGCTTTCGCGATGCAGTGAAGCTTAATCATTTTTTGGTAATTGTCTATTTGTCTCCCTGAAACGAACGTGCCAAGATGCATATTTGGCCTGATCAATCGCAAATGCTTATACTTGTTTGATGCACAAGTGGCCTGTGCATGCGTTCATTTCGTATCATGTAATGCTCTTCTGCTCACGCTGGCTTTACCGCAGTGCTTTTACGATGCAGTGAAGCTTGAACATAATTAGGTATTTGTTCTTTTGTTTGCCTGAAATGGACGTGCCCAAATGCATATCTGGCCTGAGCAGTCGCAAATGCTTATATTTGTTTCATGCACAAGTGGCCTGGGCATGCGTTCATTTTGTATCATCTAATGCTCTTGTGCTAACGCTGGCTTTACCGCAGTGCTGTTGCGATGGAGTGAAGCTTGAACATATTTAAGTATTTGTTCTTTTGTTTGCCTAAAACGGACGTGCCAAGATGCATATTTGGCCTGAGCACTCGCGAATGCTTATACTTGTTTGATGCACAAGTGGCCTGTGCATGCGTTCATTTCGTATCAAGTAATGCTCATCTGCTCACGCTGGCTTTACCGCAGTGCTTTCGCGATGCAGTGAAGCTTGATCATAATTAAATATTTGTCCTTTTGTTTGCCTGAAACGGACGTGCCAAGATGCATATTTGGCCTGAGCAGTCGCAAATGCTTATATTGTTTGAAGCACAAGTGGCCGGTGCATGCGTTCATTTCGTATCATGTCATGCTCATCTGCTCACGCTGGCTTTGCCGCAGTGCTGTCGCAATGCAGTGAAATTTATTCATCTTTTGGTAATTGTTTTTTGTCTCCCTGAATCGGACATGCCAAGATGCATATTTGGCCTGAGCATTCGCAAATGCTTATACTTGTTTGATGCACAAGTGGCCTGTGCATGTGTTCCTTTCGTATCATGTAATGCTCTTCTGCTCACGCTGGCTTTACCGCAGTATTTTTGCGATGCGGTGAAGCTTGCTAATATTTACTAATGGTCCTTTTGTTTGCCTGAAACAGACGTGCCAAGATGCATATTTGGCCTGAGCAGTCGCAAATGCTTATATTGTTTGAAGCACAAGTGGCCGGTGCATGCGTTCATATCGTATCATGTCATGCTCATCTGCTCACGCTGGCTTTGCCGCAGTGCTGTCGCAATGCAGTGAAATTTATTCATCTTTTGGTAATTGTTTTTTGTCTCCCTGAATCGGACATGCCAAGATGCATATTTGGCCTGAGCATTCGCAAATGCTTATATTTGTTTGATGCACAAGTGGCCTTGCATGCGTTCATTTCGTATCAAGTAATGCTCTTCTGCTCATGCTGGCTTTACCGCAGTTCTTCCGGGATGCAGTGAAGCTTAATCATTTTTTGGTAATTGTCCTTTTGTTTGCCTGAAACAGACGTGAAAAGATGCATATTGGGCCTCAGCACTCGCAAATGCTTATATTTGTTTGATGCACAAGTGGCCTGTGCATGCGTTTATTTCGTATCATGTAATGCTCTTCCTCTCACGCTGGCTTTACTGCAGTGCTGTCGCAATGCAGTGAAGCTTAATCATCTTTTGGTAATTGTTTTTTGTCTGTTTGAAAAGGACGTGCCAAGATGCATATTTGGCCTGAGCAGTCACAAATGCTTATATTTGTTTGATGCACAAGTGGCCTGTGCATGCGTTCATTTCGTATCATGTTTTGCTCTTCTGCTCACGCTGGCTTTACCGCAGTGCTTTCGCAATGCAGTGAAGCTTAATTATCTTTTGGTAATTGTTTTTTTGTCTCCCTGAAACAGACGTGCCAAGATGCATATTTGGCCTGAGCAGTCGCAAATGCTTATGTTTGTTTGATGCACAAGTGGCCTGTGCATGCGTTCATCTCGTATCGTGTAATGCTCCTCTGCTCACGCTGGCTTTACCGCAGTGCTTTTGCGATGCAGTGAAGCTTGAACATATTTAAGTATTTGTTCTTTTGTTGGCCTGAAACGGACGTACCCAGATGCATATTTGGCCTGAGCAGTCGCAAATGCTTATATTTGTTTGAAGCCCAAGTGGCCCGGGCATGCGTTCATTTCGTATCATCTAGTGCTCTTCTGCTCACACTGGCTTTTTTTGCAGTGCTTCTGCGATGCATTAAAGCTTGATCATATTTTAGTATTTGTTCTTTTGTTTGCCTGAAACAGACGTGCCAAGATGCATATTTGGCCTGAGCAGTCGCAAATGCTTATATTTGTTTGATGCACAAGTGGCCTTTGCATGGGTTCATTTCGTATCATGTAATGCTCTTCTGCTCACGCTGGCTTTACCGCAGTGCTTTCGCGATGCAGTGAAGCTTGATCATAATTAAATATTTGTCCTTTTGTTTGCCTGAAACGGACGTGCCCAGATGCATATTTGGCCTGAGCAGTCGCAAATGCTTATATTTGTTTGATGCACAAGCGGCCTGGGCATGCGTTCATTTCGTATCATGTAATGCTCTTGTGCTAACGCTGGCTTTACCGAGGTGCTTTTGCGATGCAGTGAAGCTTGAACATATTTAAGTATTTGTTGTTTTGTTTGCCTAAAACGGACGTGCCCAGATGCATATTTGGCCTGAGCAGTCGCAAATGCTTATATTTGTTTGATGCACAGGCGGCCTGGGCATGCGTTCATTTCGTATATTGTAACGCTCTTTTGCTCACGCTGGCTTTACCGCAGTGCTTTTGGGATGCAGTGAAGCTTGAACATATTTAAGTATTTGTTCTTTTGTTTGCCTGAAACGGACGTGCCAAGATGCATATTTGGCCTGAGCAGTCGCAAATGCTTATATTTGTTTGATGCACAGGTGGCCTGTGCATGCGTTCGATCCGTATCATGTAATGCTCTTTGCTCACGCTGGCTTTACCGCAAAGCTTTTGCGACGCAGTGAAGCTTGATAATATTTTAGTATTTGTCCTTTTGTTTGCCTGAAATGGACGTTGGCTTTACCGCAGTGCTTTTGCCATGCAGTGAAGCTTGATCAAATTTAAATATTTGTCATTTTCTTTGCCTGAAACGGACGTGCCAAGATGCATATTTGGCCTGAGCATTCGCAAATGCTTATATTTGTTTGATGCACAATTGGCCTTGCATGCGTTCATTTCGTATCATGTAATGCTCTTCTGCTCATGCTGGCTTTACTGCAGTTCTTTCGGGATGCAGTGAAGCTTATACATTTTTTGGTAATTGTCCTTTTGTTTGCCTGAAACAGACGTGAAAAGATGCATATTGGGCCTCAGCACTCGCAAATGCTTATATTTGTTTGATGCACAAGTGGCCTGTGCATGCGTTCATTTCTTATCATGTAATGCTCTTCCTCTCACGCTGGCTTTACCGCAGTGCCGTCGCAATGCAGTGAAGCTTAATCATCTTTTGGTAATTGTCTTTTTGTCTGTTTGAAAAGGACATGCCAAGATGCATATTTGGCCTGAGCAGTCACAAATGCTTATATTTGTTTGATGCACAAGTGGCCTGTGCATGCGTTCATTTCGTAACATGTATTGCTCTTCTGCTCACGCTGGCTTTACCGCAGTGCTTTCGCAATGCAGTGAAGCTTAATTATCTTTTGGTAATTGTTTTTTTGTCTCCCTGAAACAGACGTGCCAAGATGCATATTTGGCCTGAGCCGTCGCAAATGCTTATGTTTGTTTGATGCACAAGTGGCCTGTGCATGCGTTCATCTCGTATCGTGTAATGCTCTTCTGCTCACGCTGGCTTTACCGCAGTGCTTTTGCGATGCAGTGAAGCTTGAACATATTTAAGTATTTATTCTTTTGTTGGCCTGAAACGGACGGGCCCAGATGCATATTTGGCCTGAGCAGTCGCAAATGCTTATATTTGTTTGACGCACAAGTGGCCTGTGCATGCGTTCATTTCGTATCATGTAATGCTCTTTGCTCACGCTGGCTTTACCGCGAAGTTTTTGCGACGCAGTGAAGCTTGATAATATTTTAGTATTTGTCCTTTTGTTTGCCTGAAACGGATGTTGGCTTTATCGCAGTGCTTTTACGATGCAGTGAAGCTTGATCAAATTTATTTATTTGTCATTTTCTTTGCCTGAAACGGACGTGCCAAGATGCATATTTGGCCTGAGCATTCGCAAATGCTTATATTTTTTTGATGCACAAGTGGCCTGGGCATGCGTTCATTTCGTATCTTGTAATGCTCTTTTGCTGGCGCTGGCTTACCGCAGTGCTTTTGCGATGCAGTGAAGCTTAATTATCATTAGGTATTTCTCCTTTGTTTGCCTGAAACGGACGCGCAAGATGCATATTTGGCCTGAGCAGTCGCAAATGCTTATATTTGTTTGATGCCCAAGTGGCCTGGGCATGCGTTCATTTCGTATCATTTGGTGCTCTTCTGCTCACACTGGCTTTTTTGCAGTGCTTCTGCGATGCAATAAAGCTTGATCATATTTTAGTATTTGTTCTTTTGTTTGCCTGAAACAGACGTGCCAAGATGCATATTTGGCCTGAGCAGTCGCAAATGCTTATATTTGTTTGATGCACAAGTGGCCTTTGCATGGGTTCATTTCGTATCATGTAAAGCTCTTCTGCTCACGCTGGCTTTACCGCAGTGCTTTCGCGATGCAGTGAAGCTTGATCACAATTAAATATTTTTCCTTTTGTTTGCCTGAAACGGACGTGCCAAGATGCATATTTGTCCTGAGCAGTCGCAAATGCTTATAATGTTTGAAGCACAGTGGCCTGTGCATGCGTTCATTTCGTATCATGGCATGCTCATTTGCTCACGCTGGCGTTGCCGCAGTGCTGTCGCAATGCAGTGAAATTTATTCATCTTTTGGTAATTGTTTTTTGTCTCCCTGAATCGGACATGCCAAGATGCATATTTGGCATGAGCATTCGCAAATGCTAATATTTGTTTGATGCACAGGTGGCCTGTGCATGCGTTCATTTCGTATCATGTAATGCTCTTCTGCTCACGCTGGCTTACCGCAGTGCTTTTGCGATGCAGTGAAGCCTAATCATCATTAAATATTTGTCCTTTGTTTGCCTGAAACGGACGTGCAAGATGGATATTTGGCCTGAGCAGTCGCAAATGCTTATATTTGTTTGATGCACAAGTGGCCTGGGCATGCGTTCATTTCGTATCATGTAATGCTCTTCTGCTCACACTGGCTTTTTTGCAGTGCTTCTGCGATGCATTAAAGCGTGAGCATATTTTAGTATTTGTTCTTTTGTTTGCCTGAAACAGACGTGCCAAGATGCATATTTGACCTGAGCAGTCGCAAATGCTTATAATTGTTTGATGCACAAGTGGCCTTTGCATGGGTTCATTTCGTATCATGTAATGCTCTTCATCTCACGCTGGCTTTACCGCAGTGCTTTCGCGATGCAGTGAAGCTTAATCATTTTTTGGTAATTGTCTATTTCTCTCCCTGAAACGAACGTGCCAAGATGCATATTTGGCCTGAGCAATCGCAAATGCTTATATTTTTTGATGCACAAGTGGCCTGTGCATGCGTTCATTTCGTATCATGTAATGCTCTTCTGCTCACGCTGGCTTTACCGCAGTGCTTTTACGATGCAGTGAAGCTTGAACATATTTAGGTATTTGTTCTTTTGTTTGCCTGAAATGGACGTGCCCAGATGCATATCTGGCCTGAGCAGTCGCAAATGCTTATATTTGTTTGATGCACAAGTGGCCTGGGCATGCGTTCATTTCGTATCATCTAATGCTCTTGTGCTAACGCTGGCTTTACCGAAGTGCTGTTGCGATGGAGTGAAGCTTTAACATATTTAAGTATTTGTTCTTTTGTTTGCCTGAAACGGACGTGCCAAGATGCATATTTGGCCTGAGCACTCGCGAATGCTTATACTTGTTTGATGCACAAGTGGCCTGTGCATGCGTTCATTTCGTATCATGTAATGCTCTTCTGCTCACGCTGGCTTTACCACAGTGCTTTCGCGATGCAGTGAAGCTTAATCATTTTTCGGTAATTGTCTATTTGTCTCCCTGAAACGAACGTGCCAAGATGCATATTTGGCCTGAGCAATCGCAAATGCTTATATTTGTTTGATGCACAAGTGGCCTGTGCATGCGTTCATTTCGTATCAAGTAATGCTCTTCTGCTCACGCTGGCTTTACCGCAGTGCTTTCGCGATGCAGTGAAGCTTGATCATAAATTAATATTTGTCCTTTTGTTTGCCTGAAACGGACGTGCCAAAATGCATATTTGGCCTGAGCAGTCGCAAATGCTTATATTGTTTGAAGCACAAGTGGCCTGTGCATGCGTTCATTTCGTATCATGTCATGCTCATCTGCTCACGCTGGCTTTGCCGCAGTGCTGTCCCAATGCAGTGAAATTTATTCATCTTTGGTAATTGTTTTTTGTCTCCCTGAATCGGACATGCCAAGATGCATATTTGGCCTGAGCATTCGCAAATGCTTATACTTGTTTGATGCACAAGTGGCCTGTGCATGTGTTCATTTCGTATCATGTAATGCTCTTCTGCTCACGCTGGCTTTACCGCAGTATTTTTGCGATGCGGTGAAGCTTGCTAATAATTTACTAATGGTTCTTTTGTTGGCCTGAAACAGACGTGCCAAGATGCATATTTGGCCTGAGCAGTCGCAAATGCTTATCTTTGTTTGATGCACAAGTGGCCTTGCATGCGTTCATTTCGTATCATGTAATGCTCTTCTGCTCATGCTGGCTTTAGCGCAGTTCTTTCGGGATGCAGTGAAGCTTAATCATTTTTTGGTAATTGTCCTTTTGTTTGCCTGAAACAGACGTGAAAAGATGCATATTTGGCCTGAGCAGTCGCAAATGCTTATGTTTGTTTGATGCACAAGTGGCCTGTGCATGCGTTCATCTCGTATCGTGTATTGCTCTTCTGCTCACGCTGGCTTTACCGCAGTGCTTTCGCAATGCAGTGAAGCTTAATTACCTTTTGGTAATTGTTTTTTTGTCTCCCTGAAACAGACGTGCCAAGATGCATATTTGGCCTGAGCAGTCGCAAATGCTTATGCTTGTTGGATGCACAAGTGGCCTGTGCATGCGTTCATCTCGTATCGTGTAATGCTCTTCTGCTCACGCTTGCTTTACCGCAGTGCTTTTGCGATGCAGTGAAGCTTGAACCTATTTAAGTATTTGTTCTTTTGTTGGCCTGAACGGACGTGCCCAGATGCATATTTGGCCTGAGCAGTCGCAAATGCTTATATTTGTTTGATGCCCAAGTGGCCCGGGCATGCGTTCATTTCGTATCATCTAGTGCTCTTCTGCTCACACTGGCTTTTTTGCAGTGCTTCTGCGATGCATTAAAGCTTGATCATATTTTAGTATTTGTTCTTTTGTTTGCCTGAAACAGACGTGCCAAGATGCATATTTGGCCTGAGCAGTCGCAAATGCTTATATTTGTTTGATGCACAAGTGGCCTTTGCATGGGTTCATTTCGTATCATGTAATGCTCTTCTGCTCACGCTGGCTTTACCGCAGTGCTTTCGCGATGCAGTGAAGCTTGATCATAATTAAATATTTGTCCTTTTGTTTGCCTGAAACGGACGTGCCCAGATGCATATTTGGCCTGAGCAGTCGCAAATGCTTATATTCGTTTGATGCACAAGCCGCCTGGGCATGCGTTCATTTCGTATCATGTAATGCTCTTGTGCTAACGCTGGCTTTACCGAGGTGCTTTTGCGATGCAGTGAACCTTGAACATATTTAAGTATTTGTTCTTTTGTTTGCCTGAAACGGACGTGCACAGATGCATATTTGGCCTGAGCAGTCGCAAATGCTTATATTTGTTTGATGCACAGGCGGCCTGGGCATGCGTTCATTTCGTATATTGTAACGCTCTTTTGCTCACGCTGGCTTTACCGCAGTGCTTTTGCGATGCAGTGAAGCTTGAACATATTTAAGTATTTGTTCTTTTGTTTGCCTGAAACGGACGTGCCAAGATGCATATTTGGCCTGAGCAGTCGCAAATGCTTATAATGTTTGATGCACAAGTGGCCTGTGCATGCGTTCATTTCGTATCATGTAATGCTCTTTGCTCACGCTGGCTTTACCGCGAAGTTTTTGCGACGCAGTGAAGCTTAATAATATTTTAGTATTTGTCCTTTTGTTTGCCTGAAACGGATGTTGGCTTTATCGCAGTGCTTTTACGATGCAGTGAAGCTTCATCAAATTTATTTATTTGTCATTTTGTTTGCCTAAAACGGACGTGCCAAGATGCATATTTGGCCTGAGCATTCGCAAATGCTTATATTTGTTTGATGCACAAGTGGCCTGTGCATGCGTTCATTTCGTATCTTGTAATGCTCTTTTGCTGGCGCTGGCTTACCGCAGTGCTTTTGCGATGCAGTGAAGCTTAATCATCATTAGGTATTTCTCCTTTGTTTGCCTGAAACGGACGTGCAAGATGCATATTTGGCCTGAGCAGTCGCAAATGCTTATATTTGTTTGATGCCCAAGTGGCCTGGGCATGCGTTCATTTCGTATCATTTAGTGCTCTTCTGCTCACACTGGCTTTTTTGCAGTGCTTCTGCGATGCATTAAAGCTTGATCATAATTAAATATTTGTCCTTTTGTTTGCCTGAAACGGACGTGCCAAGATGCATATTTGGCCTGAGCAGTCGCAAATGCTTATAATGTTTGAAGCACAAGTGGCCTGTGCATGCGTTCATTTCGTATCATGTCATGCTCATTTGCTCACGCTGGCTTTGCCGCAGTGCTGTCGCAATGCAGTGAAATTTATTCATCTTTTGGTAATTGTTTTTTGTCTCCCTGAATCGGACATGCCAAGATGCATATTTGGCATGAGCATTCGCAAATGCTTATATTTGTTTGATGCACAGGTGGCCTGTGCATGCGTTCATTTCGTATCATGTAATGCTCTTCTGCTCACGCTGGCTTTACCGCAGTGCTTTCGCGATGCAGTGAAGCTTAATCATTTTTTGGTAATTGTCTATTTGTCTCCCTGAAACGAACGTGCCAAGATGCATATTTGGCCTGATCAATCGCAAATGCTTATACTTGTTTGATGCACAAGTGGCCTGTGCATGCGTTCATTTCGTATCATGTAATGCTCTTCTGCTCACGCTGGCTTTACCGCAGTGCTTTTACGATGCAGTGAAGCTTGAACATAATTAGGTATTTGTTCTTTTGTTTGCCTGAAATGGACGTGCCCAAATGCATATCTGGCCTGAGCAGTCGCAAATGCTTATATTTGTTTCATGCACAAGTGGCCTGGGCATGCGTTCATTTTGTATCATCTAATGCTCTTGTGCTAACGCTGGCTTTACCGCAGTGCTGTTGCGATGGAGTGAAGCTTGAACATATTTAAGTATTTGTTCTTTTGTTTGCCTAAAACGGACGTGCCAAGATGCATATTTGGCCTGAGCACTCGCGAATGCTTATACTTGTTTGATGCACAAGTGGCCTGTGCATGCGTTCATTTCGTATCATGTAATGCTCTTCTGCTCACGCTGGCTTTACCACAGTGCTTTCGCGATGCAGTGAAGCTTAATCATTTTTCGGTAATTGTCTATTTGTCTCACTGAAACGAACGTTCCAAGATGCATATTTGGCCTGAGCAATCGCAACTGCTTATATTTGTTTGATGCACAAGTGGCCTGTGCATGCGTTCATTTCGTATCAAGTAATGCTCATCTGCTCACGCTGGCTTTACCGCAGTGCTTTCGCGATGCAGTGAAGCTTGATCATAATTAAATATTTGTCCTTTTGTTTGCCTGAAACGGACGTGCCAAGATGCATATTTGGCCTGAGCAGTCGCAAATGCTTATATTGTTTGAAGCACAAGTGGCCGGTGCATGCGTTCATTTCGTATCATGTCATGCTCATCTGCTCACGCTGGCTTTGCCGCAGTGCTGTCGCAATGCAGTGAAATTTATTCATCTTTTGGTAATTGTTTTTTGTCTCCCTGAATCGGACATGCCAAGATGCATATTTGGCCTGAGCATTCGCAAATGCTTATACTTGTTTGATGCACAAGTGGCCTGTGCATGTGTTCCTTTCGTATCATGTAATGCTCTTCTGCTCACGCTGGCTTTACCGCAGTATTTTTGCGATGCGGTGAAGCTTGCTAATATTTACTAATGGTCCTTTTGTTTGCCTGAAACAGACGTGCCAAGATGCATATTTGGCCTGAGCAGTCGCAAATGCTTATATTTGTTTGATGCACAAGTGGCCTTGCATGCGTTCATTTCGTATCATGTAATGCTCTTCTGCTCATGCTGGCTTTACCGCAGTTCTTCCGGGATGCAGTGAAGCTTAATCATTTTTTGGTAATTGTCCTTTTGTTTGCCTGAAACAGACGTGAAAAGATGCATATTGGGCCTCAGCACTCGCAAATGCTTATATTTGTTTGATGCACAAGTGGCCTATGCATGCGTTCATTTCGTATCATGTAATGCTCTTCCTCTCACGCTGGCTTTACTGCAGTGCTGTCGCAATGCAGTGAAGCTTAATCATCTTTTGGTAATTGTTTTTTGTCTGTTTGAAAAGGACGTGCCAAGATGCATATTTGGCCTGAGCAGTCACAAATGCTTATATTTGTTTGATGCACAAGTGGCCTGTGCATGCGTTCATTTCGTATCATGTTTTGCTCTTCTGCTCACGCTGGCTTTACCGCAGTGCTTTCGCAATGCAGTGAAGCTTAATTATCTTTTGGTAATTGTTTTTTTGTCTCCCTGAAACAGACGTGCCAAGATGCATATTTGGCCTGAGCAGTCGCAAATGCTTATGTTTGTTTGATGCACAAGTGGCCTGTGCATGCGTTCATCTCGTATCGTGTAATGCTCCTCTGCTCACGCTGGCTTTACCGCAGTGCTTTTGCGATGCAGTGAAGCTTGAACATATTTAAGTATTTGTTCTTTTGTTGGCCTGAAACGGACGTACCCAGATGCATATTTGGCCTGAGCAGTCGCAAATGCTTATATTTGTTTGAAGCCCAAGTGGCCCGGGCATGCGTTCATTTCGTATCATCTAGTGCTCTTCTGCTCACACTGGCTTTTTTGCAGTGCTTCTGTGATGCATTAAAGCTTGATCATATTTTAGTATTTGTTCTTTTGTTTGCCTGAAACAGACGTGCCAAGATGCATATTTGGCCTGAGCAGTCGCAAATGCTTATATTTGTTTGATGCACAAGTGGCCTTTGCATGGGTTCATTTCGTATCATGTAATGCTCTTCTGCTCACGCTGGCTTTACCGCAGTGCTTTCGCGATGCAGTGAAGCTTGATCATAATTAAATATTTGTCCTTTTGTTTGCCTGAAACGGACGTGCCCAGATGCATATTTGGCCTGAGCAGTCGCAAATGCTTATATTTGTTTGATGCACAAGCGGCCTGGGCATGCGTTCATTTCGTATCATGTAATGCTCTTGTGCTAACGCTGGCTTTACCGAGGTGCTTTTGCGATGCAGTGAAGCTTGAACATATTTAAGTATTTGTTGTTTTGTTTGCCTAAAACGGACGTGCCCAGATGCATATTTGGCCTGAGCAGTCGCAAATGCTTATATTTGTTTGATGCACAGGCGGCCTGGGCATGCGTTCATTTCGTATATTGTAACGCTCTTTTGCTCACGCTGGCTTTACCGCAGTGCTTTTGGGATGCAGTGAAGCTTGAACATATTTAGGTATTTGTTCTTTTGTTTGCCCGAAACGGACGTGCCAAGATGCATATTTGGCCTGAGCAGTCGCAAATGCTTATATTTGTTTGATGCACAAGTGGCCTGTGCATGCGTTCGATCCGTATCATGTAATGCTCTTTGCTCACGCTGGCTTTACCGCAAAGCTTTTGCGACGCAGTGAAGCTTGATAATATTTTAGTATTTGTCCTTTTGTTTGCCTGAAATGGACGTTGGCTTTACCGCAGTGCTTTTGCCATGCAGTGAAGCTTGATCAAATTTAAATATTTGTCATTTTCTTTGCCTGAAACGGACGTGCCAAGATGCATATTTGGCCTGAGCATTCGCAAATGCTTATATTTATTTGATGCACAATTGGCCTTGCATGCGTTCATTTCGTATCATGTAATGCTCTTCTGCTCATGCTGGCTTTACTGCAGTTCTTTCGGGATGCAGTGAAGCTTATACATTTTTTGGTAATTGTCCTTTTGTTTGCCTGAAACAGACGTGAAAAGATGCATATTGGGCCTCAGCACTCGCAAATGCTTATATTTGTTTGATGCACAAGTGGCCTGTGCATGCGTTCATTTCTTATCATGTAATGCTCTTCCTCTCACGCTGGCTTTACCGCAGTGCCGTCGCAATGCAGTGAAGCTTAATCATCTTTTGGTAATTGTCTTTTTGTCTGTTTGAAAAGGACATGCCAAGATGCATATTTGGCCTGAGCAGTCACAAATGCTTATATTTGTTTGATGCACAAGTGGCCTGTGCATGCGTTCATTTCGTAACATGTATTGCTCTTCTGCTCACGCTGGCTTTACCGAAGTGCTGTTGCGATGGAGTGAAGCTTTAACATATTTAAGTATTTGTTCTTTTGTTTGCCTGAAACGGACGTGCCAAGATGCATATTTGGCCTGAGCACTCGCGAATGCTTATACTTGTTTGATGCACAAGTGGCCTGTGCATGCGTTAATTTCGTATCATGTAATGCTCTTCTGCTCACGCTGGCTTTACCACAGTGCTTTCGCGATGCAGTGAAGCTTAATCATTTTTCGGTAATTGTCTATTTGTCTCCCTGAAACGAACGTGCCAAGATGCATATTTGGCCTGAGCAATCGCAAATGCTTATATTTGTTTGATGCACAAGTGGCCTGTGCATGCGTTCATTTCGTATCAAGTAATGCTCTTCTGCTCACGCTGGCTTTAACGCAGTGCTTTCGCGATGCAGTGAAGCTTGATCATAAATTAATATTTGTCCTTTTGTTTGCCTGAAACGGACGTGCCAAAATGCATATTTGGCCTGAGCAGTCGCAAATGCTTATACTGTTTGAAGCACAAGTGGCCTGTGCATGCGTTCATTTCGTATCATGTCATGCTCATCTGCTCACGCTGGCTTTGCCGCAGTGCTGTCCCAATGCAGTGAAAATTATTCATCTTTGGTAATTGTTTTTTGTCTCCCTGAATCGGACATGCCAAGATGCATATTTGGCCTGAGCATTCGCAAATGCTTATACTTGTTTGATGCACAAGTGGCCTGTGCATGTGTTCATTTCGTATCATGTAATGCTCTTCTGCTCACGCTGGCTTTACCGCAGTATTTTCGCGATGCGGTGAAGCTTGCTAATAATTTACTAATGGTTCTTTTGTTGGCCTGAAACAGACGTGCCAAGATGCATATTTGGCCTGAGCAGTCGCAAATGCTTATCTTTGTTTGATGCACAAGTGGCCTTGCATGCGTTCATTTCGTATCATGTAATGCTCTTCTGCTCATGCTGGCTTTAGCGCAGTTCTTTCGGGTTGCAGTGAAGCTTAATCATTTTTTGGTAATTGTCCTTTTGTTTGCCTGAAACAGACGTGAAAAGATGCATATTGGGCCTCAGCACTCGCAAATGCTTATATTTGTTTGATGCACAAGTTGCCTGTGCATGCGTTCATTTCGTATCATGTAATGCTCTTCCTCTCACGATGGCTTTACCGCAGTGCTGTCGCAATGCAGTGAAGCTTAATCATTTTTTGGTAATTGTCTTTTTGTCTGTTTGAAAAGGACGTGCCAAGATGCATATTTGGCCTGAGCAGTCACAAATGCTTATATTTGTTTGATGCACAAGTGGCCTGTGCATGCGTTCATTTCGTATCATGTATTGCTCTTCTGCTCACGCTGGCTTTACCGCAGTGCTTTCGCAATGCAGTGAAGCTTAATTACCTTTTGGTAATTGTTTTTTTGTCTCCCTGAAACAGACGTGCCAAGATGCATATTTGGCCTGAGCAGTCACAAATGCTTATGTTTGTTTGATGCACAATTGGCCTGTGCATGCGTTCATCTCGTATCGTGTAATGCTCTTCTGCTCACGCTTGCTTTACCGCAGTGCTTTTGCGATGCAGTGAAGCTTGAACCTATTTAAGTATTTGTTCTTTTGTTGGCCTGAAACGGACGTGCCCAGATGCATATTTGGCCTGAGCAGTCGCAAATGCTTATATTTGTTTGATGCCCAAGTGGCCCGGGCATGCGTTCATTTCGTGTCATCTAGTGCTCTTCTGCTCACACTGGCTTTTTTGCAGTGCTTTCGCGATGCAGTGAAGCTTGATCATAAATTAATATTTGTCCTTTTGTTTGCCTGAAACGGACGTGCCAAAATGCATATTTGGCCTGAGCAGTCGCAAATGCTTATACTGTTTGAAGCACAAGTGGCCTGTGCATGCGTTCATTTCGTATCATGTCATGCTCATCTGCTCACGCTGGCTTTGCCGCAGTGCTGTCCCAATGCAGTGAAATTTATTCATCTTTGGTAATTGTTTTTTGTCTCCCTGAATCGGACATGCCAAGATGCATATTTGGCCTGAGCATTCGCAAATGCTTATACTTGTTTGATGCACAAGTGGCCTGTGCATGTGTTCATTTCGTATCATGTAATGCTCTTCTGCTCACGCTGGCTTTACCGCAGTATTTTCGCGATGCGGTGAAGCTTGCTAATAATTTACTAATGGTTCTTTTGTTGGCCTGAAACAGACGTGCCAAGATGCATATTTGGCCTGAGCAGTCGCAAATGCTTATCTTTGTTTGATGCACAAGTGGCCTTGCATGCGTTCATTTCGTATCATGTAATGCTCTTCTGCTCATGCTGGCTTTAGCGCAGTTCTTTCGGGTTGCAGTGAAGCTTAATCATTTTTTGGTAATTGTCCTTTTGTTTGCCTGAAACAGACGTGAAAAGATGCATATTGGGCCTCAGCACTCGCAAATGCTTATATTTGTTTGATGCACAAGTTGCCTGTGCATGCGTTCATTTCGTATCATGTAATGCTCTTCCTCTCACGATGGCTTTACCGCAGTGCTGTCGCAATGCAGTGAAGCTTAATCATTTTTTGGTGATTGTCTTTTTGTCTGTTTGAAAAGGACGTGCCAAGATGCATATTTGGCCTGAGCAGTCACAAATGCTTATATTTGTTTGATGCACAAGTGGCCTGTGCATGCGTTCATTTCGTATCATGTATTGCTCTTCTGCTCACGCTGGCTTTACCGCAGTGCTTTCGCAATGCAGTGAAGCTTAATTACCTTTTGGTAATTGTTTTTTTGTCTCCCTGAAACAGACGTGCCAAGATGCATATTTGGCCTGAGCAGTCACAAATGCTTATGTTTGTTTGATGCACAATTGGCCTGTGCATGCGTTCATCTCGTATCGTGTAATGCTCTTCTGCTCACGCTTGCTTTACCGCAGTGCTTTTGCGATGCAGTGAAGCTTGAACCTATTTAAGTATTTGTTCTTTTGTTGGCCTGAAACGGACGTGCCCAGATGCATATTTGGCCTGAGCAGTCGCAAATGCTTATATTTGTTTGATGCCCAAGTGGCCCGGGCATGCGTTCATTTCGTGTCATCTAGTGCTCTTCTGCTCACACTGGCTTTTTTGCAGTGCTTCTGCGATGCATTAAAGCTTGATCATATTTTAGTATTTGTTCTTTTGTTTGCCTGAAACAGACGTGCCAAGATGCATATTTGGCCTGAGCAGTCGCAAATGCTTATATTTGTTTGATGCACAAGTGGCCTTTGCATGGGTTCATTTCGTATCATGTAATGCTCTTCTGCTCACGCTGGCTTTACCGCAGTGCTTTCGCGATGCAGTGAAGCTTAATCATAATTAAATATTTGTCCTTTTGTTTGCCTGAAACGGACGTGCCCAGATGCATATTTGGCCTGAGCAGTCGCAAATGCTTATATTCGTTTGATGCACAAGCGGCCTGGGCATGCGTTCATTTCGTATCATGTAATGCTCTTGTGCTAACGCTGGCTTTACCGAGGTGCTTTTGCGATGCAGTGAAGCTTGAACATATTTAAGTATTTGTTCTTTTGTTTGCCTGAAACGGACGTGCACAGATGCATATTTGGCCTGAGCAGTCGCAAATGCTTATATTTGTTTGATGCACAGGCGGCCTGGGCATGCGTTCATTTCGTATATTGTAACGCTCTTTTGCTCACGCTGGCTTTACCGCAGTGCTTTTGCGATGCAGTGAAGCTTGAACATATTTAAGTATTTGTTCTTTTGTTTGCCTGAAACGGACGTGCCAAGATGCATATTTGGCCTGAGCAGTCGCAAATGCTTATAATGTTTGATGCACAAGTGGCCTGTGCATGCGTTCATTTCGTATCATGTCATGCTCATCTGCTCACGCTGGCTTTGCCGCAGTGCTGTCGCAATGCAGTGAAGCTTATTCATCTTTTGGTAATTGTTTTTTGTCTCCCTGAATCGGACATGCCAAGATGCATATTTGGCCTGAGCCGTCGCAAATGCTTATATTTGTTTGATGCACAAGTGGCCTTTGCATGGGTTCATTTCGTATCATGTAATGCTCTTCTGCTCACGCTGGCTTTACCGCAGTGCTTTCGCGATGCAGTGAAGCTTGATCATAATTAAATATTTGTCTTTTGTTTGCCTGAAACGGACGTGCCAAGATGCATATTTGGCCTCAGCAGTCGCAAATGCTTATAATGTTTGATGCACAAGTGGCCTGTGCATGCGTTCATTTCGTATCATGTCATGCTCATCTGCTCACGCTGGCTTTGCCGCAGTGCTGTCGCAATGCAGTGAAGCTTATTCATCTTTTGGTAATTGTTTTTTGTCTCCCTGAATCGGACATGCCAAGATGCATATTTGGCCTGAGCAGTCGCAAATGCTTATATTTGTTTGACGCACAAGTGGCCTGTGCATGCGTTCATTTCGTATCATGTAATGCTCTTCTGCTCACGCTGGCTTACCGCAGTGCTTTTGCAATGCAGTGAACCTTAATCATCATTAAATATTTGTCCTTTGTTTGCCTGAAACGGACGTGCAAGATGGATATTTGGCCTGAGCAGTCGCAAATGCCTATATTTGTTTGATGCACAAGTGGCCTGGGCATGCGTTCATTTCGTATCATGTAATGCTCTTCCGCTCACACTGGCTTTTTTGCAGTGCTTCTGCGATGCATTAAAGCGTGAGCGTATTTTAGTATTTGTTCTTTTGTTTGCCTGAAACAGACGTGCCAAGATGCATATTTGACCTGAGCAGTCGCAAATGCTTATAATTGTTTGATGCACAAGTGGCCTTTGCATGGGTTCATTTCGTATCATGTAATGCTCTTCTGCTCACGGTGGCTTTACCGCAGTGCTTTCGCGATGCAGTGAAGCTTAATCATTTTTTGGTAATTGTCTATTTGTCTCCCTGAAACGAACGTGCCAAGATGCATATTTGGCCTGATCAATCGCAAATGCTTATACTTGTTTGATGCACAAGTGGCCTGTGCATGCGTTCATTTCGTATCATGTAATGCTCTTCTGCTCACGCTGGCTTTACCGCAGTGCTTTTACGATGCAGTGAAGCTTGAACATAATTAGGTATTTGTTCTTTTGTTTGCCTGAAATGGACGTGCCCAAATGCATATCTGGCCTGAGCAGTCGCAATTGCTTATATTTGTTTCATGCACAAGTGGCCTGGGCATGCGTTCATTTTGTATCATCTAATGCTCTTGTGCTAACGCTGGCTTTACCGCAGTGCTGTTGCGATGGAGTGAAGCTTGAACATATTTAAGTATTTGTTCTTTTGTTTGCCTAAAACGGACGTGCCAAGATGCATATTTGGCCTGAGCACTCGCGAATGCTTATACTTGTTTGATGCACAAGTGGCCTGTGCATGCGTTCATTTCGTATCATGTAATGCTCTTCTGCTCACGCTGGCTTTACCACAGTGCTTTCGCGATGCAGTGAAGCTTAATCATTTTTCGGTAATTGTCTATTTGTCTCACTGAAACGAACGTGCCAAGATGCATATTTGGCCTGAGCAATCGCAACTGCTTATTTGTTTGATGCACAAGTGGCCTGTGCATGCGTTCATTTCGTATCAAGTAATGCTCATCTGCTCACGCTGGCTTTACCGCAGTGCTTTCGCGATGCAGTGAAGCTTGATCATAATTAAATATTTGTCCTTTTGTTTGCCTGAAACGGACGTGCCAAGATGCATATTTGGCCTGAGCAGTCGCAAATGCTTATATTGTTTGAAGCACAAGTGGCCGGTGCATGCGTTCATTTCGTATCATGTCATGCTCATCTGCTCACGCTGGCTTTGCCGCAGTGCTGTCGCAATGCAGTGAAATTTATTCATCTTTTGGTAATTGTTTTTTGTCTCCCTGAATCGGACATGCCAAGATGCATATTTGGCCTGAGC
The DNA here is from genome assembly GCF_043290135.1 of Rhipicephalus microplus. NCBI lineage: Eukaryota > Metazoa > Arthropoda > Arachnida > Ixodida > Ixodidae > Rhipicephalus > Rhipicephalus microplus. The sequence goes on from NC_134703.1 coordinate 192,640,261, forward strand.
ATTCGCAAATGCTTATACTTGTTTGATGCACAAGTGGCCTGTGCATGTGTTCCTTTCGTATCATGTAATGCTCTTCTGCTCACGCTGGCTTTACCGCAGTATTTTTTTTGGCGATGCGGTGAAGCTTGCTAATATTTACTAATGGTCCTTTTGTTTGCCTGAAACAGACGTGCCAAGATGCATATTTGGCCTGAGCAGTCGCAAATGCTTATATTTGTTTGATGCACAAGTGGCCTTGCATGCGTTCATTTCGTATCATGTAATGCTCTTCTGCTCATGCTGGCTTTACCGCAGTTCTTCCGGGATGCAGTGAAGCTTAATCATTTTTTGGTAATTGTCCTTTTGTTTGCCTGAAACAGACGTGAAAAGATGCATATTGGGCCTCAGCACTCGCAAATGCTTATATTTGTTTGATGCACAAGTGGCCTGTGCATGCGTTCATTTCGTATCATGTAATGCTCTTCCTCTCACGCTGGCTTTACTGCAGTGCTGTCGCAATGCAGTGAAGCTTAATCATCTTTTGGTAATTGTTTTTTGTCTGTTTGAAAAGGACGTGCCAAGATGCATATTTGGCCTGAGCAGTCACAAATGCTTATATTTGTTTGATGCACAATTGGCCTGTGCATGCGTTCATTTCGTATCATGTTTTGCTCTTCTGCTCACGCTGGCTTTACCGCAGTGCTTTCGCAATGCAGTGAAGCTTAATTATCTTTTGGTAATTGTTTTTTTGTCTCCCTGAAACAGACGTGCCAAGATGCATATTTGGCCTGAGCAGTCGCAAATGCTTATGTTTGTTTGATGCACAAGTGGCCTGTGCATGCGTTCATCTCGTATCGAGTAATGCTCCTCTGCTCACGCTGGCTTTACCGCAGTGCTTTTGCGATGCAGTGAAGCTTGAACATATTTAGGTATTTGTTCTTTTGTTGGCCTGAAACGGACGTACCCAGATGCATATTTGGCCTGAGCAGTCGCAAATGCTTATATTTGTTTGAAGCCCAAGTGGCCCGGGCATGCGTTCATTTCGTATCATCTAGTGCTCTTCTGCTCACACTGGCTTTTTTGCAGTGCTTCTGCGATGCATTAAAGCTTGATCATATTTTAGTATTTGTTCTTTTGTTTGCCTGAAACAGACGTGCCAAGATGCATATTTGGCCTGAGCAGTCGCAAATGCTTATATTTGTTTGATGCACAAGTGGCCTTTGCATGGGTTCATTTCGTATAATGTAATGCTCTTCTGCTCACGCTGGCTTTACCGCAGTGCTTTCGCGATGCAGTGAAGCTTGATCATAATTAAATATTTGTCCTTTTGTTTGCCTGAAACGGACGTGCCCAGATGCATATTTGGCCTGAGCAGTCGCAAATGCTTATATTTGTTTGATGCACAGGCGGCCTGGGCATGCGTTCATTTCGTATATTGTAACGCTCTTTTGCTCACGCTGGCTTTACCGCAGTGCTTTTGGGATGCAGTGAAGCTTGAACATATTTAAGTATTTGTTCTTTTGTTTGCCTGAAACGGACGTGCCAAGATGCATATTTGGCCTGAGCAGTCGCAAATACTTATATTTGTTTGATGCACAAGTGGCCTGTGCATGCGTTCGATCCGTATCATGTAATGCTCTTTGCTCACGCTGGCTTTACCGCAAAGCTTTTGCGACGCAGTGAAGCTTGATAATATTTTAGTATTTGTCCTTTTGTTTTCCTGAAATGGACGTTGGCTTTATCGCAGTGCTTTTACGATGCAGTGAAGCTTGATCAAATTTATTTATTTGTCATTTTCTTTGCCTAAAACGGACGTGCCAAGATGCATATTTGGCCTGAGCATTCGCAAATGCTTATATTTGTTTGATGCACAAGTGGCCTGTGCATGCGTTCATTTCGTATCTTGTAATGCTCTTTTGCTGGCGCTGGCTTACCGCAGTGCTTTTGCGATGCAGTGAAGCTTAATCATCATTAGGTATTTCTCCTTTGTTTGCCTGAAACGGACGTGCAAGATGCATATTTGGCCTGAGCAGTCGCAAATGCTTATATTTGTTTGATGCCCAAGTGGCCTGGGCATGCGTTCATTTCGTATCATTTAGTGCTCTTCTGCTCACACTGGCTTTTTTGCAGTGCTTCTGCGATGCATTAAAGCTTGATCATAATTAAATATTTGTCCTTTTGTTTGCCTGAAACGGACGTGCCAAGATGCATATTTGGCCTGAGCAGTCGCAAATGCTTATAATGTTTGAAGCACAAGTGGCCTGTGCATGCGTTCATTTCGTATCATGTCATGCTCATTTGCTCACGCTGGCTTTGCCGCAGTGCTGTCGCAATGCAGTGAAATTTATTCATCTTTTGGTAATTGTTTTTTGTCTCCCTGAATCGGACATGCCAAGATGCATATTTGGCATGAGCATTCGCAAATGCTTATATTTGTTTGATGCACAGGTGGCCTGTGCATGCGTTCATTTCGTATCATGTAATGCTCTTCTGCTCACGCTGGCTTACCGCAGTGCTTTTGCAATGCAGTGAACCTTAATCATCATTAAATATTTGTCCTTTGTTTGCCTGAAACGGACGTGCAAGATGGATATTTGGCCTGAGCAGTCGCAAATGCTTATATTTGTTTGATGCACAAGTGGCCTGGGCATGCGTTCATTTCGTATCATGTAATGCTCTTCCGCTCACACTGGCTTTTTTGCAGTGCTTCTGCGATGCATTAAAGCGTGAGCATATTTTAGTATTTGTTCTTTTGTTTGCCTGAAACAGACGTGCCAAGATGCATATTTGACCTGAGCAGTCGCAAATGCTTATATTGTTTGATGCACAAGTGGCCTGTGCATGCGTTCATTTCGTATCATGTCATGCTCATCTGCTCACGCTGGCTTTGCCGCAGTGCTGTCCCAATGCAGTGAAATTTATTCATCTTTGGTAATTGTTTTTTGTCTCCCTGAATCGGACATGCCAAGATGCATATTTGGCCTGAGCATTCGCAAATGCTTATACTTGTTTGATGCACAAGTGGCCTGTGCATGTGTTCATTTCGTATCATGTAATGCTCTTCTGCTCACGCTGGCTTTACCGCAGTATTTTCGCGATGCGGTGAAGCTTGCTAATAATTTACTAATGGTTCTTTTGTTGGCCTGAAACAGACGTGCCAAGATGCATATTTGGCCTGAGCAGTCGCAAATGCTTATCTTTGTTTGATGCACAAGTGGCCTTGCATGCGTTCATTTCGTACCATGTAATGCTCTTCTGCTCATGCTGGCTTTAGCGCAGTTCTTTCGGGTTGCAGTGAAGCTTAATCATTTTTTGGTAATTGTCCTTTTGTTTGCCTGAAACAGACGTGAAAAGATGCATATTGGGCCTCAGCACTCGCAAATGCTTATATTTGTTTGATGCACAAGTTGCCTGTGCATGCGTTCATTTCGTATCATGTAATGCTCTTCCTCTCACGATGGCTTTACCGCAGTGCTGTCGCAATGCAGTGAAGCTTAATCATCTTTTGGTAATTGTCTTTTTGTCTGTTTGAAAAGGACGTGCCAAGATGCATATTTGGCCTGAGCAGTCACAAATGCTTATATTTGTTTGATGCACAAGTGGCCTGTGCATGCGTTCATTTCGTATCAAGTATTGCTCTTCTGCTCACGCTGGCTTTACCGCAGTGCTTTCGCAATGCAGTGAAGCTTAATTACCTTTTGGTAATTGTTTTTTTGTCTCCCTGAAACAGACGTGCCAAGATGCATATTTGGCCTGAGCAGTCGCAAATGCTTATGTTTGTTTGATGCACAAGTGGCCTGTGCATGCGTTCATCTCGTATCGTGTAATGCTCTTCTGCTCACGCTTGCTTTACCGCAGTGCTTTTGCGATGCAGTGAAGCTTGAACCTATTTAAGTATTTGTTCTTTTGTTGGCCTGAAACGGACGTGCCCAGATGCATATTTGGCCTGAGCAGTCGCAAATGCTTATATTTGTTTGATGCCCAAGTGGCCCGGGCATGCGTTCATTTCGTATCATCTAGTGCTCTTCTGCTCACACTGGCTTTTTTGCAGTGCTTCTGCGATGCATTAAAGCTTGATCATATTTTAGTATTTGTTCTTTTGTTTGCCTGAAACAGACGTGCCAAGATGCATATTTGGCCTGAGCAGTCGCAAATGCTTATATTTGTTTGATGCACAAGTGGCCTTTGCATGGGTTCATTTCGTATCATGTAATGCTCTTCTGCTCACGCTGGCTTTACCGCAGTGCTTTCGCGATGCAGTGAAGCTTGATCATAATTAAATATTTGTCCTTTTGTTTGCCTGAAACGGACGTGCCCAGATGCATATTTGGCCTGAGCAGTCGCAAATGCTTATATTCGTTTGATGCACAAGCGGCCTGGGCATGCGTTCATTTCGTATCATGTAATGCTCTTGTGCTAACGCTGGCTTTACCGAGGTGCTTTTGCGATGCAGTGAAGCTTGAACATATTTAAGTATTTGTTCTTTTGTTTGCCTGAAACGGACGTGCACAGATGCATATTTGGCCTGAGCAGTCGCAAATGCTTATATTTGTTTGATGCACAGGCGGCCTGGGCATGCGTTCATTTCGTATATTGTAACGCTCTTTTGCTCACGCTGGCTTTACCGCAGTGCTTTTGCGATGCAGTGAAGCTTGAACATATTTAAGTATTTGTTCTTTTGTTTGCCTGAAACGGACGTGCCAAGATGCATATTTGGCCTGAGCAGTCGCAAATGCTTATAATGTTTGATGCACAAGTGGCCTGTGCATGCGTTCATTTCGTATCATGTCATGCTCATCTGCTCACGCTGGCTTTGCCGCAGTGCTGTCGCAATGCAGTGAAGCTTATTCATCTTTTGGTAATTGTTTTTTGTCTCCCTGAATCGGACATGCCAAGATGCATATTTGGCCTGAGCCGTCGCAAATGCTTATATTTGTTTGATGCACAAGTGGCCTTTGCATGGGTTCATTTCGTATCATGTAATGCTCTTCTGCTCACGCTGGCTTTACCGCAGTGCTTTCGCGATGCAGTGAAGCTTGATCATAATTAAATATTTGTCTTTTGTTTGCCTGAAACGGACGTGCCAAGATGCATATTTGGCCTCAGCAGTCGCAAATGCTTATAATGTTTGATGCACAAGTGGCCTGTGCATGCGTTCATTTCGTATCATGTCATGCTCATCTGCTCACGCTGGCTTTGCCGCAGTGCTGTCGCAATGCAGTGAAGCTTATTCATCTTTTGGTAATTGTTTTTTGTCTCCCTGAATCGGACATGCCAAGATGCATATTTGGCCTGAGCAGTCGCAAATGCTTATATTTGTTTGACGCACAAGTGGCCTGTGCATGCGTTCATTTCGTATCATGTAATGCTCTTCTGC